>NC_138657.1:63598227-64253611 GCF_964273445.1 Streptopelia decaocto | reverse complement strand
TGTTAACCAACAACGAGTTCAAGACTCACAAGGAGAGTGATGAAGAGAGAGAAGCAGCCAAGCTCCAGAGCCAGGTGTTTACAGCACCCTACTGAGACCAGGAAGATGCAGCTTTCAGCCACTTCAGTGGCCATTTCACTTTAAACTTTCTTCAGGCATAACTTATACACATATCAAATGTTAGCATAGAAATTTCTTCTCTCTATAGGAAGTGCCCTAGACATTAGCTTTATTATATAGAGGCAGTCTTTCAAGAAAAGAGGCTTCTCCTGAGTGACAGAAACAGATATGCCTCAGGAAAAAACAAGTTAGAAAGAGGAAAGCAAGTCATACCTCTCTGGCCCCTTGCTGCGGGCAGCTTTGGGCTGTAGATCTCAAATTATCATAGTTTCCTGCTTTCTGCCTCAACATCTGGAGAAGGAACAGGGTGAAAATGTGCCTAGTTGTCAGCTAGTTACTGGCTACCTTCACTGAGTTTCCTTTGCGCCTTACTTTATTGGGCACTGTACAGGAAAGCAACGTATCTAAATCAGCAGAGCACAGCTTCATGCAATTGGTGCAACACAGACTGTGCTTCAGTGCATAATATTTCAGAAGTATACTTTCTTTCACCATGAGACTGGTTGGTAGCTTTTCATCCTCTCCGTTTGAAATCGGTGTGGTAGAGAGTTTAATAAGACAAAGATGCAGGGCACTGTAAAACCTGCCTTTCAAATCCTGACATCTTTGGCACTAGCCCAGGGTAAATATGTGACCCTTATTCTTTGACAACATCATTCAAACACTGAATTAATGTTTGCTAACTACATTAGATTGACTCTGTCCAAAAGGTACATAGCCACTAGGCACAGGTCATAGAGCATAAGTGCGAGCTGATGAACAGATGTTACCCTCAAAGTGTCATTTACTTCTAGGTCTCAATTTCACTTCTGGAATTACAAATGAAAGTGCTGGTTCTGATTGATAGCTTGTGCCACAATGAACTAAACTGAGAAAACCATTTTGTTTAACATAGGCATTAAAATCCATCTCTGTTGTGTCTTCAGTTTACTACAAAAAAACCCACATGGCCCTCTCCTGCACACTCCGCATCACCTGTTTGGTCTGTTTGACACCTTTCATCAAAATGTTTGCCTGAAAACTCACTGGATCTTGTTATATTTGTACAATATCTTGAGGAAACAGGCTAAAATCTGACACCTCACTAGTTTGACTCTGTACATATGTACACACATATGCACCCATGGCTGCTCTAAGGTGCCTCTGGCTTAGCTACCACCATCTACCTACTGTAAAAACACTTTGAGATCATGCCACCAATATCTGTTCTTACGGCATGAAAGTTCAGGCGCCATGTGGGTAAGTACAGATGGGATCCTTCGTGGCACTTCTGGTGCATGCTATGGGATTGTCAGGGTCTAAACTTTCTCCATGGCCTTCTCTGAAAGTCACCTCAACGGGATTTACAGCCCTTTGGAAACAGAATGAGATTAGATTTATGTAAAGCCTCAGCCTTGCATTTAAAATGCAGTTGATATGCCATGTTTGTATATCATGTTTAACACAAAACAGATAAGACCTTTTGTATATACTTTGTATATACAAACATTATGTGTGATTGATAATAGATCACTGTTACCTGACATCAGTAGTTTTCTGGTAACAGTTAAATAACTGTGGACTAGGAGGAATGGACACCAGAAACTTGAACAAGGAAATTCTGTTGGTTTTTGTTTTTTTTTTTTTCTTGGACTGAGGAAACCTAAGCATATTATATATTCAGTTAGGAGGTTTATAGCCAAGAGGAAGAAAATGTGTGTTGGCTGCCTTATTCAGGTCAGAAGCAGTATCTACGTTTCAGCAAGATCTTTCTGTGGACAAGGTTTTACTGAATTATTTACTCTTAAATCTCAGGTATAAGATGAACTGAATTTGTATGCATAAATAGCCACAACCAGAACACCAGTCATGCACATCTTTCATATACAAATGCAATCTATACAACTCAAAGAGGATGGACTGGCTGGAGCCTTTATCTCTACACAGGTGAGGAAGCCCTAAACAAGCCTTGAGTAATTTACTAGTTACAGAGCAGCTGTAACTAGAGATACATGTTACAAATATCCGGGGGTCAAAAAGGAATGGCCAGACTCAGAGGCAATTCCACCTGAAAAGCTCTACTTCCTACCACTTCTCGGATTCTCGCATTTTCATTATCACACAGTGATTATCAAAAGGGTGAATTACAAAATGCACACCTGTCTATACTCCCTCCTTCCCCCTCAGTGCTCCATGCACACAAACAGAACAGTGATACCCTCTAATGAAGCAGCAGCTTCGTAAAGTTGGTTCCAACTCCTCATTGGAATTGCTTTTTCTAAGAAGCAATTAAATGCAAGCAGCAAAATTAACCATATCCTGTTCATTGACTCTTACAGTATTTCTTGAGAAGGTGACAGAAGACGATATGTACAACCGTAAAAGAGAGAGAGAGAGGCCCTATTTGTAATAATTTATAATAATTAGATAATGTGTATTCTATTTTATTTTTACTAAGCTGTTTACTGTGTGTGTTCAAATTACTTTGGCTGCTGATTTGTCAGGAAATGAAGACAGGAAGGAACAATTGCAAAAGTATCAGTCTATCAGCAAACATTCAGGACCACTGATTTAAGTTAACACATGTTGATTCTACTGAACTACCCAAACTAGTTTAAAGCAGTTTCAGAAACCACAGCGCAAGAGGATTTCAACACCTTTGATAGATGGTGCCAAAAGGTCAGCTGAGCAGACAAAGAAGACGAATAAATGCAAGGCACACAGAGTTTATAGCTAAAGATCAATACTGACTGACAATAAAAGGAAAAAAATATTGGATTAACTGAAAAAAGCCTTTTTCTGTTAGCCTCTTTTCTTATTAAAATCAAATCATATTTTGAACAAAGTTGTTTGTGGGTCCCGTGTGAGAGGTTACAAGACCTTAAAAAGAAGAAATGCTTGAACCTGGATGAGCCAGAGCTGCTGCAGCATGTGTGGTTGATCCTCCTGTAACCTGGAGCAATCCAGAAGATTAGAAGAGATTGCAGAGAAAGGTCAAGCTGCAGGCTGCCTTGTGCCATGATGAAGGGCACCCGTTTTCAGTTCACATTCAGAGGGATGCCTTTACAAGCATAAAGTCTCAAAACTTGTCACTTACAAGAGCTGCACTATAGTTTCTTACATGCTGCTGTATTGAAGCCAGGTCTTTTCAGAATTTCAGTGGGTGTCTTCTAGCAAAAGCATTGACTCTGTCAGACTTTTTGCTTAATAAGACTCGAACAACAAGATAGAAGCTCTTCGTCTGTACTGGCACGTTTTGTGCTTTTAGTTCCAAACAGCTTAACAGAAATTCTTCCTCATATTTGCTTCCCCACTGCTGTGCCACATTTTTCCCAAAATTACTGTGTGAATGATATGCCATCAGTGCTGGTATTTAATTTAATGAAAATTACTTAGAAACACAAAAATATCACAGCTAAAAGAATGAAAGTTTTTAATATTCTTCTAAGCTTACATTATGTAGGGAACCTGATTTTTTGTTTTCCTGTCATGTATTCTTCATTCAAAATCATAACATGTTTGGTTTATGACATCACAGTTGATTGCTGTGGGAAAGTCCATCATGTCACAAGCATAATATTTAATAACTCCAGAATAATGAGAATGGGACCAAGAAAACTTTTAGTATCAACACTATCGACAATAACGATAAAAAGAGAAACTAACAAGAGTAATAATAGGAAATGTTGAAAGAAATACCACTTATGAAATATTTAGGCTAGATGTTTAGATATAAGAGATGTAGATAATGTTTTCAGTTGTGCAAGACTGTTTCTCTTAAAATTCACTTATATTGAAAACAAACTGAAGGAGAGAACTAGACTGAATCCCTTTGATTTCTTTTTTTTTTTTTCAGAGTTTTATGCATGCACTTACCTTAATAGTGACAACTCGGCCAGGAAATTCGGACCTGTGTCATGTAATTGCTAAGGTTTTATAACCCTGATGTTTAGAATAGAATAAGCTTTCATCATAAAATATTACTTCACTTCCTTGTAAGTTAAATGAGAAAAATTAAACCTTGTGTAGAACATTCTTTGAGGCACATTCTGGTTTCCACCTCCCTGGCTAAATTTTGTCTGTGGTGTAAAAAATAATCTTGTTTGTTTTGCTGTCAGAAAGTCCTCTACATCTTGAGGTATAATCAACAGACTGATCAATTATTAACAGTGGTTTTGTCCTGCCAAGCTGTTTTTCCTAGTATCTTTCATAATATTTATTTTTTAGAGATATATATTTTTTTCATTTTGACAAGCTTAGTGATTGTCTTTACACTCTGTAGCCCTCTGCTTTCTTGCTAAATGGGACAATTTTCTGGCTGCTTGTGCAAAAGGACTGAAAAAACTCTATATTCTCATTCCTTTTAATTTCTATGTGTCACCATCCGGTATTTTATGACTGCTCTGAGACAACCGTCTTAACATTTGAAGAATCCCAGCTATTCAATGTCTTGTCTCCAGCTTGCTTAGCAATATAACCTTTCAATTTCTTTTCTATAACTGGAGTCCTGACAAAGACTTAATTTACAAGGGAAGCCTCATTTAGAGCTGGCATTCAATCTCACATATCGCGTGGACATCTTCTAGTTACCAATGTCAGAATAACAATGGCAAGGCATTAGCTTTTGCTAGTTGCTGATTTTTACCCAAAATATTTTCTGAGAAACCTAGTAGCGCAGGGTCTCATTTTTCTCAGGCATACCATAATGGATAATGTTCTAATGCATTTCTTCCCACAGCTTTTCCCTGTTGTATTGCATTTTCTCTTTGTTGTATAGGCACAGCTGAGCCTGAGCTACCATTGGCTTAGCTTCAGCTTGCTTTGAGATTATTCTCACGTGGCTCGGTTTAATTATTTTCTGATTTTCCTTTTACGTCTTTGAACCAGTAGCTCAACTTATCTAATTTTCCCTAGCTTTTTTACCTGAAAAATAGATAAAATAGCTCAAGATTTTCAAAACTGTATATGGAATAATACAGTTATATTATTTTTAAAAAACAGCCCTTCAGCCAACCAAAAAAAAAAATCCCTTAACCAGCCACCTCCCCACCAAAAAAAATCCCCTGAAAAGTAAATGTTCTTTCTCATATGTACCATTTTGTCATTGTTTTTGTTTTGTGTGTTGGTGGGTTTTTTTTTTTTTTTTGGTTTTGCTTTAACATGGATTTTGGAGCTTTTCTGCTCTATATAGACATCTTCCCTCATATCTTATCTGGTACAGTATCACATTACTTTGTTTACTAAATCTGTAAGTATTTCCTGTTAAGCTATTTTTTAATATTTCCTTATATTTTGCTTTTCCTGGTTCTTCTTGAAGGGTATTGGATTATTTAATTTTAAGAAATAGATTCTTAGGTGATAACATGGTCCAGTGTATTGTACCTGGGTAGGAACCAGGTTCTCTATTCCTGATTCCAGGGGTGCTTTATCACAGTGGATAAGTCTGTGCCTTTTATTTTCCTTTTTTTTTTCCCTTTAGGTTAAATTTTTGAGGGAAGATTATGTGCTCATATAATGTGTCTCAGATCTTGGGCAACCTCTAAGAACACTAACACAAATTATTCCAAATAATTTAGCAGGAAAGTTAGGACATGTTCTAGCAGTTTGTGGCCATAAATTAGCTCATACAAACCATGCCGTTTCCTATTTCCGCAGAAAAAAGCAAGGCAAAGCAAAGCAAGGAAGCCATCTCACCTCCTAAGGGTGTATTAAAAGGGACAGGAAAGTAATGCTGACCCTGAAAAAAAACAATAAAATAAGCAACTGCAAAGACTCTCCCATTTTTAGAAACAAGTTGCTATAATTTTTGCTTGTCCCTAATCTTCAAACCACTGATCCAAGTTTTAGAACAAAAGCTTTTGGCAGTAGCATAGAGAGGTTTGCTTAACTATTTCTCATTAATATACTGCTACGCAATAACAATGAAAGAGAAAAATTATCTCTAAAAAGCCAACATCAATCACCATATCTTGCCAGAAACTGCACAAAACAGTCAGAGGTCCCCAGGATAAAGGAACTCCACCCCTGACTCAGTCATGATGTCCTCTTGTCCCAGTGAACAGCAAATGTCCAAGGAGGCCACTTGTCTACCAGAACATTCCGAGTCATGGTGCAAACCATGGAACCTAAGCATATACCTGAACTGAATATTAAAGGAGAGTCCATCAAATAAAACAAATAAATATACTTTAAAATGGCGTCTCGTGTAGGGCTACAAACAAAGCTGTAACTTGTGATAGCAGCAGGTAGGAAAATAGAGGTAACAGCAGGGAGCTAGGAGGAACCTTCTGGAGGTACCATGAAAAATCACCTGTCTACGAAAATTACAGTAAAACAGCATGCTTCTGAATTTCAGCAAGACTTTTATGCAGATGGGGATTTACTTTTGCTGCACCTGCTGTCAGTATGCATTAGACCATAAACATTAGCAAACATTGATTAAGCATATTGCCCAAATGAAATATTAGACAAAGAAGGAAGGCAGCATCTCAGAAACTCTAAATCATCAAAGACGAATCACACATCCCACAGCAACTTAAGGCAGAGTAGTCATTGCTGCTTGTCAAACTCAACTGTGTTGAAAGATTTGTTTGTTTTTTTTTTTTTTTTTGTAAATGTAATACAACTTTTTCATTTAACAACTCCCAGATATCAGTAGTCATCAGCCCCAACAAAACTATGGAAATCAAATACTGGTCAGCTGCATGAAGGGGTAGTTCTTGTGCTGCATCTCTCTGGATAAAAGATGCAAAAACGCACTTCCCTGGTAGCAAGGACTGAAAGCATGGCAGAGACACGAGCAGAAGGCGTTTTTTTGACCCTGGAATCAACAGGCCAAAACGTGACTCCTCTGCTTCTTACCCAAATGTTTCCTGCTTGAGGGTGTTTCAGGACAACAGAAACATCAGGAATCCAACTGTCTCTCACACTCTTGTGTCATTGTTGAGCACAAACAGATAGAACCTTGCCAGTAGTGTTTAAAGAAGTGTAGCATACAGAAAGGCACAAAAGTTAGAGATAAAGCACAAGAAGTCTGAGCAGCACACAGCCTCTTTCTCCTGGTGGAACAGAGTTACCCAAAACTAGACCACCCATCTTCAGTGACAATTTTCTCTCCAGCATTGTAAATGATTCATGAATAATTGCAAGATGCATGGATTGGTTTTGGCATGATTTAATCTGTGGTCTAGCTGGTATTCTCAACAGCATGAAGCACTGTAAGTACAGGTTACCTATAACATACAGAAAGGTTTGTTCCTGCATCTTAACAACATATTGCAGGAGTGTTTTATTATGTGCACATGCATAGTTAAAGATGAGTTCAATAAATAATAAACATGTTAACATATTGCTCCAATAAATAAAATATGTCACAGGGGGCTTGATTGCTGAATGCCTGTGTGACTCCAGAGAATCTTGAAGTTAATGGCATTTACATGGATCAGATCTGTTCTGTTTCCTGAGGATGGGGATCCTGATTGACCCTGCAGTAACGCCCACCTTAACTGTATGTCACAGCCAGGCAGTTCAGTTGAGTACAGATTCTCTTCCGTGCTAGGAGCAGTGTTCTGAATATCATACTGCAACCAGCTAACTATCTGCAATCATTGTGAGGCTTAATGAGCCTGGGCAGATGAATTAGCAGTGCACAGCTCCCTATGCCTGACTTACCAGTGGTCACTGACTTCTCTTCAGACTGAGCTTTAACAGATCTTCAAAAGTAATTCCAGCATAGTTTACACCAATTTCAGCTGATCCATAACAAAGCAAAAAAAGGCTGGAAATTCTTTAAACTCCTCAGAGCAGGTTCCTCTTAGCCCACATATAAAAGCTTCAACTGGAAAGTTTTGGGAAGGAAAACTGACAATGTAGGCAGTTAATGGTAAAATGGGAAGGAAAAAGTAAGTTGCATTTTGACTTTTAAACCTTACTATGTATTGATGAGGTGTGTAACTTTTAAATCACATTTGTAATTTCCTGCAAAGAAAACTAACGTACTATGGCTCTTTGTAAAGTGAAAAATAGTGCCTTAGCTGAGCATTTTGATTTGCAATTTTTAATGTCTTTTCACACTGCATACTGAACATGAAGCTCACCTATCACCAAAGTTTCGGTTCTGCCTCCTCATATGCAGATACATTTTATACACAAATCACTTTGCTACTCAGCTTTGTTTGCAGAGAGCAGGAAGAGAAGTAATATTTAGCATAGTAATTATCCTTTTAGCCAGGCCATTTTTCTCTTGAAAATAGGATCTCAAGAACCTACTGCAATTCGGTTACTGGAGCATGCCATAGCTGAACACCTGGCCTTACTAGACTTATTCAGGCTAAATGCCATTTGATAAGCCTTTAGAGGAAAATTCATTATATACATTGATGCACTGAAATTGATTTTATTTTAATTCACCTAACTCATAACTAAGATATATTCTGCTTTTCTTTTTGCATTGTGAAAGCTTTTATAGGCAATATTGTGAGGTTCCAGTAACCCTTTTATTATTAAGGAGAACATTACATCCATGTTCAAATGACAGGAATTAATTTCAGTGCTCATGACAGTATCAGGTGGTCCGATGGTTAGGAACTTGACCACCAATTTATTTAAAAGCAAATTAAATAGTTTGTTTTTTGTTGTTTTTTTTTTTTTTCCTGTTTAAGTATTTTTGTTCTGTTTTGCTGTGAATGTGAATTGATGGTATTTATTTAGTTCCAAAGCAGCAACAAAACAAATATTGAAGTACCAGTACCCAGGAGCAAGGAGATACAGTCCAGCCAATGGTTGCTTTTTCAAAAGTATGTTGTGGAGTGAAAAAGCTGAGGCATTTTTAAGATCTATTGATCTCCTCCTTACATAGACAGAGGGAAATTTAGATGTATATACTACAGGACCAGATATTCACGCCAACGAGACTCAGTACTCAAAAAGCCTCACAAGCCCTGAGAAGTCCCTGTGAGCCCTGATGGTATTCAGAAACGCATCGCTGTCTGAGGTAACCGATCAATTCTCATAGCAGTAAAGTTTTTATATAAAGGCAGGACCAATTGATTAAGTGCTGTTTTGCACCTGGTTTTAAATAATAACCCTTGCAACAAGGGCTGTAACTTCTGTGTTCTAGAGAGCACTGCAGATGCCCTTGGGGCTCAGCAAGGAAGGAGAGGAATATATGGGGCTCTCAGCTCCAGCTATATCACCAAGCATAGATGGTACTCTCAACACAGACGTGACTTACTTATTCAAACTATACACTGCCTATACCCTACTTTAGGAATCTACTCTTTTTTACTCATCCACAGAGCAAACTTATCAAGTTCTTGCAAATTGAAAAGCAGAAGCATGACAGGCTTTTAAAACATTGTTGTCTCCCAGGCAGCACTATATTTCACATGTTCACAGTGCAATAGCCTGGCTTCTCACCCTCTTGCTGCAAGATCCATGACCAAGGACCAGCAGGAAAGCTGCTGTGCTTCAGTGAAGAAAACAAAGGAGGTCATAAGCTATGGTGTCACCCAGTTCCCTAGCACTGGGAAAATGTGATAGTGACCTGGAAAAAGCACTTTTTAGGCTCTGCTGGTTTTGTTTGGGACAGATAACTTTCTTCGTAGTAGCTAGTATGTGGATATGTTTTTGATTTGTGCTGAAAACAGTGTTGATAATACAGGGATGTTTTTGCTGCTGCTGAGCAGTGGTTACACATCATCAAGGCCTTTTCTGCTTCTCACACCACCCCACAAGTGGGCAGGCCAGGGGTGCACAAGAAGCTGGGAGGGGACACAGGTGCAACAGCTGACCCCAACTGACCACAGGGATATTCCACACCATATGACGTCTTGCTCAGCAATATAAAGTTCGGGGAAGAAGGGACGGGAGAATGTTCAGAGTGATGACGTTTCTCTTCCCAAGTCACCGTTATGTGTGATCGAGCCCTGCTGTCCTGGAGACAACTGAACATCTGCCTGCCCATGGGAAGTGTGAATGAACCCCTTGTTTTGCTTTGCTGTGTGTGGCTTTTGCTTTTCCTATTAAACTGTCTTTATCTCAACGCATAAGTTTTCTCACTTTTATCCTTCTGATTCCGTCTCGCATCCCGCTGCAGGGGAGTGAGTGAGCAGCTGCATGGGGCTTAGTTGCCAGGTGGGGCTAAATCACGACAGAGCACAAGTTCATATTTGCATTGGTAATAGAGATTCTTTAGTCTATACACAAAGATCACAGTTCAAAATAGCTGAGGTAAATGAATGTATTTCAGTATTTCATCATATTTTAATATTATAAAATGCAAAAAGTGCAAGAGAAGTGTTAGCAAAAAATGCAGTGGAAGTGGACACAAAAAGAAGCTAGAGGGAAGAAGGAAGGAAGGAAGGAAGGAAGGAAGGAAGGAAGGAAGGAAGGAAGGAAGGAAGGAAGGAAGGAAGGAAGGAAGGAAGGAAGGAAGGAAGGAAGGAAGGAAGGAAGGAAGGAAGGAAGGAAGGAAGGAAGGAAGGAAGGAAGGAAGGAAGGAAGGAAGGAAGGAAGGAAGGAAGGAAGGAAGGAAGGAAGGAAGGAAGGAAGGAAGGAAGGAAGGAAGGAAGGAAGGAAGGAAGGAAGGAAGGAAGGAAGGAAGGAAGGAAGGAAGGAAGGAAGGAAGGAAGGAAGGAATCAAAGCTGCCTACAGATACTTGAACTTTTAAAATCCAGCTCTGGAAAGGGCAGAGGGAAAGGAGGTTTAGGCCAGAGAGATATCAATCCAAGAACAGGAAGGAAGGTTTAACGAGAAGAGATGAGAGAGTGCAGGACAATCTCAACAGCCCAAACGAGCCATTGCTAACAAAGGGCTAGAGGAGACATCTGCACTGAAGCTGATTTAGGAGAGGTCAGCCCTAACAGCTGGAGACTAAGCTGACATTTTTCTAAACTTAAACTAAGTCACTGGTGCAGATAGGAAGGATATTGTCATTAAATCTTATCTATACTTATCTTTAAAAGCTCTTCTTTTGCAACTGTGTTTGCAAACCCATACAACAGCAGCCCAGACAAAATAATACAGGTGTCAGTGCATAAGACTGTAATCCCAGGGAAGATTAAGGGCTCTCTGGCACTATGACAGATGGTATTGGTTAAGTCACATTGTCAGTGTCACTTAAGGTAGCTACACATGACCACAGATGTGCTTATGCCTCTAGGAATGACATCTTGTTCCTTACCTAAGACTCCCCAGCTTCAGACCTTTGAACTTCCTGGTGCCTGCTGTGGAAATGGGACATGGAGACTGAAAATCCTGAGATCTGAGGTTTCCCCTGACATTCCAGAACAGCAAGACTCACGTTTGCAAGGGGAACACACTGCTGGTTGCTACATATACTGAGGATGTTGAGCTCACATGAGAAGGTGTTTATCTCTCTTCTCCAGTCCTGAAAATCCCTGAAAGACAGAAGGAATATGACTGTAACCACAATCAGATATAACCACCATGACATATATAATATGCAATATGTTCAGAGTCCCAAGTCCCATCTCTCAGTAGCCCTTCTGGTGTCAAGGATCAAATAAGGGGACAGAACAACCATTTGACCTTCCATCCGCCAGAGTACCCAACTGGCACAGTTTGCACAGGAAGATCTAAACCTGTTTTCTTGGGCCTGCTCGCACTCTGTGTATCTCACCAGCAACAAGAAGGAAGCAACACAGCTGTCCAGCAAGTTCAGTGTGCTGCATGCTGACTGACTAAAGAAACGCAAGACTTTTCTATTAATACCTCATCCTGGAACGTCATAGGTTGTATGTGATGTATAATGACTTGGAGCAGATGTATTTGCAAGAAGTAGTTGGTTTAGAGGGGTGTAGAGGCAGACAAATAGAGGGACAAATTACCACCTTTGCTATGCTCATGGAAAAATACAGTATGAACACGACTGGCCTAAGACTAAAAGCAGACAGGATGGAAATTAAGTCAGAGGCCCAAAGAGAAGGCTATGGCAGAGCTCAGCCTTGCTGTGGCCTGGGAATGACAGGAACACCAAATGGAGAAAACAGGCAAATGTTGTTACGTAAAAATATATTCTCTTAAACTTAGACTCTTTTTCCTCACCATTACATTCCTTTGAGGCCTCATCTGCCTCAAACATTGGATTCCTTGAGTCTAGAGAGACTAGAGAGACTCCCTCTGTTGAGAGCTGTGGGACACATGCAAGGTCAGAGCTCCTCCCCACACAGCAGCAGATCCAGTGGGTTGTTAAGGTCTTTGATGCTTCATGTGAAAACATGGGCTGGTGCCGTTCAAAACCCAAACATTTCTATGGACCCACGAAGAACAAGACCAATGCAAACAGTTACTGTGCACTTGTTTGTACTGGACCAGGAGCAAGAGGATTTGGTGTAAACCTCACTAGCCACTTATTCAAAGCACTACAGTTCTTCCATTTTATGTTGTTTGCTCAATGTGTACAAATTTGTGTATCCACACTATTAGGAAAGAAAGACTTTTGTTGCTGTTGAGCAACCAGTTTGGAGGCTTTTAATTTCTCTTGCAGACAAGTATTTCTATAAAGCTATATCTACTGTCCTTTATTTAAAAAATCCTACACAGAGATAAGGGCTTATATAAAAGGACCATGACCTCTTCTTTGCACTCCTCTCTGACACAGGAAGGCTCTAACATTGAAGTAGCTAATTCGATAAACGCATGCACTTTACATTGTATGTTTGACGAATGTGTAAAGATACCCTAGATGTGACTCTCTTAAGGAAAGTTTGTTTTGCACATTACTTCCACCAAAGCATGTGCCACCTCTGACAGACCCTCCGCAGCAGCTTCATATCTGGTTAACTCTCTGTGGTGGTAAATTTCACCAAGATTTTTTTCCGGATTGGCTGTTTGCATCAAATAGTGGTGCTAGCAACACCCTCCTCATCTCAGCCAATAATTTATTTGCCAATAAGTTCTTTCCATTCATTCTTTCTGTCCCCAGCCTTGTCTTGGTCATTTTTCAGTACTCTTCTCTGAGAACTAAACTAATTCTGACAATTTTAAAAGACTCAAATAATCCATCCTACCATTCTGTATCCTTATAGCTCTTATTATTCTGTGGTTTTGAACTACAAGATCGGTGGGACAGTGATTATATTTGTACAGGAAGCACTGTACTGTGACTTGGTGCTACAAATACCACAAACAACAGTCCATTTTTGCAGGAGCTAAGACAAAAGTTGGGTGCTGTCTCCCTTAGATCCTGGCTAACAAAACATTCAAACACACATAAAGCCATTTAGAATGGAGTAGCACTCAGAAAAAATCAAGTACCTTAAATCTGACTATCCATGGCTAATTATCAGGATGGGATTTTAAGTGTGCAGATGTAAATTGAGTGTACAACACCCCATCTGGAGTTCACTGTTCACTGGTTCGGATAAATACAACATTAAAAATCAAATAAATCCCTAAACACCATAAATCAAATGTGCTATACTGAATGTGACAGATAAAAGAACTTTAGTACTCTTCCTAGTATTTTTGTAAGATATATCTAGAGGAATCAAATTTTGGGATGTCTAGAAACATATTTTTAAGTCTTCACTCTTTCTTATTTGAAAACTTTTTCTCCTTTCTTCTACCCAAGCTTCTGTTACTGTGGAGCAGGGTGTGAATTAATCCTTTCATGCAATACAGTTTTGCTTGGCCTACTTAAAACACAGCAAATAAAAAACACCAGCAGTACCATAAACTCAATGTTCATAACCAGTGTGTGGTGATGAGAACTGAGTACTTTAACTCAGTGTTACTGGATATGGAAAGCAAAGATAATTTCTAATATATGGTGGGAAGAGAACCGAATTACACCTTGAGTGGTTTCATGTGTGACTATTGACAAGTTACTGCTACTTTGTGTCAGAAAACTGAATCTGACTCATAAAAATATTTTTTATTAGATCTTTTCATCATGAATTCAAAAGGCATATGATGTATCTTGTTATATATGTTATATATATATAAATTACATGTTCTACACAGCACATTTACCACTAAAATAAGCATTTGAGGCCCAGTCAATCATCCTCAAGACAGAATGGTACACTTTCAGGAACTGTTTATGAAACTACTAAAATACAAGCAAATATGGTTTAACACAGAACTTATCTAGCAGAAAACCAAGGCAATTTCGTAATTATGGTTGTTTGTTCTCCTAAGGCATATGTACTCCTTAATTATTCAGTCTCATGTTGTGTTCCCCACTAGAAATCTTAATTCTGGCTTTTCTGTCTTTTGAGTATAAGTTGCCAACACCAATAACAATCTCTTAATAAGTTTGTGGTGTAAATATATATAACACAGGAATAGCTTGCACATCACAAAATAATGCAGGTTAAATAAATGACCGAAAACATATTAGGCTTTCAGATTTTAAATGACAACACATTAGCTGCATGTGTTTGAACTCCCATGGGTGTGGAGCTTGAAAGGATTTGTAAAGCTGGCTTGTGCCTTTTCACCATCGTCCTTAGTCAAACTCCAGCTGCAGTATTGCTGAGGTTATTTCACGTACAGGTGTATGTGTAAATAACCGAATAAACACAGGAAAGTTCTTTCTTGATCCTCCATTATTTCCTGTAAAAAAATTTTCTGGTAACATTAATCATACAATCTGGTTGCCCAAAATGAGGTCTCAAGCCTTTTTTAAGCTTTGGTGCCAGAAAAGATACCTAAACACATGGTTTGACACATAAATAGCAGTCTGATAGCTCTAAAATATCAAGGTCTTCAACTTTGAAGGACAGCTGGAATATTTAGGTTCTTTTCTACCAAAAGCTACCATCTAAAAATGCAAACTTTCATAAAATTGATCAAAATAATTTAATATGAAATCTAACAAACTCAAGCATATGTATAACTTTTGCCTATATAAATATATCAAATGCTTGTTCCTGAAAATATTTAATTTGATTAACAGGAGTAGTCCCTTCACATCATCTGCTATCTTCCTCAGATAAATCATGTTATTTAACTTACTTAATTTTCATCTTCTTAGGTATCAGCCCCAACATGTCACATTTCATCCTCTCTTACTGTAGCTCTGTTGAAAACCATAGAGACACTCAATTTTCCCACCATTTTCACAAGTATTTACCCTGTCTCCATATCCTGGCATTAAAAATACCCCAAGGGATTTTCAATCAGGCAAAATATTGTTGTAGGCTTGACTTCTTCACCCTTTTTCATTGCCATCACACAGGAAAATAAACATGTTCTATGCTGAAATTAATCAAATTCAGTGATCTTTTGACAGTAGTGCTCTAGTTTCTTCTTTCACTGTGTCATCAATCACAAATAAATCATGATGGCTGGTGAGGCACTGGAGGACTGACGTGACAGTGTGTCAATATCTGTAACAGAATTATTGTTGTTGCCTGGTAAATTATTAGCAGAGAGGGTTGTTGACTGAGCAGCAATTCTCCAGAAGTTTGGAGCCATCAGGGCACATTATTTTCAAAGACCATTGGCCTCAAAAGACTATAACAACAATTTAACCTTAGCAAGGGTACAATGTTTGGTCTGGGCTATCCACATCCATGTCCAGGTCCAGACCATCTTCATCGATAGGCATGGAGCTTTAGGCTACCTCTCAGCATGCAGCTGGGGAACCATCACCGAATAGACAAGGTACTAATGCATTTCCCCAAGGAAACTATAGCCCTAGGACAGGTCACATTTTTTAATCAATGACTTGGAAAAAAACTAAGTCATTACAGATAACATTTCCAGTGGTCACAAAGACTGATGGAAGGCCAAATGAGTTAACAGGTCCTTAACCCCATGTAATTTTAAAGCCTGGAAGCTAGACACACACAGTGCATTTAATAAAGCTAAATGTAAAGTCACACAGTGTCCAAGGGATGATTGATGATTGTTCTCCTCTGTGCCCATTAGCACCCCAAAATGATTACTTGCTATCATTTTTATGTTGCAAACAACAGCCAGTATTGAGCCATATGCATTCATATAACTAAGGAAGGTGTGATAGACAGAAGATAGGTTTTCTAAGTCCTATAGGTTGAGCAAGTGAAAGGGCTTTATGCAGAACTGGAATACAAGGCTACTCAGCTAGAAAGAGCTCAAGCAGTGTTTTATTTGGGGGCAGACATTAAAGGGTCATGCTAAGGTCATACTGGGAGACACCAATGCCTGGCCAGTCGATTAGGATATGAAATTATCAGGTATTCAAATCAAGGCTGATTGTGCATAATTTCCCTATAGGTTTTGTTTCCTTAACCTGTTGGTGTTGGGGGTATACAAAACTAGAGTCCGTTCTTACCTGGTCAGGTCATACCATTTGCCAAACACAAAGTAGGAGAGAAAAATTTGGCCTTAGAATAAGCAGAGATTGTATGGCTGTACTATTTCTGATATGTGTAATTGAATCATTTGTCAGGGATTTCACAAATGAATACCTGAATTTGCTCTCCTTACCATGGCTGAAGCTAAGGACATTTTCACGGTATTTGCTGAATACTCACTGAATACTCAGACATTCGATTTCTCAAACTGTGATGATACATACTGTACAGTACCTAACACCATAAAACATGGCTCCAACATTTCCATCTAGGTTTATGAGTTGATTCAAGAGTTAGCAATACAAAGAAATGCATTTTCACATTTCACAAGCGATCTGTCTATGAAGAAAAAATCTTCCCATGACATTCACCAATTAATTGAACCTTTGCTTGCAGTACAATAATAGAGAATATTATTGTTCCTCTTGGGAAGCAGGTAATAGTACATCTAAACCCAAAGAAAATAGGTATGCAATATCTAGAAAAATATTATTTGGGTACCAATAATTGAGTGAGCATCCCAAGAGCCAATGAGAAGCATTAAATATTGAAAAACCTGACCAGTTTTGATAGATTGTAGTGTGTCAATCCATATGAAGCCTCACGGGCAACATGATTGTATTGTGTAAGTACTCACATGCACCACAGCAATGGGATAATAGTCCATCAGACAAATATATGACAAGATCAAATTGCTGGAAGCTGAAGTGAGGAAGTTCAAACCGGTAATGAAATGTTATTACTGTTTTAAGTAAGGCATTATTAATTAAGGAATGATCACAAAGACTGTGTTGTGATATGACCTGTCACTGACAACTTTTAATTAAATCTTTAATGTTTTTCTGGGAGAGGCACTGTGGTTAAACAAAAATTTGCTTAATTAGTTTACAGCCTGTGCTGTAGAACTCAAGCTAAATAACCACAGATTGATCCATTCTAGCTTGATAATCTAAGCCTCTACAACATAAATATTTCTTTAGTCTCAATAAAGAGGAAAAAAAGTGGGGTTTTTTCTGTGTAGAAAACATAAATGCCAAATCTTATAGCATACAACTAAAAAGTAACCATATTTCTGCTGCTGAATCTTATTGCTTGTTGGCGAATATGATGTGCAGATTGTTTATCATAGTTCTTTTCCTGATTTAAAATGTTTCTGTTCCTGTGGAGTGGCTTGGGCTTAGCTATGAAAACTGTCATTTCTCCTTATCAGGAAGCACAAGTCCATTGTGGACAACCTTGCTCTGTATCCATTCCATCAGGTTTTGTTTCTCTGCTCCACTACCTTGATTTTAATGAAACCTGTCCTTGTGCTTCTGCTCGCTTTGAATTAGCTATTCTTCACCCAGTCAGATTGATTGACTTTTTTATCTCATGACTGCCCAAGTATGCAACAACCTTCTTTCACAACCATCTATACCACTTACAAATTGTTTTCTGTTTTATTTGTATTTATTCTTGTAAACATTGAAGCACAAGAGACCAAATGCTTCAAACTTTAACATCATTTTACTCAAGAAAACTCTGCTGAATTCTATGGTTGTTCCCTCATAGTCAAGACCTTATTTTTTTTATTTTACTGTTTCAACTGCTTATACAAAGCCAGATGTTTTTGGGGCTAACTTGATAAAACATATTGAGAGATTGTTCTGCTTTGTTTTGTTTTGTTTTGTTTTTTTCACTGCGTGTTATTCTTGGGAGAAAAATACTCTGTAATCACCAAATCACACAAGTATACTATTCAATTTTTTTAGTTTAAAGAAATTCACAATTATTTTGGTGGATTATTTAGAAATCTGTTAAAATATTACAGCCACATGCTGCATTTAAATGTTTTGCAACAAATGACAGGGATTTGGTTTTTAGTAATTTTACAACTGGAGTTTTGTTATGGTATTAAGTACTACATAAATTACCATATATATTCTGTTTTATGAGTGGTTAAACTACAATCCATAAAGATTAACCAATATCTAAAAATGAAGACGAGGAAGTTTAGTGTAAGTTCACCTCTCACAATTAGAATTAGTAGACTTGATTTTCTAATTCTTGTGTCTTCCATTACTGAAATCAGAACTGTGGCATTTTTCAGACCCTCCATCAAGGTGTGTTTTATATCCAATAATTCTCTGGAGGCTCAGGACTGGAGGGAACCTCAAGATGTCATTAAGTCTACTGTTGCTTTTCTCCAGAAAGAACAATTATCCAGTGTCATTTCTGACAGATATTTCACTATTTGGTTCTTGAGGACTTTAAAAGATGAAGATTCCACGAATTTTCTAGGCAATTTATTCCAGTGCTTCACTCTCCTACCAATTAAGCTGCAGTTTCTACCCATTATTTCTTGGCATAGAGCAAGAAGAATGGATTACCCCCGCTCTTTGCAACCACCTTTTATGTATTTGAAGATTGTTTTGTTCCTTCAGTCCTCTCCTTTCAAGGCTAAATAACCCAATTTGTTCACTCATTTTTCATAGGTCACATTTTTAGACCTCCAAACATTCTCATTTTTCTCTACTGAACGGTCTCCAACTGGTCCAGATGTAATTGGAAAATTGCTCTGAGCGAAGCCTTTAAGTGCTGAATCAATAGGAAGAATTCCTTCATGTCTTGCAGGCTACAATTTGGCTTATAAATTCCATTTGATCCCAAAAAGCTCTGGTCTTTTTTTTCATCAATATGACATCATTGAATCGTGTTGAGCTAGTCCACTGTATGGGCAGCTTTAACCCCTATGTCCTTTTCTGCAAAACTGTTCTTTAAATTTTATCCATCCTCTCTACAAAATAGACAACTTCTGCCTAATGTATGTGTCCCCATCGAATAGTATCTGATTATTTCCAGATCATATTTCCACTTTGTCAAGATCACTTTAAATTGTTATACAATTCTCAGTATATTCATCCCCCACTTGACTCCATCAGCAAATTTAATAACCATACTCAGTACTCCATCATCCCAATTATTAGTGAAACTATTGAACAGCATATGGATTAGAAACGTATGCTACCCTATGAATCCTTCTATTTTGACAGTGACTGCTGATACTTTTTTAGTGTTGGTTTCAAACCAGTTCTGGATCTAGATTCAGACAGGTCACAACATTTCTTTACCTAGCATATAATGTTGTCATTGGAAAATGCCAAAAATCTTCTGAAAATCAAGGTACAGTATGTGTGCATATGCCTCTTGTCCACAAAGACTATTTTGCTGCCACTGAAGGAAATTCAACTAATAGCTTACTAAAAATATCACGTATAATTGGTGCAAAGCAAAATGCAAAGCTGGACTAGGTGAAATCCTTGCAATGGATTGTAATTTCCTAATTGTGATTCTCTTCCCACAGAGGAGTCGCCTAACTTCACAATTTCTTTGTATTTTCTCTAAATTGCACAATGTCTTTGGAATCTGAAGCACTTGGCATTCCTCTGTGAGTAGCGGAGATATTGGAACTGCAAAAGCTTTAACTTCTGTTAAATGAAAAAAATATCACAAACTGAAAAAGAAAAGAAAAATAGATAGCAAACAATATGTAGCAGAAAGTTTAAAATGTGAAAAACTGATAAGGGAAGCTAGAGATGACAGAAGACTCTGTGGGTGGCAGGACTGAGTCCAACAAAAACTTGTCTTTGAAGTATATTTTGAACAAGTGAAATTCTGACAGAGGTATACACTCATTGCTCAACAGAGATGGCAGACTTTTTCGCAGTAGTGCACAAGTAGATATGTTTACGAAACATTTCCACACTCTATTTGAAATGAAGAGAGATCACAAAAGGATGATTCTTGCACGATGAAGTACTTTCTAGACTATTCATGACAAAAAACATTAAAAAGCTACTGCATTTATTAATTTTTAAATGATCAGGCTGGTGAAACTTCTACCTATTTCCTAAAAGCACCATTTGAGGAGCTCTCTGGCTCATTATCTTAACATTTATTAAATCGTGGGCTACCCAGAAAATTCCAGAAGACTGAAAGCATGATAGTGTCATGCCAAGAGTCCAAAGGGCCAAGTGGGATGAACAGAATACTACAGAAGAGGAAGATCTACTAGACAGGTAACATACGGTTTTACTAGATAAAATTTCATGGTGTAGTAGATTTGCAACAGATTTATCAAAATTAATTTTAAAATACAGAAAATCTGAAATTTTGCCCAGCTAAAACAGATGGCAGGCACTGCAGTGTTTCCAGACAGCAGCTTCAGGTTTTCAAGGAGGCTCAAAATGAGGTAAAACAAAAAAGTAATTGAGCTGTCTGACATATTATCTAGTAAACAATTATTCATACCAAACAACTTGTCACAGCTCCATCACTATTATGAGGTGCAGACTAGGATTAGTCAGAATATAATTGACAGCAGTTACAATACTTCAGCAAATTAGAGAAGATGCATATCCTGCTGCTGATCTATGTTTCATTAGGTATTACATTCTTGTGTTTATGCCTTTGTGAACACTATCATTCAGCAGTTGCCTCCAAGATAATGTGCTCCACGTCAGCATTCATTCTGCATTATCATCAGACTTACACTCCTACCTGTACTGAGATATGTAAATGTAATATTTCTCTATTCTTGTCAGAAAAGCCTGATCATAAGGATGCCCAACCTGTTTGCATGACAAGAGTTGATGGGGAGCCAGGGAGAAGGCCATTGTTTTCTGGAAGTCCCACTGAAAAATGCTTCAAACCAAGAACAGAGACATCAAAAGTGACCATTCCCGAAACATCAACAATGAACTTTGACAGTCTAAGAAACTCAGCTCGCAAACCTTTGAGTTCAGCTGCAAACAGAACAGGAATAGACACTAGGAGTTAAAGCCCAACCCAAAATATAATACTTTCAGAAACAATAAAAAAACAACCCAGGACATAAAAGCCAACTATTGAGCATTCAACCCAAAGGACTTAGATGACAGTTTTCTGGATGTAGTGTGTGGCAGATATGTTTCCTTGCCCTCATTTTTGTTTGTTTGTTTTTTAACCCATACATTATATCTCTTGAAGCTAGCTGTTCTGACCCTCAACGTTGACATCACAAGCATCTATCTTCTTACTTTTTTACAAAAATACATCCTTGGAGTACTGAGACAGAGTACTGAGACTGCAGTTCATCTCAGCCCATAGGCATTTCTAGGTTATGATTCATCTAGTCCTAAAGCACGCCTCTAAACTAGGTCACATGAATAAAGACTTAAACCCCCTATTTCTTTCAGTTTTCTATAAACAGAGTAGAAGTCCCACCAGATATCAGGGTCTTCATTGTGGATGTCTAAAGGTACTAGAGAAAAGGCCAAAACTTACACTCTCACGAAGTAGAAATAGTCTATGTGATTTCATTTGATCACAATTTCCCCCTCTCTAACAGCCTCATGCATACAACCAATGTTTTAGGTTTCTAGATCTATTATTTGAATAGTCTGAAGTTTGGGTCAGTATACTGGTATCCGTATAGCTTCCCCACATCCCAAAGCTGTAAGCACTTGTTTACTAACCACAACAAGAAGCTCTACACACCTACATAAACAGGTCTATTAGTTGCAAAGATTGCAGTTTTAAGTCAAGGTGGATCAACGTTTATTCATTTTGCTGCTTTCTGTACAAGATGAACTCTAAGTCCTCTGCACTGACATCTAAACCATTTTTGGCTCCATTCCATATCCTATTTTAAGTTTCATTGTCCTCACAGTCATAAATGAAGGACATAATACTTTGTTTCACTTGTAAATGTCAAGAGGTGTAGCATTATCATCTGTGTTACCAGTAGCACTAATAACATTGCAGACTAGACTGTTCTATCTTCATCAAAGGCTATGCATCAGTTGAGACACAGTGCTGATGATAACCTGAGTCAGCTATCAGTGAAAAGAGCTCTTTATTATGTAGGTCACTACCAGGGTTCGTTTCAGCAAACACCTGCAAATTGCACTTCACCAGAAAAAAATTTCTTCTTGACAAAAAAATGTAAAAGCAGAGTGCAAAGACACATGAATATACTTACATCCTCCTGCCTTAAGTATGCACACAAGAAGCTCTTGGTAGCTTGCCTCCCACAATTCTGGTTTATTTTTACATTGAGTTTTTTTTCAGACTGTTTCCAAGACATGCTTCCACTCTGCCTATTGAGAAGCTGTAAGAAAGACAGCAGATCAAAACATGCCAGACACATCATTAAAGTGGTATAAATATGTTGATATCTGTGCCAGCAACAAAGGCCACTGCATAAGAAGACCAGGAGTTGAACTCGAAGCATAGATATACTGGAAAGAAATTCCTGCATATTAGCAGAGTAAAAAGCTCTTTTATTCATCCTCAGTTCACATCTAGCCTAGGCAGCTATACATAGGAAAATTGCATTTTGGAGGGAAGAGTGCTCTGAGTGACCAGCTGTGTTCACCAGCTCTCCAAATACAGATTTTCCTCATTTTCTGCATAGTATTAAATTAATCTTCAATTTTTAGTTTGATTGGTTTTTTTTTTAAATTTATACTAATTTTTGGACTAATCTGCAATTAATCAACATCTTTTTTCACCATAGTTAGCAGAGTGGAAAGTTTATGAAAAAGAGCTTTAAAGTATTGCTTAACACTGAAATTTAATTAACTCACCATATAACTCATACTCACATCTAGTAGGTTTAAATATAATGCATCCCACTTCCGTTTGTCTGCTGTGGCTACTGCCTTGGATTTTTTTCCTAGCTATTTTTCATATTTAAGGGAGGATACATTTAGAGCATCTACATGTACATGTTATGTGTACTGAAATTACTGACTTTAGTACAAATTAATGTCTACTAAAATTATTTTTCTGTATTAAGTGAATCAATCCCAATGGAATCCTTTTGCTCTGTTTTTTCACAAGGAGATAAATAAAAGAAATATCTTGAGCTACCACACACCATCTGTGTAAATGTCAGCTATATCCCTACCTAGAGGGTTTGGGGTTTATTTCTCAAGAGGGCGGGTGTTGGTTTTGCTTTTCTTGCCTATAGTTTGCACAGCTGAATAATTTAAAAAGGACTCCGTGCTGAAAGATAAAATGAAGATGGAGTATATTGTTTCTGGCTACAATCCCCAGTGCTGTAGGTGGTATTTTCTGCTAATATAGCTTGCAGTAGTGTTGCTAACAAAACCAGAGATTTGAATCATCATAATTAAGGCTGTGTCAAATGGGATTTTTCTTTGAAAAAAGAATACATACATAAATAATATTAAGCACATGTGCCACCAGTATATATTTAATCTATATATTAGTTATATCCCTAAAAGAATGATATGGTCTTTCAGTGAGCCCACTAAAATTCCTGGGTCCTAAATATCAGACAAAACTAACAACTAGAGAAATGTTTTATGAGAAATGTTCTGTGTAAACATTTATTACCTTTGAAACATACCATTTTTCCCCATAATTAGTGAGCTGGCAAAAAGTAGCAAACTTAAATTTCTCTTCCCATCAGTACAATTAATGTTATGTGTAGCAGGACTGACATTGATGAGATTCCACGGCAGTAGATAGAGTGTAAGCATATAATATGGGGCTTTGTTGAAATCAAATCATTTGCAGTATAAATAGGAGAAACAGAAGTTCTGAAAGGTCAAAATGAAGAAGTAATTTGCCCAAGGTCATACATCAATTAAATGTTAAAGCTCCAAATTAAGTCAAGATCCCTGGCCTCGCTAAGTGACATGCCTTCTTTTTGTGTGATTGTGTAGGAGAAAGTGTCTCTTTTGAAGAAGTGCCATGACCACGATTCTGCACCAGGTGCTAAACCCTGAATTTGTCTAATGGGGTTTGTTCTTGTCTGCACTCCCAATTTTGTGTACAACTCAACTCTGTTTTTTCTGTGCAGAATTCAATCCCTGGCAAAAAGAGCTGCATGTGTGCAGCTTCACACTGTTGTTCTTCAGCCTGTGTCTTCCTGAACTGTGTGTGGTGCTTTATTAACAGTGACAGTATTTTGTAATTGAATATTCAGATAAATTCTGCATCAGGTCAAAACGGTTTATCTGCGATCAATCTTTGATTGATTTGCCTGTACAGGCAAAGTATTTGCATATCTCCTCAAACACTGAGATGAGAACACACTGAGCAGCACGGTGAAGCATCCCTGAAGAACCAGTAGTTAGAGAAGGGTCAAGGTGAGGGTCAATACAATACCTGCTAGAGCAGCAGTGAAGTCATCAATTTGAATTTAGTCTCAGATGAGGGACAACCTCATTTGCTCCTGTATATTGAGGTAGGAGACAAAAAGGGAAGAAAAAAGGCATAGGTGGAAATGATAGAAATAACAGGGAAAAAAGACTTAACAGAAAGAGGGAAAATGTAGAAGGAGCTGTGTAATCGGGAAAGAAATCCCTCTGAAAGCAATATGTTCTGAAGCAATGTCAAGAATCAGCAGCTCAGTTGCTTTTTTTCTATCTCAAAGTTATTTTCCTGCCTTCATCTCCCTAAGGCATGGTTCATACTAGGGCTGGAAGAGACCTCAGGAAACCATCCAAATCACCCCTCTACCTGAACGCAGATCAGCTACATCTGTGTCTGTGTCAGTCCTGGCAGATATTAATCTCACCTGCCCTTAAAGATGTCTCCAGGTAGAGACTGCACATCATTCCCAGGTGGCCTGCTCCAAACCACTACAAACATCTTCCAGTCTCTAAATCCGTGGCTTTAAACCTTTTCCTTGCAAAAATACCTTTAGACATTTCCCATTGCCGGTGCAGGATCTAGTCAAATTAAACCACACACCACAGCTTGCTTTTCTTAATTGCTTGTCACAAATCATTTTAAGTCAATCCACATGGCAACTTTTGACATATGTGAAGACTAAACCCAATTAATTTAACCTATTTCTTCTCAAGGAATGTTTTCTAGACCATCCAACATTTGAATCCTCTGTACCCTCACTTCAAACATTTTATTGGACTGAGGCAATACTCCAGTGGGATTCAGCAGTCCAGCTGAGCCAAGGAAAGAAGGAGCATAACTTCGCACATCCCCACAGGCTGAAGTTTGCATTATTCACTGCAGAATATCTGTTCTTGGGTTTGTTTGGCAGAGGGGGAAAGGCAGGACACAATGCTGTTGACTTGCACTCAGTTTGTTAGCTGTAAAACCTACAAATAAGGATCTGTTACTTAAATAGTTGTTCCCTTCTTTCGTTTGTGCAGCCAGTTATTCCTGACTAAATACAGCTCCTTATGTCTATCTCCAGTGAATAGCATCCTATTTATTTCAGGCCACACCTTCAATTTGTCAAGATCACTTTAAATTCTAATCCTGTCCTCCAGCATACTCACAGTCCTTTGCAGATTAGTGTCATTAGCAAATCTAATAAGTGTGTTCTCATTCCTTTCAGTTTTGGAGATCCCCTGAGATGATAACACTTTAATGACCTTGCCAAATTGTAGGGATAAGGTACATACTTTTCTGCAACACTTTAAAATGGCAACAAACAATCAAATGGACTTTGAGGATATTCGTCCTCAAGAATTCTATACAGGTCTCCAGGAAGACACCGTATGTCTACACTGCCTTTGAAGGAAATCCCAAGGCTGGTGTCAAAGTGTTTTGTTCAGCTCCCTTACTGAGTCTCCCTCACAGCTCCAAGCATGCCCAGCCACTGACACTCTCTTTTCATACCACTGAAGTCCCATCAGGAAGCGTGTCCAGGGAGCAAACCCGCAGCTTCCCCTCAGGCAAGGCACCAGCTGCCATTGAAGCCCCTTTGAAATGTCTTTCTCGAAATGGGGAAGGTGCAGCAATTCTGACACAGCAGGGAGCTAAATCTCTAACAGAGTAAGAAAATTTAAGGACATTTGCCCTGGACCACAAAAAGGATTGTGCTTGTCTGCTGGCTGCAGAGGTGGCTAAAGATGCCAGGTGTGACGTGCTCTGGAGTCACCAGTTCCACTGGGGCTGGGAAAGAACCTGGCTCCCCACTGGAAGCACACAGAACCTGCAGTGCAGGGAAGCACTCCCGCACTGACACATTAAAATTTGATCTGACTGTGACTACAACAGCAAGCTACAGACCTGGTCTGCCACCAGCTCTGACAGAAAGCAATAACTAGAACAAGCCCTGCCAGTGGTCCCTTCCTCACTTCCCATCAGACCAATGAAGAATCAGGGAGTTACAACAACGTAATGTCTTAAGATAGTCACTATGCATAAAAATGCTGTTTTTTAGGAATTCAGAGGCTGGTTAACATAACTCGTCAGTGCTACAGGCAACATCAGTATTGCTGAGCCCTGTTGCCTCTCCTTTTGGACTTGGAAACACTCACCTTTTGCAAAATCAAATCCCCAATAATTTTTCTTCAACTGATATGATTACTAAATTTAGAGAAATGTGATTTCTAATGGAATTTAATTCTTTGAAAGACATCTGCTGTATTTAGGTGTTTGTGCCATTAGTTGCTATTTATTTGGAAGGCAGGAACAGACACTTCATTTCCGAATAGCAAACTTAGAGCCATTCCAAACACCTCCAGCTATTTCATCTACTTCATTTTAAACAGCGGTTTGAGAAAAAGGGAAATAATACAGGAGAATCAGCCCACAAAAAATAAAAAAAAAGTCTTTATCGGAGGGATTTCTATAATCCTCAACATCACACTGGGAATCATGAAAATAATGAAAGATCCTGATAACACTTACAAGAAAAATCACCAAAACCAAATGAATAATGTATTGACTTACTTGACACATTCAAATAAACACCCTTGAACAACAACTGTTATAAGCTAAATGTGCTGCAAATAGACTTGTTCAAAATTGCTGAGGAGGATAAGCTAATTAGGCATTTAGGAGTCCATGCCCTTCTTTCGTTTTCCAGTTAATCAACTGAGCAATGTTAAGGGTCTCAATAACTCCCTCATACATACACTAAGGGGAGGAACAGGAGGCTCTTTTTAGGCTCCTGATACAGGAAATTAGCAGATGACTTTTTGATAGAAGGAGATGGATTTCCTTTGCTGGAAATAGAGGTAAGTCATATTAGCATTAATAGATCTCTTCATAGAAGGCACCATCATAATTAGTGATCATCATTTATCATCATCACAATTTCACCAATAGATCCTAATCACTCTTTCCCTCAATTATTCACAGAAAAGGAGAAGTATGTTAAAATGTTGAATGCAGGAGACAGCTTTATGCCTGGTAGAAGATATAGGATGCTTGTGGCAAATTTAGACAATTAATTTTACTTTTCCTTAGGCTTAGAATAAGGAAAAAATTATGCCCATTTTGCTTTTAAATCACAGCAGTGTAAATGCACAAGTTTTGAAAGAAACTGAAAAGGGACTCTTGAAATGCAGAAACTCTGAAGGAAAAATAGTTTATCTATTCTCTGTATTTGTCTTTCCCTTCCCTTCACCCACATCTCCCGAATTCCAAAATATTTTCTGACACTGGATATATTTTTCATCACATATTTGTTACATGAGATTGACTGCTCGCTCCTCAATCTAGTTCAGCTATATCCAGACAGTGAGAGATGTACAGTAGGTGCAGATGAGTGCTGTGCAGCTCTCAGGCCTTGGACACTTCTCTACCATCAGCAAACCAGAAATGGCACACCAGATGTGATACCTAGTCATGTAATTTTCTCTTTCTTCTATCCTTCTGTCTGAGACTGTGATACAAAGCTGCAGTTCCTCCCTGTTAGTGAAAGTCATGGACTCCCAGAACAGCTGGTGTCGAAGGGAAGCTCTGGGACCTATCATGTCCAAAGTCCTGGACTGGATCCCCACATTTCTTGCTGCTTTTACTCAATGAAAGGGGGCAAGGGGGGGAAGGCATTCTTGGGGCAACACATCTCTTTGTTACATATTACTTGTGGCAAAAAAGGAGATACACTTATTCATCCCTCCTATGTCATGTAACTTTAAATTTTCTTTGCACCGTGTCCTCTGTACAGTGCAAATATCTGGGCATCAGCCAGCTGGGTGAGGGAAAGGAGGTCAGTTCCATGTATTATTCCTTTCGCCTTGTTGCTACCTGTGAAATCCTCACTTTTTTCTTCAGTCACAGGGGCACATTGAATGCAGGAGGGCTGAGTACAAAAAGTGCAAAGTTCATACGTATGTATATGTCTATATATGTTTTTATTACCAATAAAATCTGACCCACTGGCAAGCAAATTAATGAGTACATTATAAAGTCTGGGGTGCCTAACTGCCTGCCAGGTTAAATAGTGAGCTCCAAAAGGAGATGATAATGCATTACATGTGTCACATCTGAAAATAAATGAGCAAAACCATTACTTTAAACTAAGAGACAAGGTTGTCACTAGGCTCTCTTCTCACCATTCATCCTATACCACTAGGCTGCGTAAGGCTTAGTTATGTTAGGTATTTTGACCTCCAACTCATATATATGGATTTTATACCAGACAGTTAGATAATATGCTTTATATACTCTGGTTCATGTGTTCTTTACCATTTTAGCTGTTTATGTGGGTCTTTCATTCCCAGTATTCTTTTCATGCATATATTGTCTTGGATTTGCAATTTCTGCCATTTATTGCCAATATTTTCAACATAATTACTTCCATCCTTTACAGGAATATGTAGCCAGAGATTTTCTGTTAGTTAACACAAATTAGGAAAGCAGATCAACATCCCTTATTACAAAATGTAATAAACAATGACATAATTCAAAGATCATTGTGTGACTGTCTTTGCTGTACAATGTGCAATTGCTCAAATCTTGTCAGATTAGCAGAACGGAAGATTAAATACCCTTCAAAGTTGAAGCAGGAACATAGTTTGTATGTATGGTGCCACCACCTCTTTTTATTCTACAGAAGAAAATTATGTAAACATTATCTGGATGCAATAGCACTTAGTGCCCCTGTGTTTGTTCTAACAAGTTCATTATTTCCTTTGCAGTAATTTTTAGCAGTGATCTTGTGTTAGAACACATTATGTGTTTTCATTTAATTTTCTGCAGGCCTTTTTTGTTTGGCTCATTTATCTTTCCTTATCCCTTGAAACGGTCTGCAGTAATTCAGTTCACTACAGCTAGACTTTCTGACAGAGCCAGAAATAATCAGCCTCAGACACTGCTGATTCCAAAGTCAGCCATCAAGTATGTCATGATTTTGATCCTTCTATGATTTTAAGTAAATGGAGACTTGTGGACAGTATTTCTTTCTCCTTTGCCCTGGCAAAGGGTCCCTCCTTCCTTTTTTCTGTCTACTGAAACACAGTTTGAGCAGTGGTACAAAACCAAATTATACACAGATACAATGGAATAAAATTATCAGATGGTGTGTTGTTCTTGGTGTGAGTTAAATTCTCTCAAACCTTTTCCTTACAAAGTACATTGGTGTCATAGAATATTTCAATGTGGAACATTTTGTTATTTAAAACCTCTTAAATTGAAGACAAACTCATGCAAACACAATATCCATTCTCCTTAAGCTTGATTAAACAACAACAACAACAACAAAAATTCTTAAAAGTTATATTGTGGTTTATAGTTAAGTTAGTGTACTTACATATAGGTTACTGGAGTCGTTTGTTTTTGCCTACCAAAGGCAGCATTCATGAAAATTTTCCAAGAGACAGGTATACAACCTTGCTAGTCACAGTCCAAGCTCTTCATACATTACAGGTCTATTCTGGGGTACCATTTTAGATAGGGAAGCCCTTTGCCTAGTCCTGGGATAAGATGCTGTCCTGAGAGTATTTTCTTATCTAAATGGTAAAGATGGCACGCTGCTCATAACATCTGTCTGGAATTTCTTTGTATAAGGAACCTAAGTCGTAAGTTGACATTCATTTTTTTGCTGTGAACTAGAACAAAGACAAAAATAATAGGACCATAGAATTATAGAATAGTTTGGGTTGGAAGGGACCTTCAAAGCTCATCTAGTCCAACTCCCCTGCAATGAGCAGGGACATCTCTGACTAGATCAGGTTAATCAGAGCCCTGTCCAACCTGACCCTGAATGCTTCCAGGGATGGGGCATCTACCACCTCTCTGGGAAACCTGAGCCAGTGTTTCACCACTCTCTTGGTAAAGAATTTGTTCCTTATATCTAGTCTGAATCTAACCTCTTTCAGTTTAAATCCATTACCCCTTAACCTTTCACTATATATCCTTGCAAAAAGTGCCTCTTGTAGGCCTTGTTTAAGCACTTGAAGGCCACAATAAGTTCTCACCGAGGCCTTCTCTTCTCCAGGCTGAACAACCCCAACTCTCAGCCTGTCCTCACAGCAGAGCTGTTCCAGCCCTCTGGTCATTTCTGTGGCCTCCTCTGGCCCCTCTCCAACAGGTCCGTGTCTTTCCATGCTGAGGGCTCCAGAGCTGGACACAGGACTCCAGGTGGGGTGTCACCAGAGCGGAGCAGAGAGGTAGAATCACCTCCCTCGAGCTGCTGGACATGCTGCTTTTGATGAAACACAAGATACAATTGGCCTGTGCTGCGAGTGCATATTGCCAGCCCATGTCCAATCTTTCACCCACTAGTACCCCCAAGTCCTTCTCCACAGGGCTGCTTTTAGCCCCTTCAGGCCCAGCCTGTATTGATACTGGGGGCTGCCCCAACGCGGGTGCAGGACCTTGCACTTGGCCTTGTTGAACCTGCTGAGGTTCACATGGGCCCACTTCTTGAGCTTGTCCGGGTCCCTCTGGATGGCATCGTACCCCTCAGGCATGTCAGCTGCACCACTGATCTTGGTGTAATCTGCAAATTTGCTGAAGGTGCACTTGATCCCACTATTTATGTCATTGATGAAGATATTAAACACTACTGGTCCCAATACAGGCTCCTGAGGAATACAACTTTACACCAATCATCATCTGAGCTTTAAGCCATTGTCCACTACCCTCTGAATGCAATCATCCAGCCAATTCTTCATCCACCGACCAGTCCATGCACCAAATCCATATCTCTCCAATTTAGAGAGAAGGATGTTGTGGGAGACTGTGTCAAAGACCTTACAGAGCTCTAGATAGGTGACACCTGTAGCTCTTCCCTTGTCTAGTGATTTAAGCACTCCACAACAGAAGCCCATTAGGTCAGTGAGGCAAGACTGGCCCCTGGTGAAGCTGTGCTGGCTGTCTTGAATCACTGTTCTCCATGTACTTTTGCACAGCTTCTAGGAGGATCTGTTCCATGATCTTCCCAGGCACAGAGGTGAGGCTGACAGGTAGGTAGTTCCTGGTGTCCTCCTTTCTACCTTTTTTTTAAAAATGGGTGCAATGTTTCCCTTTTTACAGTCACCTGGGACTTCACTTGACTGCCATGACTTCTCAAATATCATGGAGACCAGCTTGGCAACTGCATCAGCCAGTCCCATTAGTACTCTGGGATGCAGCTTGTCAGGTACAAGGGACTTGTGTATGTTCATGTTGCTTGAGTGGTCATGAGCCTGATCTTCTCTCACAGTGGGAGTGACTTTGCTCTCTCAGTCCCTGCTTTGAGGTTCATGCTCTCAACAAGTGAGGGAAGAGAGCTTGCCAGTAAAGACTGAGGCAAAGAAGTTGTTGAGTACCTCAGACTTCTCCTCATCTATTGTTACCAGCCACACTTGCTTTGAACTTCATTTTTTGGCTGACATACCTGTAGAAACCCTTCTTGTTATTCTTGGCATCCCTTGCCAAGTTCAGCTCCAGCTGCACCTTGGCCTTTCTGACCCCATTTCTGCACAACCCAGCACTGTCCCTGAGCTCTTCCCAGCATCCCTGTCCCTGCTGCCACAGCAGGTCTTGACTTGGCAATGCCAGCCTCTTGCCTTCCTTACCGATTTCTTACACCTGTGGATCACCTTGGTAGGGCTGTGTATTATCTGGTCTAGAAGTTATCCTCAATGCACTCCAGGAGTGTCCTGAATTGCCTACAACTCACCGTGCCACTTTTCCAGCAGATGTCAGGGTGGCTGAAGTCCTCCAGCAGGACAAGAGCCTGTGAGCACAATGCCTCCTGGAGCTGGAACAAGAAGGCTTCATTGATAGTCTTCCCCTGCATTGGCGTCCTGTAATAGACACCAACCACAAGGTTTCCTTTGTTCCCTCGGTCTCTGATTCTTACCCAGAAGTTTTAAACCTGCTTATTGCCACTCTTCAGAGACAGCTCTTCATACTTCATCCATCTCTTGATGTAGAGGGCAACTCCTTCACCCTTCCTTTACCACCTGTCCCTTCTGAACAGCCTGTAGCCATCAACGGCTGCACTCCAGTCATGGGATCTGTCCCACCAAGTTTCAGTAATGGCAACTATCTTCAAGCTGTATCACAAAATTAAGCTGATGAAACATAGTTTCAGACAGAAACATTCCGTGCAATCAAAATGTTTCTTTCTGATTTTGACCTTTCAACATTTGTTTGGAATCAATTTTATTCAATTTCATTTTGTCCTGATAATTGCCACCAAGTGAAGAATGAAATATAGTAACCAGATCTTTTTATTTTTGGTCTAACACTTGTTAACTTGTTAACACTTCTTGCTCTGCATTTCTCCAAGACTTTTTCCCTATTTTGACAAAGGCAAACTGTTTGTCCTCATCTTAAAGGCCCCTCATGGATAATCACAACCCTATTAGCTTTCTGTATTGCAAAGTTAGCTTCCATTGCTAAATGACACGTGTTGTCTGGCCAGGCTTTAAAAGTTTTCTTCCTGCTCTAGTATGCTCATTGTACTTTATAGGAATCCACTGGACACATTTGCAGCAGTACCCAAACATTGTCATTCAGATTCCTTCTTATAACTCACTGGAAAACTTTCAAAGAATTAAAGAATTATTTGGCTTTTGCTGTGTTGATATTGCTGGTTGTCGATCTGACTAATATTATTTCATTACCTTTTTTTTACCATCTCATCTGGCTGTATACGTACACAGTTTTGATATGTATTTATTTGTAGACCACCTGGGATAGTTCCTGTTTTTTTTCTTACGTCTGGGCAATACCAAATACAAAATTAAGTTCAAATCCATAGAGTCCCCACACACGATTTATAGAGTAAAGAGAGAATGAAAGAAAACTCTAACTGTAATCCAGCAGTACTGCACTCACTGCATGGAATATTTTGAAGTATCATACATTGCTTAACCAATCTAGTATGTCTATAAATTTTCTGTGGATGTATTTGGGATTTGCCCTGATGTGTTAGAAAGAAATTTGCATGGATTGACTGCAACTAACTGTTAATAATTTTTTAAATTATTATTTATTTTTATGTGTTGCACACTATAAACTCGTGGCGTTAAGCTTAAAATTTTGAAATAAAATTATTTGAAAGATCTACCTGCTGAACTATAAGATTGTACAGCCAGAGAAACAAACTATATTCTAGACTACATCCCTCTGTAAAACAGATGTCATTTAGGAGAAGCCCTTAAAAAGAGATTTCTTAATTGGAAAAACATCCTTTTCAGTCACAAGTGGCTGAACTGAAGTGTGTCCTCAGAATATCAATATGAGCTGAAGCTATTAAAATGTCATGGTTAACCTTTTTAAAAAGCCTAATTTAATTAGAAATAATAATTAGAGTATTCTTACCTGTAAGAAATGCCTGCCTCAAATGAATTTCCTGTAAACTCTCGATTTCAGTGGATAACACTCTGCTGGAAGAGATTCAGCATATGAACAATGAGATTGAGTTTGCAAATACTGTGATTACCTTACAGTTTTTGCTATTGGAGGTAATTGCTGGAGCATGCTGGAGGGCAGAGACAATTTACTTCCTCATCACACCTAGGAAAATGTTTTTGCACATGGTAGCTGCTCTTAAGCATAATACAGAAAAAAAATCACCAGACCAATTCACGTTCTTATACACAGTGTAGTTTCCTTGCATTTCGTGAAATCAATGAGAGCAGAGAGATTGTGAACTGAAGGAAGAAAGGCAATATGGCACCCTACAGGATATTCCATCTAAACCTTCATGAGTTAGAGCCTCACTGTAGTTAGCATTTTGCAGGTACGTTTTCATCTGGATTAAAATATCACATCCCACATCAGGACTAGAGAGATGCTTCCTTTTAGTGCAGGGGCTGCTAGAAAAAAAAAAAAAGCAGTCATAATAAACGAAACTAGATTATCTGAGGCAAATTGTTGTTCTAGGATATAACTATGGTGGCGTCCTAACCTGAAGAGTGTTTGGAGATCAGCTCATATAACATCTTGGAGAGATTGCTCAGCAGCTTAGAAATGAATGTCAAAAAGATAGTCTCCCTGGATGTGGGACTGGAGAACCACTTTTTAAGGAAAACAACATGGGAGAGTTGGGGCAGAACATTTAGGACCCATGACTTTAAAAACACTTTTAAGACACAGAATGATAGTTCTACTTATGATTGTTACCCAAGAACAGTGAGATCACCAAAGCCATCCTGCATGGGATAGTACTAGGCTACAGCAGTAGTTAATTTTACTTGAAAAGTATCTTTCGTTCACATTCAGGTTGTTTTTAACTGAATTGATTTTTGCCTGTGGAGTTATTCTGAATGGATTTCACCCATCTAATAATGGTGGGCAGCTAGAAATGTCTCTCTCGGTAACTACCATTTTGACTCCCCGTATTCCCCGACAGAGGGCCTGGCCTTTATTGTGTACTTCATACTCAGACTTGATAGGAGAAGAGACACAGGGAAATATATCACAGTCAACTCTTTCCCCCCAGGAACTCAGTTTGTAACTTCAGATGTTTCATGGGAATTCATCAGGAGAAGAGTCATTGGAAGAACCAACAAATTTGCACCCCAGAGATCTGGATCTTGCCCTAAAATCCTAGGAAAACAGCCACAACAGCTCTGCTGCAGTGGACTGTGTTGTACTGCCAAACAAGGCGGGAAGGAAAGGCATGTGCTGGGTTGTCCTGATTTGAGTATGGGAGAGCTAAGAGTTTCTCTGCCTGAATGTCACCGAACAGACCTGGTATAGGAATTTCTTCAATGAGTTTCTCTGACTGTGAAGTCCCATGAGCATTGCCTGCTCTTGTCAACCAGCTTATTCATCTTACTGTCCTTTCTCACTTCCATAAAACTAAAAAATGCTGGCACCAGATGAGTTAAGAAATAAAATGCAATCAGATCTCTACACAGAGACACACATTGTGCATTTTACCTTCAGGTACAGAAAGCCTAAAAAAAAAAAATATATATATATATATATATAAAAAACAAACAAACAAACAAAAAACCAAACCAAACCAAACCAAAAAAAAAAAAAAAAAAAAAAAAAAAACAAACCACAAACCTTCCAGACTAATAGAAAATATATTCAGCTTTGAGAGTGCACTCAGCCTTCCCTAAAGTTGAGATTTCAAGAAATAAATGGCTCAAATCAGGCCATGGAGATGTGTTAGAAATCATGGCTCTTTTTAAGGCATGATTGAGTACTCACTTCCGTAACAATTGCTACAGAATGCTACTAATTTTGCAACTGTCTATATGCTGATTTGTAAGTGTTATATGAAAGAAATTGGAACAAAAAGAGGCTTTTAATTCCACTCTGAACTTGTATAGCAAAGTAATGTGCTCAGGACTGCCATGGTGGCTACTGTTTCCTTCTCTTCCTATGCCACTTGGGAAGACCCTGAATGGTAACACTGTGTATCTCCCTGTTTTACCCCCTTCCTTTTTGAAAAGGTCACTTCTGCACCTCAGTGGACATACAAAACTTGTCCCAGTGTACGGGCACGGCCCTCGTCTCCTCTGTGCTCTGTCAGCTGCTTGGTGTGGGGACCAACATTGGAGGGGCCCCTGCAGCTGGCCAGCCCTTTGCGAACAGTGGTTTCCTCATCTGATAAAGCTGGGTAGAGCCAAGAGTTGACTAATGAACCTGATTGGCATTTGATCATGTTATTGAATGTCTAATGCAGCCTCCAACAACTAGAAGCTGCTCTGTGTTGTTTACTTCACCACTCATCGTTGCTCCAGATTCTTGCTCCTTCCTCCTAAATACTTCCAAGCACTCTAGATCAGATTTATTCCCATCATATCTCATTCTCTGTCTTGAACTTCATTTTGTAATGGCATTTTCTAATACCCTGACTTCTAAAGTAGACTGTGATCACAGTCTTATTGATCTTTAGTGTTTCATAGTCTTAATTCTGTTGCCTTGACAGCAGTTGCTATATCTAACCCTAGTCCAGTCTGGATCTAGTCACTGAGATTTATAAAATGGTTGTGTAAAACACAAGGACATTAGGCTCCTCCAAAATCACTGACCAGCCCCCACTAAAAAGAAAATGCAATTTCAGCTTCAAACATACAGCCTTTGCTACAAGATGCCTTTTCTAGATGTGTCTCCAGAGGGAGAGTACGCTTAAAAAGGAGCAGGGAATAGTGTCCTTGAAAAGTCAGAAGGGAATGTGTGGAGATGTAACACACCCTTAACAGCAGAATAATCCCAGGACCTGATATCTCAGCCAGAAACTGTTGAATATGATCTAACTGCTCCTGGGCACTGTATGTTCCCAGGTAGTGGCTGCAGCTAGAGAAGGGGAGCTCTCATGTCAGTGACCATCACTGCAGGTCTGTGAAGATTTTTAGAAAAATTGCTCCTGTCTTGCCACAGCTCAGCTGCCATTGCTGGTTATCACACTCCTGTCCTGCCAGCTGACTGTGTGCTGGGATATGTGGCTGGACAGCTGAACAGTTCTTCCAAACAAGGGCAAAGCCATATAAATGTCATTACTAATCATGCACTAGCATAACAAAGTGATATGAAGTACACATCAACTCACGATAGCTGAAGTGTTGCTCTTAGAGCAGATAAATGAATTAATGCTTCCTCAGCGTGCAAACACAGCCTGAGAGGAGGAACAATTTCTCAGGTGCGTCATTTTACAAAGCTTTTCTAATTAGTGATGTTTTGAACAAGGCTGCACCACAGTAACTACCATATAGTGTAGTTATATCTAAATCAGTTTTAGAGAAGATAAATCAAATTCTTTTAGCAGGGAGCTCAGCAAAGTTTATAAAACCCACCTATGAAATCAAAGAAGTACTTGGATGATTAGCAATATCAATAGCACTTCCCAAGCACATTAATTTAAAGCTGTCTTGTGTTGTAAAGCTTGTCTGTGTTGTAATACAGTCACAGAAGAAATTACAGACCTTGCATCAGTTGTATGAAACTGCCTTGGTCTTGCGAGGTTTGCATATGTATCAGTTAAACCCTCCATCTCTATCTTGCTAGATTACAAACAGATGACAATTGTAGTTCCCCTGAACAGACGTGCAATTTTATGCATGTTCATGCCTCTGCTGAAGACTGCAAAATTATATATAATATTATAAGAATCAAGTTTTAACTCATAGTGATGAAACAGGGCTTCCAAAATTCATGAGCTGGCTCTGCACTGCTCAGCACTTGCCAACAGAGCACCAATTTAATGAGATTTCCCCCTTGTGCCAGCAGTTGACAATATCAACCCCCAAATTGTTTCTAGCTCTGTGGGAAATACAGTCCCAAAGACTTTAAGTCACTTCCAGTGCTAAAATGGGGATGTGACAACTTGTTCCTCTGTCCATGGCTCTCTGCCTTAAGAATATGAAGCTCTTTTACCAAATGTAGCTGTGAAAACTCACTTTTCTTCTTCTCGGGCTTTCTGAAATTCAGCTGCTTCCCTCTGTGAGCTTCTCTGGGTGGAGCTGTAATATGCAGCTGTACTAGTAGAGCCCTACTATATTCTGTATTTCCAAATTACACAGATTTGCTGAGGATTGCAATATTTCCAAGGCTGTCACAATATTTTCTTACATTAAATATGATAAAATATATTCACCATGCAGTCACTTATCTATCTTGCAATCTCTTGGTCACCTCCATTTCTTGCTGCAGACCATTCATGATATTAATACCACAGAAGATGGATTTAGTAAAGATGTACTAAGTCCTCCCCAGACAACTTGAGTCAGCATTAGCAGTTCTTGCTGTCCCAGTTACACATATGCTTGAACTCTTTTGTTCACCTCATGCCTCTGTGCTGCATTTTCCTCTCCATCTGACTGTCTTTTCCTAATGCTCTCAAGACTACACTTTCATCTTTCTTTAATGCAAAGCAGGCCATTACCTTGAAAAGCCTTGTAGGTCACTTGAACACATTGCAAGAACTAACTGCATATGGGTAAAGGATGCTGGCAAATTACTAGGGTGAAAAAACAGTTGTGAGACTATGCTACACAGCCTGAAGAAAAAGGTTTAGCAGCATGGCACTATTCACAAATGAAAGAGCTATTTTTACCTGGAGATAATGTCCCTCTTGCTTCTACCCTGTAGACAGCTCACATTACTTAGCCATCATTTGCTTTGTTTGAGGAGGGCTATATTCCATATTCCTGGGATCACAAGGATTTGGATACTTGAACACTGCTCTGCACAAGAGAAATAAACACAAGTTCTGATGCACAAACCCACACAGTTCATGAGCACTTCAGGCAGATATTTGCTCTGTATGTAGATTCAGACAGAATACAGAATTTTGAACAGGAATGCTGGAGACACTGGTCTTCTCTTTTAAAGAGCATTTATGTGTATGAGACATGGAGAATGCTATTGCAAGTGTCTTGTTTTCCTTGTCTGGTCATGGAAAATACAGATGTAGTGAGTTTTGGCAAGAACACAGAACTCCAGTGCTTGGAAAGGAAATGTAGAATTTCAGTTAGTGAGTTTGAATAAGTAACACAGAACTACAAAGCTCCCACAGTTGCTGCTTCAGTTTCTCATTGCAAATTTCTTGTATGGGAGAAGCACAGAGGACCCCAAGTCACAGACTAGACTTTACCATCAGGAGGTTTGCAGAAGTGATGACAAAGCACAGAAGCGGTCACTACCTTATTGCCCCCTTTGTGAAAAGTAAAGATCACGGTGAAATCAAGAGGATGTTGATTCATACATGTGCACAGCAATAATATTTGCAATGAAAAGCTGCTTTTTAAACAGATCTCAGAGAGACACGTGGACTCCTTTTTTAAAAACAACCAAATAAATAATATCTTTTGGCAAAACCTATTCTTGAAAACACATGTACATCTGCTTGTTAACAATGGGTTTGTTTTTCTCTACATTGTGAGTCATATACAAGCTATTCTATCTCCTTGGTATGCAATTTCCTACTCTAACACATTTTCAAAATTAACTAACTTAACAAGCTCCAGGAGAAGTGCTAGAACACAAGGTTTTATTTTTGCAGCTGAAGATTAATACGTAATAATACACACAGAATCTGCACCATCTCACAATATAGGGCCCTGGATCTTCCACACAGAAATGCTAGCATAGTGCAGCTCTCAGTATCTTACAAATTGTGTTGTGATTCTAAGTGTGAAATCCCCTATGGGTCTCCAGAAGAATATATATAATGAATTCAACACATTATTTATGTAAAAATCTATCCTGTTAAATATTCTGCTCTTAGAAGACACAGCTTTCAAAATTAGATTTGCCAATGAAATCCTTTTCCTTCATTGGTAATCAGCAGAGTATCCCAATCATTCCCTTCAATTTATTCATTAAATGGTGGACAAGGAGAGGTCTACTATGAAGTAATCTCTGCTTCACAGGTTCGGTTTGGGAAATCCATTCAAGGGAAAGAAGAAGAAAAAGGAGGACAAGGAGGGGAAGGGAAGGGAAGGGAAGGGAAGGGAAGGGAAGGGAAGGGAAGGGAAGGGAAGGGAAGGGAAGGGAAGGGAAGGGAAGGGAAGGGAAGGGAAGGGAAGGGAAGGGAAGGGAAGGGAAGGGAAGGGAAGGGAAGGGAAGGGAAGGGAAGGGAAGGGAAGGGAAGGGAAGGGAAGGGAAGGGAGGAAAGAAAGAAGGAAGGGAGGGAGGGAGGAAGGGAGGGAGGGAGGGAGGAAGGGAGGAAGGGAGGAAGGGAGGGAGGAAGGGAGGGAGGAAGGGAGGGAGGAAGGAAGGGAGGGAGGGAGGAAGGAAGGGAGGGAGGGAGGAAGGAAGGGAGGGAGGGAGGAAGGGAGGGAGGGAGGGAGGGAGGGAGGGAGGGAGGAAGGAAGGAAGGAAGGAAGGAAGGAAGGAAGGAAGGAAGGAAGGAAGGAAGGAAGGAAGGAAGGAAGGAAGGAAGGAAGGAAGGAAGGAAGGAAGGAAGGAAGGAAGGAAGGAAGGAAGGAAGGAAGGAAGGAAGGAAGGAAGGAAGGAAGGAAGGAAGGAAGGAAGGAAGGAAGGAAGGAAGGAAGGAAGGAAGGAAGGAAGGAAGGAAGGAAGGAAGGAAGGAAGGAAGGAAGGAAGGAAGGAAGGAAGGAAGGAAGGAAGGAAGGAAGGAAGGAAGGAAGGAAGGAAGGAAGGAAGGAAGGAAGGAAGGAAGGAAGGAAGGAAGGAAGGAAGGAAGGAAGGAAGGAAGGAAGGAAGGAAGGAAGGAAGGAAGGGAAAGAAGTGGAGATAAGACAAATACTACTTACACTTGAGAATTTGCTGAACAGAATAATTATTGTTTGAAAGTTAAAGAAAGGCTGGTAGTAATGAACAGGCAGGCTTGGGCAGCTTTGAATGTCACTAAATTACCAGCAGTGCTAAAGCATGGCTTTCATGTAATCTTGCTGACGTGGAATCCCTTCTGATGAGATCAAACGGGATACCAGCACACTGGCAGATGCCTATGCAGTGAACTTTCATCCTTCTCCAGAAGGGCAGATACTAGCCTGGTCACATAGAGTAAATATTATGGAATCTGCTGAAACTTTTATCTTTCGAGATGTAAGCTAGAGGACATGCCACTAGAAGAATCTTCTCGATTCATTTGTAGAAATAGCCAGGAATTATTCAATGCACTTGTATCTACTGTTACAGAGCTTTTCTGTCTTGCTAGTGAAAGGTTAAGGGGTAATGGATTTAAACTGAAAGAGGTTAGATTCAGACTAGACACAAGGAACAAATTCTTTACCACGAGGATGGTGAAACACTGGCCCAGGTTTCCCAGAGAGGTGGTAGATGCCTCATCCTAGTATGGTTATGAATCTCTTTCTCTGCAGTTAAAGGTGTGATGGCAGCTGCTTCAGATACCAAAATCAACCGAGCTGTGCTTGCATGGAGCTCAGCTTTGGTGCCATGTGGATCATTAGCAGAATTATCCCTATGCAAGCAAACAGTCTGTTTACAGGGTCTCCTTTTAGTAATTCAGTAATGAACTTTAAGTGCAGAACTAACTGCATTACTCTTCTGCGAAGCACTTTAACACGCATTGAACCTCTACTAACTTCGGAAGGACCCGAGCACATGCTTATGTGTTTCCTGAGCTATGTCCAGCCCTACCATTTCTGATCATGTCAGGTACACAGGTACACAGGTACACAGGTACACAAAGCTGTTAGCAGTGTGAAACCTCCAAAGGCAGAGCATGGCATAGTGATGACAGCAAGCCCAGCTGGTGACACTTGTTTACCTGAGGAATCTCACTGGTGAGTTACTGCCATGAGCTTAGGCCTTCAAGACTGTCTCCCTGGAAGGGTGGCTTAGCAAGTCTGAATTTTTTCTAAGTTGTCAAGTGCAGTATGTTTCAGCACTCACAATTCCTAATGTAGACAGTACAAAAGAAGGATTTTAAAACATCAGCATTTCTGGTGTACTCATTTGCTCATGCAACTTAATTAAAATTCATAAGTTAGACTGCAGGTTTACTGAAACTTTACAAAAATTAGATTTTTTTTTCCCCCAGGTAGCAATTAAGAATTAGTGTCTGAAGCCTACCTGTTACATGCTTTATGATGTCTATCTAATATGTGTCTCTATACTAACATTGCAGTGGCTCCTTATTACAGATCACTTTGCTCTGTTGCCAAGTACCCTGTGAAAGGTACATGAATCAGCCACAGCAGATCAAAGATATATTTTAAAATTTCCAAAGCAGGTGTAGGAGTTTATCAGGATAATCTATCATATACTGGTGTTTTGCAAAGACATGGGGGGTTTGAAAAGGAAATGCAGCCCAAGAGATCTGATACTGTTTACTTATTTAGATGGCACTGCAAGTTTTGTCAAAGTTACAACTGAAGTTACAAAAAAACCCTATGACCTTCAAGTGTTAAGATGAAGGCACTTGTTTGTATTCAGCAAAAGAAGGCAAAATGTTCTGTACTGTGAGATATGCATTAGCCTAAGAATCACTCAGGTAACCAGCACTGGCTGCACACAAGGGACTTACTCATTCCCTGCCTCAGCTATTAATTCTGAGTGAGCTGTTGATTTAATACTACAAGAAGGCAAGACTAATATTCAGTAACTATGATGCAAATTAGCTGCATCTTTCTGAAAGTCTAATGATTGCAAAACTTCTTTTGATTTATTCAAGCAATTGTCAATATCCTGGCTGCATGACAAAGTTGGGTTTTCAGTCCATTTGATCAGCTGGATCAGCTCACAGGAGCAAGCAATGCTTACCCATTCAAATAAATGTGTCAGGGTACTTATTTGACAGCTTTTTTCAGAATGTGTATTTTGCACAATAACTTTTTACATTGAACAGAACTGTCAATAGCAGTACTATATGAAAGCTCTTTTACTTGTTTGCAACACCTTTTCATCTGCATATGCTGAGGTCCAGGTGCCTGATGGCATGCAAATATGCAGAGATACAAGCAACACTGGTCACATCCACATCAATAATCCACAGGCAGCAACAAGACAAGAAAAACTGAGACGTAATGACTACAGGCTGAAAATACTTTATCTATTTGTTTTGAATGAGAGAGTCACTGAGCACAGAAACCCACACAGACTTGGCACTTTCTCAGGATCACACCACTCTGAGCTGTGTTGTCATGGCCTGTGAATGGCTGCCTTCCTGCAGCAGGTCAAGGGATGCACAGCTGCACACTTGGTTAGAAAAAAAGCCCCAAACACACACATTTCCATGCAGTTAGCTGTTTTCCAACAGAATCTGCTGGTAAACATGGTGAAGAACTGATTCCTGAATTCTGTCATCTGAGATGCTTGCAATTAAAATATTGAAATCATTACAGTTTAGTAACTAGTGTCATTTCTTTTAGCTTTCTTTACAGTTACATATCTATTACCTCTTCCTCATCTACCAAAGGCAACACAAGGTAGTTTGTGAGTGCTGGGAGATTTCCCCAGGAAATGTTTTCCTCTTGCAGAGTGAGACAAGGGCAGACATTCAGATCTTTCACCGGTGCACAGAATTCACCCTGCCAGTCCTATGTTTGGTCTGCAATATGCCGTATTGTTCAAGCAGGTAGGATGTGAGTGGGATGTATGCAGGGGAAAGAGGATAACCAACATCTGAGGCATAAAGAGGTAGAGGGACTTGCAGAATGGGAGACATAAATATCCTTTATTAGAATAAATTAGGATCTTATCCATATCTTATCTAGCCTTGGAATTTGCACAGTTCAGGCATACAGCAGCCTGATGGGTCAGGTTCTTCAAGCAGATGTGTCACCTGTCTGGAATGGAGTGCTACAGCAGAGATGTCTTTGTTGCAGAGCAGGCACCCTGTGAGGCACAAAAGGCACTGATGCTGATATGGAATATCCCTCTGAATAAATAGGGAATAAATTGCCGACAGAAACAGAAACACATGTCAGTCTGAGACAGCTCATCTAGTCACTGGGATATGCTTTCCGCACTAACATAAATGGGGGAATGTTCTGCTCGTGAAGCAGGAGGTGTCATTTTGCTATGAGGGCAACTTCAAAAGGAGCGAAAACGTTGGTCTTTCATTTTCTTTCAGTAAAAGAAATTGGTTAGAACAGAAAAAAAAAGGCTGAGTTTTCCACTGGAGAAAGAACACTGACAACCAAGGAATGCTTAGAAAAACAAAGAATCCTGTTCAAAAATTATGTTTCTCTGGGTTTGTCAAAATGTGACTGTGTGTCTGGCTCTGAGAGCAGGACTGAGTGCACAGGCTGGTCTGTTCAAACAGAGCGGGGTGGGGAGGGGTAGGAAGAGCAGGGGAAATTCTTCTGAAATAAACTCCACAGCCTGCTTGCAACTTAGCACCAGCTCTTTCTGGGGCTCATTTTACTTCAATGCATAAAAACATTTACTGAATATCACCTAACAGATATATGCATCATTTAAGATAGACAAAAAAAACAAATTCTTTTTTCAATATCCCACTGTTATGAACCCTGGCAATCCCCAAAACAATGTTAGTCAAGCTGTGGTCAATGGAACAACACAGACCCACAAGGCATCATAAGATTCAGCATTTTGTTTTATGAAAAAGAAAGAACTAACACTACATACAGATATTCCCACGCAGCAGGCATGCGACTGTGCCTGCTGGCAAGTAGTCAACGTCCAGCGCTCCCGTGGAATTTACTGGGTTTACTCACCACTGAATATTCAAAAGTAGCCCCCAATTTCCCACCAAAACCTAAAACTGATGGACAAAGGTACTTTCAAAATCAATCATTAATTAAAAAAAAAAAAAAAAAAAAAAAGAAGTTATATTGAAGACAACTAAAAGCACACTTATATTGTGTGCAAGAAAGAGGAAAGTACAGAGACCTATACAAAAGTTAATCTTGTTGGTTCATCACTTTTGACTGTAAAACAGCATGACACAGATTAGTTCCATACATTCTAGTTCTATACAGGTACTTATGTGCTCCTCACCTCCATGAAGTCAGAGAAGCCTCAGGCAATAATGGCTCTCACTTGTGTTCTCTCACTCTCCCCCCATAGACACTTAGCATTTGTTGCAAATCACAGAGTAAGAGATAGTATCTTATTCAAAATAGATGCAAATAAGTACTCAAAACTTTTTACAACCAAATAGCAAAGACGGTAAACAAACCATACATGCATCTTGTACCTTTTATTCTGCAAGGATAAACCTAAATTATCAAAAGTAATATTATTAATAAAATAATTCCCATTGGTGTCTTTATCTCAGATTCTGGGCAAAACATAAAATTGTGATTCTCTTTATTTTAGTATATTATGGCTCAGGTAAAGATAAAAATCTATAATATAAACATATTTGCCAGTGCCATGACAGTAGGTAAAGAAGTGTTTCATATTGAAGATTTACCTTTCATCTGACAGTCTCAGTAGTGCTGATCTCTTTCATTCGCTTTTCTCTTTTTTGGTGAAATTCCATTTCTTAAAATAACAGCCTTCTTTTTTAGATGACTGTGTTATCATTACCCTGGTAATCTCACTTGGAGATTTCACACTATTCATTTGAACACCAATTCCAATCTGCCTTTTGATATTCTTCTTTTCCTCTGTTCAAACAGGCTCCTGATTGCCCTGGCTCATCACTGAGGGGGATAATGTTGAAGACAAAACCAGCTGACATCCCGCAATGTCATTCAGCAAACTACACACTCCTCTCTACCAACAGCTACTGTTAAGGAGGTTAGGAAGCAGTCACAACATCTCACTGTTAAAAATCTTCCAGCCATTATCCACATACTATTTTTAATCTATACTTTGCATAAAAACATTGTAGTTTTGACACAGAAAAGGAAGCTCTAAACCCTTTCAGATCTCAGGCCCCTGTGCATGAGGATTGTTTGGAAACAGAAAAGAATGCCTTTTTTTCTTCCCTATTTGTAGCTGCTGTTTGGTGCCTTTATAGTGGAAAATGTTATTCTCTGAGCATCATTTACTTCTTCTATTTTAACAGCTGATATATGTTTCATAGCTATGCCTTTGATTTCATGATTTCTTTGTGATTTGGCTTAATAAGACGTACTGTAGTTTCACAGTCAACCTTCAATGAACCTATAGGAGTGCTGCTCAAAAATGTATTTTCTATTTTATTCTTGTCTATTGTCAAATATTTTGTTGATAACAACATATGCTCAGGAGCTCCTTTGTAAATGTAAGGAAATTTTGTTTGCATCATAGAAGTGTAGCATACCAGGAACATGATATGCTTGCTGTTCACTCCTTAAACCATACAGGAAAGAGGGAGAAAGTAATCTAGCACTTATTTAAGCAATATTGCTTTCCTTGTGTTTTGCTTATGTCCCAGTCAGGACTGAGTCTCAACAGGGTCTTGCAAAGACATGATGCAGTTTAGGTAAAAAGCTTCCATACTAGTATTGCCATGTAGGGATGAACAGCTCTTGTCACCCTTTTCTGTCTTATTGTAACTTCCCCTGCCCTTAAAACTCCCTCAGAGACTTTCAATAGCGTGTGAAAGGTCACACAAGTACAATAAGCACAAAATGTAACTCCATTGCCACATTTCTTGACCTCTTTACAATACCTAAGTAACAAAGCAGCATGGTGAGTACTCACCTGAGGTTGCAGCATGCATGGGCTCATGCTGGGTACTGGGGAGCAGTGACCCATCCTGATGCCACACGGCACAGCAGTCTGGCAGGGGCATGGCTGCCTACTACAGTGGCAAGTTCTCACCCTCTGTGCTTGAAGACGTTGTGGACATGCAGTAGCCATCAGTGGATGTACAGGCATGATTCTCCTTTCATCTCTCAAGTACTTTATAAACACACATTTATGATACCTCAGCATACTGTTCTGGGATATCATTGTCTACATCAACTGGAATGGAAAAGAAGAACTGATATGCATCAGAACAAAGGGAAGAACCTACTACAGACTACTTTGGTAATAATCTTGTTTGCAGTGCAGGCTGTATATGGGTTTAGAATTTGCTTGTCTGTTTTACCTCACATAGAATGTTTGTAAGTCTTTTCTTCCCCTTTTATGAAGCTTCACTTTCATGGTTTTTGTCAGGCATTAGGACACCTCTTCTTGTAAATAATAAAGGGCTCATGTTTGCGTGCCTTCCCTGCCATAGGAGTACATACAAGGTGCAGAGGGTCTGACTTTCCTCTCTGCTTATGTGCAGCACTTGCCTGCAGAGCTCCCTGGCACAGCATGAGACACAAGCTGGGCAAAAGCAATCAATCAGGAGCCAGAGCTATTTTGCTCTTAGCATCTCTGCTGAGATAGTTCCACACTACTCCTTACACAGATCTTTGTTTTGCACCATACCTCTACCCTAAGCAGCAAAGGAATAAAAAGGAAAAACAAAATCAACAGAAAGAAAAAAAAACAGAGTACACAAAGAAAAACAGGGGATGTCTATATGCCTTACAGGTGGAACCCAATGAAATGGTTTTTCACTCTTTCCTTTCATTACAGGCTTTCAATTTAGAACCATTTGTGTGTGTGTGTGAAATTATTGTTCACAGTTGCTATGGAAAATCCTTGATGCCCCTCCAGAATAGGTAGCAGATGAAAGTGAGAGTGTCACAACTCAGGTCATTTGGTTGGAAGCTCACTGGGGCAGTCAGTGGTTTTCCTACCTGCCTACCTGAAAAGTATCCATAATTCTTATGGGCACTATGCAAGTATTAACAAATCAGCTGAGGATTTCTGAGCTGGCTGGAAAATGAAGAACAATGCAAATAAGCAGCAGGGGAGGTGGAAAATGCATGCAAATCAAGCTATACTTTCTGGTCCATAGGTCCCAAGCCTCATTACCTTTGAAACTTTTGCTTGCTCATAAGCAGCACTCCAGTTCCTTACTCAAACATGGATGCAGGGTCTGCCATCTGCAATTTAATGAGCCTCAAGGAGATCAAAAGAACCAAGAGAATGATGATTCCAATTGTCATCTTAAAATAAATTACTTCTGTATTTGTTTATTTATAATTCTTTATATTCTTTATCTTATAATTATTTTTCTTCCTGCTTTATAGATACATTTTTGGTGGATGTCTAGGAAAGGGCAGCATTTCTGCTTGTTCAAGAGATGAGGAAAAGCACTAATGCACCTTTTATGATCAAAGTAGTATAAAGTAATGCTTATCATATATTGCTTTTCGTCTTCCATATGCTCTGCAAACATGCATGTATTAAACCCTAAAACATTCTTGTGAGGTACATAAGATAAGGTCATCTTCATTTTCTATGTGAAAAAAACTCTGCCAGAGAGAATTTTACTGCTCTGTGAATGACTACATCGAAGATCAAAATTAGCAGGACTTTGAGTTGGGAAGAGCAGTACAGGCAAACTAAATTATCAGATCAAGGAGAAGCTTATTCTTATTATTCCCTGTCAGTGAAAATTGTAATTATAAAATCTGAGGTTCTAGGTGGGGCATTTTTTTCCTCAGAGGAGAAGAGGTTGAACTGAATACATATTGAAAGAACTATTAAAAGGAATGCACATTTGGCAAAGGAAAAAATTCAGGGAGTATTCCTATAATGTGACAAAGAACAAAATTGGACCAGGTAGTCTCCGAGCAGTTTCTTTACATGCATTGTGAAGCAGTCATTACCACAAGGCACAAACGCTACTTTTTATGCTGCAGAACTTCTCTTTCTTCAGTAGTAGTAACGGTTACTCAGTATTCACTTTGTTATTTCCCTCTTCAGGATACACTTCCATCCTGCCTTTGGTGCCAAATATTTGACTGAAGAAATGCAAATATCCTCAGGGGTATTCCCGAGAGGTCCTCAGCACTGTCTGTTTGAGGAAGCAGTGCCTTACAGAGCTACGCCTGTGGCCATGGGTCAAAACCCAGCATCAGTAGCTCCAGCACAGGCCACCACTGTCACTCCAGACACTTCACAGATGCTAGAGGTAGAGGTGACCACATACTCTGCAGCTGTAGCTGTGCTGGAGTGCAGAACAGCCCTTTGTCCTGCTCTCTGGATGTGAACAATTATATCCTTCCTTTCTGAAGAAAGACCAGACACTGGGGTAGGGAAGTGAGCAGAGTTTGCTTTACAAGGTCACTGAAAGACCTCTGATCCACCTCTCGAAATCAGCTCAGCCACTGCACTCAGAACCTTCCTCTCTGCACCCTCCCACACCCTCAAAGGAAAGACGACTCAGTTTGAGGCAGAAACCACATTTAAAAAAGAAAAAGTCCAGATGATTCTCACTCTACAAATTAAAGGACAGTTGGACAACATTGAGGCCGAAGCTACATTGCCAGCCTAAGTTGTAAGACTTGTACACAGGATGAATGTGCACATATAAAAATATTCAAAAAGCACGTACAGTTGGGGTAGCTCTTGCTTTGTCTGTATGAGGTGATGAGAAGAGTTCCACTGAGTGCAACCTCACTGAACACACAGGACAGGAAAACCACGTGTGAAATGCAGGCACTATTTTAATCCTGAGACCAAAGTAGCCTCTCTCAAATGCAAACACGTATAATTTAACAGCTTCTATAGACCAAGATTATTTCACCCACATTGTACATAAAATAAGCTATGTCCATTAAAATTAGAAAACTGTTTATGTGTACTACTTGGAAGCCAGAAGTTTTTCCCAAAACCAAATGCAAATCTTGCTAAAAGCTAAAATGACCTCATATTTTGGTCACTGCAAAAATGCCATAGTTATAATCCAGGTGTATCTTTGAAATATATATGGTGTTACGGCTTTCATGTATGTCCTGTGAGACCAGTACTGATAATCCCTGGCATTTAGTGACACCTAGTGGTGTTTCCTTGAGAAGGAAAAACCCATTAAGTCTTCATTTATTAAATGGTAGACATTTAGGTTAGAGGAATAGCTCCTCTGAATGACCTGTGGCAGATCTCCTCCATACCTTGCTTCTGCTTTCTCAATCTCATGGGAAGCTGACAGAGTCCACAAGGACTGTCGATAAGAACGAAACACTTGATATATTAAAGAACAGTTCATAAAACATGGGAATGGGAGAAAAATGGTTGTTCCATCTACAGATCAAATTCCCCAGATGCCTGGGAGAGGATTTCAGCATTCTCAGAAATCACTGTGCAGAGAAACACAGCACATTCCTCTGGGCCTGGTCTGGGACTCAAGTGACTTCGGATGTAAAACTGCCATCAATTATCACATGCCTGCAGGAATACACAACACACCGCTTTACAGGGTTGTGGTGGTTCTCAGAAAGTTTTTTTTAATATTCTCTTAGTATTTTCCCCTTGCACCAGGCTTTTCTGTGACCCTTGCCACACATAACGTCCTGTTTCTGGCATCCAGTTACTGTTTAAGGCATGCTACAAATGCATATTTCCTGCCTAAATGAGAGTCCTTTTCCAGTAGGTGTCACTGTGAGGTAATAAACACTAAAACCGAGCCCCTCACTGGGTTGTGGGGTGCTGGGTGGGTTGCAGGGCACTCCCAGCCTGGCTGGGTGAAGGCGCCGTGGCTCATCACCCTCATGGTGAGAAACCTTGGCTGGTTCTTCACCCTGACACACATCACAGGCAGCCAAAAAAGTGTATGGGAAAAGGCAGCCATAGAGGCCTTGTCCAGCACCTGGTGGAGGAGGCTTGTGTACAGTTTTGCCTCATATAGTCCATGCCCTCTCACTCCAGCAGCTCCATGAGCTGCGCAGCATGGCTGTGTGAAAAACCTGAAGTCCTAGAGAGGATGAATTCTTGCAGGCTTCAGTAGCTGAGCCTACATTTTCAAGCCTGGGCTCCTGTAGTGTTAGGAAGTGCTTAATTTGACCATTGTAGGACTGATTTTCCGAAGTAAAGTTATTTGACGCTGTGATTGTATAGCTGTATGCCTAAGGACTGGCTGCCTGGGGTCAGGAACCCAGGCTTGAAAATGTCAGCATAATTTCAACTTTTTTTGCGGTGAAACTGAAAAGTTTGGTTGGCTGCAGAACTCCAGCTCAGATTTGATAGCTTTATTAATCTCTGTAGTGGTTTTATATTTTTGCTGTTATAACAATTCAATATCTATGTGTCTGGGAAATTCAGTCATAATAGCCTTTATGAGCTATTCAGTTACGTAAATTGTTACGTTATTGTTATACAATATAAACCACAAGTAGACTTTTAGATATAGAAATGGATAAGAAATTTTTGACAGTACTTTTTCTCTGAAAAATTTTAACACATAAGAACATTTTGTGGAGCTATACCAGCTTTGCCTAACCTTCATTTAGAAGGGAGTGAAGCAGGATGGGAGCACAAAAATGAGGAGTATCCAAAAGCTGAGGATGAGGGCACTCTGCCAGGCTCTGTCTGACCTGCTCTCTACTCCAAACCACACTAGATTATGGCTCTTGGCTGTCTCTTTTCAGAACTTCAGGGCCATAAAGGTCCTCTGGACACTTTGTTTTGTCCTGGTTATATAAAAAAGGAACATTTCTGTGAATACAAATAATTTCCTGTTCATCTACACTTAAAGATAAAATATGTTTTTATTTAAGGAAGTATGTGTTAGAGCTTATTCTATTCTATTTCAAGAAACTGTTTTCTACTAGATATTATGGAAAAAGAAACCTAATGTAATGTTTTGTATCAAAAGAGAACTACTGTCAAGCAGCTCTTCAACCTACACTGTCTGTCCAGACAGAAAGCAGTATGTGGTCATAATGGTGGCACAAACAAGACTTTTGCAAATAAAACAATTTCAGATCAGTGCAAGGTGTTTAGATTATAACTTGACAATTCAAAACACTCCTGGTTCCTATAACTGCTGCTGTGAATTATGGCCTGTTACATGCAATGGGAGCTGAGTGCCTTTATTTACTAGCAGTAGTCAAAATTGCACAACTTCATTGTGCAGTACTCTCTGAAAAGGCCTTCTCAAACAACAGATTTCTAGGGTTTGTCAGTAATTTGGAAATGGCCCAGTAGATTCTGCCCTTTTGTCATGGGTTAATCACAAATACAAAAACTTTCTTGATATGATTTGCATGTTTGAAGCTACAGTGAATTTCAATTCCTGCACTCTGTAGCTCTACATTCACCAAAAAAAAAATTAAAAATGCCAGCTCCTTCCGACTCCCTAGAACTCCTAAAGGCTTATTTGAACACAAGCATCAGAATCTCCTTCTACTTTAAGTTTTGCTCTTTAAAGCATGGAAGGTGATGTGAGAGAACATACTTCTGAGTCTGACTTTTGTCTGTTGATCTCTGAAGATAAACTTCCTCGAGGTGTACAGATTAACTAGTACAGGATGCACATTAATTACTTCTGTCCTGTACTATAATCTTCATGTTTTAAACTACTTTTAATGAAAAAAAACCCTTTCCTTTAAATAACTTGTAAGAAAGTAAAGTAAGGACCTTTCTTGGATTTATCCCCTCTGTTAACTGCTTATTTTCTTGTGCTAAGCTTATCCAATACCGTAAGTGAGAACTTAATGTACAAAGATGTACAAAGCCTACACAACACTACTCAGAAACTTATCAAAGTTTCAGATCTGTGATGTGTGTGTTATTTTTTTCTTACTCTTCATTATTCAGAAACTCACTTAAGAAAAAAGGCTTTACTGGATTTGTGTCACCATGAGGTAATGCCAAGTTTAAGCAGTCTTCACAGAACTCGTACCCAGGTTTTGTATGGAAAAAGTCAGTGAAGCAGAAGATATAGGGACAAGATCTTCTACTTCCCACCTAAGGGGAATCACTGAAGAAGGGCTGACAGCCACATGATTATTTGATCTTTGGCCTGTCAGCAACAGCCCCAGCTCCAAAACTAGCCTATGTGCAGTGTTTGGACAATGGCTTTTTAAACCCAGCTCACCTGTGCTCCAGGTACCCAGCCCCTTGAGCCAGAAGACAGGGATGGGGAGCAGAACGAAGCCCCCATAATCCAAGGGGAAATGGTTTGCAACCTGCTACACCACTTGGACACCCACAAGTCTATGGGGCCAGATAGGATACAGCAAAGGGTGCTGAGGGAGCTGGTGGAGGTGATCACAAAGCCACTTTCCATCATCTATCAGCAATCCTGGCTAACTGGGGAGGTCCCAGTTGACTGGAAGTTGGCAAAATGTGACACCCATCTACAGGAAGGGCAGAAAGGACAATCCAGGGAACAACAGACCTCTCAGTCTAACCTTGCTAGTGGGGAAGGTCATGGAGCAGATCGTCCTGAGTGACCTCACAGGGCACTTACAAGAAAAGCAGGTAATCAGGCCCAGTCAGTGTGGGTTTATGAAAGGCAGGTCCTGTTTGACCAACCTGATCTCCTTCTACAAAAAGGTGATCAACGTAGTAGAAGGAAAGGCTGTGGATGTTGTGTACTAAGACTTCAGTAAAGCCTTTGACACCATATCCCACAGCATTCTCCTGGAGAAGCTGGCGGTTCACGGCCTGGATAGGTATACTCTGCAATGGACAAAGAACTGGCTGGATGGCCAGGCCCAAAGAGTTGTGGTGAACAGAGACAAATCCAGTTGGTGGCTGGTCACAAGTAGTGTTCCCCAGGGCTCAGTGTTGAGGCCAGTTCTGTTTAATCTCTCTTTATCCCAGAGTGGCAGCACTTGCTTTGCCTGTGTATATAGCCATATGCCATAGAGAACTGGATCCTTTAGTACTTGCATTGTTCTACAGGGAAAACATCTCTCTTTTCTGTGTATTTTGACTTTGTGTTTTATACTCACCTACCCCTAAACATTCAGAAAGAAAGGAAAGATCAAGAAAGAGAGCCACAGGCAGTCCAGCTCACTGCTCGTTCTAGCTTTTACTTTGGCAATAGTCCGGGTCTTGGAATTGCAAAGTACAGTTAAGCATTTTCTCTTGAGTGCAGTTCCACTTCATCTTGCAGTAACCCTTTTCCTTCACATATTTCTCATATCCTTCTCTGTTGAGCGCTGGAGTCTACACATTGACAAGGTACTGTTTTGTTGCCAAGAACCAGTGGCTGAGGAGGAAACTGAGCACTAAATTTGTCAATTCGTTATGTAAATGACAAAAAGCCACAAGATTAGATCCAAACTTCCCCAATTTCAGGGTTTCTATGCCATCTTGACTTCAGTTTTAGTCTTTTGCATGTCATTTCACTCTTAATATGATTCTTATTTTCTTGTCATGCTCCCGCCATGGTCTTCCCCTACCTTTATGAAAAAAAAAGAGTTTGCAATCATGGTAATTATGCAGACTTTCACTGTCTCATGCAGCCACTTTCACCTCATGCCCCCGTCACACTACTTTAAGGTTCTTGCTGAGAACTCACTAAGTAAACTCATCACCATTTGACAGATCTAAATTCATCTTTTTTTGCCTCAGAAAACAGAAGAAAATTCTATGAAAAATTTAAAGTAAACTTTTTTTAACTGGAGAGAGCTAAGTAGGTTTTGCATTCTTCAAAATGGGAGAGGGAAATTTGCAGTGGGCAGTTTGGCATTACTGTATCATAAGGAATCATTGGTAGCTTTGCCTGAAATGTTTCTTTTTTTATCAACGATACCCGTTCAGATATGTATCATTATGTTTCTTATTTTTTTAATCACAATGCATTTTACATACATTGGTTAAACAGCAGGACCAGGCCTGCACTGCTTTGTTAGGGTTCCTTCTGCAGCTGTGCCACAGAGGTGCACTGTGCTGCTTCATGCTCTTGGCTTGCAAGTGGAAGATGGTCACGCTGCAAAACACCCTGTACCATGCAAGCCCTCTCTCCTCCCCAGGTCCTTGCCACACACTTGCAGACAAGCCCAAATGATGACCTCTTGGTGCTGTTCCACTCACCAGAATCCAAATCATCCTCTTTCTGATGGAATGTCATAACATTTTTAGAGTTAAAAGAACAACAACAAAAACCAACCAACCAAACACACACACAACAAAAAAAACCACCTGCCAGTTCAGACTCAGGCTGTCACTCTTCCTGGCTAACCATTAATTCACATTTAACCAAGCCTGAAATGAAAGCATAATCCTTTGTGGTCAGCAGGAAGAGATTTCACCCTCACAGCAGATGGAGTCAAAGGGAGATAAAATAGAGTCAACGGCAGCAAGACCCTAACAAGTGTTCTTCTTTGGTAATATTGCAGCAGCAGCAAAATCTCAGAGAATCAGACTGTGCAGAGACAGGCTAATGAGATAACTGTGAAAACTGAATATTTTTCATGTAATAATAGACTAAAAAATATTACTTGTTTAAACCTAGAAAAACACAGGTTTATAATAATCATGGGGCATGAAAGAAAATATTTAGAGTAAAGTAGGCAGAAAAACTTAGAAATATAATCCAGCCAGGAATAAATATAAAGCTGGAAGTTAGAAGAAAGTTTCACCAGGGATTGCTAAATTCAGGAACAGTTTCCAGTATCAGGGATGAGGACCAAAACCCACCACTCCTAAGATGGAAGTAGTTCAGTTTACAACAGAGATGGCAAGAAGCTGTTATTCTTGATAGCAGGGCAGAAACTTCAGGCATCCATGACACCCCTCATATTTCTGTGTTCCTAGCAGCAAACCTAAGGTGGAGGCTAAGAGTGAGTGTGAACATTCACATTGTGTTATAAAAAAGCTAAGAAATCCACAAGTTCACAGAGTTTATGGACAGACAGGCTTTTTCTGCAAAGGGATCATAATCAGTGCTGTGTGAGTAATCTATTGGCAGTCAAATCAAAACCAGAAGTTGCAAAAATGTTTGGCTCAGATCTGCTTTCTTATCCAGGCACACAAGAAATCTGGATTTCTCAGCTGTCAGAAGAATAACCCAACTTCAAGGACAGCTAAGTATTTGGGGTAGAGGCACTCTTTGGTCACTCTTGCTGTAATGTGATGATCTATGTTAAGAGTTAAAATGGGAAGTGCCTCAGTAGATACCAATCCTTGCTCAAGGGACTTTTTGTAAATTTTATATATATATATATATAAAATATATATATAAAGCAGAATAATCTTGAAGGTGAGATTTAAAACAGGCCATGCCATCCTGTGTGTCTTATAGCATGATGGTTAGTCCTATATGCAAAGTCCTCAGGCAGTCAAAGTATCATATCAACTGTTCCCCACCTCTGAGCACTCATCACAGTCATTGAACTATGGAAGATACAGGGGATAATGAAAATTGTTACACTGTTACTCCAGTTTGACAAAACTAGCCTCTTCCTTACACAAAGAAATGACAAACAGCAACTTGTGAATTATTTTAAGATGAAGTAACTGTTTGTAAAGTTAATTAAATGATGTCTCAAAAAATATTTCCCCCAGGTTACCTACTGGGTAATAATACTGCAAGGAAAAAGAAAATGGCCAAGATGAATAAAGCCACAAGTGAGCATGTATACAAATTCTGATTTCTCAGTTAACCATAATCACTCTAATTTAAAATCACTTTGTTCCAAGACAGGAAAGATGCTTGAAAATATTTGAATTAAGAAAAGACAATTACTTGGCAGCTCAGTTACACTGGATAGAAGTCTGAGAGAAAAATTACCATGGAGAAAAGCTGATCATGAAAGAGCTACAATAACAGCACAAATACATGCCCTGTTACTGAAGTGGAAAGGACAGGATAAAATACACAGAACAATATGTTTGAAAAATTCACCTTCTACGTTGAACTAAGCAAGTTTCTTCACATAGTTTTATTAGGCTTTCTCCAAACATGCTTTCTACAACAGTTGTGTTTCACTAGAAAGTATTTCTTTGTCCAGGAGCAATCCCAGGAAAAAAGGAAAAGAAAAAATGAATAAATAATAACTCAGATACTTATATCCCCTCTCACTTGCCTCAGGAATAATTAAAAAAAAAAAAAAGCAGGCACTAAAGAAAAGAAAATAAATGCAACCTTTCCTGTAGACTTCAAAAAGGTAAAGCTCACTCCACAAGTATGTGTTGGGAGACTGTAAACAACGTTTTGTCAAATTCTCTTTGTTTCCACACCACACATCCCAAAATAACTCCCTGTGGCAGATGCAGGCCCACTGAGTAAGACAAACAGGATGGCAATGAAGAAGGCTTATTTTCTTGCTTGGCTGCTTGTATATTAAAAGCACAAAGTTCCATTTAATTAAGTCTTAAATGCGACGGAGAAAGTTAAGGATGACCCTTGATTCTTGGCTGCACAGGAAGACACAATGAACACAAAACTAAGCAGACTCTAACATTTTATTTACAGAGCAGTCAGAGACAACAACTTAATAAAACCAACAAGATGTGCTCAGAGGTGATCTGGCAAACGTAAAGATCTTGTTTCCAACCTAAATCACAATACTTAAGATTCTGGTTCTCTGCACAGCTCGGCCAACATGTGTCTGCTGAACTCTGTTTTCAAACCACTGGTCTGAGCTCCCACAGGGAGAATTTCCTCCCATTATCCCACAAACAAGCCTGTATCACTAACTGTGGTGCCGCAATAAAGAGAAGTTGACTGACTCATCTAATTATACATGTCTCATAAGTGTTCTAGCTGATACACTAGGCAAAACTCTGCATCTACACTTAGGGACATCTAGTATCACATCACTGTCAGTGGTGAGACCCCAGACCTATTCTAGTATAAGCAGAATTTAGTCCACATTTAGTTTTAATTAAATCAATTTCATTTTCTCCATTTTTTTTTCTTCAATGGAATCTTCAAGCAAACACATAAATCTCTGGTTCTTCTGCATTCTGTGTTGGCTGTCTGGTTTATTCAGTGACATTTATGCTTCATCTTTACTTGGACTTTTTTGAACCTCCAGGGCAGATCTCTTATATAATTTTTTTACGCTCTCTACTTGGCCGATGTGCTATGGTGAAGCATGATTTTCATTAAGATACCACGGAAGTGTTTGAATGATAAGCTGCTTCACAATGCAACTTGAACTCAGAGAGGATGAGAGACTGTGTGGTGGAGACTCCCCCTATCGCAGCAAATTTCCCCCAGAGGGTGTGGCTAAGAGCTGTGTGGGATTTTTTTTGTTTGTTTCAAAGACCACATGAGAATTGCACTTTGAATTCAGATGCTCATGCATTTCTCTAGCAATAAAAAAAAAAACATTCTGTAAGAATCTGTTAGATCTGGAGAACTGCTTATCAGAAGCAGATTTATATGAGAAATAACTTGTGAAAAATAGTGTAGCTCTACTTTAGGTCCACAGCGGAAAGAAATAGGTCTTCAATATGTATTACCAATAGGCCAGAATTGAATTTGAATTTGCTACAATATTGAATTTGTTACAAAATCTCTGAAACAGAGCAACTAGAGTCAATTGGAACTGAACTTTTCATCAGAGAAACAGCGACCTAGAGAAAATACACGCAGATTCAACCAGTAGAAAATGAAGACCTTAACTATTTGCACTTCAGACAAGGTAAGACTTCAAATAGAAATGCAAGATTCCTTTCCTGATGCCTTATCTCTGCAGTCTACATTCTGCTTCAGCTGCCCACCAAGTTCTGAGTGCACTCCAGGGAGGTTGCTGGTCCCAGGTAACCCAGACTGTCTTGGGACATATTTAGGACTGAGCAAAGATCTCAGCCTCCTCCTGGTTCATTAACATTCATAGGCACAGGGGTCACCTGCAAAAAATATATGCACAAGCTCAAAGCCTGACCAGTCCCACTGTGCAAGGCTACAAGAGATGGAGCAGGACTAGTGGGCCAGCAGCGTGTTCCCCACTGTACCCATCCATCTGCAGAGATTATTTTTCCTTTGAAGTGTAACAGGTAACAGATAAATTTGGGGCAGGCAACAGAGAAGGATGCTATGGGGTTTCTAGTAATTTACTTGATGTAACCGAATATAAATAGAAGAGTCGATTTATTTCAAGATTGCATCCTGGGGAGGCTGAGAGCCTGCGAGGTCTTTTGCTGAAGAACTTAAATAAGCAAGTGACAAGGAAAAGCATTCAGAGAAAACCACATTTATAATAATGCATAAACCTAGGTCTGATAAACTATTTAGGTCACAAATTAAGCAAAGTGAGTGGAATCCTCCCAGTCATTTTGCACTTTTGAGCATATCACATGAGATAGCATAATTTATCCTTATCTGAATAACAAGAAAACTTAAGGCATTTACAATTCCAATACAAGCCCATAGCAGTGAAAGAGCTGAAACATTAAACATTTGAAAAAGTGGTTCTATGCAAAATTTACCTCAAAAATAATAATTCAGCTTTTGTTATACATTAAAAGGTTACTATGGCAACCTGATAGTTGAGCTATAATTAAAAATGGGTTCTTACTTCTATGACAAAGTCTAGTTTTTGAGATTCTATCTCCTCTGCTATTTTGATTGGCAGTGTATTTTCTGTACTTGCTACAATTGGCTTTTTTCTTTGAAAGACACTAACATTCACATTAAGACCTAGAGCTCCAGCATAGAGGACGTGGACTTGTGTAACTGGATTTGTTCCTCTCCGTTATGCTCTGTCCTAATTCTGTGGATGCTGAATCCAGTTTCCTGCTCTTGCATTGAGTTACTTACATGTTTTTTATTTGGGTTAGGCTATTTTAAATGTGATTATCCTGACCATGTCAAACCAACACATATAGTTTGTATAGTTTTCTCCATCTCTTGATTTCTATGCTACTCTGAGTCTCCAACTCTTCAACACCCACTGCCTAAATCTTTCTTACATATGATCTGCATTTTCTCTTTTTCTGTTTTTTTCCTTACTGCTCATAAATTAGCACCATCCTCTTGGCTGTTCTTTGTGGGAAGCATTGTCATGGCTGATTTGGGGGTCACACAGTTAAGAGGGGTTTTGAACCTGCAGGCACACACTGTATTCACCACACTTCAGCATTTTGGAGTTTACTCCCAAGCCCAGATGATTTCATGACTAGGAAACCCCCTATAACACTCAGTAGAATTCCCTGTTCACTCGCACTTCATGGCTGTGCCCTTACAGAGAATCTGATAAGATAGAGGTGGTGCATTAGTCACCCACTCCTACTGTAGGCCAGGCTCAGAAGCATGCCGTAACTCGTAACTCTCTTTAAGAAAATGATTCATTTTAAACTTTTTTTTTTTTTTTTTGCTAGTCAGTACTCACTCTGAAATATGACATGGTTGCCAAGATAAGTTAATAATTTGCCTATCACCAAGTAAGACTGAATCCAGCCTCTGATTGCAGCTCTCTAAGCCAAGAAGGGAAATTTCTCACAGTAGCAAAATTTTCTGAAAATCTCCCTTCACTGTTTAAGCAGCACCAGCTGTGGTGGCTCTGCTGGCTTCTGTGCCTAGAGTTATTTCAAATGTTCTCTGACCAGTCTTAATGGATGTGGAGTTTACAGTCACATCTGATTTACAGCTATAGTGATTTTTTACTACATTGTGGCTCCCAGTGTTACTACCAGCAATGTAGATACCGAATCTTTGCAGTGGCAAAGTTACTTTGAATGGGGAAAGAAATCAGAAAGCGAAGATAGGCAGGGTCTTCTCCTGTTACTACTTCTACAGTATCCAAGCATTCATATTAAAGTCAAACACCTTGACTTTTTCTTTATATCAATATCTCTAATTCACATTGACATCTGTGCTAGGTTTTTCAAAGGAATTTGAAGTACCTATATAAGTTTAATTCAGCTTGCACTGGTGATACCTCAGACTGGGTTAAGAATCTCACTGTGACTTCTTACAAACCCCAAGGGAGAAAGTTCCTGTTTTGTGCAAAAGTTGTTAGAATTTCACAGGTACAATTAATAACTAGAAGCCCTAGTGTTTCTCACACTGTCGTTAATAAGCTTCTTACTTGTGTTCAGCCAGTAACAGTATAGGTAGTGGAATGAAAAGGAAGTTTGAAGAGGAAGTGTGAAAAGTAGACTGAAGACAGCGTGATATTAATTGTAATCATTATGCCTCTTTACAGAGACAATGAAGAACCCCCTGCTGGCAGCTATCTTTTTATTTGCAACTGGTGAGTTTTCATTTGCTGCATAACTTACAACTATTTATAAAGAATAAAAAAAAAAACTCCTAAAGACAAGGCTGAATTACCAAAATCACAACGAAATTAAATTCTGCGAATAGGAGAAACAACAACCAGTAGCAGGATTTTCCTATTCCTTTTACAGTTGTCTTGTTAAACGATTCCCTTCTTTTTTTTTTTTAATTCCGCAGATTCCTGCAACTGCATAAACCGGGATTTTCCATTTTGCCGGCAGCTGCCAGGTGGGTAAATATTTCTCCCGTCACCCTTACCAACAGCTGAGGACACCGACGCCCCTGCAGGAACCCGCCGGCTGCAGCGAGCCCACAGCCCCCCGACCCCGCCACTGCCCCGGCCCCGCCCACTGGCCCTCGCCGCCCCGCCCACTGCCCCGGCCCCGCCCACCGCCCCTGCGCCCTTCTCGTGGAGCAGCCTCTGGACAAATGGCCGTGATTTCGAAAGGCTCTAGAATGTGTCGTGTTTATGCGTGACAATTAACTCCACGTTTAACTGATTAATTACTGCTAATCGCAAAAACGATCAGTCCAACGCATTTCAATAGAGGTTATTACACAGCAGCTGGTGGTCATCTGGTGTACTTACTTCATGCTGAACTTCTTGTAGGCAGAAATATCCTACTTGTACAGAGATGCAGCAAAGAGCAAGGTTTTTGAAAATAATGTGGCACTGGATAAGATATTATCAGGAGGACTATATTCTTCTGAGATGAGCCACAAATAATTTGCTAGTCCTTGCTATTAGCCAATCAGACTAAATTCAACTAAAGCATTACTGAGAACACCAGAAAAAAAATAAACAAAAGTTCTAGAGTGAAAAAATCAAGCTGCTTTTTTCTTTTCTTTTTTTTTTTTTATTTAAGAAAGTGGATTGTGGTGTATTTAGAATGGGGAAATTTTTTTTTCCTTCTTTGTGTAGCCCTTGAAGCACAGACATGGTACAGGACTAGTACGGGACTAGTGCTATTAGGGCTATTTAGGGCTAGTACTATTTAGGGCTGGGAAGAACTAATAGTAAGCTTGTTCTTTGATTGTAAGCAACACAGAAAAAAACCCAAACAAACACACACACACACACAAAACCCCAAAACAAAAATACACAAAACCACCACCACCAACAAAAACACAACAGCAAAACACAAGGATAAATTTGAATGTGACTGTGGAAACCAATACCCACAAACAAGAAAACTGAAAAAAAAAAGTGTGCAACATTCAGTATGTTCATCTAGAAAAAGCAACATAGCACTTCAGTATATTGGCAGCTGAGCATATTGGCAGCAGGGTGATGCTTTAGGGTATTAGCTGAGCTAATACACTACTTCCACACATAAAATCTACTATTTTTTCTTTGTCTGTTTGAATACCATCATCTAACAGAGAAATCCAGAGGTTTTTTGTAACACTGAGAGCATAAGGAACAATACAACCCCCTGTTTTGTAAGCAGAGACAAGGCTGCAACACTGTGGTCACCACTTGGACCTCAGTTAGTAGAAATTATTTGGGGAAGAAGTTGGTAGAAATTTGGTAGAGGAGTGAAAATATTTCCTTCTCATCACTCTCTGCAGAACTGTTATTTCAAATAGTTTCAGAAGCAGTATGTTACAAATGTATTGACATGAAGTGTTACAGCAGTTCCAAAAAGGTTTTGTTTTCAGGTGTTTCTTTAAAACAACACCAGCAAAAACCAGAAACACCAAGTAAATGAAAGGCTTAATTCAGAGTAAAAGAGTAATGTGAAAGCAGCTGCTGCTTTCCACAGTTGTTAGAACACCACGTTCGTGGATGAGGTGGCCAAGATTTGGTTTGGTGGTCAGACTAGGAAAGCAAATAATCCAGTAGTTGTTCATATTGCTGTAGAAACAAGGAAGACTTGAGCTCCGCCTTCCTAAAAGGAAGCTGCACACACTGATGCAGCATAACTTTATTAGAAAAGCACATTTCTTTTAGAAGTAGCAAGTAAGTGTCATAGAGTGAGGGTATTAAGGTCCAAGCTATACTCACCTGACACACTTTTTGTTCCAAATCAACTTGTAAGTTAAATATACAGCTATCATCTGAGTGATTAAAAGAATACCAAAGATACTCCATAACTCAGGTTGTAGGAAGGAACAGGTCTGTATGAGGCAAAGAGAAAGACTGATCTTTTATCTCATAACTTAAGTTATGACATACCATAACCATGCTGTAACACAAACTACAGAGATATTCATATTTGCTTATCAAATAGCAAAACATTCTTAATTAAGACTAATGGGCCTGTTGGCAACTTGTTAAACCTAATAGATATAAATAATGTGTGACTCTACTCATGAGGAAAATTCATTTTTGTCACCTTTATTTTTCTATACCTCTTGAGATCCTTATCTACTTTTCTGAAGAGAAAAAAAATATTTCTGGGTCTTTTTTTTAAAAGTGTGGGTGGTACTTTGAGACATCATGGCTGATTCTTCTGAACTAGTCGTTCAGACAGTAAGATAGAAAGCAAAAGGAGAACAGTCATATTTTATCACTACTGTTTCTGATAAGAGATTTTTGAAATACTGAAATAATCTTAACTGCTAGAGACTAAAAACAAGTTCCTTTAAGAATGCTAACAGACTTCAGTTTCTCTTCAGCTAAAAAATATATATGTTCAATTGCAAAAAAAGCCTCATATTTTTCTTTCAAAAAATTAAGTACAAGTCATTTTGTGCATAAACTTATGCTCTCCTCCTTTATAATGTAATCTTTATGAAGCTGATAATAGAAGTGGCATATGGTTTCTTTCCAGGAATAGTATACTATTCTGAACCTCAGATAGAGGTGACTGATGGTATTGGAGTAATTCTGGAGTCTAGTCAATTGGTTCTACTGTTGATAATTAGTCCCATGCTGCAGTGTATAATGCTTTGCAAGAAGCTCCACTATAATTCTTGCCAGTTGGAAATAACAGAATCATCACAGTGGCCCTTGGTGTTACTAAAATGCAGCCCCTTTCTCATTTTTTTCCCCCAAGTTAATCACATGGCATTAATTTCCAAAATTTTTCACAAGGGTGAGTGTGGTCAGTTCTGGCCTATACTTTCAGAAATGTCTATATATTTTTGCTTAACAGTCAACAAGCTGCTCCTGGCAGAGCTGTTGCCAAGTCCAGTTGATAATGCCGTGGGTGAACATTGCCTGCCTCCCATGCAAGGCAGATGCTCCAGGTTCTCCAGGGAAGGGGCTTTCTCCCCAGGCCCAGAGTAACCCACCAGAAGCCAATGCTTTATGTAGGTTTCGGGGGACAACTGAGTGCTTCCAGAAACAGTGGCGAGGAAAGCACTGTCTGTCAGATGGGAACTGTGTGAAACTGGAGCAGAGCTGGGAGGTAAAATCTAAGGTCTCCTAGGGCAGAGATTCACAGTAACTTTTTCTTCTGGTTTAAGGAGATTATCTTGCAATAACTCTCCTTAAAGCAGAGGGTCAAAAGCTAATAATGCTTCCTTAGATATATGCAGTTTGTTTCTGCAGTTTCAGTGCCAATAGTAGAACAGTTATTTCATTCACAATTGAAAAAGAAAACAAACAAACATTCCCCCCCCAAAAAAAAACGAACCAAACAAACAAACAACCAAAAAAAACCCAACAACCCAAACAAAAACCCCTATTAAAACAAAACAACAACAAAACTTGCAGAGGTAAGCAGCAAGCAAGATATCACTATTTTGACAGAGAAACACCGTTCAAAGGTGTAGCGATACCAGAGCTGTAGGAAATGCCATAGCAAGCATTCCAGCATTATGCTGTTGGGTACATAACAGTTGATAATGGCATCAGAAAGTACAGGAAGAGTTAACCCTTTCTACTTTAAGAAAACTAGGTTTTACCTGGAAACATTAGACTGATAAGGTTTAATCTTTCTAAATGTCACCATCCCTTGTTCTAAACATCACTGAACTACTTGCCGTAAGAGTAAATGTGGCTAAGGACTCATGCAGCTAGTTGGTACTTTGTTGCACAAAAAGGTCTGGCCTGTTTTGTGTTTGGTTTTGCTTCTCATAGTCACCTCACATATTCTAATAGTAAACAATTGTCTGCAATGGGTCTTTTCCAGTCCACATGTTTTGTTTTTGCAGACTGGGACAACGAACTGGTATGCTACAAAGAATTAAGTGAGGATCTAACCTGTATCTGGCTGCCACTAGCCAGTGCTCCGAATACCATTAATTATACTGTATTCTTAAAATGGTAAGTCTAAAAATCTTTTCAGAAAATCAAAAGCTGTCATTGCTTTTTGGCATGATTCTTACCTGCCAGAGTTTTGCTCCAATGTATTAAATCGCATTGTAGGTTGTTACACAATACTGGTCAAAATCTTTCTTCACATCTCACCATTACCTGTTGGTTTGGTAAGAGCTCGGTAGGAGTCATTATATGTCCTTCTGTACCTCCAACACACTGTTTGAAATGCTATTGCCAAAGACCACCTTAATCAATTATGTTTGTTTGCATCTATTGACTTCCACTGAGTAATCAATTATAATGTATTCAAAGTAAAAAACAAAACAAACAAAAAAACCTCCCATAAACAAAAAAACACAGAAAAAAACAACAGGCATTAAGCTGTTTTTTGTTATACATTATAAATTATGTTACACCTTGTATCCAAGGCGATGTCAAATGTGTCGTATAAGAAAAACAGATTTTTAAGTATTATCTTGCAATTCTGATTATCAGGTGTTAGTTTAACAGATGTACAGAATTTGCAGGGTTAATCTTAAACCAATTATCTTAAAATATGTGTGTCTTCAGTTATGCATTTTTGAAAAAGCTAAAACTAAGAAGACGGGTAAGATGTTGATAGGTAGATTAATCAACAGCTGCCCATGGGTTTGTTAAAAAAAGGCAGCTTTCTGTCTCAGTACCTGCATTACAAAATGGATTTTCCGCATTTTATAGCTACATATTTGTGATCTCCCATGAGGTTAAGGCTATGTTTAGAAAGAGAGAAGTGAGATGAGAAGATGTGATCTTTACTGCGAGACTGTATCATGGGGTACACACAACACTGTATGGCTTTGGTGAATTCTGGTACTCACTACTGATTATTTTGCCACATAACCCACCACTCTGAATTAAAATATCTGTAGTTAGGAGCATCTTCTGAAGCTAAGGAAATGTCACTACACTGGGAGATTCCCCAGGGTGATCTTCTGCACATTGCAGAGGAGCAAAGCAGCCTCCTCAGGGCTGAGGTTATTCCCCTCATCATCTTCAATGTTTCCCCAATGGAGTTAGCAGCAGATGTCGACTTGCAATAAGCACTAAACCCCACTGCATTTGCTGTCTTGCCTCTTGTGTCTTCCAGGAGCACAAATTTCTTGGAAGGAGAGAAGCACGTGTGAAATGGCTCTGCTTCTGTAGAGATGCTATCAGCTGAAGTATTTTTAAGCTAGTGGCTCTTACAGTCCTCAGCCAAAATTAGACTGTGCTGTTTCTAGGCTGCAGGGTTGATGTTTTGAACAGAGAAGGCAGGAAAAAAAGAGTGAAAGAATAGGTGGGTGGGGCAGGAGGGAGGCAATTGCCTCACAGAGATATTGATTTTCTCAAGCCAGAGCCAGCACTTGAACCCTAGTCTTCTAGGCTTCAACCTAGTGATCTTCAAGAAAAAACTTCCTTTCTCCTTTTTTTTAATTGGGTTATAAGGAAAACAAAAGTTTGAAAGGGCTTTTTGCTCATCTAGATGAGGACATCGCCACTTTCTGCGAGTAACAGCAGTTTGACATTGAAATTGTTCCTTATCCTTGCTCCTTATGATTTAGTTGTCAGGAAGAAAAGGATTAAAGAAAAACACTCCCACAGAGAAGTTCCAACCAAGCATTCAAAATCATGCTTTGAAATATTGATGGCTGATTCACAACTAGTCTGAAGCAGAGGGCAGGTGAACCTTCAAGTGGCTTTGTTCAGTTATTAAATATTGTATCATGATCAGCACATTTAATGCTTGAATTATGTAGGCAGGCAGTTAGTATGCCAGCCCATTTCTTTAAGAACATTAAACTGGCACAGCTTTAACCTTGAAAAAAAAATCTGTCCTATGTGTCACAGAGACTAAATGAGAGAGATAAGGGGAAAAAAACCCTAGGCAAAGCAGGAACAGCCTCCTATGTAAGGCCTTAAACCTCTTGTACTTTCTGTTCTTTGTGCATTGGATATACCAAGTGAAGTCTACAAGGCTGAGGACTCAGTTGGCATTTAAATATCTTTGCCAAACTCTGATGGTTTGCAGGAACAAAAGTCAGAAGACAGGCATATCACTTGTAAGAGGTTTTTCATACCTTTGTGGTAATGTAGATTCAGGTAACTGGGAAATTTTGCTGTTCAAAAGAAATTTAGGTCCCCCTATGGTAGGTGACAAGTAGAGTTTATGAAGTAATTTCTAATTTAATTTTATACCTTCTAAACACTCTTATATCTTACTGTAGATATGAAAGAAGGCCATATGGATTCTGTCTTGTATCATTCTGTGCCTTACAAGTTTATGGAATTTAACTGTTCTCCACCATGCAAGAAGGATTTGCATGTTTAAATTTGTTAGTTTCTGGCATACTGGAATTACACTTTGTTTCAAGTTGCTCAGGCCTCATCTTCAAGATTTCAATATGCTGAATTTTGTGTATAGGTACCTGGAAAACTACTAATTGTTCTAATGATGCTAAGAGTAACTATAATCCAATAAAGCGTTTGCATTTTATTGTGCCTCCTTTTCTCCAAAGGGACAGAATTCCAAAACTTTTTCAGCGAAACACATCATCGTCTTACATCACGATAGAACGCAAAAATCTTTACATGAAGCGATCTGCATCTATTTGGATAGTAGTGAATTACCCCCATGGCAGTTGTGTGAAAGGGAAGAACATCTCAGTTACACCAAGCAAAGCAGGTACAGTGTCTTCTCAAGTTGTGATACTGTGGTGACCAGCTGAAGTAGTGGTAGTGTTTTCTTAAGGATTATTTCCAAACTTGTAACTCCCAATATACAGTTGTTATTTTTGTTGACTGAGAGAGCTACACTGCAGTTTGGCTTCCTTGGATGAAATCTGTACTGAAGTCAGTAGCAGAATTCTATCATCTTTTATGGAAGAAGGGTTTTACTTTAAATAATTTGCTAGACTATAAAACAGTCATATCCAGAAAAAATATATAGTGATACTTCTCTGTAGTATTTAACCAGCTTCTTGTGTTCTCTTTGATGGTTTCTTTATTGGTTTACAAAGAGCAGGTTGACTCAATTCCATGCATGTAAGTAATCCTTGTTATAGAGCATTAGCATTTTGAGAAAATTCAAAGTTCAGCTCTTTTCAAAGGCCACTTACCCATTACACAGTACTGCAGAGGAGATATGAAAAAAAGAAATCTTATTAACTGTGGCCTGTAGCTGTTTAATTAAAGACAGTATCTGGTCATTGGGATAACTTTAAGAGCTTCCCAAAACTTCCACCTCTCAGAGTAATCATAACCCAAGAAAAAACTATGTTTCTCACTGCTTTGGGGAACTGCCAGTACAATCCAAATTATCACTACAACCTCCTCTGGAGGCTTTTGACCACCTTGTGTTTATTGGAGGGAAAGGTAAAAACGTATTTGCACTTATATAGTTAAACACAGTTGCTGAAATTGGAAAATGTTCTGGAAATTTTTATACAATTCACGATCATAGGTACTCTTGACATTCTGATTTTGCCTTTCAGACTCATTCAGAATAGCACCTGCTTAGAAAAAGGGTTTTTCTGAAATCAGTAGAAGCATTCACAAAAGAAAGGCAAGAGGAACAACACTATTTTGTTGATACCATAAGGATTTAGTAATTATTTCTTTCCAGTCTTTTAAAAGTCTTTCTGTGTTCAGTATTCTGTGCCAAGTTTTGTATTTTTTATAAACTGCACCTGACAGTCACAATTACCAAAGCTTTCCTGCTTCTTATGCATTTATAAGAGCTGCATATTCCCCATTTTAGGGAAGTGCTTGACAGCATCTAACATAAATGCTTATCAGATCACAAACCGACTGATAATAGACTGGGCCCTGCCTGCAATTCCTACACCATATGAGCTGAGATACAGAGAGGCATTTACAGAATCCACTCGGTGGACACTGGTAAGTACTTCCAGATGACAATCACTTGAGAACTTGAGTTGCCTTGCCATCAGCTCAGCAGTACACAGCACGTACAGCAGGATGTCAGCAGGATGCTACTGTAGAGCATACGCAACACGGACAGCAAGGAGGCACAGCACACAAACAATTTGTAGGCAAATCTCACAAAGGTCTCTTAGTTTTGTTCTGACAGATCCTAAGCTGTTTGGGAAAGAATGATTAATAGTTTTATACAGAAAAAAAAACAGAATAGTATGTCAGCTGGTTCATTAGCCCCTCAATGAGACATTACAACAATCAGTGATACAAAAGCTGAAGAGGATATCAGAAATGCCATATAAACTCAAAGCATGATTAACTCATATAAACTCAAAGGCACTTTAAGTGATAGGCCATATTACCTTTTTGCTAGTATCCTTAATTTTTCAAACTGACTAGAGATCAGGTTGCTGTGATTTTTAATGTAACAATTCATACCTTGCACACTGGGGTTTTTTGCATCAGTTTGCCAGATTTCCATCTTTGACAAGAAGGGAAATAATTTCTCTGTCATACAGGATCACTTCCAGAAGCATTTTAGGCTGTGCTAGAGTGAGAATAATGTGCAGCAAGAAGACAGTATCTAGAACTAGAGGGACTAAGAAAGAGGTGGAAAAACAGTCATAATTTCAGTAGGAACTGCATACAGCAGCAATGGTTGCTCATCCTGTGCCTTGTCATCTGGTATATCATGCAAAGGCTTCACCACCTAGTATGCACATATGCATGATTTGTAACACAGAGTCCCTGAAATTGTTCATTTTTCAAGCTGTTTTCTGTAATTGGGTGAAGAGTATGTGTTTATCAGGCAGAACAGAATCCCAAGAAGAAAACAGTCTGAAAAGCAACTGTTGCTACTTCTTGGCCATCTCTACTCTCTCAGAAGTCTTTTCACCTCTTCTGTACCACCAGAATCTCCCATGTTCTATCCTTTGTTTCAGAAGAGCTATAATATTTTTTCCATTTCTCTTGTAGCTGTCTGCCATGTTGTTTAGCCAGTTTGGGAGTACCATGAGAGGCCCATGTAAAAAAGGTTTCATCTCATTACAAAGAACTTGCAAGTCTTGAAAGGGACACCTCGTTCATTGACATGCAAGTCTCAGAACATTCTAGGACAACCAGATACCCAAGCATTCTCCACCCAGAAGTGCAACAAATTGATAATCACGTGCAGACAATCTGATACACAGCACATGGAAGAGCAGAGACCTAAGAATAGTAAAGATGCATGTCCCACAGATTCTGGAGACAGAGGAGACAGGAGGTTTAAGTTAGTAATGTGAGGGACTGGTAGAGACAGTCACGCTAGGTGATGAGAATGACCACTACCGAAAGATTACAGTTCATGAACATTCATTATCCCCCATGTATCAGCTGATCGTGTGAACTTAGGCCGTAAACTCTTCCTAAACACATGAATGTAGGCTGCATTTACAGATGGAACTGGAGGGAAAAGGTGAGTGTGGGCATACAAGCTCAGAGAATACATAAAGCTAGCTGAGAAGTAGCGATTCTCAAGAGTAGGATTAAATGTACATGTAATATGTAATGTAATGCTTGGATCTTAAATCCATTCCACTTCCCTCTTGTTCTGTAGGAGATTCTGTTTTTCTGTAGTATTGTGTGTTGTGAGGTTTTTTTGTGATCAAGCTAGCTTTATTAGCAAAATATATAAAATTAATTACTTTAATTAAAAAAAAAAAAAAGAAAAAAAAAAAAGAAGCAGCAGCACTGCAGAAAACCAGAGAAGAACTGGTCACCTAATAGTGGGGGGTTTGGGTGGGTTGTTGTTGGTTTTATTTGTGGGTTTTTTTGTTTGTTTTTTTTTTTTTGTATGTATGTGTGGTTTTGGTTTTGTGTTTTTTTACGAAATACATATAATTAAGAAAACAAACTTCACAGTAGGCAAATGATGAAACAAATATTCAATCTGTAATAGCACTTCTACCAAAACCATTGTAACACCTAGAACTAATCAGACTAAAGGTCCATTTAAAGCAGGGTGCTCTGTGCTCTGATAGCAGCCACCATTCGGTATCTAGGGAAATGTAAAATAGCTCAAGCATATAGCAGCAGTTTTCTATCATTTTTTCTCCTACAGTTTTCAGCTCAAGGATTTCCATATACACAGGTGGTGTCTTTACTTCAAGACAATCTACATTCCCTGTACGGTCATTGGAGCTCCAGTGCCATCATCAGCTGCAGACGCACATTACTTCTGTGGTGCTGAGGCATAGCCAGCTGCACATTCAGTACAGCCACGCTCCTCACCACATCAGTCACACCAATCTATTTAGACATTGCAGCATTTAGAACAAGAGGATTTTAAAAAAAAATAAAAAAATAAAAAAAAAAATATATATATATAACACCTTTATATCTTGTTCTTCAGAATGCCAACAAGGCTTACAGTTAGGTCAGCAAACAAGTATATACAATCCCTAATCGATTTTAAAAGCAATACTTAAACCTAAACTATTGGTTACATGCCCTGACTGAGCAAAAGGAGTTCCTGAAAAAGAGGGTATTGCCTCGAAGGTATCAAAAGGTTTTGTGTAAAATGTGTAGTAATTCCTCTTTGATCGTAGTAATCCCTGCTTTCAGCTGCAGTCAGAACACTGGCCCTTGGCTGAGAAAATTGTTAATATAAGATTATGTTTTATTGCTGCCACATAAATTAATCATAATTTGGTTTTAGGTGCCTGTAGAAAGCAATGCTGTCAATGTCACCATTTTGAATGTAAACGCTACGTCTTCATACATTGTTCAGCTCAGATGCATAGCCAAGGATGGTCTCCACTGTGTTTGCATTTGGAGTAAAGAGATTTTGGTCCCTCACAGTAAGTGAAATACAGTTTTGTCCTACTGGGAATAAGCGTGAATGTAAAAGCCTTTTCAAGTCTTCTATCACATGAAATAGCATTGCCAGATACTGTTGAAAATATGAAGATCAAACTGATTACTACAAGCGCACGTCTCCATCTTTTTCCATGTTTACCAGAACTCACGAACAAGCCAAGAATATCATATAATGCAACTACAGAAATCTCTCCAGGCAGAAGAAGTGTTCTGCTGAAGTGGGAGGTAATGTTAATTCATAGAGGAAAGTAGACTTTTTCATTGTATTGAGACTACATTGTATACACTTGCTTCAAGATTCACTGCATTTGCATGGTGGTGTTTTAGGTGCTAGAAACTGGCCAGGGAAAACTGCACTAACATTTAAATTATTAAAACAGTGATCTCCAAGCTCAGAACCATTCACTAGAATAAATATTATTTCCAGCTTGCATTAAAAATTGGTGTGCCTCAAGTTTGTCACTCAGAATTAGGCTTTCCTGGAAAGATCTTCGTAAGTCTTTAGCACATATAAGTGACACACCTTGTGTTTCTTGTGTTCCTAGAGGGTATTCATACTCTTGAGACACCAAAGGCTTGGCAAATCTACAAATATACTAATTCAGAAGTTCAAATGCATTTTAATCAGGATGGCAAAAGAGCCTCTGGCTTACAAGAACAGCATCTGGCTCCATAGTTCCCATAATTACATTTTAAGTTCAAACCTACACGTCAGATGCATCTCCTCTTGTACAGCAGGAGAGTTGTTGTCAACTGACTGACTACAGCAGATCAGGCAGTTTTACCAGATGAAGTTTTCTTGGTAAGAAATGGACAGCTGACAGTCCTGAAGGTTTAGTTGAGGGGCCTACATGCAATTGCAACGAGGAAGGTGTTACTAGATGTGTTTGCCTGGAAACTAATTAACATTCTATCTACATTCTGAGAGAAAGAGTGTCTGCAAACTTCAAGAAGTTTCCCATAGGGGACATCCCTAGCAGAAAGGACAGAGACTGGCAGAGGTTTGAAAGATTTGATGTGGAAAGTTTTGTAGTTACCTCTTGCACTTTTGTTAAGGGAAAGAAAAGACAGCAGAGGAAATAGACACCTCATCTCCTGATAAGGATGAGAAATCCCCTTTCTCCCTTATCTCCTGAGAAGTAGGCAAAACTGCATAGAACATGATTCATTTTGTGATAAAGCAAGAGACTGTACATGCCAATTTAAATGCCAAGAGAAGAAATTATTTTCCATCTAAATGCTTTAGTTCAAAAAAAAGTAATACTAAATTTAGTATCAGGGCCTTCATTCAAGATAACACTTACATTAATCTAAGTTTCAAGTCCAGGTGTTTTCAACATCAAAGAGGCAGAGGGAAGGAGTGCACTCAATAATTAACTTGTCAAATGTAGAGAAAAAAAAATCTTCAGCTCTGTTGCCATGCTTGTTTAAGCTGTTCTGAAACAAAGAAAACAGCTTCAAAATGTTAAAGGGTGGCCACAGCTCCTCTAATTTTACTAATGTTCAGTGAGTAACCTCTATACGGTTCAGATCAACAGCCAAAGGTTAGCTGTCTTTGGCTCTGAACACCCAACCAGGCAGCACGTGTTGTTTTCATGGCTGCAAATAACACAGGACCACCTGCGGGACTGCACAGGATAGAGCACTGCCAGCCTTTTCCACCCACATTTTGCTGAGCTAAGGAAGTTAAATTCTACCAGTTTATTCTTGTGTGACAGACCTCATATTTCACGTATCTTAGGAATCATTTATCCTACACAGAAATCTTTCCTGTTTCAAAGCCTGTCGTGAGATCCATAACACTCTTTCCCCAGTAGCTTTACCAGAGCTTCAAATGATGGCACCAATTCTTGCCTTCCTATCTCAAGAAAAATATGTTTCCATTTTAAGAGCTTCCAGCTTCACCAGAAATTCCTGTCAACATGTATCTCTACCTTTTAAATTACTGAATGTCATCCTGTCTATGTTACTCCAAAATTATGCAATTTTTCCTTAAGATAACTTAATCGCCCAGCTTTTCTGTATCTTCACACTATTATTTTGTGCCAAGAAATACCTTGATAATAAGCTTGATATTAGAAGTAATCTTTGCAGAATTCACAAGCCTTCGTGTATTCAGTTCAGTTTTTATCTAGATTGCAGTAATTTCAATTTCTGTGCACTCATTTTCCAATCTCTCATGAAGATTAGTATAGTAAAATAACAAGAGAACCATCATCACCTAAAAGTTTGTACCAATAGATATATAACATATTCCAAAGTTGTCATATAATTACTAGTATTTATCCTCAAAGAGACCAGATGCCTAACAAAGCCTAGTAGATGAAGATTCCCAGAGGCATAAATTGCAATTAAACACCTCTCATTAACTTTCAAGTTCCTAATTATGAGGGGTATGTTCCAATGAAATGTAGAGAATGTTACAGCTGCTTCACTGCTGTTATTACTAATTGGATACACATAACTAAGATCCCAATTAAGCAAAACTCTTAATCCTGTGCTTAAATCCTCTCAGTTTAAGCATGCTCTTAATTTTAAGGAAATGCTTTGCTTCATTGATTTGTAATGACCTAATTAAACCAGTAGGACTTTGTCCCCATCATTAAAGGTGACATTTTGTTTATACAATTTAATTCCTCTTGATTTTCTGCACAGGACATAATAACATTTATAGAATAATAATCTTTTTCCTCTAGGTAACACAAAGTGAGAACATCCTTGGATATTACATTAACGTGGAAAGAACACCCAACAGTTGCAGGGATTCACCAAATCGCCTCTTTCTAAAGGATAGAAAAGTTCTTCTGAATCTCTCCATGGCTTATTACACAGTTAATATTTCCGCCTATAACAAAGCAGGAGAGTCTCCACAAGCCATCTATGTTGTTCCAGATCTCTCTGCAAGAGGTACTTACCTTTTAATTTGTTAATTAGAGCCATGAAGAAGTTTTATGAGCCATCTCTAGGCTACCATTTGACAATCTTTGATATAGGGTTAATCATTGTCTTAAATATTTACCAGGCTGATACAGGGTGTTTCAAAAAGATGCCCAATTTCAAAGCAGTGGTCATTTCAAATTGGGTACATCTTTTTGAAACACCTTGTATTTTGCATAGTGAGAGTCAGTATTGTTTCTTAAGAACGGATTTCAATATAAGTTAACTGTCAGACTAGGAAATTTAACATTCTCTTTAGCACTTCTTGTATTCTCCAGCCAGAGAAATAACTATGTGTTAGATATACCTATCAAAAGGGATTACGGATTGTACTCGAAGTTAGGAGATGCCAGCAGTTTAAACGAAGTTCACAGAATTATGTTCAAATCTATGTTTTTTGAGCTAACTAACTAGTAAGAGACCAGCTACTATCCTTTATTTCAGTATTGCTCCTACTGCCACCTGTGACGAGGAATAGATAGAATGTACATGTCATATTCCAATGAATATGTAAGACTTTGTGATGCCTAAAGACACATTTTTCAGTTAAACAATAAATCTATTTAACAATGTTTTTCTTCTAAGCTAATTTCATTTGCTATAATCTTGAACTATAGTTATTGCAATATAAGAAAAATCTGTCTTCCAAGGATTTTTTTTTAAATGAAGTGGAAGCATGCACAAGGAAACAAGTGTGCAAGTACCCTTATTGATCTCCAGCCAGATGCAACTAATTTGTTTTCCAGGATGTTCTGACATACTCCCATCATTCTGTTCTCCTTTGGCCTGCAAAGACTTAACAATTTGGTTTTGCCCTTACATTTGACTGCTTTAGCTCTCTTCTGATGAAATACTTACTACTGCCTCAAGCCATCTTTTGACTGACAGCTACTTGTTTACTGAACCTCTCAAACTGTTCTTCTTGGCTCTGTCCAGACACCTGTTTCAGATTTGGTTGTGCTTCTATGCAGGTTCTCTCTATCTATCATGAATTAACAGGAAGACACTTGCCTTAAGTGTGATCACAAAAGAAATTCCTTCTCACAGGCACAACTTTTCCTCAGCTAGTCTGCCACAACATCCACTTCTTACCCCAAGACGACATGTTGCTTTTCTCCTTGCTTAGTTTCAGTCAAGTCTGACTTTAAAAAAGTCAACATGTTTAAGATCCTTACAAAAAATGCAGAGTATATGAAATTACATAGCTATAATCCATAATTAGCCTCTTCTCCTTGCCCAGGTAAGCACTAGCTTGTAGCTGCTCTATGTAGAGCAGTTAATAGCAGCTCATGGGAGGTTATTTATTATAGCAGCATCAGACTTCCTCTTCCCAAGGCTTGGAACAGATATTTCCCCTTTTTTAATTGTGGGAAATTAAAGGTCATGAACATCAGTTAACACTGGAGCTCCTATAGACTGTTGCAAAGTACTTAGATGCTAAGTTTCCGTTATTGACACAGTAGTGTAAACCTTATCATATACTGGTCACCTGCAATGATAACAGCTTAGTGAATGATCTTCAAAAAAGAGCAAAAGAGAGAAAGCAAGTGAGAAAATTGCTTTCCTGTTTATTGATCTCTAATGGTATATTTATTCACAGACTTGCCTGGCCAAATCCATGTCAAAAAACAGGGAACCAATGCAGTTGTCACCTGGATTCCAGAATACAATCCAAAATGTTTTGTGGTTGACTGGGGCACTGGTAAAGAGGATATGCGCATGAAAATAATAACTACGGCTACTGGAAATTTCACGTTAGGTAACAGCAACCACTGCATCTACTTTACAGGGGTACCATTTCACGTATTGGTTATTTTTTGATGGGGTAGGATTTTCATCCTGTTTTTAAGAACAAACTGAAGATCCAGATAAATGCAACTCTTATCTTTGTTCAGTGCTGATCTAACTTTCAGCAACACCAAGGCACATAAAAAGCGGAGTTTTCAGTAGGACGCCTCTGGTCAGAATTGAGCAAGAAATGCAGTTAAGCTGCTCTTGCTGGTATGATATATCTCCTTTCCTACATTCCAAGCAGACCTGTACACTACTGGCTTTTAAAAAAAAAACCCGTTCCTTTGTCCCTAGGTAAACTAGTATAAACTCCTCTTCTACAGTCTCCCTTATATTACTGATTTATCTCAATGGCTGTCCTTCTCAAAGCCTGAGTTCTCAACTTCAGTATTCTGCTTACCAAGCTAGGCATGATGAGCTGCAGCCAGGGATAACTTTACAGGGGAATCATCAAAAATCTTGATTAAAATAATCAAAGTGACTCTTGCAAAGGCCATTCAGGACTGGATTTTCTGTAGAGAGCATTTACCTTCCAAGTTCTATACATTAATGCACTGATTTCCTTGGTCCTTCTGCAACATCTGCACTGCCACATTACACCTAGTTGTTTTGCTTGTTTTTAAATATGCTAGCTAAGGGGGAAATATCTGTCCTTGAACTAAGGTATCTGCAGCCATTTTGGTTCCCTACTTCAGCAGCTCAAGCTTTCCAGAAGGATACTATAAGCAGACCTGTCATCTTTTAAAAGTAAACTTGTGTTATATCTGGTTCTGCTTTTGAAATAGTTTGTATTAAGTGTCTTGAGACACTGAGGAAGGATGCACGTATTTTGTACTCAGCGTAAAGCACTGTAAACTTATACTATGCTTTGAGACTCAGAAAGTAAGAATTACACAGGAAAGCTATAAAATTGTCTATCCTCCCCTTCTTTATAATTCATAACTTTTCATTAAACCCTGATGTACGTTTATTTGTTTTCCAGACAATTTTCAGCCATATAAGTTGTACAAAATAATGGTACATGCAACTGATGTGTGTCAATGTGAAAATTTCACAAGGCATGAAAAGACTTTTGGAGTGACCCACTTTTACTCAGTTGAAGGAGGTATACCTCCCCTTTATATAACCTCATCCCTTATATTTCTTCTCATTTCCTATCTGCCGCAATAGAAGAAATCCTATACAAAGTTTCTTTTCCAGGTGACTTAACAGCATTCTCCAGTTAGCATTGCCTTTGGTCCTAACAGTTATTCCCTGGCAGTGAATGACCTGAATGTTTTTCTTTACTGACAGGTCCACAGAAATGTTATTATTACACATGACATTGCCAAAATAACAGAAAGAGAGTCTCAGAGCTACTTTATGTAGTTCAAATTTCACTGTGGCCAAACTCAGACTTTCCAATCCTAATTTGGTAGTGTCTTCATTGCAAGGTGAAATGAGTACAGATGTGGCTATTGGAGCAAAAGTGTTTGTAATGAATCAGTCACAATTTCTACCTACTTCATTATTGCTTAAGATGAAGTTTTTCCACTCTGTGGGATTTCTACTTTCTCTTCCACCCTTTACGTTATATTTATGATAGCTAGAATCACACCAGGAGCTCTATAGTAAGCAGCTAGATTTCAGTCTTTTATGTCTATTGCGTAAGTATTGATGCAGAACTGAAATTATCCAATTACTAAGTTCCTAGGACGGGTCCTGCTAATGTGACAATTCTGAATATCACAAAACATTCTGCATTTGTGAAGTGGACCAAAATAGCTGCCAAAGACTGTTTGGGCTTTCTCCAGGGATACAGGATCACCTACACAGATTCATCGAGGAAAACGTCTCTGAGTAAGTCACCATTGCTTAGAACAGAGCAGCAGCTCAGATCCACAACAGAAGAGCTTCCTACAGACCATTCAGTGTTTTTGCAGCACCTATTGGGTTACTTATATTTCTGTGGGAATTGAGTGCACTCAAGGGTCAGTTCCCTGGTGAGAGTTTTAATGTTTTAGATCAGGGGCATCAAACTCATTTTCACTGGGGGCTACATCAGCCTCGCAGTTGCCTTAAAAGGGCTGAATGTAATTTTAGGACTGCATAAATGTAGGAGTGAAAATGCGTTTGACATCCCTGCTCTAGATGATTCTGTGAATACCTTGAATTTTTTAGATATAGTCTCAAATTAAATATTGATAATGAAATATTTTCTTAAAACTTACAGTTCGAAGACTAGTGCAGAATTTTCTAGTAACACTGAAAATAGGATTTACTCTCTCAGTATCTCTGAGGTATTAAGATTTCAGTCATAATACTTTTATGTTTCATTGCAACTCAGCCAAGTTTGACTCTGAGAATTTCTATAGGACTTAAGAAATCATACATTTATTTCTTGAATTCAATTAGCAGGAAATACACTTTGTACTTCTTACCTGTTTTCAAAGACACTTATTGCTTTCATTTTTAGAAACATTTTCTTAAATTGATGGCTTTTGTGTTTGAATAAAAAGCATGAAATTTCATTACATTGATATAAATGGTTGTGAGCTCAAACTACTTGACTTTCAAAAAAAAAAACCTCCCCATATTTCTTTTGACAAACATTTTTCTTCTGGTCTGCAGTGGAAAGTCTTCTTGCCATAAGTAATAATACATTAACTTTGCATATATTGACTTTCGAATAAAATTAAAGACCTGCTGTGGAAGACAAATAGTACCTAGGACCCAACAAAAGAGAACAGCAAGGGTTTGAGGATTCAGGTTGGCCCATGCCTTTACAGGACCATAAAAAGTAACAAAAGCTTAAAGTACACAGCCTTAGCAGGATGTTTGGCACCATCTTCAGCGGGGCTCTATTCCACCCCTTTCGTTCATTGGAAAACACAAGAGGAGACACAAGTGGAGTGTCCAGGACTGAACTTTGTTTTTTGCCTCTGCCCTAATCATTCAATACAACAGTAACACAGCACTCCATTGCCATGTTTTCCAGGCAGGAAGAAAAGTTTTATTGGAGAATTTGGGGGAAGGAAGCCTGTAGGCTACAGCACCATTTCCACTTCGACAAAGATCTTATATTCACAGTGGCAAACTTGAAAAGTAATTTCTGCCCTGTTAAAGGCATACTACAGCATCCTTGATTGAATTATTCTGGCCAGGGGGAGGGTCAATGCACCATCAGAAAATAAAGGTTGAGCAAAAAGCTTTTCAAAGTAGGAGAAGCACAATGTGCAGCCCTTTTTTTTTTTTCCCTTTTTTTTTTTTTTTTTTCCAATCAACAGTGAGTAATAGCACTGGTATTAATTGAGGTGAATAACTACTGAATACTGTGGCGAGAGTCAAGCATGTGCTAGGGTCTAGCTCTTACACCAACTGTTACAGCCAAAATGAAAGCCACTCTTCAGCACATTAGGTGTGTTTTACTGTATTGCAGTATAAACAGCCTTCTGCAGTCACCACCTACACATCCTTGGTATGGTAAAAGCTCATGCTTTTTACCTGTGGATTTAAAATGCACATAAATATTTCTGGGAAATCCGGTACCCATCCAAAGAACACCTACACAGCGTGGCTTCCCCCAGGTGTGGATCAGGGCACAGAAATGTTGCTATTTTCCCAGTCAGTTACACTGACATACTCAGCCATCAGAGTTCATCTCCTTCCCCAACCCCTCTTGCATTTCAGCTGTTACTGTCAATTCTTCTACCACAAGTTACCATCTTACTAGACTGAAGGCAAAAACCATCTACTATGTGCAGATTTCAGGATTCACTAATGCTGGCGAAGGACCTCGGACTCTTTCACAACCTTTCAGCTCTCTGAAATATGGTACTGTGGCATCTCTACGCATCTGTGTAAACCCAGCATCAGTCCTTGCTTTATGCACTATGTATGACATTATTCTCTACCCTTTCCTGCTTTTCAAAGAGTAATAAAGTGCTTGTGCACAAGATTTATTATTAAATCCTTAGTTACTGATAGCAAACACTCAAAATTTTTCCTTTGTTAGACCTAAACTATGCATCACAGAACAACTCTGCCTGTATTCCATTACCTGACATGCAGGGAAGACTTTATACATTGCTGATTCCTGACATAGATTTCAGCAGTTTAAGTAGGCTGCCTGTGACTAGTTAAGTTCAGTAGCCTCTGCTGTTGGCAAAATCCTGAGCAATCATGTTTCCAGTTAGAGCACTTAACTGTTAAAAAAGAAAAAAAAAAAAAGAAAAAAAAAAAAAAGAGGTTTTCTAAATAATAAAACAAACAAACAAACAAACAAACAAAAAAAAAAAACAGACTAAGATAGTATCAGCCACAGGAAAATAACCTGTGAAATTCAGAGACCAAAGTATGCGAATGGCTTCTCCTCACAGTGGCTTTTTCGTATTAAGTGAAAGAGGTATAAACATGAATAACTGAATGGTCACAAGTGTGAAGCTGAAAGAAAAGTTAAAGAAACTTAAAATCTTCTTTGAAATCAACAGGGTTTCCACATCTTCCTCCCCCTCCCCAAAATCCTTTCTCCTGTCAACACAAGAAATTAAAGTGTTTCCACTGGAGATTTTCTGGAGGACTCTATTTCATTCATTCTACTAAACATATATTTGGATATGACTCAATCTTCAGAAAAATAACAAAAATGTAGAGTTAACTTGATACAACATTTTAAAAATTCAAGAGATTATATTGAATTTAAACATTACATTTACTTTTTTCCCCTCCCCAACATTTCACAGGTTACTTAATCCATTAAAAGAACTTCAGGTTTCTTTTTCATAAAAGCTTTTCAGCAACAAAGCAATTTGCAGCTGTTCAAATATCTTTTAAAGCAAAATTAAAATAGCTGTTCAATTTTTGATGAAAGATATTTTTATTGGTGGGTGGGTAGGAAAAGAAAAAGCAAGCAGTCTTTTTGCGGGTATGGTTTGTCATTATCTGCAACACAATCATGTACTGACCATGCTTTTGTGATGCTATTTTGAAACATTTGATTTAGCTATCTGTAAAGAACACCTCAACCCTGACCCACTCATCACATCACAGGCTGCTGGAGTTCCTGTGTTAGCAGCACTGCTCTCTCTGCCTGAGCACTTTATTAACCTTCATTAACCTTTCAAGCACTTTATCTCCTTAAGGGGGCTGGGGTGGTGGTGGGAAGTATCTCAAGGAGATATTAATGTACGCAGTAGGAGATGCAGGTCTGCCACAAGAGTTGACAAATGGCTGATTATGGGTAAAATTGTCTTAGTGTGGCTAACAGGTGTAGCACGGCACCTACCAGATACAGAAACTGTATTATTGTCATCAGGACAAAGTGAGATCTCAAAAAAATAAATCCCAAACCCTACTAGTAAAACCTGAAACAGAGTAAAAACCCCTTTCATGCAAGTGGTTTCTTATAAATTCAGAACATGTGTAAAGCTTGACTTGACTTTTGTTTAAAATATTTTTCTTGCAGAGGCAATATAGCCTTCCTATACTTGATACCACAAGTCTGATTCAATCTCTGTTTCTCATCAGATAAAGGAGAATTTGAAGGTTTTGTGACTGGCCTTTGCTTCAGCATGCTCTTCATTCTGGTTTTTGCACCTCTCACTTGTTCTCTGGCACTTAAAAGGTAAGAAGTTAATATTATCTGAAGTTGCTAGCAGGCCTTCTGTTTTGCTTAACCCTGAGTCTCATAGCACTGGGCCTTTTTTGTCATTAAAAGCAACACTACTTAAAAGAGACACAACACAAAAGCCGCCTCACTCATTTAAACAGTAAGAGCAATTACAATCCACTACAAGCCGATTAAAGTAGTTCATCAAAAATCTATAATCTTTCGCCTTTTCTACAATTACCTGACTAACTCCTGTCTAAAACACCCTTGAAAGAGGCAAGGACCATGTCTCACAGTGGAAAATAGATTATGCATATGGAAAAAGCATGCATTTGATTTTTCACTCTTTCATTCCAAAGGGATATTCATGTCTGTTTTATTGAAATACAAAAATAAATTCCAGCAGTATACACAAATTGATGTTGCCATCTAAGCAGTTTCCTACAAGCGCATTTGGATTTTAACTGTATAAACTACACACGTAAGCACATAGTGGGAAGGAGTAATGGATGGATAAGTAGGACAAAGAGAAAATAACAAATATGCCTGTAAGATATGGGTGAGGTCTTCTCATTGTAGCAAAAATTGTTTTCTATAATAATAAAGTACACACCACTCAAATTAATTTGAGGTACAATATTAGAGGCATACAATATCACTAAAAGAAAAATGGCTTCCATAGTAATGGGCTGTAATATTCATTTTCTGATAAACCCAGTTGCATACAGCCATTCATATTATTTTGATGTCCTAGAACACTACCCCCTCTTTTTCTCCTTTTTGCCTCAGAAGCTGAAAGCCCAGCTGCTAAAGGACAGAAGAGACAGAATGTACAACTCGTGGCTTGAAAGCCATATAGCGTGGGGTAGCTCACTTTAGCTTATGCATCAGGCTAAACTCCTGCCCTTGCCATTGGGAAACAGGTGACACTCTGCATTAAGTCTCCCGGGCACTTTCATTTTCAGATTTTACTTCAAGTTGCACTGTATCTGATCCAACCTTTTTGACAAGGACTTCTGAGACCTGGTCAGAAGTTTTGATGCAGAACAAACTTTGCTGTCTTAAACATAAGGTCTTCTTTCCCATTAGGAAATATTTTTTAGAAAACTGAAAAAACAGCACACAGAAGACTGGTGTAGCACTACAGAGTAGCAATTAAGTATGTGGTAGTACAGAAGACCTGGAACTGAGGTGAAGGGTCCCAAGGATTCTCTCATCTCAACTGCCTGCTTGATTTGTAAAAAAGCACTCACCAGCCAGCCAAGCACTCATCTTCATAGGATCAACAAGGAGATCCAGTAATCTTACAACCTCAGGCTTTACCTCAATTCACAGTCTAAACCGAAGCAAAGTGCTTTACAGTCAATAATGTCTAGATTTGTTGTGAAAACCAGACAACAGTGAAGCCAACACTAAGGCAGGGTGACGGGCTACAGAGCTTCCCACAGCCTCTCACAGCTGTCTTGAGTTTTTTTCCTATGGAGGTGAGTCATTCCACAAAGCTCTCAGCAGAGTGCTGTGAGAGCAGCTGCTGACCGTAAGGTGATGAGCTCAAAAATGCTGAGAGATGATCTCCCTCCACTCACACAGGAGCCAGTGATGAGCAGTCAGCGGTGAGTGATGCCAGTGGGATCCATCAGCTCAGCAGAAATGCCTTCTGAAATTCCCATCCCACCCTACTGCTGCCCTTCTGCTGGGAAATCACAGCTGGGCTCTGCCGGCCTGGGGCCAGCACCAGCATACCAGGGTGGTGGGAGTGATAGGCAGGCTGCCATACAGCTCCTCCTCTTGGGAAGGGCCAGGGAGGACAATGCCTGAGGTGGTGCCCACGGCGGGTGTGACCCAGGGAGGCTGGAGACCATAGTAGTTTGTGGTCAGCTTTGTTGTTTCCAAGCCCCTGGGTGCAAGGAAGGTGCTTGAAAGAAAGAGTTGAAACCCATTTGAACAGATCGATTGGTAAACTCAGCTCTACCGTACAAATCCCTTCCTCTACAGCAGAAGGAACTGGTGTGAGTTTTTAGTAAAGGTGTGTTTAGGTTCATGTCAGGTGAAACAGTGAGATACCGTATGTAATAGCTCCCAGAAAGAGCCAAACTCAAAACAGTCAGGGTAGAGCGGGAGCCATGTTGTCCCCCCTCTTCTAGTCTGTGAATCCCAGGCAGACCCTCTTCCAGGCCACCACTGTCATGGCACAGAAGCTAAAAACAGCAGTAGCTTGCTCTTAGAGAGAAAGTAAACTTCTAAGTAGAATCGTAGAATCATTTTGGTTGAAAAAGACCCTCAGGATCACCAAGTCCAACCATAACCTAACTCTAGCACTAAACCATGCCCATAAGAACCTTGTCTAAACACCTTTCAAATACCTCCAGGGACAGTGATTCCACCACTTCCCTGGGCAGCCTGTTCCAATGCCTGACAAGCCCCTCCAGGAATAATTTTTTCCTCATAACCAATCTGAACCTCCCCTGGCACAACTTAAGGCCATTTCCTCTTGTCCTATCACTTGCCACCTGGGAGAAGAGACCAACACCCTCCATGCTACAACCTCCTTTCAGGTAGTTGTAGACAGCGATAAGGTCTCTCCTCAGCCTCCTTTTCTCCAGGCTGAACAGCCCCAGTTCCCTCAGCTGCTCCTCATCAGACTTGTGCTCCAGAGCCCTCACCAGCCTCATTGCCCTTCTCTGAACTCTCTCCAGTACCTCAATGTCCTGCTTATGATGAGGGGCCCAAAACTGAACACAGGATTCAAGGTGTGCCTCACCAGTGCTGAGTACAGGGGGACCATTACTTCTCTAGTCCAGCTGGCCACACTATTTCTAAGAAACTCAGGAGCAAATACTTACTAAAAAAACCTTCCTCCTACATGTCCAAAAGTTCTCAAGGAAGACAGAGGTTTTGTGGAAATAATAACCGATTAGGAATATACAGTGATTATACATATAGAAAGAGACAATATTACCAGCTCCTTTGTTCTTAAACAAAAATGCTAATTGGCACTAACTCAGCATTTCAGCATAGACTACCAAGTTTGATCTTCAGTTTTTACTAATAATTGGCATTGTGTTTAATAGTCATTGTAGAATGTCTCATTTGATGGTGTCATGTCTCGCCCTCAGGTATGAGTTAGGGGAGAAGTGACTCACGTTCATGGGTCCCCTTTGATTGGAAAAAAGTACACACAGTACTTAAGGTCTGCAAACAAAAGGCTTTTATTTTGCAGCTTGGCCCGAATGGTATATGATTTGCTGGCAGAAGGATTTACATTATTGTAAATTCAGTTGATAAACATAAAAAGTTTGAGGCATATGCAGGATTGTAAATCTTATGTTAATATGTTACTTATAAAAGGGAAAGCAAAAAAGGTAGAAGTATGGGAAAGAAAGAAAGAAAAGAGAGAGAAAGATTTCACCGTCCTCATGGCTCCACTTTATGTGTGATGGAGTTCACAGTCTCAGGCCCAGCGATGTGCGGCGTCCTCTGGTGTCTTGTTCAGTTCATGTGGTGAGACTGGTGGGCAGAGTGGTTCTTGGGATGGTGGGTGGGCGCCACCAGTGCTTGCACAAGGTGGGCCTTTATAGCCCTCTGGGTTGCCTGCTTGCATAACCTTTGGTCTTTTGTGGAGGATTTACTGTGAAAGAGGAAAAAGTCTGGCGGGAAGGGGTGATGGTGAAAGATCGACAAGCCTTGGGCCATGTTGAAGGGTCTCAGCTTTTCCCTTTGTGCCATGCTGGGCAGATCAGAGGTGGAGCTGTGTGCCCTCTGGCATGTCCCCCACCTCCTGTATCAGCCAGCCAGCCTGGGCTGTGTCTCCTTAGCTAGTCATTGATATGTAAATCGCAGTTCACCCCGTACTGAATTTATCATCTGCTGTGGCTGGATGAACTGTTTTTGCCACAATGTTTCAGCCATTATCCTTATCAGTACATGACAGATGGTAATGAAAATACCAATAAAATGTTATGTATTAACATAAATGTTAGTTAGTGTAAATGCGTAGGAAATGTCAGTCATTTAACCTGACAATAAATTCATAATATTTCTTTACAGGCTGAAAATAAAATGCTGGCCCAGCGTACCAAGTCCAAGAAACAGCAGCGCACTCCAAGATATGGCAAGTACTTCTCTGATTGTGTGAAAAAATACAGAGGGGCAATCTTTCCTATCAATTAATCAGTAATGCTAGTTACTAGTCTTGTCACACTTTACCCTAAAGAGTGTCTAATATCAACAATTGGGAAGCTAGGATAATATTAGAAATATAGGATGGGGAGGGTTAGTGTTTAGCCAGAGTCTGTATACACTTTTTACTTTTATAAAGGTTCTCTGAATTTTTGAGAATACTACAGAACATATTTAAAGGTATGATTGTTAAAAAAAAAACAAAGCAAAGTTGAATGGGGGGAGATGGAGTCTAAAACAAAAAATGCGGGGTTTATATCCAGTCAGTTTTCACTTACTGGAACCACTTATTAAGTACAAGTTACTCAAAATACAAAGTAATGCATCGTGGCACAGATGTGTCACGAAGGAAGCCATGTATACGGTGTTCTCTGAAATCCGCTCCTCACGCCTCAGTCTCTATCTGCCGCCAGAGCAACCCCGGGGCTGCGGCTGCTCAGCTGGCGGCTGGGGAGGAGCACCTACCAGTCAGCAGGCACCAAGGTGCAGCAGCACATTCAAATCTTGACCGCGGCCTTCCTGTATGCTTTAGTTAAGCACACCTGAATTTCAGGACTGAAGAAGCTGCTGGAGACCATGTTATTAATTTCCACGTATTAGTGGACTTACTTGCATCTTACTTACCTCCCCCCTTTAAGAGTTTCTACCCCAGTTTTGCTGACACTTGATACTACAAGTTCTTCCTCTAGGACACCTCGGTTTATCTCCCAAGTCTCAGACCACCAAACATTACATTCTTGGAGCAGAAGCTTCTACAGCTTTCCTTTTTAAATATCTTTTATTTTTGTGGCAAACCTGAATTTAATTTGACGTCCATAGATCTAGTTTCTCAGGCTAACTTGTGAGCTTTAACAAAACAGACTTTATGTATGTAGTCAAAGATCAGGCAGAAGCTGAAAAGGTATCTGGAAGCCAGACACTGTCCAAACCTAGGACACTGAATGAAATCATCAGCAACAAATTTTCAGAAGACCCTGACAGGCTGCCGGTAATCAAAGGTTGCTTTGAACATCAGCATACTTTCCTTGAACAGAACAAGTATCAACTTTCATACTCCAGATCAAGAATTCCTTGCTTGCTCTATACCTTTTTTCCACCTAAACATAGATAAAGAATTGGTGAGCTCAGAGGTAGCATCAGACAGTGATTGTGCCAAAGTCAGATAATGCTGAACAAGGGAGGATCAGATGTACAGAAGTACAGCTGTACAAAGTCAGAGTTTCAAAAGCGATGCTGTTGGGAGATTGCAGTTCTACTGTTCTGTTCAGTTAAAGAAACTGATCTGCTTACAAGCACCAGGCAACTTCCTTTTTGTCAGTGCTGGGATTCAGCTGTTCCTCACTGACCACTCCAGTAAAAACTCCACCTAATTCTCTTGCTTCTTCTCCACCATGCACTTAGAAAGTGGAAGATGCATATTCAATAGTTGTTTAAGTAAGACTTTTCAAAGCCAAAAAAAATAATCTGGTATATTCAGCATTTGGGAAGTTTCTTCCTTAAAGAAAGCACAAGATCTCAAGATGTTTTGATGTAATAATAAGCTTAGGTGGAGCTGAATTGCAGGATAGAAGTTCAGCAAGAAAGGAGTAAGAACTAAAAGCCAAAAACCCCTAATATTTTCAAAGAACAATTCACCTTGTAAATAAGTGCAGGTGAAATACATTGAGGCCGCATGTTGTAGAAAGGACAAATAGGTTTTATGAACCAGAGTGCCACTTTGACATAAATACTTTAAAATACACCTATTTAAAATGCACTTAAATGTTCCTGCATAGGCAAAGAAACTATAGAGGCAAAGCATCTGTAAAAGGAATGAAGCCTGTATTAGCCAAGTCTGGTAGAGAAATACTGTCATGTTGATAATATGGCAGAAACAGAAATAACAGATATCAAACATGGGTTTTGGGGGAAGCAGAAAGAGCTCTATGTGAGCAGGCAATACAGTAAAGCAGTTACCAGACATATTGCATAGAAGTAATCTGATATTATGAACAGTTCATGAAATGTGGAGAAAGGTATTCCCCAAATGAGCACTGTAAAATGGAGGCAAGGAGTAAATCTTATTATATTCCATATATTTATTATATTTGTAAGTTGTTTCAAGGCTGAACTGCATCAAGTTAGTTCAGCAGTGTTGCAACTCTTGGTAGAAACACATACATAGTTCAGACAGGTGGCAAGCGAAATTGTACATTAAATCCAGAGCGTTCTTTATTGCAATCTACGGTAATGATACATCCCATGGTTCAAAGCAGCAGGAGAAAGTGGAGACACTCTCAATGTAGTCAGCACACAGAGGCAAGGAAAATGAGCTATAGAGGCTAAAAAGGCCAGCCAGCCACCCCATCAGTGTCCCGTTCTTCACATTTAGACAAGATTCTTCAAAGATGCTGCTTCTTCTCCACCTGTTAGTTCATCTTTCAGACAGAAGCTCACACACAGCTTATTTTAGATTTGTTATGCATAGAGTTCAGGTTCCTGTTTATAATAAATAAGGTAATGCAGGTACGTATCACACAAGTCTTTATTCAACAAAAGGCAAAAGCAGACCCTGCAGAGGTGTCTACTCATCCCGCTATAAGAGAAAAATAGGGACATTTTAGGTGGGATTGCTCAGATTTCGAACAACAGCATACTCATTTCTGAGTCAGAAAACAAATTATAACGAGAAAAAAAAAAACCCAAACAATACACAATTTATCTTGCAAGAGATCCATAACAGTTCAAACAAATTTAGAGCAATTGAGGAAGGGGTGTGGGGGGGGAGAAGCTAATAATTTTACCAAACAACATACCAACCTGGATGTAATTTTAAAAATATCATGGCAAAAGTGGGCAAACCCAGCAGAATAATCTAAGTGGAAAAGAAGGATGCTTGGTGTTACAAACGGTTCTCCATTTGATCATCCAGAATTTGAAAAAAAAATTAACAAAACCTATACTTAAATCACAACATGGCATTAAGTTGAATAACAAACTGCTTGCAGCAGCTGGTAGCTACACGTTTTGGGCTGCTGTTCAATTCAAGTTGCTCCTTTTTATAGTAACACATTTGTTTAACTTTTTGAAGGCTGCGGGTCTCAGAACAGCACATAGAAAAGCCTACATTTTATAACCACTACATTTTGTCCCAAGCACGTATAAAAGCAAGCAAAACTTCGCTTAAATAATATGGGAGAGGAGAAGATGGTCCCCTGAATCAGGGAAACAAATATTTTCATTCATGTTTCTAAAACCAATGAAGATGAGATAAAATTGATTAGTTAGCATATTATATAGACAGGACCAGGCTGCCTGTCTCCTAACTTTATTCGTTATTTATTTCCATAAATTGCCGATTACACTTGGCAAAAGCATGATACTAAAATTACTGTCTCGTTTTGTTTTGCAGACTAGTTGGAAACCTGTTTCAAGGTCACTGCTTCAGGCCCTGTCAGACAATGATACTATCAGCCTTTATGTCATAGAGCATGAGTCAAAGACTTCTTTGAAGTTAGACCTCTTTACAGATAGTGGAGAAGACAGCAAGTGTGACACTTACCAGTCAGAAGAACCTAGCAATAATGTAGACATGAGCCTAAGGCATGAAGGAATTCTTGAAGAAGCAGTTACAAGTGAAGAAGGAACCATTTCCACTACAATACCACTCTTGAGTGACTACACCAGCATGGAGTTCAGCCAGAAAGCCCTGGTGGGTCAGACAGTGAAGTCACCTGCAAGAGCTGCTCATCCTCATCTGGAAATGGAACTAAGCAACAAGCCAGCACAAAGGAAAAGTCAGGTTTGGTTTGGTCCCCAAGACTACCTCAAACAAAGCCAGGTAGTATTTTTGCCATCTGGACCAACTTTGATGGGACAAGCCAACTCAAACTGAAGTATCTTCAAAATTTCCAATACCATAAAGTCAAGTTCCAAAAATTCCGATGCTTGAATGAAGCCATTAGGACAGTATAGGACAGTGAGCTTGTGACAATCCTTCTGCAAGTGTATCCTTCAGTAAGCTTCCTTGATGAGCTAGATTGATTATATAATTAGATTAGCTATTTCACCACAGTTATTCTGTGGAAATTCCTACTGTATTCACACAGGCAAAACTTTCAGGGAACTGTATGAAAAACTTTCCAGTAAGGTACTTCTTGGTAGGTGTTTAGTCCTAGGTGCTCAGGAAGCCATTTCAAGGCTTCCGCTCTAAGCACAACGTTGTTCTAGTCACCAGGAGAGTTCTCTAATCACTGTGTCAGGTTCAAGACCTGATTTTCAGATCTGATAAGTTTTTCAGTTAAAATTCCATCAAAAGTGTCCACCATTCCAAAGAAAATCTCCAGCTGTCCAAGGCTGACCAAACAAAAGAGAGGAAAGCTTTGAATTTAGGAATAGGAAATTATGCATATCCATCTATGTATAGTGCTTTACATCTTAGATCTTTGCACCTTTATTCATCTTAGATGAATAGTGCCATATAAATGAAGATCATGGTAAGTATCATTATTACTATTGTTTACTTGCATTAAATTACAGCTATTTCTTCGTACATTTATCTACACAGACATAGAAATCCGTTCGTGTTCTGTTCCAAGATGTAGTTGCAGGTATGATTTCACACTGCATGCAGTGATGACATCTGCAAAACAGACTTCAAGAGCTGAATAGATAGTTCAGTTAGTCATCCCTCCAAAGCTTGCACAGAGAAGGAGTTAATTGGAATATAGGGGATAAAAAGGTCTTCCTTAATATGCTCTCTATGAGACTTCATCACTATCTCCATGATGAGAGGAGCCTGAATCGATTTTCCAGCTTACAACAGCTTCTCACCCATGAACTCTGCAGGCATTAATGGTATGCAGTCATTGTAGAAGACCCAGTTTATTGTTGTCATCTCTAGTTTATGGAGCATGTTATTAAAATCATTTTGCAGAGAAAGAACTTGATCAACTGTGCCATAAGCACCAGAGCTCCTTAGATGGGCATCTTTTAAAATTCTCTCATTAAAAGTGAAGGATGATTCACATTCACTCAAATACTTCCCTGCATATTAGGAAATATGAGTTATAGAATACCATGCTTACAAAAAGCTCAAAGAAATTGCATATCCCCCACTTGCCTGATGTAGTTGAGGCCCATAACAAAACCTGGTTTATTTGCTTTCCCTATGTATGCTCATTCTCTCTATTTATAGCTCTCTATGTGTGTTAGGACTGGCAGGAACTAACCTGTATTTCACTGTGGGTTTTGGATTGTTTTTTCTTAGCACTTAAAATGCATTGTTTTGCCACAAAGCAATGTACTGACTATCCCTCACCCTTGCTACCTCTGCTTGTAGAAGGAAGGGGTAAGAGGAGCACTGCCCAGACCACCTCAAAGACTTGAGTGGTCTTCAAAATATTGGCCTTCATTTTGTTAACTTCCGTCAGGTGACTTTGCCTGATTTGAATTTAGGAGAACACAAATGATCCTTCTATTAGCAGAGTTGTTGCCACTTGCAGGATCTAGTAGAGGGGCTCAAATGAAAAGCTGTTGTGGAAAATAAAGTCCTCAAATGATATATAATTATTATCAAGTAGTCATGTGAACACAGCCTAATTTATCCATTTCCAAAATATAAGAAATAGCAATACTCCTTACCTATGATATTTATTTCATTTCTTGTCAGAGCAACTTATTTTCCTGGTGCAGTTGGTACCTTAAATAACTCACTCATCCCTGTAAACATTTAATTCATTTTTTCTTACTCTGCACCTACCAAACCAGTACATATTAATATGTTACATATACAGTATAAAGCAAATAAGCAGAACAAAACCAATGGCTTGTGAGCCATTTCAGTATATGAAGCAGCCTTCATACACGAAACTCAAAAAACAGTTTGGGCTTTTGACTTGGTATTGCTCCCATGACATTAACCATTGCCTGACATCTTGCTAAAGAAAATCCATTTAACAGGCCTGGATACTTTCCCTAGAAGTACACAGGGACCTATTTGCCTCAAATAGAAGGGATGGATGTATTCCGTTTTCAGTTATGTAATTCTTAATTGACCTCATTAGAGCAGTACTTCGTAACACTCAATATTTGTATAATGGCTCTAATTTGTACATGTGGGAGAATGAGAGATACATGAAAAATCCTGGTATGGAGATCAGACATAAATGAAGGACTCATCCCATTGTGAGGTATCCTTTGAGAACAAAGCACCTCCTACGTGGAGAGGAGACTACACTTGCTGAACAGTTTAATACAGCCAAATGGTAGGTTTTGGTGGAATCATGCACCTACTCAGGACACAGGACTAGGAGACTTGTAATGCTCAGGTCTTCAGGTTAGGGGCAATGTTGGTTTTTTTGTGTGTGTGTGGTTTGTTGTTGTTGGTTGTTTGTTTTTGTTTGGTTCTTTCATGGGGATTTTTATTTCAGTTGGAAGTGACCTAGAACAATCATCTACTCCAACTTCCTCTTCAGGCAGTTTAGAAAAGTGTGTGCATATACAGGTGTATAATGACTGCAGAAGCCTACCTCTACTAATAAACATGTAAGATACTTCATTTCATGTGCTACAGTACTGTTCAAGTGGTTTCAGTAGTGTTCTTAGCTTCAGTATTCTTAGCTTCAATATGTGTTACGTTAAGAGTGAAATTGCAAATATGAAGTCTCAGGACCATAGAAGTCAAGGCATTTTTTTTCCTTTTCCCATTCTCCACTCCCTTCCTCTTCTTTTTTGTCAACTTAGCTCTAGATGTTCACTGTTAGCATTAGTGAGAATTTAGACATTGTAGAAGCTTAACACTTAACAGCAGGCCTGAAGGCACGTAAGTGTGGCGATTCACAGCATGGGGTATCATACTGCAGGGCTACGGACTTTTAGTGTTTTACATATACAGACAAAGGAATGTAATATTCAATCTGTAACATAACCTCTAAAAACATGCACAAAGCAAAGGTAGTACACAGCTGTTTTTCCTGGTAACCAGAGTAGATGTTTTTTCTTGCATACTTTAATGTGTTATGGACACAGATTTTTTTCCACAGTTAAGGTCAGACTATCAGGCCGTAGCTAGACAACACTGAAAATGATCACAGCGTTTCAGAGACAAGATAAACAGCTGATCAGCCTGAAGAGAAGATTGCAGCAACCACAATATTCCAGAGGTTTTTTTCACTCTGTATTAGCTACCCAATAGAAGAACATGTACAAAATTCCCTAAAAACGTTAGCCTTTGAGGTACTTTGGCAACCTTAAAAGCCACCTTTATGGCACAAAGGTATCTGCACCTGAGCAGAGTCCTCCTGAAAGCACAGAGCACAGGGACATCCTGTCAATCTGAGCCAACTCGTTACTGCTACAAAAACTGTAAAATAATTAAGCACTGCATTAAAGCTCTCTACTTACAGACAATACTTGTGTCAGAGCTCTTGACTCTATCACAGACTCCTGGTTTGCCTTTTTCCCTGTCTCTTGATCGCACTGACTGCCTGAATGATGGTAGAATATAATAACCGTGTCCTGGTACTGCATTGGCAGGACCTGCATGAACACGGGTAGTAAAACTCAGGACAGCTTACATCAGTCACTTCCGAGCACTGCTAAGACAAACATCAGGGGAATAATCTTATCCCCATTTCCATTTTATTTCTACAGTGGAAGCACCAGTTTGATTAATAAAATTGAAAACAACCTGCCATGCTAGCAATGTTCATTCATATCTCCCATACTTAAGAGACTCCTTCAGTACTTCATAGAACAGAATCACAGAAGGATTTAAGTTGGAAAAGACCTTTAAGATTATCGAGTCTAACCACAAAGCTAACACTGTGAAGTGCACCACAAAACCTTGTCCCAAAGTGCCACATCTACGCATATTTTACACCTCCAGGGATGGTGACTCCACCACTTCCCTGGGCAGCCTGTTCCAATGCCTGACAACCTTTTCTGTCAATAAATTTTTCCTAATATCCAATCTAAACCTCCCCTGGCACACCTTGAGGCCATTTCCTCTTGTCCTATGACCTGCTACATGGGAGAAGAGACTAACACCCACCTCACTACAGTTTATGTCATTTTATAACACTAGTGAAGATTTGGGACTTTGTTTATTTACAAAAATAACAACAATGTAATAGCAGCATTTGGCATTTCTTTACCTGTACCATTTCATAGTTGGTTCATTCATGCAAAAATATATTCTACCAACATGGAACTATTTTGATTATATATTCATTAAACTTAGAAGGTCTACTTTCTTGTCAGAAATATCAAACTTAGAGAAGAGAAATTGTATTTTTGCTGCTGTAATGTGTAGGTTCCCCAGGCATATCTGAACCCAGCCTGTGACAGGTGCTGTGTATAACAAGTTAATCATAGCGCCTCTATCAATGGGGAAAATACCAGAAAGGATCTATTGACCGTTCATGTAGTCATGAACAGTGCATGTCAAATTACTCTCTTCGTGTTTCCAGAACAGATCACTCATTCCCTCGATTAAATTATTATGAAAATTATGTATTTATGAAGAGTAATTTCTAAGTGGCCCGTGGTTTACTCATGAGCACAGCAGTAGTTCTAAATCTTTACACTAAGGAAGGTTTTATTGAGTAGAGCAACAACTTCTTCCTCTAAGAAAATCACTTAACTGGCAGCCTCATTAATGACATCAAGGATTAATTGAAAGGAAAATGAAATTATTCTTTTAGCATTGCTGACAACAGTCTTCCCCATCAAAAAAGACAAATGTAACCTTTTAAATGGGAGAAGAATAATTTCATTAACAGGATTAGTATGGAACATACTTTCTACACCACAAATCTACAGTCTTGTGTCACATTTTGCACTAGATAGACATAAAAAATATAATTAAAGAAGTGTAAGCTGAAACTTTCCAGAAGAAAATATATAAACAGCTAAAAACTAATTTTTGCTGTTCATGCTGTGTTAAGCTCAATAATCATAACTGTCATGTCAATTAAAAAGAAAACATTATTTTGCCCTCTTGCATAGTAAGAGTTCAGGGTTTCACAAAACATTTTAAAAACTGAAGTTCATAGATAGCTTCTCAACTGTAGCATTTACTTAAACAATACAGAATGAAGGTGTTAGAGCTGAGCTTCCTCAAAACAGAGGGAAAGTAGCTGCCTCCACGTATTGCCACACAAGTTTATTAACCTGTTGTATACTGAACAGAGTAAAAAACTCCCTGTACTAACATGCTCAGCTCCTGCAACAGGACTCACCTACAAATGAAGCATTCTTGAATTTGAAATAAATTCTGCATGCGAAGACATTTTTTAAGTTTAAAATTAAACACAACCGAAAGCGTATTTGTTACATTAAAAAAAAAAAAAAATCCCTTTTTTACAGTGCTTTTAGTTTTCAATATCATTTTAATTACATTTTTCAACATATAAAAATAAACCTAAGGTACAGGCTGAAAACTTTTTTTTCTGTTTACATATTAGCAAACAAAATTAAGTTTTAGATTCTCTTTAGGTAATAACACTAACAATATCTACAAATTTCAACTGTCCACACTCCAGTCTCTGGTGAGGAAACTACACCTCTCCAAACTAAGCACCTACTGATTTACATTATTTTAGCAGTTTACAGATTTCACCATTTGTGTCACTAACTCAAATTCTCACTTTTAAAATTACGATAACACCAAAGGCAATAACTGATTGCTATAAAACTGAACATACCACGAAGTGGCAGGCAGGACCTATAGTATGCCCCTATTTGCAAGTCATTGTTCAGAATTCACATCTTTAAGATTATTTGTCTTACCATTATAATGCAATTTTCACACTAACGTTTACAAAATTCAAGATGATTTTTGACTGTTTTTTCTCTAAGTGAATGGCTAGCAATATTAAAATACATGAACTCTAACCTTTTTTCATTACAAACTGACAAAGACAGTGATGCAGAGATGCTTCAAACCTAAAAGTATTAATACACACATCACTATGGCATTACTGCTTGCAATGGTCATACACATGAATGAAAAAAATTATGCAGTAATAAGGACAGTTATGAAGTACACAATAATTCCGATCATACAAAGCAGCCTTTACTTATCTCTTCCTTAGACCACAAGAAAAAGCACATAAATCCCTATACTAATAACTATTACAACATAGGAGCACAAGCTAAGGGCAACACAGAGAAGCTATCACAAACCAAACAGATGTGCAGAGTTCCAAAGCAACTTCAGTTATTTCCTTAAATGTAAATGGGCCAGAGACTTACAGAATCATAGAATCATTTTGGTTGGAAGAGACCCTCAAGATCATCAGGTCCAGCCATAACCTAACTCTAGCACTAACCCATGTCCCTAAGACCTCCAGGAATGGTGAATGCCCACTTCCCTGAGCGGCCTGTTCCAATGCCTGACAACCCTCCCCGTGAAGAAGTTTTTTCCTAATATCCAATCTAAACCTGCCCTGGCACAACTTGAGGCCATTTCCTCTTGTCCTCTCACTTGCTACTTGGGAGAAGAGACCAACACCCTCCATGCTACAACCTCCTTTCAGGTAGTTGTAGACAGCGATAAGGTCTCCCCTCAGCCTCCTTTTCTCCAGGCTGAACAGCCCCAGTTCCCTCAGCTGCTCCTCATCAGACTTGTGCTCCAGACCCCTCACCAGCTTCATTGCCCTTCTCTGAACTCTCTCCAGCACCTCAATGTCTTTCTTAGGATGAGGGGCCCAAAACTGAACACAGGATTCAAGGTGGGGCCTCACCAGTGCTGAGTAGACGGGAATAATCACCAGCAGGCAACACGAAGCATGCTGCACATTACAGAATTTACCTTCTTTGCAGCAGAGTAAACTCACTAAAGTGGCCACAGCTCATTTCAGAATCCAAGCTGTGCGCAGGTCACTGCCATCAGCCAGTAAAGCTGAAATTGTCATAAAAAACCAGCAGGTGACTAATGAGTAGGCAGAACCCACATCTGATTCTCCAGGTATTCTTCAGATATCTTTAATTTCCAACTGAAGCCTCTTTTTCCTCTCATAGTTCTAATTCTGAATTACAAAACCCAGTATCCTTTACCATACTACTACCAGTGATTGCAAACATTTCATCGCTCACCACTGTGTAAACCCATTGACTTCAACAAATTAATCTTAGTCACAGCCACCTCCATTTTGATCTTGGAATCCTGTTTCAGCCACCAGTTGCTTTCTGCTACCTTCTTTCACAATCCAAAGAAAAATCCTGTTACCCAGAAACACTTTTGTGAAATAACTCTGATCCCCAATGGAAGCTTATGCATATGTGCTTTACATGGTCTTAGCAAAACGGCACCATATCATTTTTCTAAGCAATTACAAATCACAACATTTTCAAAAGCTGACTCAAATGAAACTACATTCAAAACAATACAGCTGCCATGACCTACACTGTTCTCAAAACCTCCACTCAATTTCATTTCTAAAGTGCAAAACCAAACAATCTGATGTGGCAGCTCAGCATGCAAACCTGCTAATGATGAAGACTTCCAGTGGAAGATGGACACATTTAATGGATGGTGCACACAGTCCTGTTGGCGCAGGCAGGAACATCACTACTGTGCTACACTACCGGTTTAAAAATGAGCTACCCTCTCTCTGCAGGGACAGGCATTTTACAGAATGATAGTTCCCGAGCAGTGGCTTTTCAGGAGGAGAGGAGCTTTATAACACCTAATACAAACGGACAAAAATTAACTACCTCACAGATCTGCACAGTGTTTACAAAGCAAAACCAGAAAATACAGCATTTGTAAGAAAATATGAGTTGAAGTGGGTAGGAAATGTGTGTGTTTCGTGGTTGGTTGGTTTGGGTTTTTTTTCCCTTTTTAAGAAAAACACTTTTTTGTACAGGAACCATTAATTCACATACAATATAACATTGTATTGCATGCGGACTTAGATGTCCTAAGTTAGCTAGTAAGGCTGCCATCCTTAGTTATTAATTTCCAAAGACATGTGTCTTAGCTAACTGTACATAATCCTTTACATGTTCTGTAACTGATACATCATAGAGCTATGCAATTTCAGGATAACAAAACTCAAGAAATCAAACTAGTATCAGCTGAAACACGATACACTGCAAGAATTCTAATTCCTCCCAAAGGATAAACTTAGCTTTTAAAAGATATTATAAACAATAAATGTATATTTTCACTGGTATCCACACTTCCTATCAAAGGAGCTAAGTAAAACCAGATCAACTAAAAATATTCCTGTAATAAGCACATACCAGCAGAAACTTCCCTCTAAAATACTCAATTTTATTAGTGAAATGGTACCAAAGATAACAAGTATACAAACAATCTGTTTGCTCTATGCTACTTACACATCATAAATAAGACAGCTGTTGTTGCAAGACACAATCCTTTACAGTCTTCCTGTAAGCATATAGATTTGTCATTCTTTTATCAGAATAAGCTGTTTACCGGCCAACAGCATGAGGCTTAAACATCACAAAAATGACTGTCTATACTTTACATGGTAAAGCATTTTCTATAGTTTTAAATGTACACAGTGGCAAGAATATTAAATCCTATCAAAAATGAAGAGTGATTAAGCAGCTTAACTATCAAACTGGGTTTTATTATCTCAGGAATTGGGCAAATTTTTCATCCCCATAATACTTTTTTTTTTTTTAATTTAAGTATTAACTACGCAAAGGAAAAGCAAAACAAACTGAAAGCAAATAACTTTTTTTTGCTAACTGAAAGAAATAACTCTTCCCATGAGGTAAGGCAATTAAGTCATTTGATTGTATTAAATTGTATTAAAAATAATCTACTCAATTTTAGGTATAAGGAAGTTTTAAAGGTATGACTCTTAAGAAATCTCATGTAACCAATTAAATTAGCTGAAAGAACAAAAACCTTGTTTTATCTTGACAAAAATATTTGCTTTGTCCTTCTCTTCTTATATGCTTTTTCCCCGAAGAATGAAAAAGGAATCTCTACCATATAACTCCTGTGTAAATTACAACTTTTTTTCCCTAAATTATTTATCCCCATTTCTTTGCATACAATTCCTTTTGTATCACCCAACAGGTATCAGAGAGGATGATGGAGAGGTAACAATTAAGGCCATCTAAATGTAGATTAAATGCCTAGAGGGCTGTCTCTGATTCAGGTAATCACAAAATGCTTTGTATTCAGCTATTATTTTTGTACAGTGGTGGTCCCCAAATTGCATCTTTGCTTTCACTTATAAATCTCTTCTAAAAATAAACGTAAAAATGGAGATTTAGTATTTTAACAAGTGAATCCAACAACTGTTCTGACAAATCACTTGCATTCTTGTCTACAATACGGTGGTGGCAAAATAGCAATAGAGATCATGTAAGATTTAGCTGAAAATGAGTAATAGCACATATACATTTCCAAAAAATACCACATTTTAAGAAGGCACTAAAGCTTCTGCTTGTGCTCCCATATTTTTTTAAACAAATAGGAAAAATTCATTTTCATAATGGCACCTGTACTATTTGCACCTGAACAGAAACACTGCAGTACGGCTCAAAACAAAGCTGTGAGTTCTGATAATATCACACAAATGTGCTCACTTCTGAAAGGACAAAGAAAAACAAAACAAAATATCCCCAAAATAACCCGGTAAGCTAACCTATTATCAATAACGTGGCAATATTCCTTTAAAGAACAGAAAAGTAGCATGCACTGCTCAAGTACTTTAAAAGAAATATTCATTTTAGGGATATTAGTAAGAAATTCTTTTAAATAATAAACCCCAAGAATCTCAAGAAGTGAGCAAATGAAAAACATACTTGTCAGTGGGTATTTAACAAAAGAACCGTAAAACTGCATTTATATTTAAAAACCCTTTAGCTACAGTTGTCATTTACAACAAAAGAAAGTGTGTATATTTATGCACCATTTTCAAGCACATCAAACAGTACACATAGAAGTTTTTGTGGATTTTCTAACCCACAAGTTAAAACAATACAAAATTCATCAACAAGCAGTATTTTAAACAACCTTCAATGCATATCTTCAGCCTTTTTTTGGGTAGTACAGGTTTACATCTTTCAGTTTCTACTTATTTGTAACAGGTTATGGCAAAACTCAACAAAAATCATTTTACAAATAAGTACAGCCATCACAGAAATGCATGGACTTTCAGAGATGAAGAGTTCTGATGGCAACTGCCTATTCATGGTGTAACTACTGGTCTGTGCTCTGTTGTTTTTCAGCAAGAAGCAACAAAGCTATCACAAGAATTGGAAGAGCTACTAGTACTATCAACACGTTCAGGTTGATTGCTTGGACATTTTCTTCCTTATTCTGGAAAACAAAAAGCTTTGGGTTTCATTCCTTATTTGAATTAGAGGTTCATTCTTTGCTTTAAACCCCTTCCATTTTAATTGAGAGGTTTTCTTCATTTAGTTGACAGTTCCCATTCTGTTGTAGTTTGACTTCATCTGTCCTTTGTGTGTCTCTGTTGTCTATCTCCTTGTCAGATTCTGAATTCTGATCTTCTTTAGTGTGATCTTTGTCCTACCAAAGATAAAATTATTTTACAAAAAAATCATATTCTTAGCGTTATTGGATATGACTTCCAACCAACCCTTGGTATTTTTGTTGTCTCAATTTTTGCATCCCTATGTTGAGTCACATAAACCAGCTGTTTTATAATGGTTTAATAATTCTGAGTATAACAGACTGCTCTTTTAAGGCACACTTCTTTTCCAATTCTAACGTTAAACAATTGGAAGATGTTTCTTAATCACACCGCCTTCTACTTTGCAGGGGAAAAGCCCACACCATTCTGACACAGCTCAACTTTACTACTGCATAGTCCAATACATAGACCAGGCCCAAAGTAACCAGGGAGAGGCTGAACTGCAGAGTGAAAGTTTATTAAAAAAGTAATGTTTTCAGCCTGACAGTCAAGCAGTCCTTGAATGCTGCTCCTTAGCTACACTGTCTGCTTCCTGCCTGCTGATACAGATAGGCAGCCAGACAAGTCCTATCATACAGCAAAGAACAGGAAAGAGAAACTAAAATGAAGTGTATCTGTAACCTATTCACACTGGCTGCTGTAGGTCCAGTAGAGTTCAAACACAGAGACTTATGAAACTGGCCCACTAAACACCAACTGTAGATGTCCAACTGGCAAAAGCTAAACCCAAACAGTAATAACTTGGTAAGGAAAACCATAAAAAAGGAGGAGGAAAATACATTTTAAAAAGGGAGGGAATTTCAATAATGGCTCCACTAGTACCACTTCACTCTGCTTTTCAGGTCACATAGCTTACCTTCAAAGTAGTGGTGCTTTTGTCAGGTTTGTCCTTGCCCTCTTTTTCTTTACTACTTTTTTTCTTGGAGGTGGAACGTTCTCTTTCTCTTCTATCATTATTTGTATCTCTTTCTCTTTTTTTTTCTTTCTTGTTTCTGTTTAAGAAATTTTTTACTCAAATCAGCATTTGATCCAACAGCAACAACCTTCAAACCGTTTATCTGCAAATTAAACTCTCATCTGTGGGTTTTCCAAAAAAACACAAAACATAACCAAACCCCCTTCATACAGACAAGGGATCTCTTGACTAAAGAGAGCTAAAGAATGCATGTGTTCAGTATGGATGATATTTTTAAAGAGAAAACCAAAATAATCTATATCAGATTAAGGGCTTTTATGGATTTGAAGCAAATTTGCCGTGTTGACAGATTTGAAATTCACTAGTTGAAAGCATACCAAAGCTCAAATCCATTGAGGTTTTTGCTTTGTTTTAAATTAAAACTGAATCATACTGACCAACTGAAACCATCTGAGATGATTACTGCAAAGGCAGTAAAACAATTAAAATCCTATAAATTCTTCCTCCTTTAATGCTCCTTGACTTTTATGTTTACATCAAACTGACCTTCTTGGTGAAGGAGTTCGTGAAGACTTTCTTTTTGTTGCTTTGGATGTTTTAGGAGACTTGGAGGGACTTCTACTCTTTCTTTTACGCCTTTCTCTGCAGGAGCAAGAAATTCAAGGTCAAAGAATAATAATAATAAATTCAGGAACAATAAAAAACCAGAAAGCTCTTAAAATTATCTGACACAACTAAGCAAATATCCCTGAATTTAACATTATATATCACCGACAATATATGAACGGTACAAATAAAAAAAAATCGTATGTTTGGTGGCAAAGTGGATTTTAGTTTTTGTTTATCTTCACATGTTTGTACCTTTACTGATAACAATGGAAACACACTGAATTCACTAATTCTTAAGTCAGTTTCTTAAGTCAGGAGAACAATCCAACTGAATGAACAGCCACATTAAGACAAAAGCCACAACAAGCAACACATCTTCAAAACATAACATTACAATCTGAAGATCACTGTAATTTCAGTTCAGTCTGACTGAAGTTTAATTCCTAAATACATGAGCTAGTGCTGTTCCTACTGATTTGGAAGCCAATGGTGCAAAACAAAGCTCAACCTGTTGTCAAAATCAGAACAAGTAAGTTAATATATATTGTTTTCCTAGCAGTCCTTACTCAGTAAACAAAATGTTATTGTTCTGTAACACACTGAAGATCTCATAGTATTATATAAAACAGCTGTTTCACATAGATATACGGAATTCACTGGAGTTGTTTTCATGGAGTCTGACCTAGAGCAGAACAAAACATTAAATAACTGGTAGCAACCATACAGAGGCATATTTTAAAACAAAGCAAAAATTGAGTCAGTAAGGCTAAATTCAAGAGAAATGTAGAAACTATCTCTGTCAAAGTGAGATGTTTTTTTCCTACCACCTCTCAGCAAGAAAAGTGGACAGAAAGAACCATCAAAGAAAAACAGGAAAGTTAAAACCTAATTGAGAGGACACTTAAAATATATGGCACAAAAGCTATGCTTATGCACACCAGCTTTTGCAAATCACACCATTAGGTGTGTTTATATCTTCAATATTTAGAAAGACCAAGAAATAAACAGTTATTAGACAAATTACAAAAGGATACTCTACTAAGACATGCCTAGTATCACTATCTGGATTGGTACTCTCACAGTATCATCTACCATGTCCTCCTGAAAATGCACAGGACAAAATTTCGTAACTACTTTTTTTCAGCAAGTTCTTAAGTTTGATTTGACCTTTGGTAAACAAAATGTAAAGTGGCTTCAAAATCACAGAGAAAATAACACAATCACTGATCAGCTCTTCACCAGTTAACATGCATCTCATTTTGAACATTTTCACATTTATCATCACCTTTTTTCAAATTAGGATACTGGAAACTGATATATTATCCTGACAGTGCTCCGACTTGGGCTACATTGAGTACATCATCACTTTGTTTTGCTTTCCAGCATTCATATTTGTGAGTAAACAAGTTCTTAGTAATTGTGTTCAAACTAGAAACCGCTTATTCACGAAATCTAATTTTCAGTTTCTGCTTTTCATATTTCAAGCTGAAGAAACAGCTGTGTCTGACAGCATTTGTACCCATCTCAATTACATTTGTCTCTACAAAGATTTATGCACCTGGTTATGCACTCTTAAGCAATACCAATACAGCAAAATTTAACAAAAAACTCCTAGTGAATACTTTGACAGTGATTCTGTGTCTCTTAATCATACACAGAACTCATATTCCATACCTGTCTCCTCTGATAGCTTATAGATGTCTGTTGGAAAAGGAGTCTGATCCTCCTCTTCCTCTGGTCTGTGTCACTTACTTCAGCTAGGAACCACGCATAGCCATCTGATTTCTAGTACCTGCAATGCTATCTGTCAGTAAAGCAAAGTCAGCTGCCACCTTGTTCTTGAAAGGTCCACTGTGCCCTATTCCACCTCCACCTCTTCTCCAAAAAGGTGACTATTTGTCCAATATTTCACACTCAGCAGGTGAAGGATCAGCAGTCCTAACTCAGTGCTGTACTGTAAATCCAGGCAGCTGAAATGCCATTTTGTTACATAATCTTCTCCAAAAAGGTTTGTAACCATTTCAATTAGGCAATGTCAATCATCAAAGTAAACAGTTAACTTTAAATGCAAGCTAACCGGGACTCTGTAGGCCAACCTATTCACAATTATTTTTCAGAGAATAACAGATTACTGAGGTTGTAAGAGTCCTCTGGAGACCACCTAGTCCAACCTCTCCCTCCCCATCTTAAAATGGTCAACTAAACAGGCTACTCAGGGCCACACTCAGTCAGATTTTTAACATCTCCACAGAAGGAGACTCCACATTTTCTCACGGTAACTAGTTCCAGATTGCTCAGGAAAAAAACCACAACAACAACAACAAACAAACCCATAAAAAAAAAAACACATTAGAAAAAAGCTTTTATTTCCCATTTGTCAATATGCGTCTACTGCCTCTTGGCCTCCCACTGGTCCCCAATGAGAACTCTGGCTCTGTCTTCTTCACTGTCTCCCATCAGGTATTCGTACACATCAATAAGATGCGCCCTTGGCCTTCTCTTCTCCAGGCTAAACAATCCTAGTGCTCTCAGTCTCTCTTTGTATGATGGATGCTTCAACCCCTCTATCAGTTTTGTGGCCCTTCACTGGACTCACTCCAGTATGTCTGTGTGTCTCTTGTAATGGGGAGTCCAGAACTGGATGCAGGATTCCAGATGTGGCCTCACCAGTGCTGAGGAGAGGGGAAAAAAATCACCTTCCTTGATCTGCTCACAACACAGCCTAATGCAGCACAGCACACTGCTGGCCTTCTTGGCTGCAAGGACCCCGAGGTCCTCTTCTGCCAGCCATTCCCCATGCTGTACTGGTGCACTGGAGTTATTCTTCCAGGTGCAGGGCTTGGCCTTTCTCTTTGTTCAACTCCATGAGATGCCTGTGAGCATCAAGTTTTCTCTGAATGGCAGCACAGTCCTCTGGTGTACCAGCCTCTCCTCACACTTCTGCATTGTCTGCAAACCTGCCAAGGGCGCACTCTGTCCCGCAGCCTAGGCCACTGATGAAGGCGTTCAACAGTAGTGGCCCCAATATCGATACTCTAATGATAATGCTATCTGTGAAGAAGGATTGTAAATCTATACAAAACAAGTGTATTTCTCTTCCCCCCCATCTTCAAAATAATATAGTCTTTGTTTAGTAACATCTGTAAACAAAATTCATTTGAAATTGAAGTAGCATTTTGTACTATGAATCCACTAGAAGAGATGCACTAATTTTCACTAGAGTTTTTTTGCCCAAGCATGTGGCATTTGATCCTTCCATAGCACTTTCTTAAACACCAAGATTCTTAAAGATGAGCATAATTGTTACAAACTAGAGTATAAATATTTTGTAACATCCAGCTAACTACACTTGCTATCTGACATTAGGAACTGGATCAACGTTCTTATATAAGCTACATATTATCAAAATACTAAATCTTTTTTCTACCCTTATCTAATTCAACACTTCTGAGACCTATAGGCAGAAAATGTCACGTTTTCAAAGCTGGCAGAACTGCCTCTACTCTGTGTAGGTCTTTAAACCATGAAATGTTAAACATGCATTAAAATAGGAAGCCACAGATGCTTCAAGCAGCCACAGTATTTTGCCCAAAAACCTCTAAACCAACAAGAACATTTCATATAGTGCAAACAGGATGTTCAGAAACCGTTACACCCTTTTCTGCCTTGTAAGAACCATGAACTCTTAAATTTTGATGTCTGTAGGAATTTTGCTTCCGTCCAGTGAAATGATTATAGTATGTAGAACTTTTTCCAATTCATACAGCATTTCATTCTCTCAAGGTACTAGAAAAAATTTGGTATCTAAATTTGACATGCAATATTTCTGAACTCCCTAGTTTCTGAGGTATTCAGGAAGGACTTTTTCCACGAAAGCTTCTGAACTCAAGTTAGCTGCAATGATTTTAGAATATGCCTGAGTGAGTCCACTTAAAAAGCTTATAATCAATCTCACAGCTGTCTTTTGCTGTATTGAATTTATCCAGAATTCCACCCAGTTTTGCCTCCCTTAGAGGGAAAAGCAACAGCTACACTAACTTGAATGTTCTCCTGTTTACTATCAGCACTGTTAAGGAATGTTACTTTTTACTGTACTCGGCCATCTAACCAGTGAAAGAGGGTATCCTTATCTTCCAACTGAGATACAGTTTGCCAGCCAAGTGATATGCTTGCTTCCTGCTGTTCACCCATCCAGCTGAAAAGTGGCAAGCATTATCACCTAACTGTTTTTATGCTCTGCAGATCAACAATGTACATTATGTAAGCAACCAAGGAACTATTAACAGTCACTCAGAATTTCATCAGGACAAAGATGATCTGTGGCTTTGTTTTATCAGAACTTTTGGATGGGACCAACACAGAGAAATGGCACAAGAATCATTTCCTTATTGTCCTCAAGGACTATACTATATGGTTATGTGAAAGACAAGCACCAGCAGCCCAACAAGAATCCATGTTCTATCAGGCATCATGTAGAGCTCTTTGTAATATAAAGTAAAATCTACAAAACAGATATAATACAAATTTAATTAGTAAGAGACATGGTGATACTGATACATAAAAAGCAGAATGGTGCCTCTCTGAACTGACAAGTCAAAAAAGTATGAAAAAATTCTAAACAAACCTGCTGGAGCTACGAGATCTTCTTGAAGAGCTATAGCTTCTTGGGGGTGTTCTGGATCTCTTATCTTTCTTCTTTTTATCATCTCTCTCTTTTTCTCTGTCTCGTTCCTTCTCCTTATCCCCATCTTTTTCCTTTTCTTTGTCTCTGTCCTTTTCTTTGTCCTCTCCTTTGTCCTGATCTGCCTCCTTGTCCTTACTCTTCTCTCTGTCCTTGTCTACTTCTTTCTCACTATCTTCTTTTTCCTTGTTCTGGTCTACCTCTTCCCTGTCTTTTTCCTTCTCCTTATCTTTCTCCTTTTCCCTGTCCTTGTCCCTATCTTTGTCCTTATCCTTGTCCCTGTCTCTATCTCTGTCTTTGTCTCTGACTCTGTCTCGATCTTTGTTTCGCTCTCTCTCTTTGTCCTTCTCCCTGTTTCTCTCTTTATCTCGCTCTCTTTCCCTATCTTTGTCTCGGTCCCTCTCCTTCTCCTTGTCTCGGTCTCTCTCCTTTTCTTTGGCCTTTTCTTTTTCTTTGACCTTTTCTTTGTCTCTTTTCTTGTCCCTGTGAAAAGCCAAACACAAATCCATTAATTAATTTTCAAACATTCGAATTAAAACGTCAACTAACCCGTTAGCACACGTTAACTGCTCAAGACAAAGTACGCACTTTTCAACCTCTGTTTACCACAAGAGAAAGGCTATATAGCTAGGAAATATTTTTAAATCAAATTGGAGAAGGAGAGGCCAAAATCAAACCACACTGATCTTCAGAGAGATATTATTACACTTTGAAAGAACACATATCTTTACCTCACAGTTATTTTACTATACATACACAAATTTTCTACATTTTGTCAGGAGTGAGACAAACTCTACAGTCTGTAAATCCACTCTTTTCTAAAATTGTGTCCACATTAAATGGACACATCCCCACACGAATAATGATAGCTAACTGACAGAAGTCTTTGTTCTACTGTCTTCCCTCACAAAGTTATCCTGGAACTGCTTGGAAATCCAACAACAATTAATACACAGAAATAATAAAACATGGATAAAATTTCACCAAACAAATTCCATCAAAAGGCAAATATCAGGTCAAAACTCAATCAAGACAATTCAATCACCTGTGATGTCATTACGAATTCAAAATTTTTTCAAAAATTGTTAATACAGTGAAAACAGAGGCAAAGATAACAGAACAAGTCAGATTCTTTGGGACAAGCAGAATGGTACATGTTCATAAAAAGAACTGTAAGGAAAGTTCCAACTGATGTTCTAGCTGTCAAGTCAAACAAAAATTGATTAGATCACAGCTTTGGCTGGAAGATTACATTTTGGTATAGAATTATTTGGAAGTGCGAGACTCCATCTTTCCTTTCTAGCAGAGGAATATATTACTCCTAGACCTTCCTCTAGGACATAGGAAAATGAACAGTTGTTCAGAAGAGAAACGGGACAAAGCACAAGAGAAGTTGATTAGCAGGCCTTTACATGTCTAAGAAAACAAGACTGACAGAAGTTGCTGTGTCTATTGGTATTGGGACCTATTCTAGGATTTCTAAACATTATCCAAAAGACTCCTTCACACATAAGTACAGGCCCCACCTTTCTTCAGTGGAAGAAGCGTTTTGCTGTATCTTCATCTCAACTGCTAATAAATCATAGGCTGTGTATGCTCTGTGACCTGACAACTTCGGTTCCCATCAGGTTTGGCGAAGACTTAAAGAAGTCTCAGAGAAGGAATGCAAGATCATAAAGATGAAACAACATGCAATCCCTGAAACAGCGAAGAGTCTCACAATGACCCAGAAAGTTCCTTCCAGTTCATTTACCACAGAGATTTCACTGTACTTGCCCCTTCCAGTGAGCAGATATCTCAAGAAGGTCCAGACAATGGCAACAGAAAAATCAAAAGGATCCATCAATAAAGCCCAGGTAGCTACACAGACTATGCCCATTTCCACCGAGGTCCACAGATCTGCAGTTCTTTCCCACAAAACTTCTTCCCTCAAAAAACAAGAAACTGCACAACCTAAGTACGAAGCTCCCTTTAAATGAACGAGGGGAATTACAGATATGAAACAGAAAGAAAGTACCAAGACTTCCATTCTTGAAGCTGCTTTCATAGGCACTTTTGTATTGTGAACATTCACTACTTCACCCCTCAGAAAATTATGTGATTATCTTGTTGGAATTTCACAGTTCAATAATTAAACAATCAGAGTTGAAAACTAATGGACTAGGTAAAACACAGATGTATTAGATCCTGAAATGCAAATATGCCATGTAAGAGACACATGCATTTGCGCCCACAGTAGCGCATGGCCAATATGAGATTGCCAAAGGCAAAAAGAAAAGGTGATGCACAAAAACTTTTTACATGTTCTCAGAATGACAGATCAAGTTCAGACCAAATTCAGCCTTCTCAACACATACAGATTGAACAAGCACCATTCAAGTTTTTGTGGGTTGCCCAGGCTGCCTAGAACATTCCTCATCTGTTGGCTAAAGCCTAGCAATTAAAGTTACCTACTTTCGATCAGCTTGCATGGTAGTATAAATGTAGACTAGACTATCAAAGTTTAGGTACCTCAGTGTGGTGATGTGGTGACTGAACCCTTGCAGGCATCATAGGAGCTACTATGAAGAAGATTAACTCTATCCCAGTGAAAACCAGTACACTCAGATTAAAAATTACTTTCTATTCTTTTGTTCCACCCACAAAGCCTAAGGACATCCTTTACTGTCACCTAAAAGGTTTATTATATTTTTTTTAAAAACTCTGTACTGTGTAATTAGAACAGTATCATTTCTTAAATACTCAGAACTTAGGCCCCTCACTACAGGAAAGACATTGAAGTGCTGGAGAGAGTTCAGAGGAGGGCAATGAAGCTAGTGGAGGGTTTGGAGAGCAGCTGTTACAAGGAACAGCTGAAGGAGCTGGAGCTGTTTAACTTGGAGAAAAGAAGGCTGAGGGGAGACCCTACTGGTCTCTACAACTACCTGAAAGGAGGTTGTAGTGAGGTGGGTGTCAGTCTCTTCTCCCAAGTAAGAAGCGGTAGGACAAGAGGAAACGGCCTCAAGTTGTGACAGGGGAGGTTTAGATCGGATATTAGGAAAAATTCCTTCCCAGAAAGGGTTGTCAGGCATTGGAACAGGCTGCCCAGGGAAGTTGTTGAGTCACCATCCATGGGGGTGTTCAAGAGATGTATGGGTGAGGTTCTTAGGAACATGGTTTAGTGCCAGTGATAGGTTAGCAGTTGGACTTGATGATCTTGAGGGTCTCTTCCAACCAAAATAATTCTATGATTCTATGATCTGAACTCACCGAGAACGAGAGCGACTCCGGGATTTCCGCTTTTCCCTAGATCTAGACCGTTTTTTCAGGGGACTTCTGGATCTGCGTCTGTCCTTGTGCCTTGAGACTGATCTGTTGCCAGATCTACTTCTATATGAACAATGCCAGAAGAAAAACACTTTAATATTGAAACTTCATAAAAATTAGGTCAACGAACAAAGGAAAAAGCCCATAAATCTTGCCTCACTAGATAAAATTATATAAAGAGCTACATCTCAATAACATACTGCCTGTGAACACATTCTCTAGGAAAGCAAAAATAAGCCAAATGTGAACATCACATTTTAAAAAAACACATCACTGCATACTTTCCCTGAGAGGTTAAGGTACCATGAAGTTTAATCTCTCAAAGACAGAAAGGCCACATACATTAACTCAATAAATCCTGAAAAACAGGGATATACAAAAAAATACCAGCTTCACCTGTCTTCTGCAGATCAAGACACACAGAGTAATATATACCAAGAGCAGTGGCAACCATTTTTTACCTACAGCTTTGCTCTGCTTATCAGCGCAGAAATACAAACTAACTACAGATAAAATTAATTACAATTGAGTCAAAATAAGATTGAATAAAGTTTATATCATAGAGATTAAAATTATTTGTTTTATAAAAGAGTAAAACAGTTAAGTGTTAAGGACAGTTTATTCTTAGGGATGAAGCTGTCTCAAAGAATCAGACTGGCCTATTTTCAGCATGTTCTGTAACCTGACAGTAACAATGGCACATCATTTAAAAATAACAACAACAAATAATCAAAACCCCCACAATAACAAACAAAAAAACCCCAACCATCAACAGTTGTTTAAAACAGAGTTTTTTCACAAGTAAAAAAATACAAGCTTATCTTCTAAAAATCAATTTCGTTTGTGCCAATACAAAACAGTACTGATATTACTGCAGTGTTACACAAAACAAAGGTTGTTTTTCAGTTATGTCCTGAGCTAGAGAAACAGCAAAGAAGCAAGCAATAAGGAAGTGACCGAATTATTCTTCCTGCATTAAAAAGGTACCTAATATTTTTATGTCATTAGGTAACACATACTGTGGTGTCTCATTAGGCAAAAACTGAAGCCTGCACGTATATTTGTTTAGCAGTAAAACTGATGATAACCCCTTCTGGCCAGATTTTCTGTTTCTATTCATAAAAGAATTCTAGTTGCCTTGTTAAAAGACAATGCATGAAAAGATGCAACAGAGCAGTTTCTAAACCAATGACAGCACTCACCTCTTTACAGCTAAGGTATCAAATATATTCTGATTTTTTTTTTTTTTTTTTTTTAATACTTGACGTAGTCAAATATCTTTAGATTGATTATGTAAATGCTCAGAGGACATTCCTGGCATTGAAAGAATCTGAACCATTTCAGGAAGTGTTTCGTAAGTCTCACATGGCAAGACTGTTTCATTTGTGGAAAAAAATCTTGATGGTTATATTTTACAGGTGATCTAGTAATTTTATTTCCTCCCATATTCCAAACCCTGTTTCAGAACTGAAGAAAATTAGTAAAGCAAACAAAATTCAAAGAATGAAAAACTTATCCTAAAGTCTTTTTCTCCTGCTTTTAAAAACAATAGTTTTACATTTACGCTACAGTAATTAAAAATATTGGCTTTGTTAACTTGATGTTTAGAATTTCAGGACATCACAAACTTTCCATCAGCAAAACCAGCCAGACTATCTGCTTAGGGTGTTAACAGTAAACTACATGTTCAATCCACAAAATACAGGCAACTACTTCTTTTTAAAATACAGGTCACAGAATTACATTGTGCTACACAGCACAACATGTACCATGAAACCATAGAAATGGTAACGCTACATGGTACAAAAAGTTCCTTATGGTGTGTTTTAACTGAAAGTAATCCTGAAAACATTAAGCATTTAGAGGAAAGAGTTATCTGTTCAGCGACAAAGTTCCTGGTTACTCTGATCTGGTCAGTGTTAGTTAATTAGCTTCTCTGCAGGGATACTAGTCTTACAACTCTGTAAGAAATCTCATTAACCACCACCACCACTCAAAAAACTCCACTATGATCTCTTAGTCCAAAATAAAAACCACACCTACCTGCGTTTTGAGTGTGATCTTTTCCTTCTAGATCGGGATTTTGAGCTAGACCTGGATTCTGAACGAGAATGGGAACGAGATCGACCGCCTTTTCTTTCACTGCTCTTTCCAGACTCTGAGAGGAAAAAACCACTTTGCAGTGTAAGCTCAGAACATTTAAAGATCCCAGTTAACAATGTGGCACAAGTGGAATGTACCACACATAGTGCAAGGGGCCTACTCTTTGCACATCTTCCTTCTTTGCAAATATCCTTCAGAAACATCCAAGAAAGTCAGTGCATATACTCGTTGAGTGCAGCCATCCTGCAGCAGTACACATAAACCAGATAATTATAAACAGCTAGCTCTATTAGGAATGGGATTTATGTTGCTGCCACAATGCACAAGATCACAACATGTTCTCTTCTTGTCTATTACTCAATACAATTACTTTCTTTTTCTTAAACAACCTGAGAAGAATAGAGTAAATTTAGAGGGCATGATTTTACAAACAAGCATAAAATGTAAGTAATAATCAGTACTTTATATACTTTTAGATATTTCAACCACTTTACAAATATTGAAGTTTTAGTCCTCAAATAATGTTTTGTGGGAGGAAGAGATGGAGAAAATAGGGTGAAAAGTTTGATCCAAAGGCCAGGAAGTCAACAGAAACATTAACAGTGACCCCACCAGACTTTGGTTCAGACTCCAAATGTTATTCTGCTGCTTAACACTGGGGAAATGTTAGAGCTACTCCTCTTCTAACCCTATGAAACTACTGAAAATATTCATCCACTCCCCCCAAAAAATGCCTCAAGACTCTGCACTGTCTAACCTATGTAAGACAATGCCTGGGTTTGTTAATAAGAAGAATGACAAGATGTTGCTGATGAAAGAAAAACGAGGATACCAACTGCAGATTTAACAAATTGAGAATTTTTTATGCTGTGGTTTTTAATCAGTTTAAGCCAGCATAAATCAGCACTGCAAAGTCTGTCTAATCTCTCAACCCACCAACACCTTCCTCCTTGACCAGGCATTTCACTTTCAACAGGGATCAGGAAACCAATCTGGATGAAAAAAAGTCTTTTACAGTATCTTCAATTTTATCCCAGATTCATTCTGTGATCCCATGTGCTGTGAGGATACACAGTTTTGAGCCAATATGAAAAAGCACATAGTACAGGGAAAAAATTAACCTGTTGCAGACAAGGGAAGTTTAATATTATTGCTTTCAGAGCCATGCTAGCTCACTCTGATCATGAAACTATGACATTGATGGGTGCTAGACAGAACAAAACAAAATAAAAATGCATTTTCTTTTTGAAGTTTCTGAGTACTTTAAACTTTAAAAGCACCAACAGAAGTATTAATTTAGTATTAACTTTGTATTTTTGAAAACATGCAGTGATGGTGTATCTGAAAATAAGACACGATGAATTAAAAAATCAGCTTAATTCCACTGCTTTGTTGCATGAACACAATTTTGATTATTTTGGGTTTTTCCCAACACACTTTGTTCACCTTTGTGTACTCTTCTTCTGTGTTTGAAAATGCTCTAAAAAGTGTGTGCCAAGGCAGACAGTGAAAGTGTCTGTTAGGTAATGTACATAATATACCTACCTGGCTCAATAGCAGCAGATATGAAAGACTGGGCTTCCCTTACTCTCTTCATCACTTCTTCTAGTTCCTTGGCAGCAGCTTGTGGTGTCATTTCAGGAGGCTTCACTATTGCATTATTGGAGTGATTTATTCTAAATTAAGAAAACATAAAACCTTTAACTCCCAAACACTTGAAAAGGGAAAATGAGAAAAAACTAAGAAAGGAAAACACTGCAACTTCCATGTACAAATAAAAACTTAAAAGTTCAGCAAAACTACAGATTTCTCCTAAAACTCATCTGTTCTAAGTATCTGAAATGTCTTTGCTTTCAAACATTACCACTTCTAAATAATGTGGCACAATATTTCTGTGTTACAGTATTTTCTAGTAGAAGTCAAGGAATTGATTTATCTTTCTCAGGTCAAATCTCTATGTTAAAGCATACTAATTACACACACATCATCATACAGGATGCTTAATTAGTACGAAGGACTTTCACTGTTATAGATTCCACTATCTCAAGATTAAATGTAAATATATTTTACACAATGTCATCCATACTCTTCTAAGATACCAACCTTGAAACTGGAGTTTATACAAACATTTCAGTTTGTTAACAGTAAGTCCTTATAATGAAAAAATACTTATCGCAGCAGTTTCTGCACATCAATCATATATATATATATATATAAGGGTAGAGAGAAACCTCTCGTTCAATAGTCATATGGATAAGTAATTTCTTACTTCAGCGGCCTGTCTCCAAACATAACTCCATTAAAGGCAAGAGCTCGAGGTACAGAATTTTGGTCTGCGAATTCCACAAAAGCGAATCGTGTTGGTTGCGTCTCATCACCTGCCATTCGCACAAATTTGACTTCTCCAACTTGCTTAAAGAATTCAAGGAGTTGATCTGCTGTTGTAGTCTAGAAAGAGTTGAAGAGCTCAGCTGAAGTAAAATATATAATGAAACCCACTTATCCAATACATGACATAATCTAGGAGCTACAGATTTTGGAAAGACAATCACCATTATTACACAAATAACATAAATTTTGTAATGTTACACTTCAAGACAGACGTGTATTTTTCTTCCATTGATCTACAGAATATACAATTAAAATAGTGCAACCACAAGCCCTGATTCCTACATTTAGGTTAAAAATGCATTTCCACAGGATTTCACAATTTTCAGGCAACTCATTTGAAATAACCAATGAGCAATTTCCTTACACACCTGTGTTCAAGCTTTTGACAGGAATTTTGATCAATTTAAAAAAAAATCCAAGGAATATCACAAGAGTTAGCTTTTATTTTTCTAATAATTTCCAGCTTGTTTTATTTATTTTATCACTATCAATAGTACTTTTACACTCTAGTAGCTATTTTAGCTGTCAAAAAACCAAAATAAAATACTTATATTGCCATCAGTCAAAAGCAAATCATTTTTCCATTAATTCAATCAATTGCTGAAAACCCAAATTTCTGACAAACCTAACTTTCCTATTATAGAAACTCAAAGCTATTTTGCAATTTCCACGTGGACACATCATTCCATTTTACTGTACTTAAGTAACTGCACAGTGTTATGGGGAAAAGCTACCGCAAAATCAGACTTCCGAGGCATTGCTCGGCTAACACAACCCAGCTGGACATTTGATCAACACACACAATCATAAATATGTTTCTTGAATTCACCTACAGTGTGATTCTTCTGTTATCCTGTCAGAATGAATTCCACAATCTGGTCTGAACTGATTAGCACAGGAGCATTCAAAATTTGAAATATAACTAGTAACCAAATTAAAAAAAAAAAAAAAGCCTATTATCATCAACTGACGAAAACTCTTTTAACATGTAAGATTAGAATTCATAAATTACAATTCTACACCTTCCATTAGTACTTCCATTACAGAAAAAAAAGGCTACCTGGGAATTCAAGTTTCCAACATAGACTGTTCTCCTGATCTCATCAATTTTGGATGGATCCACATTCCCCATAATTGGTGGCTGTGGTATTTCTCCCAGCGCTGTAATGTTGGGGTCCAATGCTGCTGCTGGTATAGCTCCCAAAGTGCCAAGTGAAACACCAAGCTGGAAAACATGAAAACAGAATCTGCTTTGCAACCAAGCACTGGTGGGAGAGACTTCACTCATTAGTATTTCCCTGCCTTGTGCATTTCTGTAAAAATACACCTAATGAATACAAACAATATTTTCAACTTTAAGGTTCCAGCTGAGACCTTTTTAAAAAGAATATAAATCAACCCATAAATAATCTTCTATAGCTAACAGTTTCTGTGGGCTATCAGTCGACATCTTATCAAAGAGGTCTGGCCAGGAATGCAGTATATCAATCAGATAACACATACAATGCCTACAGTCAATCAAGTTGAGTAAGGTGCCCGCAGACACTGCTAATATTCTTACTTTTTTTGCCACAACAAGTATTAGGAGTGGACGAAGAACTGCTGAACCCTTGCCCAGCAAGGCAGGAAGGGAAGCTGCAGTGCCCGGGGCCAATATGTTCTATAATAGCTATCAGTCCATCAAAGGGACACATAAGGTACCTTTTGGACAAACAAACCACATAAGGCCAGATCAATTACAGTTGAAAAATTAAGGATATTAAGTCTAAGTTATGTCCCTATAAACGCAGTCGCTTCCTAGAGAATGAGGACAATACAATTTTAATTTTTGAAACTGGGAATTTAAATCTCTCCTAGGGAGCGTCATTAAAAAAAGTCACTTAAAATCACTACTAAATCCATCTGCTGAGTTTGAATTTTTGTTTTCTTCACCCAAAAAGCAACTACATTTCCAGCAAACAACTTTCCTAACAAGTGTGAGAAATTCTCAACAAGCCATCAGTATTTTTTTTAATGTAACAGAAAGAGGAAACTACTCTACTGTAACTTGAATTTTTTCCCTGAATGGGTTACAGCAGGCTGAGCAGAAGTAGCAGCAGCTAGCTTCTATGCTTTTTGTAGTGAAAACATAGTTAGGCAAACAGTCAAATGCCCTGTCACAGAGATATCAAGTAAAAGCACCCTAATGCAGCATTTTAATATTCCAATGAACTGTGTCAATGTACCTATAACATTTTAAGAATTTTTTTGTCGTTGGAGCAAATTAATGGGTATAGGGAAAGACAACAATTCAAATGGACAAAACCAAAATCAGTGTTCACTAGCTGTTTTACAAAACAATAATCTGAAAGAAAAACCCAGGAAAGTTAGTGCACAGACATCTTCGTGATCTACCCTCAAAAGAGGCACCACAGCTAAACTATGACTAATATAGCATACAAGAGGACAACATCCATGGATCATACAGTTCTTGTTCTCTGAACACAGAAAATGTTACCGAGTATAAAGAAAACCAGAAATCAGGCAGCAACTGAACATTACTTACTGTAGTCAAAGGGGTTGGTGTAGGTATAGGAAGCAACCCTGCACCAGGCATCAAGCTTGTCATAGTAGGAGCAGGAGCCAACAGAGAAAGGGCTTTGGCTTCATCTGGGATTTTACCTGAAGAAGCAAAGGAAAGCGTTACACAAGGTTGGAACACTACACAGATGTTACTCTAAGATTTTACAATTACCCTTGCAAATTAAAAATGTAATAAATATCAATGAATCTATCTACCAGATCCTTACAAAGAAACAAATAAGAACTTAAGTTTTTCCTTTTACCCTGCTCTACAAGGAAAAACAAAAGTGAGCAAAACTTCAAAGACTAGCAATCTCATTAATGGATTATTATTTTAAAAACTGAATAATGTATACAATTATTTAACACTTTGAGCTATGGGTCACCTGTACTGGAAACTTAATGTTCATGAACCAAACGATATCAAGCATGGACGCTTTCCCAGGGCGGTGTTTTCGCGGTGATCGAAAGTTGTTTTACACATGACAACCGTTCGTGTTGGCTGCATCACTAATAGCACACAGAACATCAGATACAGAAAAGAAGAACATTTTTTAAAGTTTAATCCCCAGAAATGGCAAATAACCAAACCAGTAAAAGAAAAAACAAAACAAAACAAAAAACCCACAAAGTATGTGCTAACTGAAATCAGTGCTTTTTAAAAAATTTTATTATTCCTCTGGTGCTACCTACTTTGGATGTAAAAATAAATAAAATTAAATAAAAACTACTGAACTACTGTGACTACACATAATACATCTACAAGTGAAGCTGGAGGTGGAGGAGGTAAAGGCAGAAAAAATTTAGATTTGTACTCTTACATTCTAGATCACCTCAGTTTATCTGAAACTTTGATAAAATAGCTTAAATTTACTGAGACTGAAGAAAATAATAACCAATCAGCTAAGCAAGCTATGTTTTTCCCAAAATATGTATTTCCTACTATTTCAACCAGATTATAATCCCCCGTCATGCTAAATGTTTAAGTAATATCTAATCTGAATTAAATGTAGGTTTCATTCAACTTTAGTCACAATTAGACTGCTAAATGAACCACTAAAAATCTTCAAAAATCAAAATACTTAATAATTAAACAATTATGATTACCATTAAATGTACATATTAAATTTGAAATGCAAAGTGATTTAAACTGGTACAAACACTAAACACTGAACTGAAAAACTACAGAAAGAAGTTCTAATTATACTAGGTATCTATGATCTGTTCAAAATTACTGACATAATTATATATATCCTATCCAACTGAGCCCTTTGGTATTACCCCACGCACTTTAATAAAGTAAATGATTTTATATAAATATTGTTTTAAAAGTCAAGGTATATACAAATACTGTACCAGTAGCTTTTACTGCGTTTGTTCAAACTGTATATATTTTAGCTATAAACCCCCTAACTTCACGATTTTAAAATGAATATATAAGTACTCTTATCCAAAAGCAAAACATGAGATAAGTTTCAAAACGCTGTGCAGTTTTAGCTATATGAGTTCAAATAGACCCCACAGGAAACATGCTACTGTAAAAAAAAGAAACAAAGTGTGTTGCAAACCTGTTCTACAGATCTGCAGCAAGGACAGGGTTATAGTTGGGTATGACCAAAGGGCAAATCAAATCTAAATGAAACTTAATGTAGCATGGGTGGAATAGAAAAAATAAAATAATAGCACCCATTTTTTCCCCCATGCTTCCTATTTACATTGATTTTATTTATTTTAAATTTTGAGGCATTGTGCTCATTAACATGTAACAAACCACTTGATTTTGCTATCTAAAGGAGAAAACTAGGAAAATTATTAGCACCTAAGAATTAACTGTGCAATAATGACTTCCAGGGCTTTTAAAAAACATGCGAGTCACCATCACAATGTTCAGCACTCTTTACAGATCTCATTTTGAAGCCAGGCATGCAATGAGAGGTGCACCTGATTTGCCTGACTGTTCATGAGTATGAGGTACTTTGCTGCACATCGTGCCTAATACGTAGCTCACAGGCTTTAGAATTAACAGTCCCAGTAGCTGTGCATGCAGATTAGGCATAGAATTATGTACCAATTCTTCTGCAAAACAAAATACTTAAGTGCTTTCAAACAACTAATGAACCACACCTTATCCTGAACAGCCAGCATCTTGCAATTAACTGGATACTCATGCAGGTGTCTACAGGATCAAGAGACATGGTGCAAGTAAATCTAATGGTAGGAATGTTGTGTGTCTAAATTGGTGTATCTACATTGTAATTTAGATCCTTGGTCAGTAACATACATAAGTATATGCCTAATTCAAGTATGCACTTACATATAGCCAATTCAATATACACTTAACCAGATAAACTTAAGAGATGCTTAGGTGTTTAGCCCTTTTAAATAGGAATGGAGTTAGGCACGTAACTAAACAGACAATGAGTCAGGTTCAGAAAAGTACTTAAATACAAGCCTAAACTTTAAGTATATGGGTCATCTTACTGAAAGCATTGGAATTATTAACTTCCTCAAATGATGCTCAAGGAATCCACCAAAAACTTTCAGTTGACTGCATCATTATAGTAATTCAAACAATGAATAATATCGTAAAGTTAGTAGTATTCTTTATAGAATACTTTGGTCCTTCAACAATGTAATGTTTGATTTTAAATAAAAAATCTAGTTGGTCAGTTCCACGACAAAGAGATTCACTTATCTTATTCAAGAATGAGAAAGGGTCTATCTCTACAGAGAAACCTGAAAATTTGCCTGTGTATTCAAAGATACTGTGTTTTCAAAAGATCCTTCTCCAGTTTTCCAAGACCAGGTCAAATTTTATAACAAACTGGGAGGGGTGGGGAGAAGAAAGAAACAAACCTGAATTATTTTGCAAATTTACTTCCCTGTTCTTCAGACAGTTTTGAAAAACAAAATAACATGTGAGGCCAAATAACTTTAAAGTTACAGGCTCTAAATTTTGGAGTTTCACCTCCATGAATGTATTTATAAGTGGCGTACAAGCCCATAAAGATACAATAAACATGTGGTTTATAACACAACAAATTAGGACACTTTAGTTTAGCTGTGTCGCTTTTTAAACTTATGGTATTCAAAAGCTGAACAGAAATGAGATACTGATGTTTATTTCCTAGTAAGGGAAACAGACAAAATAAAGATGTCACATCTATATGACATCCTTAGAAAGACTTCTTAGAAGCAAAGTAGAGATTCTATTCATCTATTTACTGATTCTTCACTTTGCAAAGGTATCTGGAAACATATGTAGATTAGCTCTGCATTGCCTAAAGACACCTTATGCTTCTTAGGAAATCTATAGTTGTCCTAAATATCAGTTATGATAATTACATTTTTGTATCATCAAAGTCTTTTGTCAACCTAGTCCGTACCAGAATCCATTTTGCTAAATGCTGACTGAAGTACCTGCATTAAACAAGTATTAATCACAGTATTTTTATTCCCCTCTGAGTGTTCCAAAGAAATTAATTTCCTAGTCTTTGTACTGGAACTACATGGTTAAACCTCCCCCCAAAACTGCTCCTGAAATAAGTAAGTTTTCTAATTTAAAAAATACTTACAGTTCAAACCTGCTCTAAAAATAATAAAAGGAATTAATATTTTCCTGCTATTTTAAATCAATGGCAAATGCACATTTACAATAAATGATTTTTGAGTGATCCAATTCATTATCCTTATTGGATTTAGCAGCAGAAATTAAAGTGATTACACCTATTGGCAATTACTTCAACTGCCACAGCTAAATCCAACAGAGATCATGAAGAAAAGCTCAGCCCAGTGCGTTACCAGAGTGAACCCAACTGATCCCAGTGCAGCTGGCTGGGAAGAGCAATGCCTGAAAACCTGACACACCACCTGGTCCACCACCTCTGTTTCAGAGCTTCCATTTCACAAGAAGTAGGAACATCATTCAGGGATGAGAACCTTCTCAATCACTCCAGCAGGAACTGACAGGGCTTCAGAGATTGTGAGGTGACCAAAAAGACATCGTTTTCTTCTTTTCTATTTTTTTTTTCTTAAACAAACTCTTTTTGAAATAACTACCATTGAAGCACATCAAAGTGCAATATACACATACACACACACAGAACTGATTCAATCTTCCCACAAATAACAGTGTTAAAAGACAATGTGCCTCACGTAACATTCCAACCAAAACCTCAGGCTGCATTTGTACTTATGAGTGGTAAACAGCTTTCTCTGAAAATTACAAGAACAAAAAGATGAAATCTTACTGCCACTGACCTCACTGGAGCAAGGTTTCATCAGAAGCAAGCAAGTACTTCATGACATTCAATGTTCACGGAAGTTGTATTTTAGAAATAATTATTTTAAATTCTTCATATTAGACATAAATAGTAAGCCTTCTTTTAAACAGACCATGCAACCTAAAATAAAACTACTCTGCTGAGAAGAGGAAATGCAGCAGAGAAAAATCATGACTTTACAAAGTAAAGTTAATTTCTGCAGAAGTAAAAATTTCAACTGTCTTTTTCCAAGATAAATTCATAAAGCATAAGTTATGAAAAAAGCTCATATTTTTCACTATTCCTGTCTTCTGACACAATGTGCTCAATGTGTTGAATTTAGATGCTTAAATGTATTCCAAATGATATTTACTCAAAATTCACGGCATAAAAATTAATCATATTCTAAATTCTGTGCATACCATCCACCATTCATAAGCAGCTTCATGTCAACTTCAAAATGAAACACTGTGAACCCTTTACAAAACATTATTTTTACAGAACTGAAGTACCAGTTCACAAGTACAAGGGAAAGAGATTTAACAGAACAAAACAAAAAAAGGGACAAAATAAAATAAAAAGAAACAAAGGAAAGAAAGCAAAATAAAATAAAAACAGAGACAGGGCGTCCATCTTCAGCAGGCCAGACTTCGATCTCATTTCCCCCTTGAAGGTTTCACTTGGCGGCAGGTTTAGTGGCATGGCAAACAATGCCTAACTCAGGCAAGTGTAACAGGTCTGCCTTGGCCAGTCTAGTCATCTAATAATGCACAAATATCACACAGAGAAAACATACAAAACCAAATTAATAGTCAAAATCCATCTACCAGATAATGTGGACATAAAATTTAGAATGATTAGGGTGTCATCTTTGTTTATCTTTCAACCTTTGCGTTCCCAAAGTATAACGTTTAAAGAAAAACATACCGATACACACACAAAAAAGTCATATTTTGACAGCTGGATAATGTTACTACATTTACAATTACTTTTCCATTAAATTGTTTATTGAATGTCATAAAATTAACATTGTTTTCATTGGTAGTGATTCCCTCCACATACTCCCTTGATTCACCACTGTTCAAATACACTCCAAATTTCCGATTTTATTCTGGTTTTTGAAACCAAGTTTTCAGAATTCTGTTTTACCTCTCCTCTATGTTCTATTCAGCACATGAAATGTTTTATTAATGGCACTGTTGGCCAAGGATACAATTTTACCTCCTGGTAGAATATAGCTATCACTACTTTTAAAGCCCGTGATATACCATGCTGACTCCATTAACAATGCATCATGTGATCCACAGTGAATGACAAATCTTACACTGTGGTCTCCAAAGCCATACTTTTTCCACACAATAAATTCTTCAGAAAGCTAAAGCTATGTAAATCCACATCTTTATAAATTAAAATCAGTGATTCTGTTGGAAAGTTACATGAAAACTGCATTCTGGCATTACCAAAAAAAAAATTACCTCATAATCCAATCACTTGTTCACCTAATTACACATAAAACTTTGTGCAGTCCAGAACGATTTTGAACAGTGACAATTTTTCTATCATGTTTTCTCAGAAATGCCTAATATGTCAGCTACAGATGGAATTGAAAGAAGATTTGTCAGAACTTTGATTTTATTCTCCTTCCACTTGATTTTATTCTGCTTTCATTCATTGTCTATCATCAAGAGACACATAAAATGTAACTTCCCCTGCCTATTGCCCTATCACATCAGGCAGTGATCTCATCTGAAGAAAAACACCAGGAAGTGTTGGTCATTCATTATGCAGCAATCTTTCCTCTCTGGCAGTACTGAACTACTGTTAAGGTCTTTTCAGTGAAATGTGAAACTAAGATCCTGAATAATTTGTAGTCAATTATATAGGAGCAATTTTTCATTAATAAGAACTCTGGTCTCATTAGCCACTATGGACCTTCAAGCAGATACAGCAGTATCCCCTCTGTGTTTTAAGAACAAGTTCAAAAAATAAGAACCAAAAAGCCCCCAAAAGAAGACACAAAAGCAACTAAAAATCTAGGCTTCACAAAGACAAATATATGTCATACGTCCCTATTAAGAAGGCTACAAAAACAGGCATTATATTGTAGGTCAATATAGCCTTTAGTGTAAGTCCTTAAAGAGTTTACGGAATTTTGGAGACTTGTCAGAGTTTGCCAGGAACATCCCAGACCATTATTACAGCAGCACAGTCTCATACTATCCAGATCATAATGTGGCAAACATGCCAAAAAATGGTACTCTGGGACCACTGCTAACAAACTCCAAGAAGTCAACAGTATCTTTTTGAACCAGAACCTGACCCTTGCAGTCAGAAAAGTAATGTTAACAGAAGATATTTTTGGACTTACTGCAGTTTATGGTCCAATCATTCTAAATATTGTTGTTCATGGCAAAACAGCTACCATGTTCAAAGTGAAGTTAGGTTCACTCCACCAGCTGCAAAGTTTACATTCCAAAGAGGTAAAAAGTCCAGAACCAAATGGGCAAATGCTCAATTCCACAATGATCCCAATGAAGTCAATGGGGCTCTGCCTAACTCCAGTGATATACCTGCCACAGGATGCATTCAGATCATCTGTATTTGGATCTGGGATATTACATTATCAGTAAGAACTACCTTGTACTCAACACATCTGTGAAAGTCTGGCCTCAAAGCTAGTTAAAGGAACACTTCTAAATCTAGTATTCACCAAGAATTTTATTTCATTAAAATGTTTAAAAGTATTCTTACAATGGAAGCATTCTGTACAGATCACTGCATTTTTAAAGACATATCTAAAACCGAAAAGGAGTACCAGTATATGTAAGAAAGCCTTTTTATGGCACACAAAGTAATATTTTTCACAGTAAGAAGAAAGGAAAATTGATTTTTTTTTTAAATTAAATTAGGAGGTAAGCATTTATATTCAAACAGTAATTATCAATGTGAGTGCTAAATATTTTAGATTAGATTAATCTGAAGTGGCAAAATGCATTTATCACATGTCTACAAGGAAAAAAAAATGAATTCAGCCAAAAGAAAAATAATCAGTATCTTAAAAAAAAAAAAAAAAAATTTAAAAAAAAAAATCACAACACAAAAATATCACCAAAGGTCACACATTAAGATCCAAACTGCAATGTGTACAGTGCCAGGCAACTGCTTGATCTTTTCAGTGCTCCATTGACTTCGGTGAGAACTCTGTGAGAATAAGCTTGCCAACACAAATGATATTGAAGGGAATTATTTAATTATTTTACCTTGTTTTCCTTCAAAATACTTAGTTACTATGGAAAATTTAATCACCCTAATTTAAATCAACTACCTTTTTTCTAATGCTTAATTTCAACTAAATCTACATAATTGGGTTTCTTTACTCAATTTTCAATTTTGTTTCAAGAGTTTTTTTCAAAAAGCAGTAAAATAAAATAAAATAACAGAGGAGCATCACCTCCTTACATGGAAAGCTCAAAACAATTAGCAGACACAACAAAGAACAACATTACAGAAGAATGTCTGAAATACTAACCTTCTGCACAGGGCACAACTATCAAAGCTCTGTCAATAAAAACCGTGTTAGTTAGATGCTGGGCCACACCAACACTCGATGCTTCACGAAACTTAATATAACATACTTTGGAGGAAAAAGCAAGAGGTGCGTTGCTGCAAGATAAAAGGAAAAAAAAAACCAAAACAACAATTAGTCACATTAAATAACTGTACATATGTATTTTTCACTACCACTCCTTAAGAAAAAAATATGTTTTAGACTTTCTGGAAAAGTTGGCCAAAAGGCAAGCATACATAAATTTACTAATTTCTCTACTTACTATGTCACTGAAAAAAGCTTAGCATAGCACCTCCTCCTTTTTAGTGGAAACTTACAGAAGGTAAAATCTCAAATTAACATAGCTCATTTTCTTTTAGAATGTTGCTAAACAACATCGACCAGTACATTCCAAAATACTATTCTAAGCAGTTGACACATTTACTTGACACATTTGTCAAGTAAATAATTCATAGTTCATCTTATAGTCCTTCCCCTCTACTCTGCCCTGGTGAGACCACATCTGGAATATTGTGTCCAGTTCTGGGCCCCTCAGTTCAAGAAGGACAGGGAACTGCTGGAGAGAGTCCAGCACAGGGCAATGAAAATGATGAAGGGAGTGGAGCACCTCCCTCATGAGGAAAGGCTGAGGGAGCTGGGGCTCTTTAGCTTGGAGGAGACTGAGGGGTGACCTTATTAATGTTTACAAATATATAAAGGGTGAGTGTCATGAGGATGGAGCCAGGATCTTCTTGGTTGCAACCAATGGTAGGACAAGGGGTAATGGGTTCAAACTGGAATACAAGAGGTTCCACTTAAATTTGAGAAGAAACTTCTTCTCAGTAAGGGTATCAGAACACTGGAACAGGCTGCCCAGGGGGGTTGTGGAGTCTCCTACTCCGGAGACATTCAAAACCTGCCTGGACACATTCCTGTGTAACCTCATCCAGGTGTTCCTGCTCCAGCAGGGGGATTGGACTGGATGATCTCTTGAGGTCCCTTCCAATCTCTAACATTCTGTGATTCTGTGATCTTTTTTCCTCCAAATAATCCTTGTTCAGGAAAGTCAAACAACAAGCTCAGGCATTTTTCAGTGGGACCTTCAGAAATTAGCCCATAATAACCAATACCCTTTCTTAGGTCTCCACAAAAGCATTTTCATTAAATCCTTTTAAGATAAAAACAGTTCTTGAGAGTTCTTTCAAATGTTAGGTCTTAGTTCACTAATGTAACAAAAGTCCTTTTAATGATCTGCATTAGTTGGCACAGTGTAGTACAAGGTAACACTGGAGGAGACAGGAGGAATTAACTACTTGGCTAGAAGAAGGAAGAAAATTTGTAATTTGATTTTCCATTACAAAGTATACCAACAAGGATGTCAGAAGGCACAACAGGTTAACATTGTAATCTTGATCAAAATTAAAGAAGCTTGCTTTAAAAAATGCATTTCCTAGTCAATGTTTGTAATGTTTACACAAGCAGAATATTTCTTCATATGAAGGAAGTACAGGTGAAATCTTCAAAAATAGAATGCAACAGGATATTGCTGGAACATCACCAATTTCCATTTGAAAAGACCATCTATCTTCTAGCAAAGCAGTAACTCATGGAAAATACACCGCATACATTGTTTCATCCTGAACCTCCCTCAACAGAAATAGAAACACTGGTCAACTTACTGGAAGTACTAAAAGCAGTTCAAGTTTGGCCCATCTCATCTTGTAGTCCCTCAAATTCCAAGCAGGTACTGCCTCTACTAATTAGATGTCAGTATTTAAATACAAGCTCAGAAGTTTTAGACACATTATTTCATCATATAAACTATGTAAATGAACCAGGAACATAGTCTGAGACAGGCAGACTGGTATGTTTCTGGTTACCAGAAACATGACACCTAGGTAAAATATCTAGAGCCAGCCTACTTCAGAATGGCATTCAGAAACACTTATGATGGAAAATTCTATTAAAAATATTGCAAGATTATTACATTTCTTCTGCCCATTTATTTAGTTTGTAGTGGCCCATGTTTTCAGTTTCAAGTTTCCACATTCAGGAAAGAAAGAGACGTATAGAATGGCTTTCAAGCCACCTGCAAGGTTTTGGCGCAGAACAGTTTCCATCAGAGCTGACACTGACCTACAACTTTCTCAATACTCAGCAGAAATATTTGCTGAGTATATTCTTGTATATTCTGAAGAATCGGGCTTTGTTGACTGCAAAGATATTTTTTATGGCTCCAGGGTTCTTTTGTTTGTTGCATGGAGGGTGTAAGGGGCTTTATATGGGGGGTGTTGGGAGGAGAGGGTGTTTTGGTTCTGAGGTTGTTGTCTGTGGTTGGTTTGTTTTTAAATACACATGCCAGTGTTGAAAGCCAAATGGCTGAAGCCTTCACTTAAGATTCTGTGGTCCAGACTGTTGAACACTTCTAATATTTCCTGTTTTTTTACTTTTGTTTTCATTGCTAAAGCAAGAACATAATGCTGTTCCAGGCAGTTACAGGTCCCATAAATAATTCTTATAAATTTCACCAACTATAGAGCCAGTTCTGACAAGTGTACCTTTTATAATTCCAATCAGAAAAGCTATGTGAAACGTACATTAAAAAATATTAATATCAGAACACCGTTGCAAACAAGGCTCTAAAAACAATTCTGGGTACAAAGTGTTTTCTGAAGGTTACAGAGGACAAATTCTGCATAAGGAGACCACCTCTGTTGAAAACACATCAATGTTGTGTCTACATTGAGGGAGATGACTAAGATCCAAAAAGTTCTAAAACTCTAGAAGGTTTTACAGTGACTGAGTCCTCTCCTTTTAGGAAATGGATCTCCTAAACCTCCCTGACAGTCTTCTTAAGAAGCCTTTCTTGAAACTGAAAAGTCCTATTCTGTTTTAATCCTTTTGTTCCCCTGCTAACCTTTTCTGAGGCTCAGTTGAGGTACAGTCACAGTCTTCTTCCTAGGCTTACAAAGCACTGATGCAAAAAAGCAAGTTCTACATCCCTGATTCAAGGTTGCTATAATCCAGCTTCATTAGGAAAGCAAGAAAACTTAAAAAATGAAATAAATAGCTAAATAGCTTTTAGATATTTCTGCCATTTTTGTTTTCCTTGCAGAGAGACTGTGAAATTAATCTTCCAACAGAATATCAACCAATCAGAAACACTTTGTAAGAATGACCTATTCAGCAAGCTACAGGAAAAAAAATCAAATAAAAGGCTACAGAACATCCCTCTAAGGGTCTGAATTTTGTCAGGGTGGTGGTGGTGAAGGAGACAACAGAAAACAATAACTTATCAAAATAAAATGTTATGGAATAATTGTGCAGATCTCATTTGAATATGGCTCTGTGCATTCTATGTCAAATGCCTCATCTACACTGCCATCAATGTCTAAGAAACACGTGTGTGTTCTAGCCTCCAAGACCACTGTAGACCATACGGAAGCAAACAATATTACACAGCAGGGCTTTCAACACCCAATGGAGACAGTTTGTGTCTCCCTGCTTTCACATAATTCACTCTGTAAAATACAATTGTTGCTCAAAAAGCCTCTTAGAGCCACATTTGAAGGCTTATCACTACAAATGTAATTTTGAAGGCTTCTCTGAAACACAGACTTCAACTGGGTGACAACTGTACCATAAAAGCATGACTGGTACTAAGAATCTGATTACAGACATCACTGGTCTCCTATTACGGCAAAAACCAACTCTCGGCTGTATGAGCAGCTGCCATACTGGAGTACATACCCAGGGCAAAAGATCTGTCACATCCTGCAAACCAGCTTCAAATTTCTACTGTACTGCAAATTGGAAGTGACCTATAAAATCTGGTCTTGGTCGTGTTCAGAAATGTGACAAAAAGAAACTATCTCCTCACAAAAGTCTATTTAAACAGCCAGCAGAAAGGTACCAAATTAATACTTTCTTGAACAACACCTTTTGTAAATTTAAATACAAGTATCTTTAGGCTGTTAAAAGCAACACACAACAAATAGACAAAAGCTTCAGGGAATATTCTGCGGGGCAGGGAACATAATATACTCTCTCATGCCCTTGCATATTCAGATGTTGACATCATGACACAAGCGTGGTTTCTCAGAGACCTTTTGTACATGCGGGCTTGCAGGGGGCCTCCTTCCTACCTCCTTAATGGTTTTTGTGTATTTCCACTTCACAAGAACTCTTGAAGTTTTGAAAATGGCAAACTGAGGAGCTCTTGTTAGACAGTGGTAGCACCTCTCATGTTGGGAATGGAGATCTCTAACCAAATTAAGGTAATACACAGGTATTCAAAACTTCAGGACTTTTTACTCAGACTTTGTGACAAAACATCACTATAGGCGACAGCGAAGCCCCACAAAGCCCTCCTCTTCTACGCAAAAGTGGCAAATCCACCTGGAGGTCCTGGTGTAGTAACAACTCTTATTATATAAACCAATCATCTTTACATGGGCTGTGGCTATAATATTATTTTCTGTTCTTGTTGACTTTTTCATCCTATCTAAACATAATTTTCCAAGGCATTTTCATATACATCTAAACTTTCGTCTACAATATTTAAGCCTTTAACTTCAGGAAGAACCCAGAACTCAACTGGTAAAATCAGAAACCTGCAATTTAGTCATCCTGCTTTCCTCAAGGTGTAACCGAAAGAGAAAATACTACACATACAAGCAAATTAAGAAACCAAATAACAAAGAAATCATATTTTCTGAAAAGACTTTACAGTCATGCCTTATTTTCATTTCTGAGCACCTTTCATATAAACTCGGTTAAAAAAAAAAAAAAAAAAGGAGGGGGGCAAATTCTCAAAGGGTCTCTGAATATCCTTATTCTCAAGGTTAAAGCTCTGTTTATGGCACAGGGAAGAAGAGATGACCAAAAGGTTTGGTAGTGCAGTGGAATAAAAGGGGTCTTTGAGCACTGAAAGCCACCTATGACACTCTTTAAGAGATCAGTCTTACAAGGAAAGGGTTAAAAAAGTCTCCTGAAATCTAAGTTTCTTGAGCAAATTTTTCACACCAGTGACCAAGATAGTTAAACCAATACAGCAGACAGATACAGCATGATAAAATATAAAACTCTGCTGGTCTCTTTAAGATCTGATAATCAAATACAAATTAAGAGTCAAAAGAGTGGATTAACCAAAAAAAACCCCAAAATGTACCCTTTTCTCACCTTCGCTTATCTTGCACCTGTTTACTGATGTTATTCAAGGCCCAAAAACAGGTGCTTTCAATTTTTAGATTAAAGTTTCTATGGGAAGTGTTCCAGAGAGCAGAACAGTATAGTTGCACAACCAAGTCAAATTTGAAATTTTCTCCTAAGAAAACAAGTAAATACAAAGAACTGCCACCAGAAATAAGCATCTCTGACCCCCTGAAAGACTACTGATGATAATGTTTCTTTCAATTAGAAGAAATATTGCTTTCACTGCCAATGAAGCCTCACTGACAAGTAGCTAAAATCAGGAGGATGACCATGCGGAAATGACATCTTCAGTGCCAAGAGTTTCCAATGCCCTCAACACTAAATCTGAAGGTGGACTGTGCATAGCGCACAGAGGCCTCTTTGGAACATAACAGTAATAATAAAGTAGCATTTACTGCCATTCGCATAAAGTGTGAAAGCCTCAAATACGCAAGACAGAAACTTCCCAAAGAGAACTAGCCTTTGAGGAACATGGCACATATGAAATCCATCCATCTTAAAGGGGTGGCTGATTAGCAGTGACTGAAGAAACTGGAGGGCTTTGACCAATGAAAATAAAACATGAAATAACAAACTACCAAAAAGCCAAGCGTGATTTAACTCAACAGTCACAAAAAGTCCTTCTAATCAATCTGAGATCCAAAATAAAGTACCCTAACAGAAACTGCTGTTTTAAAAGAACAGTCTTAAGACACTAATTGCTGGAAAAAGTCACTGGGTTCAGGAAGGTTGCTGGGAATTCTGAAGAGTCATCTTTAAAAGCCTGTATTGTGTTTAATGTGTTAAAAATCTGAGGTGGTTTATATTTAAAATAATCTGTAAATAATTATATTCAGCAACAGAGACTTCCTTTAAGTTTTTTAAGGAAATTGTCTGCTGCATTCTATAAAACCAAGGTACATGTTAATGACAGGACAAATGTAGAAAATGGGTAAAAATTAACCCTTCTCTCTAACAATGCTAGTTCAGACCACCATAGCATAGGCGTGTACTTTGGTCTACAATCACTGAAGCACAAAACCTATATGTGCCAGAGACTTCAAAAACCTCCTCTTGTTTCATTCAAGTCAGTGGTAGGGTGCTTCATAATGAATTAGAGTGGAAAAGTGATATCAAAGGAATTTCATATAAGGTGGAAATGATCACCTGATCACTCACCACTTCTACAATCCTCATGGATTGCTCTGAGAGAGTAAAATATAAGAGGACTAAGAAAAGAAAAAATCCAAAGCTAATATGCAAAGCATATCTTCCAAGAATAAAAAATATTTTAAAAAATAAATCAAAATTGTCAAGACCAAAGCTTCAAAATGGTCCATGTCCTTGAGCAAATCAATGCACAAATACCAGAATATGACTTGTTCAAGACTTGCTGCTCCAGCAGGATACACAGAAATCTACGAGGCCGATGGGATTCACCCTGGAGCACTGAAAGAGCTGGCCAATGTCATTGTGGTACCTCTCTCTATTATTTTTCAATGGTCTTGGGACATTGTAGAGTTCCCAGTCAACTGGAAGCTGGCAAATGTTGTCTCAATTTTCAAGAAGGGTAAGAAGCAAGACCCTGGTAATCACAGGCCTGTCAGTCTCACTTCAGTACCTGGTAAAATTATGAAGGTTATTCTGGGAGTTATTGGAAAACATCTGAGAGACAACACAGTCACTTGTCATAGCCAGCACAGGTTCATGAGGAAAAAGTCTTGCATAAATAACTCAATTCCCTCTTAAGACAAGGTCACTCATCCAGTTGACCAAGAGAAGCCACTAGATGTGGTAGGTTTGGATTTCAGCAAAGCTTTTGATACTGTTTGTTACAGTATCCTGCTGGACTGAACGTCCAGCACACAGCTAGACAAGGTGAGCAACTGGCTGACAGGTCAGGTTTAACATGGGGTTCCATCAGCCTGGCAGCCAGTCACCACTGGGGTTACCCAGGGTTCAGTTTTAGGGCCACTGCTCTCATATGTTTTCATAAATTATCTGAATGCAGGAATCGAATGTACATTAAGTAAGTTTGTTGATGATAGCAAACTATAAGGAGCTATGGACTCCTTCAAGGGTAGAAAGGCCTTACAGAGCGATCTGGATAGAGTGGAGTGCTGGACAGTCATCAGCTGCATGAAACTGAACAAGAGCAAGTGCCTGATTCTGCACCTGGAATGTGCTAATCCTGCTTATATGTATAAACTGAGGGATGAGAGGCTGGGGAGCAGCTCTGTGGAAAGAGAGCAGGGCATCTGGGTTTGTGGCAAGCTGAACGTGAACCAACAGTGTGTCCTGGCAGCCAAGAGGGCAACTGTGTCCTGGGTGCATCCAGCACAGCATTGCCAGCCGGGCAGGGAGGTGACTGTCCCGCTCTGCTCTGCACCGGTACAGCCTCACCTGGAGCACTGTGTGCAGGTCTGGGCACCTCAAAATAAGAAGAAACTTCAAACTATCAGAGTGTGCCCAGAGCTGCATGACCAAAATGGGGAAAGGCGTCAAGGGCAAGACTTAGGAGGCACAGCTAAGGTCACTTGGTTTGCTCATCTTGTAGAAGAGAAGGCTGAGGGGTGACCCGATCACAGCCTTCAGCTTCCTCAATACGTGAGCAGTGGATGGGGAGGTACTGTTCTCCTTTTTCTGGTGACCAGGAAAAGGACACAAGGAGATGGAATGAAAATGTGCCAGGGGAAGTTCAGATTGGGCATTAGGAAAAGATTCTTCACAGAGAGGGGGGTCAGTCACAGGAAGAGGTTCTTTGGGAAGTGGCCACAGCACCAAGCCTGTTAGAGTCCAAGGAACATCTAGATGATGCTCTTAGTCATGTTTTAGTTTTAGATAGTCCTGCATGAAGCAGGGAGTTGGACTCAGTTATCCTTATGGGTCCCTTCCAACTCGAGATATTCTATGATGCTATTTCCTTTCAATCAAAAAAATAGTTTGGTTATTAAAAAAATTGGCTACTTATTATTAATTATTATAAATATTACCATAAATTCCTTAACATGAATGCTCTTCTCTTTTATATACATGAAATAATGCATACAGAAGAGAACACAACCTCAGTCTACTCTGCAAACTCATGCTTAACTAAGTAAAAATATTTTGTGTGTACACTGAATATTTGCAACACAGAAGCAAAGAGAAAACAGGTTGCAATTCTACACAATGCAACACATACTTTTACTTCAGCTCATTGCTTAATCTATTTAAAAAGTCAGAATGCTACACATTTAATATTAAAATATTTATTACTCTTGACACAAGAATTGTTTGCTTTATTTTTTTAACCATATATTTCTCGATGACGGCTAACAAATGGGGTCCCAATCTCAGTGAATGCTTTCACTTAACATAGGTAATACAAGTACTCTCAGATTTCTGAAAGCTATTATGTCACCTTACTCTTACTCCTCAGCATGAAGTAAATTAAAAAGAGCATATTAATATTTGTTGTTCAGTAGTCAAAATCTGTGAGACCTGTAGTTCACTAATTCAATTTAATGAATTATGATTTTCATCTAGAAATCAGACTAAAAAGTGAGTTCCCACTACTCCATGAATATAGCAAAATTCATGCTCTAGAACACATCAGAAGTTTGGATTTCCTACAGAATTGTTTTTAAAGCTAAGACTGGGACAACATGATTTTTTTTGTTTGATATTGATTCTAATGTAAAAAGCACATTTCCCTTTTAACTGAATGAACAACAAGAGCTTATTTTGTAATCTAGGCCTTAAATCATTAAATACTTCAGGAAAAAACAGAAGCAGAAAAAAATTTCAACAAATCACAGACACCAACTGTAGCATCTTTTTGCTTAGGACACCTTTGATTCCTGTGCACTCATCAATTAAACACTATTTTCTGAATTCATCATAATATTATTCAAATATATTTTCAGAGTCAACAGGAAGCATGTATTTTTGGTTCACAAGAAGGACATTTGAGAAAATACTTGATTTCTTTACAAGGTAATTATTTGAAAGTCAGGTCAAATGTCCATAACTATTAGGCAAGGAAATGCATATTTCTAAAAGTTATGCACAAAAACTGTAAAAAAACCCAAAAGTAAAATAGTAATCATAACCCTGCATGCTAAGTCTGAAAACTAAATTAATAATTTAGAACTGAAGTTTACAGCATTATAACCTTGACATTTCAAAGTCAATCCCTACTATGGTACTGGATTTAATATTTTATATGTATACACACCAGCAAAACTGTATACATAGGCGCAAACATGATTTGCATATGAATGTCTAGAAAGTATCTATTTTCCTTTAGATCTGTTATATAACCTAGTGAAAAATAAGAGTAACAAAAAATATATGCAGTCAGGAGAAAACTGAAGTCCAAATTAAAACCCTAGAAAACCAGATAAAAATCACCACAAACCTATTAAAGAGTGCTTAAAACTCAGTAAGGCTGTTTTAAGCATATCTTTACAAGAATGGATGTCTATTACATATACTTGATATAGATATTAAATAATATTTCATTTTTCTGGACAGTCCTCGTTCAAGCCTACTCAGATGTAATGTAGTAATATATAAAACTGATGAATACCAACTTTTTTGCTATTCAGTTTTAAAAACAGAAATTTTATTCATCTGAATGTGTTATTTGTATTAAAACTGAGGTATCTGGATGCGAATGACTTCCTCCCCTTTCTGCTATCCGTATTTTTCATTTAAAAAGGAAAGATAAATGGTTTGAAAGGACACATCTGTCATTCATGCCTTAAAACAACAGATGCATTAAGAAAAAATATTTCTTTTCCTCCCCTGTTCTGTTGATCATTATCTGCTCGGGAGAAACAATACTATTATTTTGCAAACCTCAGTTATCTCCCATATGAGGGCATCCCTGGCACTCAGCTCACATAACAAGAACAGCCACAATTTCGAGAAACATGTAATGTCCGGTATTAACCTGATAAAACCTGCACAGGTTTTATCAGGGGCACTTCTGAGCATAAGGCAGGGAAGGTTCCGACCCTATGTGAACAGCTACTTTGGCTTCTGTTAGAGCAGCCCCTTCTCGGAAAACAGAGCCCTTCTAACAGGACAAAAATATTATATATATTATTTATATTTATATATATATGTAGATACACATATAGTTGGTCCTTCCGACACGCAGGGCCCGGGCAGCGCGGCCTGGCAGCCAGCCGGGCGGGGTCGGGCCTGGCGCTCTCTCGCTCGCTCGCCCGCCCGCCCTCCGCTCAGTCCGAGCGAAGAGAAAGGTCGGCCACAGAAAGGGGCTCATCAGAACACGGGGAGGAAGAGAGCTGTGCCGGAGCCCCGTTCCGGGCAGGCTTCTTGCCAGCCCTTCGGCTGTGACTCCGTGCCGGCACCTCCGCGGGAGGCCGCGGCCCTGCCCGCCGCCGCGGGCGCGCAAAACGCGCCGCTCCAGAGATGCCGCGGCAGCTCCCCCGCTCCGGGCCGCCATCTTAAGTGCGGGCGAAGCTCCGCTTTCCCTATCGTTCCTGCCACTCGAAGGGGTGGGACCACGTGACCCCTTCCCCCGGCGGGGAGCCTTGGTGCCCACACTTAAGATGGCACGTACAGCCTTCTACCTCCCCCCTCCGCCCGCTTGGCCGCTCTAGGCCTCCTCCTCCTCCTCCCAAGTTTCTATCGCTCCGGAGGCCGGCGCGGGCCCCACTTACTCCGGGGGATAGAGGCGCAGCTCCTCGATATCTCCCAGGAAGCCGAAGAGGGTTCGCATCTGCTCACTAGTCACGGCGGAGGACAGGTTCGTGACTTGGATGACGGACGTGGGGCCCAAGGGGAAGCCCAGCGGCACCCCGATGCCTCCGCTGTTCATCATGGCGGAGCCTGCACGACCGCTCTGCTCGCGGCGGTGCCACACACAGCCCGAGAGGCGGACCTGACGACACAGAGGAGCGCGCGGCGCCTGCTAGAGCGTCCTCGTGCGCGGGCGCTCTAGCGGCGGACTCGACTGCTCCGTGGAGGAGTTTCTGGGGGAGGTCGCTGACACGCACACTCCCCACTAGCGGAGCAAAAGCGGGGGTGGTGTAAATTCGAGGCACCTGGGGGCCTGGGTACAAAACCACACCCCCGCAGTAGGTCCGGTTTGAATCCGTCCGTTGGTCTGGCATGAAATCCGCTGAACGGTCTGCCATCAAGTTAAAATATGCCCACAAGAAATGGAAGCAAAAAGAAAATAGATTTCCCATTTAAATGCTCGTTTGGTAGCCAAGTTGACTAAGAGACAATTTAATTACCCTAAGGAATAAACTCTTGAAAACACCCTAACTATATTTAAACAGGAAGGGGTTGTAATGGAATAAGCTGGTAATGGTTTTGTTATAACTTGAGTGGGAATCTATCCCGATTAAATGGCTTTTACCTGGAGTTACAGTTCAAGCTGTCTTTAAAAATTAAATCAACTGTAGAAAATGAGACTGAGCACTGTGCGTGCAGGCGATTGCTATTAAGGATCCAGCTGCAGTCTTTCTTAGGTGCTGAAGAACTGTGCAGCTTGGCAGTGAAAGATTTACAGTTTCAGACATTAATATTTTAGTTTTCAAGACTTTCCATTCTCCAGACCTGAGCTGAGAAGGGACTGAGGTATTTTTGAACCTATCTGGGCTGAAAAGGATTACAAATTTGTGATACTTCCCTGAGCAAGTAGGTCAGTGGTTATGGAATCTCCATAGATAAGCCTGGGTAGTATTTCCTTTATTGATGCTTAATATGTTACAGAATGTTAAATAATTCGAAGCAATTTTCAGATATTTATTTTGTTTAAAAATTCCTATGTATATTTTTCAGGTAGTACTTATTTCAAAGTCATAATCAGTGCACTCATGTTCTTTTTCTAAATGGAATCCATATTCCATAAGTATAAGATTTAAGATCAAAGTTAAATCCTTTCTGTCAGCCATCCTGGTAGCTATTAACTAGCCTAAATTTAGAGAAGTTCAATTGGAGAATTCAAGGTCTCTTGCTATATATTGTGCGAAATTAAACTCTGGTATGATTATTCTATCTATAGGAACATTACATAAAGAATTCCTGTGTTTTGACTAGTACATCTCATTCAAAGATGGTTAGCAGAGGTGTAGAAGTTATTACTCTTTTGAACATTCTTGTTCTTTCTCCTTGCATCTGTCAGTGGAGGACAGCAGATAAATGAGCTCTAAAATTCTCAAATGGAAAAGTTCTTTGATGTCAGAACTGATACTGTCCTTCGCGTAAAGCCTTTGACACTACATATGAAATTCGGAGCTACTGGTCTGCATCGCAAAAACAAAACAGAAGCAAAACACTGTTTAAATATTTTCCTTGTCAGTCCCTGCCATGGGACAAAATTAGCTTGGAAAATAATACAAATGGATAAATAATTTTGGATTTTGGAATAGTAGCAAAAATCCCAAAAAAAAACAATGCCAAAAGCTGTGGTTCACACAGGCTGCCATTAAGTGCCAGAAGCAAAAAATGACTCTGTTTTAGCCAAACTGTTCAAAACTTAGAAGTGTTTAAGAGCCACTCCCGCTCCTCTAATAAAAAACAGAGCTATTCAGAAAAAGAAAAAAAAAAGGTTAAATAAAATGGGTAGGCATACGGAAGGGAAATTATGTACAAGCAGTGACCTAACACCATCTTCTCTCTAATCAGTGGTCAACAGACCTGCATTAGCATCTCCTTATGGGTTGCTGTAGGCAGAGAGAAACTTAACTGTCTTCTGAGTGGATTAGTATATGTAGGAGCTTCTTTTCAATTTTGCTCGCCTGTTTTTATGCTTCTAGTAACTGTATTGGTGCACTTAGAGTCAATAAAGAAAATATTTCATTCTGGCTTCACCTTTCTTGCACAGGCAATGATGTCAGGTTAACCAGCAAAGACAAAGCATTCCACACCTGCAGTTCCGAAATCCTTCAGCTCTTCCCAGCTGGAGATCCCAGCATCAGTCTCCTGACAATCCTCACAGTAGATTTTGACCGAGCTCCAGTCCTGGAACTCTAACCGTGATTTCAGAAAGCCGTTTGCAATTGCAGAGTTGTCTAGAGTTGATGAGGTACTTGGGATAACAGCTTTAGAGTCCTTGCATTAAATTCTCAGAAATATGCATTATCACCTTTCTGGAAGAGGGAAGTTATTACCTAAAAATTCCTGCTCTTAATATGTAAAAACAGGTGCAAACTATGCTTCAAAGAGTGATTTATCAGCAACCATTGTGTAGTCAAAATTATTTAGATTTCCTTTTAAGTTGCTCCAGTAATTAGACTGAATGGGACTTAGCAATTCACAGGGGTCCCCTGGTAAGCACAGTTTTCAGACACTGTGAAGGCAAATGATAAATCGTAAACCATCCATGCATCAACAATATGTGTATTCGTGAGGTCAAATAAGCAATCCTTTCTGAAAACAAAAAGTGGGGGTTTTTAGAGGTACAGAGCAAATCTCAAAATATGGAGGATTTGCTTGCCCCCTACAATGTATCTTTTCTGTTTCATTAATCAGTTGCATTTTTCCTGTGTATAGAAAATAATATTCCCCTAGAACTGCATCATACCCTCTTCTTCAGATTCTGAAAAACAACAGCAATACATCACCCTTACAGAGATCACAAAACTTAAATTACAGGTTACCTACATGTGAAATGGTAAAGTCTTTAACCAAAAGGAACTATCAACCAATGAAGTGCAGATTAGAAGAGTGGGCAGTTGGGTGCATTGGAAGCTAGCTGAACTGCCCTGCTCAAAGAGATAGGGTGATGGGCTTCTTATGTTGTTGAGCAAAAGGAATTGCAAAGTTCTGCACCTTGTCAGGAATAGCCCCATGCACCCATGGAGGCCAACTGGCTGGAGAGCTGGCTGGCAGAAAAGGACCTGGGAATCCCATTTAACAAGTTAACATGAGCAAGCAATGTGCCCTTGTTGCAAAGAAGGCCAACAGCCCCCTGGGCTGCATTAGCAAGAGCATCACGGGCAGGTTGAGGAAGGTGGTCCTTGCCTTCTTGTCGTCGTTTAACCTGAGTTAGCAATACAACTGCAATAGCCACTTGCTCACCCCTTCCTACTCCTGCCCCAATAGGAGAGAGAATCAAAAGAGAAGGGAAAAACTTGGACTGAGATAAACACAGTTTAATAAAATAACAAAATTCTATTACACTACTAGTAAATATGCATATAAAATAGAAATAAAAGATACTCAAGGCAACTGCTCATGAACTCAGTCTACACTAAGCAGCCAGTCCCAGGAATTACCATCCCCAGTCCCAAACAGAGGAAAAAAGGAGAAAGGCAGAAAGGCTCAGAGGCCTCTGCAAAATGGCAAAAAGCCAAACTAAGTGTCCTGAACTAAACACCCGAGAGTGAGAGAGACCAGAAGATCCCAACTCTCCTTAAATCTGCAGCATGATGCTAACGGGATGGAATACTCTCATTGATCAGTCAGGATGTCAGTCAAGCTCTGCCCCATCCATGTCCCCCTTCCTCACTCCTCACACCTGTGGGCAGGGCATTCACAACAGTCCTTGGCTCGCAGACTGGAACAATTAAAAACATTAACTCTGTGCTGGGGTGTTATCTCTTGTTCTCAAACTAAGTCCAAATAATGACCATGCTAGCTATGAAAAAGCAAGGTTTCTAACTGCACAAAGAAAATTAACTCGTTTTCAGTCAAACCAGCACATCTCTACTCCGCAGTGGTGAGGCCACATCTGGAATCCTGTGTCCAGTGCTGGGCTCCCCAGCTCGGGAGGCTTCTTATCACTGTGACTAAGTACCAGATAGGAGAATGTAAGTGAGACAGGCAGACTCTTCTCTGTCCAGTGACAGGACAAGAGGCAATGGGCACAAACTGAGATACAGGAATGTCATTTTATCATAAGAAAAAAAAAAACATTTGTTTTACTGTGAGGGTGGTTGACTGCTGGAACTGGTTGTCTGGAGAAGTTGTGTGTTCTCTGTTCTTGGAGATACTCAAAACCTGGGCTGAGCAACCTGCTGTAGTTGAGCTTGTTTTGAGCAGGGTGGGGTTTGACTGGGTGATCTCCAGGGGACCCTCCCAGCCTCAGGAACTCCACGATTCTGTGAGAATTAAAGGTGTTTTCCTGAACTGAGTTCACTTATTCAATCATTCTTAATTGATAAGAAGCTCGGAATAACACTTTCTGTTAACTTTCCATAATAATGGGAATATTCTTTAGTAATCTCAGGAAGTCTTTGAGTATTCATTAGAAGTGTTATTGCTGCCTTGCTCGGTAGAATGATTTGTTCTTTGATTATTTATTACATATATTACAAGATCTTTGAACTACTTCACTGATATTTTCTATAATCATGTACCATCTTCAAGGAGAGAGAATCTAAAAGACTTTAATTCTTCTGTCATTGCCAAAACCCTTGACTAGAAAGAACCAGCAATGTTTTGTTCAATTACAACTACATTGAACAGGATTTGAAGCAATGTGATCAAAAAGTGAGACTAGTGTTACTATCTCAAATAGGAGAACAAGCATGAACAATTTGTTTGTTTTTTCTGTTCTCCTAGAATAGAAAGGAACAATGCTTGACTTCTACCAAGATGCGATAAAGGAAAAATAGCATTTCTGCAAGGAAAGCCTAGCTTCCAGCTTTGCTGTTAATGTAGTAAACAATGTTTGGAATTGCTTAGTATATAATTTAAAGTAATACTTTGTATTGGCCAAGCAGCACATAGAACATCAAAGATATTATTGCCAACCTAAGTACAACTGTAAGATAGTCCACAAAAAGCTTCGTCTGAGAAACCACCTGTGGGTACATGAAAATCTCAATGAATTTGCATGACTGTCAGGAAGACTGGCTGATCTCAGAGGTTTGTATCTGCCAAAGTATTTGTGTGTGTGTGTCAAACTGCTTTTCGTACTTGTCACAATATTTTTCTCAATCACCAGTGGTGATGGGTGCTGTTGTAACACCTGTTATTCACCTGACCTACTCAACACTTTATTAAACAAAGAAGAAAGACCAATAGATACATCGTTTGGGAAGAACTGCCCACGTGGTGGTAGGATGGCCATGTGGCTGATACTCCTTTCCATGGGCATTTCTTGGCTGAGTTTGGTTGTCAAATGACTAGATGCTTCAGTGTAGGCAGTTTGAATTTAGGGAATTTTGTCACCTTATGGAGACTTTGAGAAAATTTTGAGTTAACGGTACAAATGTTTAAAATACTGCGATCATTTAATGCTAGCTAGCACCTCATTAAACTGTCTCTCGTTAAAGTGTTCAAATTGTGTTCAGTATATTACTTTTTATTTATTTAAGATAGTGAATTTATAAGCCTAACTTAATCTTTATGTATATGAGTGATTAAAATAGACATATATCAATCTAGTGAAGAGATCCAAATAAAAATATGTAATTTTCATTCTGAATGTTCTTTCACAACCAGTATTAGAATGCCATTAAAAGCCACTATATTTGTGTAGCTTTTGCTCTGTAAGTTTTTTCCATACAGAGTAACTTTTCACCGTTTGCTTTACTGTACAACTAAAATTCCAGCGTTTTATAGATGGGCAATGAAGAACAAAGGAAACAAATGTGTCTTTTACAACACAAATATTCATTCTCTAATCAAGAGGCATAATCTTAAAATGCCAGGCTCCTCCTCCTACTACTTGCAGTAGATCGCCTGTGCAGATTGACTGCTGATAATATTCTTATTTTCTCAGTTTTTGCTCAAACGCGTGCTCCAGGTCAGGACAAATTTCTGCCTCTCATAATCAGTCAGGAATTTTAGTCAATGTGTGAATTAATGCAGAGAAGCTTGCCAAGTTCTGCACGTGCCCAAAACGTCAGTTCTGATAGTACAAACTGTTTCTCATCGGAGTAGGTGCTTAACATGAAATCTGAAAACAAGGGTATGTGTTATGCCTCCATCTACAGTCATTTCAACACGTTATATTTTGGAATAAAACTGCATGTGGAAGCAGGATTTTTTAAATATCTAAAGCAATTCAGATTCACACCTTAGGTTGACTTGAACTAGCTTTCAAATACACACAGGCAAATGGGAAAAATGTTAACTTTCTAGTGTTTCACAGACAATAGACTTCATTCAAAGCTCCAGCAAGCTCAGAGTTCTTCCCAAATAATAGAAATTGCTTTCACCCCCCTGTCCATTGTTGCACCAATCAGGTTTGTCAGGTAGCTGCTCCCTTTTTTGTATGTGCCTTAATATAATTTTCTTTTTTCTTTTTTTTTAGGAGACTCTTGTGTAGTAGATGAAAACATCTTACAAAAAACAGACTCTTAATTCCGTGAAGTAAACCCCAATCCACCACATCCGTATTATGAAAAATTATATAAAATGCATTTAACAAAACCTGTTTTTCACCAAGTATAAGATCCATTTTATATCTACACCCAGAAAAAAAAGAAAAAAAAAAAAAAAAGCTTTTTCTAGCATAAAATTTCTCTGTTAGTAGTGTTTTTCCCAGGTGAAACTCAATCCAGAAATCTTAAAGCCCTACCTATGTTGAGATTAATAGATGGACTCTACATAGTCAATGTAAGCAGCTGGAACCTTTTCAAACTTCCTGCCTCTGGATGGCAGCCATCTATATAAACTGGTATTGGTAAAATGAAACCACTGAGATTTCTGCATCTGCTTTTTATCTGGTTTATGGCAAACAAAAATTCAGATTGTTCTATTTAGCATAGCAGTGCCAGTTATAAGGCTCATGTTAACAGCTGTATGAGTGTGTTTTATAATGAAGTTCTCCTTCTCCCCATAAGATGGCTTGAGTAAAAGATGGCATAGTTTTTATCAACTTTCAATTCTTTTTAAACTTACTCCGAAATAAGATGAGGACTTAACTGGCAACCAGTGCTATCTAGGTAGTATTCTTATGTCTGAATCTCCAACCCCATCTTAACAAAGGAAGATTATTGCCACCATTTATAGACTGGGAAAATAGACCAAAGCAGATAGGAGAGAGATCTGAGAACAGATTCTGCATCCAGTCTTCATTTCAGGGCAGCATTTCTTCAGTCACTTATGAAATCTAGTATCTGTTTTCCAGACAACACTTCTTGGGTTACAGAAGCATTTCTTCTTCAAAGGGGATGTTTAGAACACCCTCTTTTAAGGTATATGAAATTCTACATATCCGTTTTCTAAGTTTATCTTAAGTTTTATGATATACCTTTAAAATCATTATGTGTGAATATGTACGTGTAGGAAAAATAAAAGAAAATGTTTAAATTCAGCTTTCTTTTTTTCTTTTTAAAATTTAGTTGAGTGTCTGCTGAGAGATCTGCTGCTTGCTATTTTTCTGGCGGCACATGCTATTGAGCCTGTTCAGGTAGGTCCCTGCTATTTCTGAAGAAAAAAAGCCTCTTTTTCCTTTTCTGTGAGGTTCATCCTGCTGTGAGTCACAGCATGTAGGTGTATGTAAAGGGAACATGGTTTTAAAATCCAGAATACCTATCTGAACAAGATAGTTCAAAGGAGTTGGATAGAAAATTCTGGAAATCACTAGGAAAAACTTCCTCTGCTTTGCAGACAGAATTTGTATGAGCAGGGCAAGAAGTTTAAATACATTTAGGACACAAAAAATCCATTCCTCTAAAGCCAAATAACTTCACATACCATGGAGAAACTGCGGAAACGGGCCTTTCTATTTTAGTGTCTGACTCTGGGGCTCAAACACAGTTCCCATCTACCCATTAGATATGAAATTTGGGGTTTTGTGTAATAGTTGAATTATTGTTATCATACATGTTGGCTTGATAAACTGGAGTTCATAGAATATAATCTTCAGCTGCCTAATACCACCTGGAACTGAAAAAATCCCAACAGTAGTGAGTTTTCGGTTTGAGGATGTTGTTTTGAAGGATGATAATGCAGGTATTGTTGCAGATAAAGTGGCTGCTTTGATTTGCTCTTGCATGATGAATTTCACAGAATAATTCTTTTGCCTTAAGTTGGAAAATTACTACCAGTTTTGCTTATGTCAGTCAACCAAATTCCTATCTGAGACACAGCAAAAAATAGGAGTAGCAGTAACTTGCCCACTGAAAAATCTAATCATGTTTGTCCTGCTTCATGACAAGATGTCATGAATGTCACACCCTCATGTGTAACCTCATCTAAGTGTTCCTGCTCCAGCAGAGGGGTTGAACTAGATGATCTTTCAAGGTCCCTTCCAGTCCCTAACATTCTGTGATTCTGTGATGAGGAGGTCTGGGCACAGTCTCCGTTTGCCAGTACTTCTTGTTCGCAGCCTTGTTCATGGCATAAGAAATCAGAATATAGGCTTCCAATGACAATAAAAAGGATCAGAATCACAGAATGGCTGGGATCTGAAGTGACCTCTGAAGACAATCCAGTCCCACCCACCTGCTAAAGCAGGTTCACCTAGAGAAGATCACATAAGAATGTGTCCAGGAAGGTTCTGAATGTTTCCAGAGAAGGAGGCTCCACAACCTCTCTAGGCAGCCTGTTCCAGTGCTCTGGCACCATCAAAGAAGCTTTTCCTCCTGTTTAGATGGAACCTCCTGTGCTTCAATCTGTACCTGTTGCCCCTCATCCTGTCATTGGGCACCACTGAAAGGAGTCTGGTCCCATCCTCTTGACACCCACCCTTGAGATATTTATAAACATTGATGAGATCCCCTCTCAGCCTTCTCTTCTCCAGGCTGAACAGGCCCAGCTCTCTCAGTCTCTCCTCATCAGAAAGATGCTCCAGTCCCTTAATTGTCTTTGTAGCCCACCGCTGGACTCCCTCCAGTAATTCGTGTCCTCTTAAACTGAGGAGCCCAGAACTGGACGCAGTACTCCAGATGTGGCCCCACCAGGGCAGAGTAGAGGAGGAGAACCTCCCTTGACCTGCTGGTCACCCCAGGATACCCTTGGCCTTCTTGGCCACAAGGGCACGTTGTTGGCTCATGGTCAACCTGTTGTTGACCAGAACTCCCAAGTCCTTCTCTGCAGAGATGCTTTCCAGCAGGTCCACCCGTAACTTGTACTGGTGCCTGGGGTTATTCGCCCCCAGGTGCAGGACCCTACACTTGCCCTTGTTGAACTTCATCAGGTTCTTCTCTGCCCAGTCCTCCAGCCTGTCCAGATCTCGCTGAATGGCAGCACAGCCTTCTGGTCTGTCAGCCCTTCCCCTCAGTTTGGTACCATCAACAAACTCGCTGAGGGTGCACTGAGACTCTTCATCCAGGTCATTAATGAACAGGTTCAAGAAAACTAGACCCAGTACTGACCCCTGGGGAACAACACTAGCTGCAGGCATTCAACCAGACTCTACACCGTTGATCACAACCCTGTGAGCTCATCATCCATGCAGTTCATGTTCCATCTCACCATGCATTCATCCAGCCCACAGTGCCTGACCTCGCCTATGAGGATGTTGTGAGAGATGGTGTCAAAAGCCTTGCTGAAGTCAAGGTAGACAACGTCCACTGCTCTTCCCTTGTCTACCCTGCTTTACAATTGTGAAGTTTGAAAACATACCAGAGTACAACTCAGTGCAAATAAACATTAACATTTTATTTCTAAATTTAATTCAGGAGTGGTATAAAATAGTCATCATTGCAACATGAATTGAGTTCCATTAAGTACTAATGTAGAAAATTCTTTTTGGTATCTTAAGATGTCTTAAAATATAAGCATATCGTGATTAATGCCATAATAGAATAATTACAATCTACAATTAAAAAACCACCAGACGTCACCTGGTGCAGAGTCAATCCCATTGTTCCATTCACCAAATGTATTTTCATAGTTTTTTTTTAGTTAAAATGTAGGAGAAAAAATTGTTTGGAGGTTGTATCTGTTTGGAGGCTTTTCAGCATAGTTTCTAACCCCCGCATGCATCAACTCCAACCTCATCAGTCATCTCTCATTACAGTTAGCAAATGAGACAATTCTACATGATTAATTCATTGTTCCCAGGACTTAGTATTATGTCAGCTAACCAGATGTTAATATCTATTTCAATATTTATTAGAAAACCTCACTTGCTCAGGAGAGGGGATGTGGCTTTCAACTGAAGTACTTCTGGCAGAAACATTCTCAGCAAAAATACCTTCTCCGTATTCAAAACCAGTTGTTGATTATTCTGTTGTGCATGGCAGTTGTTGCAGACAAAAATCAAATATGCTAATATGTTATGATAAGCCTTTGCATAATACTTTCAAATCATGTATTTCTCTAGTGCATACTTATAATTCAGTAGAAAGCTTTTCCCCCTTTTTGTCAACTTGTCTTGTTTTATTTCTCCAAAGTTTCCTTCACAAATCATCAACATTAGCAATTGAATGAGAATTTCTCTGTAGAGCATCTGCTGCTTCTGCCACCAGTTTCTCTATTAAGAGATAGTCCTTGAGAAGTTTGTCCAAATTGGTATTTTCACATGTCTGCCAAACAAGAGTGAATATTCTGTCACAGTTTTCTGATTAATTTGGACGATACAGAAACATAAATAGTTCAGCAATTTGCAGTGTACAGTGATGCCTCATGAAACATATGCAGTGCAGATCCATATTCCCCTTTGTGTTGTGCAGCTGGCTAAAATAGATGTTGCGGACTACTGTAATCAGAAATTTAATTCCCGGTGCTCAAAAGTTTGGGCCATGCAGAAAAGCTGTCATTGCAGCAATAGGACCTTTCAGGGGGAACTGTTCTCAGCATCTCAGGACCCTTGCCAGCTCAGCCACATGACACTTGTTCTCTTGCACCTTCTTATTAGATGTCAAAAGCTTTTCATCGGGTATTCATATAAATGCGGCTGGCTGAAAGTCTCCTCACTTGGCCATTGGGTACATGTTAATTGAATCTTTCACAGCTCAGTAACATTTATCCATACCTACTTAATAGATTTTTCCCTGAAGTGCTAATAATTGCAACCTACTTTTGAAATGCACAAAATCCTGTGCAGAGTATTTCTGATGTAGTCTAAAATATCTAGGTTGTAATGCTTATTTCCTGTTTTATCTTTCTTTAGGCCAAGTAATTGCTTCTTTTTCTATACTTCTTATCCTTAATGTAAAACTGTAATTGTCTTTGTAGCCCATGTAAACAATATTTCAAATTGCAGTATGGAAATACAAGTCATGTTCTTGCAGACAATACCAGGAATAGCAAACACAAGAAAGCAGAGAGCTGGAAATCAGGGAGTGCAGCAAAGAGGGGGCTGGACTACAAGGAGGGGTGATGCTGTACTTGAGACAAGCCTCGTAGCGCTAGAAGAGGAAAACTCCTGGGAACCCTGAGGAACAGGAGGGTACCCGCTGCCACCACATACAAGGCAAGGGAAGGCACAGGGCTGCGGGCCTGGGAAAGCTCTGGCTGCTTCCAGCAAGCATGGCCGGCAGCCCTGGAGCCTTTGCTGCCATTGCCCGTGCTTCAGGGGGGTGACGCTCCCACTCGTTTGGCTGGTGCTGGGGACAGGCCTGTGCCCGAGCTCGGTGGGCAGAGGGAGCGCTGGGGCCTCTCCTGGACCTTTCCTGTAGAAGACGCACTGCTGCCGGAGAGCTGTGCTGCTGAACAGAGTTGTTGAAGTCAGCAGCCTGCGCAGCATTAGAGACAGGAGCTACTCAGGCACCCCACGGCAGTCGCAGACCTGGGCAGCCTGTCACCAGCAGAGCCACGAGTATCAGTGGGAGGCAATGGCCAGAAGAAGGTGTTTTCCAGCACCATAAGGCTCCTCTTCCACCTGAGGTTCACCACCCCAAAGCTGAGGAAGAGCTGATGGTGCTTTCAAGCAAAGCATCTGGACAGACTGACCCTGAGCCACAGCAGAACACCTGGAGGAAGCAGTTGGAACCAGTTTTATGTGTAGAGGAAGTGGGAAGTCAAGTACTGATGTTGATATACCAGATCCACATACACAAGAAAAAAACCCCTAAGTTTGTGTTACTACATTGTCAGGTGTTTTCCAAGAAAACTGGATTTAAACCTGCTTTTACCTCTCCTGTGAAATTCTGTGCCTAGCTCTTCACTTTAACACATAACCCTTGTACCTCTCACCAGAGCACCCTCCAGCTACTCTTAACTTAACTCTGCTCCTTGACTTAGTCACCTCTCTCTGCTATTGAAACTACTTAGTTTGCATCAGGTAACAACCACTCATGTCTTCAGCAGAGAAGCCACTACCTGCCCGAGCCGATTTAATTGCAAGACTGGGTTATTCACAGAAGTATTTATTGTGAATAACCCAGTTTTGCAATGAAATCACCTAGAGCAGACCCTTGTGCACTGAGATACACAGAGCCAGGAACACAAATAAGACTTTACTAATGTATATTGATAGTGTACTTAGGTCTACAGAAACTACAGAAGACAGTGTTATATAAAATTTCCTAGATGTTAAATAAGTCAATTACACACAGCTTTAAAGAGCATTAGTTTATTATCTATTCCCCATGTGTTACCTCAGAAACAGTCTAATTATATACAAAAATTTGGAATGTTGAATAAATGCTGATCAATAAAAACATTTCATAGCTGTTGACAAGGGAGTATTTCTAAACAAAACCAAAATAATCATAAAGGTTTGACTCTGTGTGTTGTTTATTGCTATGTTTGTGTTCACAGAATGCTTTCAAGTATATACACTTTTTTTTTTTTTAACTCCAGTCCAAAAAAGAAACTAAAAAATATTTACATAATAAATATGTGGGAGACTTCATCTTTTCATTACATCAGTTGAACTGATTCTTTAATGAACTATTAAGAGTAGAAAGAATTAGCAGAGTTTGTATCAACTCATTGCCATGGTGAGTAATTTAGGCTGCTGATGGATTTTATTCTATTAAAAAATGTAGCTTAAGTTGCATTCAAAATGAAAAGTGTTGATATTGTCTCTCCTCCTGCTGGATCCTGGCTGGACTAGTTCAGGAGACATTTCTCCCACTCCGCAAAATCATCTAATTTGACATGTGTTTACCTTTACACACAGACACTCAAGGAACAAACACATTTAAATCCACTGAAAACTCCAACATTTACTGAGTAAAATCAGCATAATCCATGTTTTATTAGATGGTTACTTTACTAATTTAATGAAGACAAGCTTTGGCCAAGTATTTCCACAAGAAGTACTAAACTCCTTGCTATAAATCTCTACTTCTACATTTCTATCACAGCCAAACAGTTTTTGGTAGAATTTTCGTGTGATACATGAATCTGAAAATGAAGTGACACAACAACATTTGAAACTTCTGTTACCATTAAAGCAAAACACAATACAGTATAATTCCTTGGTAGATACATTTAAATGTACTGCAAAATGTATACAAAGTCAGTCCAAGATCAGTAAAGAATCAGTTCTGCTTTTTGGACTTTTCCCTTCCCAAATATGCAGGTTATGTAGAAGACCAAGGTAATTTAGGACTTGTTTGTATGCATTCCCTTTAAAAGGCAGTGTGTGATAAAAAGAACATGATTAAAAGTAATGAACATGTGATGTGAACATTTTGCATTTTCAATAAAAAAATAGAAACTAAAGAACAACAAAACTCATCTTAGAAGGGGAACACTGAAGCCTGCCATTATATAGCTATGTTTCTCATTCTTTCCTTTGAAGATTAACAGCACACAGAAAATAAGTGAATTTTATCAAAATACAACACATTTCTGCTAATATATCAAAAAAATCATTTTCTATGTAAATATTACTGAAATAAACTAAAAAGAATTAAAATATACAAAGAGTTGTTAAAGGGTTTCAATTAAAATTATTAGAAATATACACAGTACAATAAGCAATAGTTAACATCTTTGAAAGAAGTGCAATAATATTGGAGTTCACTTATTTTAAAAGTACTGTCTGTTTATTACCACTAGCTGTGTGTAATTCCTCTCTCTTCCAGCTCATTGTCCCAAAACTAAAGGAAGCTGGTGTTTTTGCTAGCTTTATTAAAAGCATTTACTTTTCTACACATGGGTTGAAAAGCAACTTATACGTGTCTCAAACCACCAACTTATATGTAATTAAAAATGAACTGCAATATTTGAATATTGCTCCAATGACAGGCTAATCTTTAGCCCTAATTAAAAACAGTTATTGGTCTTCTATGGCACTTTTCCCTGGTCCATAACAACCATTTATTAATTATCACTGCAGATTATGCAGTGTCTATTAAATTACAAAGGAGAAAGAGAAAAAATAAAGTTAATGTTTCCGGTAAACAAAATTAATAGAAGCATAATTGAGTATTTTATACAGTAATAAGGAACAAAGGCAGCCTGTGGTAAATCACTATTACATTAATATAGTTAGAAACCCTTTAATGACTCTGAAGTGTCTAGTTCACATTTAATGTTACCTGTAGGAACAGCCCTTTAAGAAACATCACTGCGAACTGGTGGGTTGCAAGTACACCCTCCCCTTGCTCTCCATCTCACCACAGCAATTCTCCATCACTGTTCGAAGTTTCACAAACTTGCTTTGGTTACCTAGCTCCACACGTATGGTTTCCTTTTTGATTGACAAGGAATGCAAAGGCCAAACAAGATCGAGATGTCTTTTATAACCCTTCGTACATTGATTACTTTGTGTGTTTTTAAATATAAATTACAGGCAACAATCTTAAAAACTGGCCATTTCAGTTTCATTTTTAAAATCTACAAGTTTAAAATGGAATACTTTTTATAAAGATAAAAGTATCACCATTTCCACAAAATTTGGGATTTTCACAGCAGAGAAAAACCTCTGGGCACATTTCCACAGTACAGCTGAAAAAGAAAAGCAAGAAAACCCAACTAAACATGAATCACATGTGGCAAATGAATATTCAATGACTACACTAAGAACAAATCCTATAGAATAACACAAATTTGTAGTTACAGTCTTCTTTAAAAACACCATAAGCTTTTATTGCATTTTCTATTGGTAGACATACACTCCAGAAAACACTTTTTCTTCTTTCCCAATTCCAGATTTAGATTGCAAACAGTTGTTTCATCTGACCTGTATTCTGTCCTACCAGCACCACCTTCCATCTAGTCATTCACCTATACATCGTGCACATAGCAAAGCCAACTTTTAATATCCCCATTCTGTATGTACAGAAGTGGCTTCAGCACAACACATTAATATCTGGTGAATAAAAATAAAGGCAATAAACAGCTACAGGACAGACAGCTCTGCCATCTGTCCATTGGCTACAACCGAGGCTTTGCAAAGCCTTGCACAAAGTTTAGTAATGTGTATGAATTATCCAAAAATAAACCTACCATCTTTACAAAAAAGCAACACAGGTTTGTTCTTGGAGGAGTGATCCATAGATTACTATAATGCTTAAAACCAAGTTTATTCACCATATGCATTTCCGAAATGATTTCCTGTATGTTCTATACAGTGGTTTTTTTCCCCATTAACCACAAGTTCAGTATTTCCTGTACAAATTTTGATCATAATTCTTTTCAAGTTCCTTTCATGTATAAAAATAGGCAAAATATTCAGTTTCCTGTAAGTCCTTCAATGAATCCGGTCGTTTTATCCCCATAATCCACAGTATTTATGAAGAGACTTCTCGCACAATGATGAGTTCCACTGCATTCTGAAAAGTCTTTAGCAAAGATACTGCTTGTCCATGATCAATATTGATGAAGCTGTATCCATTCGCCTAAAAAAGAAATATTTGAAATTGAAAATGACAGTCTCATATGTCATGTTAGTGAAACATATCTCATATCTCCTGTTAGTTTATTTAAGTTTTGAGGCTTAAAATAACCAAATTCTATATGAATGCAGACAATAGAACACGGCAGATTTGCAGATTATATTGTTGATGAGAGTTGAACATGTACCTGTATGCCACAAGAAATTAAACTACTGTGTTTGCCTCGGAAGAATTTTGCCCCAAAGGTATTGAAAGTAACCAAAAGAGACAACTGATCTTTATATCATTACCATCAGACATCTAATTCATCAGCCTTAATACAGTCACACCAAAAAAAAGCAAATGCAGTACAATTGGTACATCTCGATTTAAATATTAGAATGTTAGAAATGGCACTTATAATAAATTAAAACTATTGAAGCCTTTAGCCAAAAACCATAACGGCATTAGGAGATATTTTAGGGTGTGAGACCTCCTGAGGCCAGTCCCAGCTTTAATCTTTCTATGACTTCAAACGATGTTGTCGTTCTTGGAACAGGTTCAGCTTGGCAAACACTGGCAGTCCTATGTGGCCTACAAAAGGCAGGGAAACATGGCTGTGGTTCAACATCTCAGGGTGTACTACTGCAAATTCATGTTCAGTATGGGTGGTAAAATCTTGCAGGATGACAAACTCATCCAGTTTAAACTGTTACAGCTTCCAGCTGTGCATCCCGCTTTTCTCCCTGAGTCATGGCCCCTTATGTGATGAGAGAGACAACTGGTCATGCACTCTGCACCTTAGCTGTGCCATTTTGGACTTGCAGTTCCTTATCCCATCACTGAACACTTGCTTCTGCTACCAGCTGAACCCTTTTTTGTAAAGGCAGTGGTTTTTAAATCTGCCTAGTGTTGCAGAGAAAGATTTACATGAAGGCTGCTCTGTACAGAACATTCTAGCCCTAACCTAATATGCAACAGTATCTTAAGACTCATATGCAATTATCTGGTCACTGGTCACATAGAATATTTTTATTAGACTAATGTATTAGATATGCATTATAACACGCATGCCTAATGCATGTTTTACGGAGAACATTGCAAAATCAAGCATAGCAAAGTCATTTTGGGAGAGATGATATTCAGTCAAAAACTGCAGAAGTTGTCTAAGTGGTGACAAGATAGAGTGGAAAACTTGATCTCAGTTTAGTGTTCCTGTGCACCTTTTGGTGTTTTCTTTTTTTGGAAGGACTATGCTGTGTTTTCCGTGTGGTTTTGTTTGAGAAAACTGTTCACAGGATGTTGTGGTTTAACTGAGTTACTAGTGGATTTTTTGTTGCATTTGAATATTTTTAGAAAACTGAAATGCAGTAGAGTCAACTGTCAACATTCTCAAACCAGTAATGTAGGGAATAATTAATGATCCAACTGATTAATGCTCCAGCCTGTATCACTTATCCTAATGTTAGGTGGAAGTATATTAAAAGCATCATCCCAGAACATAAGAATGCTTCTAGAAAAGATACTGGTAATCTACCTAAAAATTAAACATCCTGCTGTTAGAAAAGGTATGAACTACAAAGGACCTGGTATATTACATAGGTTAGTTAATTAGATGACCAAAGTACCTGAATTATTTTATCTCCAGGCTGCAACAACTTAGATGCTGGTCCTTCTGGTTGCACTCTGGTTACAAATATACCCTTGAAAAACAAAGTGGAAAACATTTTTGACAGCTTGTTTCATATACAGTAGGGCAGCATGAAATGGATGTAATTCAAAATATTTTTTTCACTTTTCAATCATAAATAGAAGAGAACAAAATATTATTCTACAGGTCTACTGGCTTTTGTGACTGTCTTCCTTTCCTGATGTTAAATCCAGGAGAATTCCCTTTAAAGGAGTATTGAAGGGGAAATTCTGATCTGCCTTTGTTTCATTTGGCAGATGTATATGTCAAGATGAATTATCAGCCACCAGAAATAAGGCTGTAGACTAAATCATGTTCTCTTTTTAAGAGGCTTCTTAACTGTAAATTCCATAATTCACTAACTTCAATTTGTTGACTGATATCTGGAACTGTGCAAGAACTACTCAGCTAGAATAATCCTCTGTGTTGTCCTGTGACCCCTGTTGTCACCCACCACCTTGATTTTCCATATCATTTTTCCCCAGTTTTCTCCCCTCCAGTCCCGGAGTTTAGTGGTTTGGGAAATCTCTCTCTCAATTTATATATATATTCCCACCCCTCCCTGCTTTGATAAATACTACAGACATTATTAATCAGAATAATTTTAAGATGCATTAGTATAAAATACTCACATCATCTTCAGGTCTGAATGGATTTCCTCTACCACCAACTCCTCCCGATATACTAAATCCAAGTTCTGGATCCTTGTCAATTCTCACTCGAATCTAAGTAGTTACAACCAAAGTTAGACGAACTAACTGAAAATCCACATTCAAAGTTAATGAAATTATTACTAAAGAATTCAGGTGAACAAAAGCTTTAAAAAGAAAAATCTCAAAAAAGCATTTATCACAAGATTCCAATACATCATGCATCACAGTACATAAGTTTTACTCCAATATCACTAGGAGTTCATGTGGGCTTTAAATTCAGAGGTATTTTGATACTATGTAAATGAATATAATGCCCCCAGCAGATAGACATGTTTCTATGAAAGAACGTATTTCTCCTATTCCTTTACTACCTCTAGTTGAATTTTAAAAATCAAACCTCATTCCTACTTTCACTGCAGGTTCTACATAGCTGTCCTGGTTTTGGCTGGGATAGTGTTAATTTTCATCCTAGTAGCTGGTATAGTGCTGTGTTTTGGATTTAGTATGAGAACAATGTAGGTAACACACTGACGTTTTAGCTGTTGCTCAGCAGTAAAGGACTTTTTAGCTTCTCACACCACCCCGCTAGGGAGAAGGCAGGGAGAGCACAAGAAGTTGGGAGGGGACACAGCTGGGACAGCTGACACCAGGGATATTCCACACCATATGACGTTGTGCTCAGCAATATAAACTGGAAGAAGAAGAAAGGATTGGGGGACATGCTCAGAGTGATGGTGTTTTTCATCCCAAGTCACCATTAACTTGGATGAAGCCCTGCTGTCCTGGAGGTGGCTGAACTTCTGCCTGCCCATGGGAAATGTGAATGAATCCCTTGTTTCGCTCTGCTTATGGGCAGCTTTTGCTTTACCTAACTAACTTTATCTGAAGCCATGAGTTTTCTCACTTTTACCATCCCAATTCTTTCCCCCATCCCACCAGGGAGAAGCGACCAAACACCTGCATCATGCTTAGCTGTTGGCTGGGGTTGAACCACGACAGAGAAGTGGACATTTACAAGAATTGGACGTTCTCATTCTAGCACAGAAGAAAACATAGTTCTCAGTACCCATTCTTGGTAGCAACAAATAGATGCAAAGCACTCTAAGTTGTACCGATACTTGGTATTTTTTTAATTTAGCAGATAAATAATGAGTTAGTGATCAAAAAATGTACCGGAGAAATAAACTTCTAGCTCAGTAAAATGATGCAAGCTTAAGTTTTTGGTACGTTCTGTTAAAAATCTACCACATTTCTCTTAAAATTTTCACATAAAAAAACCTCAAAACTAGAAGGAATGTGTGATTTCAGTAGTAGAATTGCATTGTGTTAACACTGTGTTCTGCTGGAGATAAATTCCTATACAATTTCTGTCACCATCTGCAGCAAAATGGTAAATAAACAAAAAATATCTAACAATTCACTGCCGCTGACAGATGTCAAATTGTCAAGTAAGATTTTTTTCTTACCTCTTGCTTTGCCAACTCATGGCTTTGTCTGGGAGAACATTGGGACTGGGTATAGGGAGGCTGGTGGGCAACTTTCAACATCAGATAATCAATTAATTGCTCTCTAGATGGATGTCTTGCTACTGATGATTGAGGAGGGAGATGATGGACTTGGCTGTAGTTCGCCTGAGGTCTTTGAGGCTGACACATTTGTCCATTTGTCAAAGGTATCTGAATAAAACGTAAATCCTATGTCATACATTTTATAAGCAACAATCCTCAATTCCTCCTGTATTATTTAAATACTTCTTATACTTGACTGCTTTTAATTTTAGGAACATTACTAAAAATACACTTCTGGATCATGTACAATTACACTCAATTTCCTTTATAGTCATCAGCTCTGACCTCCTGAGAACAAATCTGAAAAACAAAAACTCAGAGTACTATTCTACTAGAACAGATTAGATAGTCTTTGCTTTTAGAACTTGTTTCACTGAGTTATCCCAACCATTATTTTCTAACAGTGCAACTAATACTATTGACACTTGGTTGATATCATTACAGTTTCCACTTTTATTGCATACAATTCAGAGATTTGGTAACAATTCCAAGTACATAATATAAAAAATAAAAACTACACACAGCTAGCAGGCAGAAATTACAGTTCTCTAAGCATCTTTTGGTGAGTGCCTCACAAGACAACCTTTGGAGCATACGCACATACAAGCTCAAGATTTTAATATCAAAACTGTAATGATATTTCCAATAAATGTTACTCTTTTGTTAACCCTTCTGTCACTGATTTGATAATGACAAACTGCAGTAAGGTACACAACTGTACACAACTGTGAAGACATACTGTGTGTTCAAACCGCATCAATAGGAAAGATGCTGGACATGACAACATTTACTACTGAAGCCTCAGAGTTACTGCTCAGCTCTTCAGGTCTGTGTTGAGATGGGCAGCGTTTTCCCTCCTCATCCATATGCTTCGTGCTCTTACCTAGCCTAAGTGGTCACTCATCCATCCGTAAGATCCCCACATTCCAAAAATGATACAGTCTTTAGTTACAGATTTTTTTTCTGCCTGTTACACTAAGCAGTTAGTTACAGGATACAAGGATATTAAAATACTCTCTCAAAAGTGCAAATCTGTACTATGTGAATGGACACATACCAGAATCTATTCTGTTGAGTGTTTTATGTCTAAGTGATTCTGAGAAACAGTAGTATATGTATATATACATTTTTTAGTTTATTTACAGATCAGAGGTATTCAATTTACACGATTTTCTACTGCCTTTTCTGAAAACCTAAAGCATGTCAGAAAACTATTTTTTGTTGCACTTGCAGAGGTAGAGTTTACACAGACAACATGTATCAACAGCTATGCAAATTCCCGGTACCCAATGTCTGCAAAAATGTAACTGAAATTACTGAAGTTATAAAGTTATTTGCTGTATCATAACAATTTACTAACATCCATTTAATTTCATTGTACTAAGTCATGTTTGTATAGATGGTACTTAGAGATGAATACAGAATGCCTCCTAAAAATTCTAGTGTATCCACACAACAGATTTCAGATTTGTTCCTTAAGAAGTTTAATCAGCTTCAGATTGCTTTCCTGAAATCAACTGATATATTCCAATTTCAACCTGCAATTATGTCTTATGCTACAAATGTCTTCATTCAAAGCCTCTGCTGAAGGAAAAAGAGAACAATATCCCTTCATATAGTAACTATTTTTCCTTCCAAAAAGAGGATGCCATTTCATTTATACCACCTTCAATAACTGGGCATTACATTTCAAAGAAACCCCAGTTCCTACTACTATCCCAGCAGATGTTTCTATAAAGAATAAAAAATATATCCTTACAAATAATAATAAATATTTCCTACCCATGGTGTCATGCAGATTATTACCTGCACAGCTATTTTCTTCATGCTATCTGGAGGAACATCTTTGAGACTCAGTGTGGCAGATGAGTAATTCTGCTGTCCTGAAATGAACACTTCATCCTGGCACTGGTCTCCTGGAGTGGAAGCCTGGGGATGCTTTAAACAGAAGGGAGCAATAAATAATTCTGTCTTCATGTGATTCAAACTAAAAAATTCTCATTAAAAGCCCAGAATAAAATATTTTAAGGGCTTTATTGTTCTTTGTCTTCTTTGATTAATTAGTATACTGTTTATGTAGAAAATCTTACTAGCCAGGACACCACACCCATATATTGATGGATATTTACAAAAACTAGCAACTGCAGAGGTGTCTTTGATCCCCCATAAATTGATAAGTAAAAAAATACTAGGAACTGCCTATTCATGAGTTCTCATGGTTAAAACTCTTCAGTTGACTTTATCCTGCTCACTATGGATACAATAACATCAATCAGGATGTTCAGAGTTAAGGAGTCATTTCCTCATGTTTACTTACAAACTAAAATATACATTTTCTTAAATGCTTGAAGTATCTTACAGAACAGTTTACACCATCAGAATTTGTTTGGGGCAGGAAAAAGCATAATTAGATTTTGTTCAAACCTTTATCCATCTAGGTTAAATTAATCTCTTGTTCACACATGGACAATGAAACCACTTAGTTTTACATATGTTCAGCCATCAATAAAAGCCAATTAGGAAACTCAATGTTATGACACTAAATTGAAAAGCCTCGCAATAAATTTAAGGCATATGAAGTGAAGGCAAACTATTTGATTTACTGCCCATTAAAAAATTCCAAAACATAAATTGTATTCTTTTTATTGAAAGCATTGTCCATATGTAAAAACTATCAATATAAGGACACCTCTCACAGTTTATTCTTTCCCCCTCTACATATTGCAATAGCCTCCTGTAGGTACTCACTCGAACAATGTGCACACCAGAACCTCTTCCGTCTGCAACACTCAAGGCAACACTACCCTGGCTGCCATGCAGATCCCTAGAGCTGCCATAGTGAAAGCTGCTAACTGCAGCATAATTGGAATTAAAGGACCTAGACAGCATGCTCTGAATAAAGAGGGGACAGATTTAACACAGAGATTAGTGCAGCATGCATAAACCACAAGACATGTTATACATAGACTTATACAAACATATTCCATCGTCATGCAAGATAAAAACCATGCAAGAACAGTACCACTGTGATGTATAAAACGCAACTCAGTGACCCCTATTACCTTTATTTACTGTAAATCAGCATGCAATCAGGAGTTAGCATGCAGAATTACATGTAAATAAAGTAATTCAAATGTTCATGTGTCTGGAAAAACAACGAAGGTGCAGAGCTTATCAAAATTTCCAGGTTTTCATTAAATCTGCAACATATCAAATATGTTGTAGGAAGAGAGCTGGCAGTCAAGATAAACACCTGTGGAAAACCATCTAATTACCCATTATTATTTTGTCATATTTTTTCCCCCTATTACTGGTATAGTACAAATAAAAACTTGCACAGAGATAGGGATTTGACTGACTGGGTTTTCTTGCTATTACAATGATGTCAGCGTCCCTAGTGCACTCCAGTAACACTTCATTCAAGAATGTGAATAAGCCTCAATTAAAGAAAAAGAGTCTGGAAGGAAACCTTAGAGTCCCCCCCCCATTTGCCACTGCGGGCAATCAAACAGCTAACGTGAGCTCAAGGACCCAGTGGTTCGGTTTTGAGCTCCATCACCTTGCAAACCTGACCTCTGCAATATTGGCAAGGGTAACAGAAAGAAAGCAGTAGATGTTACTGCCTTGCCACCATGGACTTTTGTAGTTGTAAGAACAAAAAATATGAAGAGTGTACAAAGGAAGGAAAGGAAAATCCGCCATGTGCCACCTGACAAATGAAACAAACCTCTGTTGAAAAAGTGAGACCTATGAAAACATATAAGCGTAGTAAAAGATATACCACAAAGCATGAAAAGCCAGCAAATTCAACGTGTCTTTACTTTTTAAACATATTTTCTGATTTTTTCCGTGTAAAAAAAAAAAAGTTCAAAATATATATCATTTACCTAAGATACAGCTCTTACACAAATATGTACATTTTATTTTTCTATTGACTACATGTACTAATCTGATTTTGACAATAGTCACTAGTCCTCAGGCAGACATTTGCTCTTTCATACTAGCTTTATCTTGTGAAACTAAAGCTAGTTTAATAATCAAAGTCATATGCCTCTGCATATTCATACTCCCCAGATGCTCTGGTAGCACAGTAATTGGAAACTCACTCGGTAAACAGTATTTACTGTCGATACTTGACTTTTCTTGGCCAAGGCTCTCAGACGACCTTCCAGTCAACAGCATAGTGAGCTTTCCTCATGCTCTTCTTCTATACCTACCCTGTTCTCTAGTCATTGAATTGTTTAACCTTCCAGAAAAGTCTCCAGTGGCTTTCCCCATCTTGGGAGGGAAGACTGTACTCAGCATTCAAGTCTCTCTTTAATAAACATTCAATCTGAGCTTACTGCTCCTCTAAGTTTCAGGCCAAAAACCCAGATGAAACTGACAAAGGCAGTTTTCCTTAGGTTCTTAGTGCCTCAAAGCATCTTACAACTCTTCTCAAAAATAGCCTCTATAATCAGCCAGGTGGCTGCCTTTCCCCACTTGTAAGGTCAACATCCTGAAGTGTCCTCACAGGAAGCTTCTCTCTCCTTCTGTGAGTGGAAAAGACAGATAAAAATTGAAGGAATGCATGGTGAGACTAGGAAGTTATCTTCTGAAAGTGTCCCTAGCACTGTAAAGATCCCTAGATCCACCAGATTCACTCTTCTCTTAAACGGACCCAAACAGATGGTCAACAAATAGTGACAATCTAAATCCAGATTTGTATTTACTATCTATGATAGATCTATAATAGAAGGTAGAACCTTCTTAAAATTTGTAGAGGCTCAAGCTTGTCCACCAGGAATTAAGATGTCAGGTAACTCAGTTTAGTGAGCTTCAAGGTGATTTAATAGCCTGACAGTAGTTTTATTCAAGGATTTATAAAATTTCCTTTCTTGGTAGAGACTTTTTTTGAAGTACAAAAAATGATTGTGCAATTGATGTAGGGAAAACATGACAAGTACTGCACACACCACTTCTATCCTTCTCTACACTGGGCACAGCACCTCAACACTAAATTAAAAGGAACCCATATGAACAAACTGTACAGAACAGATACTATTTAAAATTACATGGATTTGTAAAAAAGTTTTTGTTTAACACAAGAAGATCCTAGTGACAAATCTAGGAAGTATTTTTGATCAACCTATTTTTAGCTGGGAATAAAGAAAATGAGGCATTTGTAGTGTGAACAGTATTATTCTTATTTTGCTTCTCAATATGAACACCATGAAGATTGTACATTTCTGAGCAAGGTTCCTGAATACTGCTGCACCAGAGGAAACACTTTTGGAAGTATGAATATGCAGATGTCTTTAAACCCCCTGATTTTTATTTCAATCTATTAAAAATTAAATAAGGAATAAATGTATGGCCTAAACCTTAGATTCAATATGAATGCTAATTCCAAGTACCAACTCTATTCTCCACCTGATTTGCTAGAGTCTTAGGGCATAATAGCCTGCAAAATGATAATTCAAATATTGGAGGCTTGAGAAATCTCCTTTCACTTACTCTAAATTAATATACACCAACCAATATAAGCGCCATGTTCTGCTATACTTCTATAAAAGTTAAGTTTACTAGAAATGAGTCATTAAACCATGAAGAACATATTAAAAGCTACAATACATCAAGAAAAAAATGGCTAGGTACAAAGTAAAAAAAACTATTCAGCATACAAATCATGGTTTGTAATCAAAATCAGCCTCTAATGGAATCAGTTTAGATGTAGGCAGCCACCATAGTTTTGGGGTCTACTTAAATTCTTTTTGAATGCTTAGAGTCAGAACATATTCTCCATTTTGCAGCTTACAAGATAATTAACAGTTTCAGATTGCAGGGAACTCTATTTATCTTGGAATAGCCTTAACTAGTAACTTTAAAAGGCTAATACTTAGGCTTAGCAGTTAATTGTTTACTTAACAGAACTTAGAATCAATTGCCAGCTAAAGGTGGACATAATTTATCCCTTGGGGCTATATTACATGTCTAGAAATCCCTTCACTTTTCCTTCCCACCTTGACTATCTGAGATTCTTTAGAAGAATTTTGATGAAGGTATTCTGGAACACTTGAAATGCCTAAATTTAATGCTATAAGCCTTTTGGAATAAATGCACACAAGCAAAAAATCAGCTTTGTTTGAAATCTGATGGAATTCTAGCAAGATATCAGTTTATCCCAAGGAAGAATTTAAACATTATGAAACTTTTCTTCAGTTGTGAGAGAGGGGAAAAAAAAATGGTATGAATTTCGATCTCTGATCCTGCAAAAAAGCAGTATCTTCAGTGACAGCATTCCTATTGAAGAGTTGCATATGGAAAATTACAAATAATTTAAATTCTTCTGTTGTAAGATGTTTGTGGGGTCAAAGCTTTCATTATTTATGTTACAAATGTACAAAAATTTTATTGCTTTTAAAGTGTGATGCATTGATTTCTGAACGCTACAAAATATCACTGTAACACATTGATGGTTCAGTAGTCCATTCAAAATGGAGAACAAAAATCAAATCAAAATTTAAAACTAACAACTATTGAATGGATAGCATTCCTGTAATTTATCAGTGTCAAAATATTCTTCAGGTTATGGTCTTATAAACACCTAAGCACAGACCCAATGAAGTTACTTTCCTTGACATATTGAAGCAAGCTTAACTTGGAGAAAATCTGAGACCATATCAATTAAAATGTTTTTGCATCTTAAGTATGTAGCATTAAAAAAAAAAATGCAAGAAAAAATTTCAAACTTTGATTAAAACTGCAGTTCTATATCAATACTGAAACACTCGGACTTTTTTCTTTTAATAAGGCATTGTACACTGGCAGCCTTGAGAATAAAACCACCTATTCTGATTTCTGAATTGGAAAGTAGGAAGCAAATTTTATGACCTCTTCTCTGAAAGCGCTGTCATTGTACATAAACAGTAAAGTATATAAAAAATAGAGGTCTTAATCCCAGATGAAATTAGAATTGGAAGCAAACACACACCTGATGAAATCCCAAGAGATCCACAACAAAAAAAGGAAACATACATACGTAAGGAAAGGACAGTTAGGCCCAGTAATATTTCTGTCTATACAAATATAATACATAATTGCAGAAAACTGTTACAGATATTTATTACCGCAATTTATGGATGAGAAATTCCTCTACTACACAATAAAATGCGTGTGACACTAGTGTCTTTACACAGGCAGTATTTTAGTTAAAATTCCTAAATGAAAACTTTCAACAAGACTACTATAGAAGACTACTGTGACATATCAGGTAGTAAAATGGGCAAGTCACACTCAAGAAGGAAAATATGCTGAAAAATATTACTGTTCTTAAAACAACTCACCAGTGCACTAAATTTATGAGGTTGGGGGTGCAGCAGTATTGACTCCCTGCTTTCCAACAGCTTACATGTATAACCACTAGAGAGCAGCTTGACATTTAAATAAGCTCTTTTCTCTATCCCACAATAAAATTTGCTTTGCATCAGGTAAGCAAATAGTTTCTCCTGAGTATATGCAAACTCTAAATACAAATGGTCTCATGAACTGTTTTCACCTTCCTTCAACCAGATGGATAATTTTAGTTGATTGATGTATGCCCCCTTGCAGCTTGTCAAAGGGATTACGAATGCTGGTTACTTGGCTGGAATCCATTGTTAATAATTTTTGCTAGACTTGAAACTATCCTATATCTCTCCTCATGCACATTCAACTCTTGAAGGTGGTTTGTTTTTGTTTTTGTTTTTTTGTGTACCTATATCAGGTTAAAACGGGTAATAAATAAAACAAGAACTGTCTGCTCCACTTTATCCAACAAGCAGACACTGTTTATTTAGTCTCCCTTCCCCTGGCCCCCATTTACTAAAGTTTATAGAAGCAAAATAAACAAATACTTCAGAAGCTTAACAAAAAAAAACCCCAAAACTAAAAAAAAACACCACACAAAACCACCTCCTTCCTGCCCCCCACAACATTAAATCCTCTTTCTAATAAGCACAGGATAGAAAAAAATAAACATGATTAAATTCAATAACAGACTAAGAAGAGTTACAGCAAAAGTAATACTATTAACCTGTACTGTTCTGTATAACCATGGGCACAAAAGTATAAAGCAAATATTCATCATAAGGCTTAATTTTATATACCTGTTTTTGCCAGTATCATGTCTTATGCTTTAAAAAGGAAACACCATGGAAGCTTTGTCAAAGCAATTTCCAATAAACGTTCCCTTAAATGAGCTCTGTAATTGAACTTGTTCCTTAAATGAGTTCTGTAATGACTGAATTTTTTTTCAGACTTCAAAACATTTCAGACGTCTGCTTTATAGATTAAGCTTCCTGTGCCCAGCTAATTTTTAATTACAAACAAAAATACCAAAACCATTTAAAAGAACAAAGAAATATCCAGTAAACTGCTAGAATTTCCACATTATCATATTTGCCAGTTGCCACATAGGATGATGTCTTTGTTTTTCAAAGTTCAGATTTTTCTTTTTAAGTCAGTTGTATCCCAGAGAATATAAAGTAGACAACTATATACACGCTCACTTTTAAACTCATAAATAAGTCTCAGATTTCTAAGTAAAAGCTACTTTAAAATACTTTGAGGCCAGAACAAAAGGAACACGCACATAGAAAACTGACTTCTAAGACCTGTTAAATTAGATGCATGACTAAGATCTCAATAACAGCTATTCTGTATTATTTTTGTAGGAAACAAAAATTAAGGTTTACATATTGAGTATGATGGAAAGTATGGAGAGATATGAAGGGAATCAAATCAGGCAATCAATTTCATTGCAGTAAAGGTAACTACACTGCTACAGTACGTGAACCAGTGTATTAAACACTGTTCCTAATGTGCCAAACGTGGAGGACACAAGAATGAGCTATAAACAAACTGCATTAGCAGTGCATCGAAGTTTTACTTTCCTCTGCATTCAGGGATTGCTGTGATTTTTGCTACTCTGTCACTTCATGTAAGATTTGATATATGGATCCAGGAGAACAGCAGATCAGTGAATGCAGCTTTTATTAGGGCTGGAACATGGTGAGGTTTGTGACTGCCTTGTGGGACAAAGGGTCCTCACGCTACAGCACGGTACTGTGAAAACCTTAAAATATTTTATGTTGTATTTGACTCAAACGGGATCAGAACAACAGGTGCAGCTGTTGTGCAGGCTTCTTTAAAAGGTAAGCAAACCCCATCCCTTTCCATCACCAGAAGTTATGCAACTTAAAACAAACAAAAGCAAACCCATCCCCCTCTGAATGCTTGGATGTCCAAAGAAATATTATAGCTAAAATAATTTTTCCAACCATATCCCATTAAATTTCTTTAGCTATCATGGATATTGAAGTATTTAGCATAATAATTACAAACCAAACTATGTTATTTCAAAATAAATTAAAAATAAAATTCATCTAGGTGGCATAAGCAAAATTTTGGCTGCTTTACTCACTTCCCCTCCAAGGAAACAGGATCAGGCTAATGACATTCTGCCCGTTATTTAGTGATGATATTTTAAACTGGTTTAGCTGGACAGCACAGATTACACTCTTCCAGCCTCCACTCAAATTCTTTGAAGATATGCAATTGTTCAGCTCTACATCTCAGCTCAAATGCTTGATAGCATTTACAATATATAAAGAATCCTGCTCCTCATCTCTCGTTATATGAAAACCTCCTGTGATTTCCTGCAATGAACAAGATTTTTAAGTGTTCTCATCTCACACCAATAAATATTCATTCGACAATCTGTCAGATACCCAGCTTCAAAAGACAACTGGCTTGGAGGCAAATACATGTTAATTACGGCTTTTGAATTCTTCAGGAACTGAAGCTGTAAGACCTACACTTCACAGAATCACAGAATGTCAGGGATTGGAAGGGACCTCGAAAAAATCATCTAGTCCAACCCCCCTGCCAGAGCAGGAACACCTAGATGAGGTTACACAGGAATGTGTCCAGGCGGGTTTTGAATGTCTCCAGAGAAGGAGACTCCACAGCTCCCCTGGGCAGCCTGTTCCAGTGTCTGTTAACCTCATCATGAAGAAGTTTCTTCTCATATTTAAGTGGAACCTCCTGTGTTGCAGTTTGAACCCATTGCCCATTGTCCTATCATTGGTTGTCACCAAGAAGAGCACCGTGACACTCATCCTTTTACATATTTCTAAACATTAGTGAGGTCACCCCTCAGTCTCCTCCAAACTAAAGAGACCCAGCTCCCTCAGCCTTTCTTCACAGGGAGATGCTCCAATCCATCTTTGTTGCCCTGTGCTGGACTCTCTCCAGCAGTTCCCTGTCCTTCTTGAACTGAGGGGCCCAGAACTGGACACAATATTCCAGGTGTGGTCTCACCAGGGCAGAGTAGAGGGGAAGGAGAACCTCTCTCGACCTACTAACCACCCCCTTCTAATACACCCCAGGATGCCATTGGCCTTCCTGGCCACAAGGGCACAGTGCTGGCTCATGGTCATCCTGCTGTCCACCAGGACCCCCACTTTCCCATACACTGCTCTCCAGCAGGTCATTCCCCAACTTATACTGCTATCCTTGTGCTTAAAAAGAAGAAATAGCAGGGAAAAATGCTGGACAAAAAGATCCAAGGTGTAAGGGGGTATTTTTGTATAATACAAAAACAATGCTTCAATAAATATTACCTGGCCTAAAAGAGCTGGCCTTGGGGTCCAGCAGGTTTATGTGATGTTATTTAATGTATTCTAACGTAATTGGACTAAGCCAGCAAGTTTGAGATAAAAATAACAGCAACATTTTTTTCTTTGGGGAAAAAGTTCCATTTACAGTCTGTTTCTCTGACATGCATCACAAACACATTTATCCTTTATAAGGCAGTATCAAAAGTACATTTTCACTGCTAATTAAAAGCAGTTCAAAACACAGAGCTTTTAACTTACTCCACACCCAAGTAACAGAAAGGTAGAAAAGTTTTAAAAATAATTTTACCTTTTCTAGCTTTTTAGCCTCAATATGTCGCAGCACCTGTTCCCTCCAGTCATGAGGGACTTTGCTTTTTCCTGAAGGGTCTAATAAAGAGTGCTCAGAGTTAACCCTTGGGTTTGATCTCTTTGAAGGGCTAGTCCGTGAGTAATTGAAGTCACTAACTGACATAGTTCTTTCTGGTATTTCATTCACTGATGGCCGAGCACTTTGTGGTCGTGGTACATTTGGACCATCAATGCTGTATGTTCTGGCAGAAAGAGGTCTCTGTTGCCCAGACATCAGTGGTGGAGCTCTTCCCATTGAATGCAAATCTCTGTATGTTAAATAGTCACCTTCAGGAACCTGAGTGCGCCTTGAAGGTCCAGTATCCCCAATATTTATAGAAGCTGTAGAAGACACACTGCTCTGCCTTTGAAGAGTGTGTCTGGTTGCTCCTGGGAGCAATCTGTCATTTGGTGGAATAGCCCACATATCTATATGTCTCCCAGCCATCCGTTGATGAGTGTTATATACAGCGCTGGCTCGGACATTGTTATGATTGGAGAAATTCATATTGGCAGAATGCTTTACATAGGTGGGGGTTTCTGTGCTGTCAGACCTAAGGAGACGTGAAGGAGGTAAGCTGCCTTGTTCTACTGGGGAGTTCTGTTTCTGGGACCACAAGGTGTCTTTTGCTGCTGCACTGCTGCTGTACTGAATATTATACTGGGGAGCAGTGAACATCTGTGCACCACCTGTCACTGATCCTCTCACTACATTAGCACCTTCGGGGTTGTGATTTGAGTCAAACTTATACACCGTTTTTGTAGACGATACTAAATCAGATGATGACGACGACCCAGGAAAAACCTGCAAAGGCTGATCATACAGAAGAGTGGCAGATTTACTTCGGACTATGTTTTTTCCATCTGCAGTATCGGATGCTGATTTTACCACTGTATTTGGCTGTTGAGGGCCATTCTCATTGACGATATCGTAGATTTTCAGACCACCAGTGTCCATACTGGTGATGCTGTGCGATTTCATCACAGGACCACTTCTCTGTGGGGACAAATCTTCAGTGCTCCTCGAAACAGACAGCTCAGCAGAATCACCATCAACTGTAGTGCTTCTTGTAAGTTTGTCTTTACTTGGAGACTGTACTGTTTCCTCAGGATGTCCATTTACTTTATTTACAGGATATTTATTTTCATTTTCCAAGTGCTCACTTTCTTCTTTTCTGTTGTTATTCAAAAAGCCTTTTACTGAAACTATTTCCTGTGTTTGTAACCTTTCCACGGAAACTGGCACTGCCTCTTCACTAACGAGCTTATTGATATTCATGTTTATTTGGTCTAATTTGTGAGACTCCTCTGTAGGAGTGCTCAGTTCAACACCTTTTCCTATCAGGCCTAATCTTTCTTCAATGCTTAATTCATATTCAGACAAATTTGTAACCTTCTCTTGCACATTTGTTTTTTCTTCTACTGTAATGCTGAATTCACCTCCATTTTGCAAAAGATTATTCAAATTTTCATCTTCTCGCCTGGAAAACAAGATGGTTCTTAAGAAAAATCCCCAAAGGAACCAACATATTCTCTCAAGAACTGTTTTAGGAGAAATAATCTTTAGTATGCAACACAGCTACATTGTGCACACAAAACAGGACAAATACCAATATACAACCAGATCTGTGATTTGCTTTCTTACCATTACAGAAACATATTATAGAGCAGGCTGATTTTGGCAACATTTGTGTCATCTGATTTCAGAAGTGTGTTTAAATTCAACAGGAATTTTTAACAACAGGTTAAAAGCCTCAAAAAGTACAAAAGTGACAGTAACTAGTTTTTTTATCAAATATTTGCAAGTTCCATGATAGTTCTGGGCAAATGTCTTGCTTCTATTGGTAATTTTTTTAAAAAAATTGCACTAACAAAACCTCAAGAAGAGTAGAAATGTGTAAGCGCATTCTAAAAGCCTTTTATAGTTACATTAGTAATCAAATCAATCTTCGGAATTATCCAAATAAAAACTTAGAGCTTTTAAAATGGTGTCTTGAAGTATTTTGCAGGGATAACAAACTATAAGGATGAAATTTTATACCCTACTATTAAAACAAATGGAAACCATGTATCATGTACTAAAATAAGCCTCTGAATTTTATCATCCTTTTTTTTTAAGGTAACTATTTCAACACCTAGCCTTATTTTAAAACATTAAAATTTAAATGATTTTCTGTAATATAAATAAATTAATTAAATTAATGGACACATAATATGAAAGATTAAATAACACTTTTCTACTATATTTGCACCGTGGTATACAGTATCTTACAAACCTGATCTTGGATAAAACAGCAGCATGTGTTTCTTTGTCTGGAGAACAGAGAGAAATATCTTGGCTGCTATCAGTATTTAAGGAAACAGAATCTGACATTCGAGAAGGAGAAGAACAGTTGCTGTTATTTTGATTGATATTGTGGGTAGCTTCATCTGATAAGGAATCAGCATCTTTTGAATCATCTGAAATAAAAATTAGCCTGTTTAGTTACAGACACAAACATCTGTTTAACAGCCGTTTAATGTGTGTATCTTATGGTATTTAGAAATTGTCTCTTTTTCTTCAGTAATTCTTACTACTGGAAACTAAAATGTAAGGTAACACCTTTGCAAACTTCATTTAAACTTACAAAAGACTGTTTGCAATAGTTCCTGTTTTTTAAATATTAAGCTTAATGTAAAAAGCCCTCCCCTGTTAATGAAATTTAACTTGTAGATTTATTCCAAGTTTCCTTAGCATAACATAGTGCTACATTACATAGTATTTCCCCAAAATATCTACCAAATCATATTTCTATTTTTGCAATTATTTCGAAGTTTTGAGTTACATGGGTCTATTAGCCCCTATGAAAATTAAGTCCACTGCTTCACATGCAGACTTTTGAAAAGTGTACACCATTCCTGATTTCAAACTTAATGAAATTGTTAAATATCCACTTATTAGACCAAGCAGTCTGGAAAGACTTAGATCACTGGATAAGCTATACATAATTTCACAAATGTAAAAAAACCCCAGGAAATAAAAATGCTCTTCCACAGTGCTGGAATCCAGTGGATGCCCATGCTTTACTGATCACTTAGGACAAAATTTTCAGAGTAATTTACACCTGTGCACATTGATTGTTGCATAATGTATGCATACTTACATACTACATTAATACAAAAATAATTTCTCTGTGGGACTTTAAGCCAGCTATGACTTCAATATGAGAGTACAAATACATTAAATTTTTGCTTCAAGACACAGCTACAGGTGCCAAAAGCATAAATTTTGTGAAACTAATGTCTGTCTCTAGAGACAAGAAATAAGCCTGGACTTAGGACTCCAGTCAGACACAAAAACCCAAAGGCAACATTGATAAATATTAATCTTTTCACCTGTATGTGATCCTAAGCAGACTCTTCCTGCTACCTCCATGTGGTTTTCCTTCATCCTCGCTAAATCTCACCCTTTATCATCTAATGGCTAGAAAAGCCTTTTGTCCTAGAAAGTACTGAACTAGTATATCATAAGAAGAAAATAAAATTTGCTCTCTAACTTTCAAATTATGTTTCTTCTAAATCCTAGGTCATTCCTTACTCTTAAGGAAATTATTACCCAGACCAAAATTATCTTTCAGAGAATATAAAAGTTAGGTAACAAAAACAGTGTTCCAAAGCTTCCTGTTAAAGGAATGAAGAAAAATAAAAGAGTAAAGTGATTCTGGAGGAAGAGCTTAGAGAAGATAAGTTTATTCTTAAACCTCAGGAAGAGAGCACAGCTTCTCTGAGAAATTTAAGCAAGTGACATTGCTGCCTACAGCAGTAATAACACACAAAATCTGGGGGAGGGAAAAATGTAGAGTATTTCCAAGGTAAATAACTCTTTCTGCAATCCTTTTCTTAAGCTTATCAAGACTGTGTTCAAGCTAACAGTCCCCCAAAACACACATCTCCTCTCCTCTGCTTTTAAACTGATGACAAGAATCAAGAAAATTAGCATATCAACACAGCTTTCTCTACCAAGCACTCAAGCATAAGATATTGCATTTTCTTCTGCTTTCATTGCTCAGCTAGAGAATTGATCATTTTTCTTTTAAAACATACAAATTAAATCTACTTTCACATAATTTAATTGGAAAAACTTAGCCATTTTGAGTTGAGAAATTGCTTTTTCATCTAACCTTTTTTGTTATTGCTAAGAGCTACCACTTTTGGTTGGTTTATGGAGGTTTCTATCAGTGGTGGTCGCATTTCTGCCATTTTCATCTCTTCATCAGAGGAGAGTTCTTCTGACTCCTGCTAAAGAAAAAACAGCTTTATGCTATGCATTTTGAAGAACTGCTTGAAGGTTAAGTAAATACTATCTCAACTGTCCCGCACTGAACAATAAAGGAGAAAAAATAAACAAGCAACATAACACAGGCATAAGAACTGTGTAGTACATTCACAGTGCAAATCCACTGAATTTAGTAATATTTGCCTACGAATTACCTTTACGAAACAGCACATGCAGACCTGCATTTTCGCTAATGAACTCCATGGGAACGGCACTCAAACTGGTAACTCCAGCTGCAAAAACCTACCTGGAGCAAGCAGATGCAGCCTTTGCTCCACCATTAGAGAGAACCTCCAGTTGAGTTCAAGTCACAAAGTAATCACAGAACCAGCAAATAACCCAGATTGAGTAGCTGGATGTTGATTTTGTAGAATAGCTCAAACTTAAACAGCTATAGAGTAGCATGACTAAGACAATCCTAGGAATGGAGAGCTATGTTGTGAGAAAAGAGTGAATGGAGCTTGAGTTGCCTAGTCTAGCAACAAAAAAGTAAGTGTAGCTTGCGTTGATACCTTTAAATTTATGTTCAGGGTAAATTCCAAAAGGAAGAGAAGTCAGTTAACTTGGAGAACAATGGCAGAGGAATAAAGCAATGCTGAATACATTTAAGCTAGAAATCGCTAGTTCCTGACCATAAGATGGAGCTAGGTGCACTCATGAAAAAGATTAACTGACAAAGCTGCTGCAAGAGCAGCCATGAGACTACTGCCAGCCCTGTATTCTCATTATCTTAGAAACCCTATTGTTTGTAGTAACATTTTGAAGAAAAACCCCCTACCTTCCCTAAAGTGGAAATTTATAGTAAACATGCTTCCTATTACAAATGGTACAAAATCGATGTTGCATATTGCAAAAACAGTCTTTTAACAATCACTTTTTCTTGCAAGCTTCACAACATTTAATGTGTGGAACCTACTGGAGCACCGTCTTCCCATGATACTAACTACCTAGCCAGTTCTTTGGACTGCAGGCAGGACAAACCTACTGACAAGTAGAAAACAAGCTAATCAAAAAGCAATTGAAAATAAAAATCTGTTTTTCTCTGCAATTGGAACAGACAACCTCTTCACTGCTTTTGCCACATTGCTCTTCCTCTTGGAGGTGACATACAACAACTGTAATCAATGCTAACATGGAAAAATTATAGGCAGAGAAAGTTAGATACCTGGATTCAACTGCAACAGTTAGCAGCAGGTTATTACATGGAAGTAAGGAATCTGCTCTCCCTGATGAACACACTGCTGCCTCTTTCACTTACTGGCATATAGCCAGCTACAAAGAATTGCTGCCACCATTGCTAGATAACTAATAAGATTTTCTGAAATTATATTTTTAAACTAAAGAAAAATGTCAAAACCAATATTTTCAGAAAGTATGTAGAAGCAGGAACATGCTAGTAGGTAAACAGCCAGTAACAGCTACAACTGCTTGTCACAAAGTCTCTTCAGCAAAAGTATGATATATGCATGTTCCACTGCTTATACAACACAGGCGAAAATAATCTGCTTGTGAAACTATGGGAAATAAAAACATTTTACAGGTTGTGACTGGCAACTGATTAAGTGACAAGTTCCAAAATTTGTCATTAGCCTGAAACATTCTAAGTAAACGAATACAGGGTGTCTATTAGAGAGATGTACAAGGTGTTTAGAAGTTCTAAACCTCTGACTATTTTATAAGAGGTGACTACAACCCAAGTCATATTCATGACAGCTCACTAATAAACACAGAGGAATACATACATTTAAACCCACCTTTACTTTTCATTTTAAATGAACATGCATAGTCACTTGGACATACAAGTTTGATTGCTCCCACTAATCAGGTATTTTGCCATTTCAGTGACAATTAAGTGGATATTTCATGAGGAACTTACAATTAAACAAAACCTGGAAAATTCTGAGTTTGCTTTCTTTTTGTTTAAATGCATGTGTCTTTTATTATGAACTTATTAGATATTCGAACTTTTACTTAGTATAATCTCAAGAGAGAAAAACAGTGCCTTGCAAACCATCTGTATTTACAGCACTTATGGATGACAATTTTCTGCTATTGTCAATGTAAGTTTTCATCTCCCAGAGTAACAAATTCAATACAAGACCAGCACAATTCATTGTTCATTGCAATGCCGTACCTCGAGCGTGTCTTCATGGTTGACAATCGTTTTCGTGTTCTGCAAGGTTTTAACAAGTGCAGTCAGCTGTGAATTTGTGGCACTGTGCTCAGCTTCTGCTTCAGTAGGTTTCTGCACAGAGCCTCCTGCTGAATATTGCTTTCTCTCATCTGCTTTGTTCTTTGCTGAAGCAATTTCTGAAGTCTACAGGATTAAGAACATTAGCAGAAAAAACAGCCTGAAAGGTTTTCAGTAACATACAATACTTAGAGTTAACATTATGTATTTTGGGAAACTACAGAATGGAAAATCTGAGCTTTGAAATTCTAAAGTCTGAAATGCACCAGGTATGAAATGCAGGGAAATCTCTGAAGATTACTGAGGTACAGTCCTATTCTTTGTCAATTAGTTTGACTCTCCTCCTTATTGAAGTTAATTTGTACCATTAAATTTCCAGATAAATAAAAAGAAGTCCAAGAGTATCTACAATGAGACATGTCAGCACCAAACAGTAGTCCCATCACACTACATAAACCTGTTAGAGACTCCTGAGCCAACTTGATACAATTGCCTTCCCAACCTATCACATAAACCTCCAGTCACAAGGGCAGCAGTTAAGATCCTTAGAGATTATCCTGAATTTCGTTGTCAAGTTTGGAGATAAGAGAGGATCAGAGGATGACAAAGATGCCATCCTCCAGAATCTGGAGAAGCCAGCTCCTTAACACTTCCACAGCTTCTATTTGCCTGAGAAGTAAGTCACTTTCCTTGTTCTTAGTGTCAGAGGAAAATTGCTATTGCAAACCAGACATTTATTACAGACTTCTTCAGGCAGTGAAGAGGTAAACTCCATTCTTTAATCTGACAATTTTTCTTGCTAAAGCATTAGTGGGGACAGAGAAGAGAATTAAAATGAATCAATGACACTCTAGAACTTTGGAAGTTCATGCAAAGTCAGAAGAGATAATTATCTCTAACCTTTACCCCCACATCTTTTACAGAAACTGTTTGGCCTTCTTGTTTTGACTCCTTGGCAATATCTTCAGTAGATTCTTCATCCTTTAGCCTATGTACAATTGTCTGGACTGTTTTGACCATATTCTTCAGTTCATCAGGATATGGAGTTGGATATCTCTTCAGGTTGCCTTCCTGTGTTTACAAAAAAGCAATAATATTCTACATTTAACGAAATGCCATAATTAAAACATCAGCTTTAAAACAGGCAATTAATTAGGACAAAACACTGAACTATCTGTAATACCCACTTTGCTGTTTGTGTCTACCTGCACTGGTACAGACTTAGGTTTATTAAACCCAGGAAGATGATTAATCAGGTTTTCCTTCTCTCTCCAAAATATGTCCAGTGACTGCAAGCAGGAAGAATTATGACAACTGTAATTAACTTAAAGAAAAAATAAGATTAATCATTTTTTCCTCACTGTCCTTCTCCATGACATCACCAGTCAGGTAGTCATCTATGAAGAGTTATACCCTACATTGCCATATATCAGCTGAGAGTCTTTCCATTGTGGTGCACTTTAAACTATCTGGCTAAAAATAAACAAGCAAAAAAAACCCAACACACAACCAACCCTCAAAACATGGTGTTTCATCCTTTTGGATACTCTTCACTAATAACTGAAGACTTGATTTCTTGAGCAGAGCAAAATCCACAGCCAAATTAAGGAAAAGGATGGGATTCTGGGGTGGTGATAAGAGAGAGGGAAAAAATAAATTCAAAACTAACCCGAGGTGGTGCCTCTCTCTCATCTTTGTCTTCATCACACTCAAATGCCACCTGAGCACGCTGTTTTCGCTGTTCCTCCCACAGAGATGGATTGAAACTTTCATTATCAGACATGAACATAACTGAAAAAAGAAAAAAGACTCTCATATGCATAGGACACATTTCTCTTGGATGGGCTTGGTGTGCTTTTGTATGCATTCTTAAAAGAGACTAGAGTAGTACCACTAATTGAATACTAGCTGCACTGCCACACCTTCATGAACTTGGCTGTGTTTTCATAATAGAAAAAAACCCATCTGTAAGTAAAATCTTCATACACACAGTTGTACACTACACTCACACTTGAAAAGTTTCAGCAGAACTCTTTGCTGAAAAGGATTTTTATTCATATATATGTATAAATATGAAAATATGAATTTGTATATATATATATATTATATAGATTTATATACCCTGACTTCAGAGAGGTGGTCTCATTAAGCACACAAAAAGAGCATTCACCTGATTTCATTTAATGAAAATTTTAAAATGAGGAATACTTCATTATAGGGCTCAACAAGTGCACTGGAATACTTGTTACCCATTTATTGGGTAAACTTACAATTTTAACACACCTGAAAATGGACTAATGGACTTTACTATCACTTAAACTGTTCCTGACCAAAAAAAGAACTTGACAGTGAATTTTTAAAATTTTAATTTTTAAAAATGATATTTATTGAACTTTAAACCTGTTTGGATTAACTCCTTAGAGGCAGGTTTTCTATCAACTCAAGCTGAACAAGCAGCTCTTTCCTTGTCTACACAAAGGAACTCCAGCACGCGGGTAAAAAAAAGTTCAAATGCTTTCAGGAACAATCCGGAACTTCGCTGAATCTCCAAATGATTTTTTAATTCTCACATTCTATCAGAAGTATTGCATATGCATTATCTGCATTAGAAGGCACTAAAAGTGATGCACAATTTACTGCTTTTGCTGATATTTTTGATTACTTCTCTTTCAGTGTACTACACACTTGTGCCATGGAAAAGCGAATGTTGCCACTTGTCAGTTTTCAGTTACTTCCATTGACATGTGTCTGTGTTCCATTCCACCACCCCCCCTCGCCCTTCTGTTAAATTAGCACAAGCATTTGCCTTCTGCCTTCTGCCTGGAAAAACAGAAGAGATTTAACCCTCTTTTCCTAACTCCTAGGGGGAGTTTCTTATGCCATGTTACTTACTTTCCTATTTCATAATGTGCAGAAATAACTTTATGTCAAGGTATTAATATTTTGGCCCAACCTTTTATTAAACAGTTCCAAATATACGTAAGCAATATCCCTTTTTTCTTGGCTGATTTTTTTTTTCTTTTAAGAGAAAACAAAGAACGCTGTTTACTTGTCCAAAATTTTGGCTAATATTCTGTTAAATAGTCTGAAGCAGACATCTGCTAAGGGGAATTTGACCCCAACCACTAAGCTCTGCCAGAATGAAATACTGTGTCGCACTGGGAAGTGGCAGCCATCACAGAACATGATCCTGCCAGCCAATTCCTCACCTCACTCACTTAAACAGTTTAATCTAGAATTGACCAACATGTAGATCACATTAAGCTACTGTTTTCAGTCTTCAGATGTATCTCTTCATCACTTGCATATTTACTTCAAAATTGTATTTAACTATTATCTAGTGAAAATCATTAAGTGGGCAGTCTTCCCATTATTTTCAAATGGAGCATTCTGACATGTTATTTCAGAAATTCTTACCATCCTCGGTCCTCGGTTGCTGAGGGAACATGTAATTAGTAAGTACTGTTTTCTGTGTGTCAGGGTCAGCTTCTTTTTGAAGAGGGATAAGTGGCTTAGACTAGGGAACAAATGAAATAAGATTATGAGAATGTGTGCATACAGGTAAATGTGAGGTACATATCACAGAGCATGCCTGTCCCATTACTTTGAAGACTACGCTGTCTTGTATTAAAACATTGCTCCTCTGCATAATTTTCACAAAAATAAGTTATTAACATGTCTGTCTTTGACTGACAACCGGCTTCAACTGAGAACTGAAACTCAGTAACAGCTTTAAGAGAAAAGCAAACACTAGGTATTTAAAAAATAGCTCAGTTCCTTGCCAGGAGTAATTACTATCCCAAAGGAGGCTGATCTGGAATATAAAGATAAAGCTGCCCATTTAAAGCTGCAGACAATCATGCAAAGAAAAATCTTGTACTCAGATTTTCATATTGACACAAGATCAAATATTCCTCACCCCTTACAAAAAAGGGCAATGGATTCTTGAAATTACTGCATTAGTAAAAGTGCTTCCATTACATATACATCTGAAGCTAGTGGGTTTCTGATAGGTCTGTACACCTTAATTCTCTTTCTGTAAATAAGCATAGTACACAGGGCTTCAATACACAGCAAAAATAGAAGCCACAAGCACCTGAGTTACTGCTTAAGAGCTTGGAAGTCAGGCAGTCACAAAGGTGTGGTAAGAAACCTAGCTCAAAAAAAGCCATGCTAAGTTTCCCCAATGATATATCTGTGGAAGAAACCCACTCTACACATTCACCTATTAGCTTGCCAAACACTAACTCTCCTGTGTAAACAAGCTGAACTAAGAAAAACAAAAAGCTAAAAACGCTACATCTGTTAAACTGCATCTCCTAACAGCACAGAACTTCACTGGAAGTATGAAAATCTCCAGAGACAGGTAGCCCCAGTGTTTATTTCAGGAGAACTGACAATGTCAAGGAAGTACTTGTCTGGATACCCACCACCAGGTCTCATTATTTAATAGGTGGCTCTGTACTTGTCAATTCCACTAGAAATAAATTCAATCATCTATTTTTAATTTTATAAAAATTCACCTGATTGTCTGATAGCCACATAGCAGTGAGCTGTTGCAGTTTTGTGAAGGTAAATGGCAGATTCTTCAATCTGTAAATTACAACAAGAATTTATATAAGTACACTTAGCAGTACAACTGAGACTGTTAAGAAACAATCCTGCATGAGCCTGAAAAAAGGTTTAAAAGGGACATTTACTGATATAATTGAATTAATAGCTATTGACAGTTGAAAGGCAACACCACTTAATTTAGATTCAAAGCTATATCTGGAATAAAAAAAAAAAAAAACCACACTAAAACCAGCAAACAAAACAATGTATTTCTGACCGGTTTAGCAAGCAGCTTAAAAAGAGTGACAATGTAACTTGAATTTAACTCAGTTCAGTGACTTGAATACAATTTTGAAGACAACCTAAATTAATTGATATAAATACTCAGCACCTTATCTTACAATACACATGCATGCCAATTAAGAAAAAAGTGGTACACCTGAAAATTGTGATTTGTTTTTTTTTTTTTTTCCAAGCTACATGTTTGGGAAAGAGGCTGCCTTGGACAACGGAAGCTCTGGCACTAATGGATGAATCAAGCTACAGATGGAGTTCAGAGAAGCTGAATTGGTAGAACAGGAGGGAGAGTTCAGTTAGACTTATCTCTCCCAATATATTTCAATTCTACAAATTGGTAATTCCCTAAACACAAATGTTTTGTCAATTTCAAATGACCACCTCTAATAAAACACAACACTTTTCCCCCTTCCCCAGCAAACTCCAGTGTTTTACACTATACTATTTTGTGTCTTCTATATGCAATAAAGGAAGTTATTAACTTCTAAGAAAGAATCAAAAGTTTTATGAAAGTAACCAAACTAATTCCCCATAAAAATACATGCTATCAATCATGAATGTATTGAAGCTGTGCTTCAATGCATGTGCCAAGTCATCAAAATAAAGACAGCTTAATACAATGGAACAGCAAGGTCCAGAATACAATAATAATACATTAAATGCATGCATCCCTGTCAGTAATCAGCTCCTAAGCTGTGCATGAGATAAGGTAAGACAGCACAATATATTCATAACAATACCTCTACATTACTAGTGAATTTTATACAACTCCTACTTGAATAAATGCATTCACAAACCTATTGTCACTCAGATTGATGACTTTTAATTTCTGCATATCACCCATTTCTTCAGGGAGAAATTCAAGCTTATTAGAATGCAGAAACAACACTGTTACATGCTTCCAATTTCCAATCTGAAAAAAAAATCCCAAAGAATCAATGAATCTTCACAACTCTAAATAAAGAAATTCCTACTGTTTTAAAACAATTAGTACTACAGGTATTTTTTGCCTGTAAAGTGCAATTAGATTTATTCTGATGTATTAAACTCTTCTAGTTTCAATACACTAGCAACAAATGTCCATGTTTCTTAAAAAAAAACCCACACAATTTCATTATTTGTAAATCTGTGTATTTGTACACATCCTCCTTTGGAAGTATGCACGAAGAAAATCTATTAAAGAATTACTGACTTGTTTTCAAAAAGTTGCACAGGCTATGTATTTTAAAATACATTAAAAATTTAATTTGATAGATTTGTAATTAAATACATACCTCTGATGGCAGCTGTGTTAAAAAGTTGTGATCTGCAGCAAATGTCCTTATATTAGAGAGCTGCCCAATAGATGAAGGCAATGTTTCAATCTCATTGAAACTACAGTCCAGTTCTTCTAGTGATATTAATCTTAAAAAAAAAAAAAAATTACTCCTCTATACAAGTTAATTCATCCAACATTAATCACATACTTTAAGTTTAAATGAAGTTGATACCAATATTAATTAAAAATCTCAAATTTATTTCAAAATAAAACTTTGAAACCCAAGGGAATTCCAATCCAGAAAAAATCCTTTACTAATTACCTAAAACATGTTTTGGGTATTTTTTAGTTTGTTCGTTGGTTGTCATTTTGTTTGCTTTTTTAATCTCCTTTACACAACAGTCATAAGAGAGCATTCAGTGAAAGGCGGGGTCAGCAACATTCACGGTGTGTGTGTGTGGGAGATGCATGTGGGTGTTCAGATTCACTTTTCACAAGCTTTTTGAGAGTGCCTCAATCATTTGAAGTATCTACCACAGCCATAGCAATGTTACTGCCAAAATTTTTATTTTATGGATTAGTGGCTATATTAATAAGTGAGGACCATACACCTTTTGATATCAAATAATACATAAAGAACATACATGCTGCAAACTAGAAGATATGAAAGCACTTCCTTTCAATTTTATTAAGACATTAACATGTAGAAGAAATTAAATCAAACAGGTGTAAAAACATTCAAGAGGAGTCATTGTTACAGAAAAGTAAACAGAAACGCAACTCAATCTTCTATGCAGGTGAAATACATACCCCCCTACAGAGTCTGGCAGATAAATTAACTGGTTTTCATCAATTTTAAGTGTTGTTACTTTCTTCAGGGAACCTGTAATATAATGAATAAGTAAATAAAAAAGGGCACTTGAGTTTATTAAGCTTACTTTTAAATTAAGAGGAAAAAAATCTATAGGCAAACAACCACATCTTCTGTATTCACTATCATGCTTATAGTGCTATATATCTAAGGAAATAAGCAGATCAGCTTACAGAACTTGTTTGCCAGTTTACCACGTGCCAGCCATAGTAGTAAGAGGGGAGAAAAAATTTTTTTTTACTCTGTCAACAGTTTCTCATCCTTTTACAAACTAATGTATAGAGTCAAGAATGCTCCCAAACAAATATAAATTCTATTTTCCAGCTACACATTACAGCTTTATCCAAACTGACACTTTCAATCCACTGAAACTTAGATCTAAAATGCCATTTGTATATTTTCAAGAGTTCTGTGTCTAAACTATAAGCTTTTAAGAACATGAATTAACTGAAAATACAAACCAATAGTCTCTGGCAGTTGCTGAAGTGAATTACTGGATAACAGTAGGTCTTGCAGGCTTTCACAACCTGAAATACCTTCTTCAACTACTTCAATGTTGTTTTTAGAAACATCCAAGTAGGTCAGTTGTTTTAGAGTGCCTATGAACTACAAGCAAGAGAAAATGATGGATTTTAGAAAGCGCAAGTTCAAAACAAAAAATGCAGCAGATTTGACAAACTGTCTCTCAAGTGCAACGCCAGAGGAAAAGCAAAAATTTATTTATAGTGCTGAACTACAAGCTTGTGCAAAACATCCAAGCTTTATAATGAAATATTCTGTGCAAATATGCATAGTTGATGTTTTTACACACACCCCCCTCACAGTAATTCTGCAGGTCACCGAAGTCAGTCTGCTGCAAATTCAACAGTTTGATCAGTTACCATGAATCAAGTAACTGAAGCTTTACAACAGACTTCAGAGATATATAAGGATGTCATTAGGCTCCAGTAAAGTTTTTAATGCTTATATTTGTCTTGTGTGTAAAACTGCATTCTACTTAACATCAAGATGAGTGCCTAGCTGCACTAAACTGAAGAAACAAGCCTAAGTATAAGCTTGTATTAACCTTTCCATATGAACCAAGTATAAGCTTGAATATTTGTGCACGCTACTCCACTAAAATCTTCACAGGGAAAGTGCAGTCACTTTCACAAATACAGATTTGCTGTTACTGTAAAGCAGAAAGGTTTAATACATCCTTTCAACTCTTCAAGGAAGAGTTAGCTGAAGTGAGGAAAGACAGTAGAGAAGACTACTGATCAGGCAAGAAAGCCTCACATTCAGACTTTAAGTCTGAAAACAGACCAGCTGCTTCCCAAATTTCAAACACTCATTTACTAGTTTACTAGGGTGTAAGCACAGGTTCACAAGTACTGCAATAATAGTTCAGCCAGAACCCCATGTAATTCTGAGATATGTCAGGAACCCAGACAAAGTCAACAGAACGTTTTCTCAGGAACTGGCTGTGATACCTGTACACAAGGCACCTGAGCAGGCATTGCTTGCTTTACAGCTGTGACCAGTAAAAATTCACACAGCTTACTTATCCCATATATTCCTGTTTGCTGTCTAACACACACAAAAAATCCCTTCTTGAAAGGAGCAGTCAACCCTAAATGCAATCCACAATTTGATCTACAATTTTTACCCTTTTCCTGAATTAGAACATCATTTTTAGAAGAGAGGTATATATTTTTCAGTGAAAGAAAAGCTGTGTGTCCAACTCTCATGATCAGGGACAATTTCTAAGTAGACTAGTCAAGCATTTAAGTGGCATTTAGAGTTTTGGCTTTCAGTAACAATAAAATTACATAACAACTTTGACATATATAATAGCTGACAAAGTAAACACTACTGTAAATTAAAATACTAAATGTTTAACACAGTAAAAGGACTTACCCCTGGAATAAGTGTTAGTCTATTACCATCCATCCAAAATTCCTTTAACCCACTCAGTTGTTCAAGTACTTCAGGCTATAAAGAGAAGCCATTTTTTAAGAACTTCATACAGAAAACAGTGAAAGGCAAAACCAACTTCAGTGATTTATTTATTGCACTTTAAGCAATGTCTTATTATAGCTGTTACGTACATTTGTCTCACTAGGTCAAAGAAAAACCAGATAATTCACTTTTTGAAATGTAAATACATGCTAGATATACAAAAATATTTTAAGAACTTGATCACTGCACTGCATAATCCTTACAGAAAGTACTGGGGGGAGTTTGTGTGTGGTGTTTGGGGTGTGTGTGGAGAATTGTTGTTGTTGTTTTTTGTTTGTTGTTGTGTTTTGTGGTTTTGTTGTTTGTTGTTGTTGTTTTTCTTCCCAGAAAGTATTATTCTTCAAATGAAGTACACACTAAATAAAAAATTCCTCTCTCATGAAGAATATCTAAAAACTTCTAAATCCCATAAACTCAGAAAACCTGCTTTTCAAAAATCACAAAGATTTTGTGGTTTGGTGGAAAAATAATATAAATTTTAATTTTTGAGCAACAAAAGGTGCATCTACATGATAAGAGCAAACCACTCCATCCATAAAGTGAAGTGCAGGGTTGTCCTTGCACTATAACTTATTGTTAGAAGTATCTTATATCAGGGAAAGACCACTTCTTGGTAAACATCCACATTGCATATGCTTTCCTATTTAAACTCTCCTCCTGAGCAAGTAATACAAAACAGGTGCTACTGCACCTTACAAACTAGAACCAAGATCACTTAAACGCAGAAGTCAGTTTCGTTGTATTGCAAATATACTCCTGCATAAGTTGCAGTCCTGACTCCCAATAATTCATCTTCCAAGAGAAAAATCTTAACTGAAGACCACTCCCCTTCAGACAAATCTTTATCCAAAAAAGTGGTTTCAAAGCTTTTTGTGCTTTTACCAAAAGACCTTAATGACGTAAGTCACCACTGGCTGACTCTTCTAGCTAAAAGGCTGGGAGAAATGATGCAATCAGCCCAAAATATACCCAATTAGGTAATTTTGCAGCTTATACTTAGTTTCTGGCTGTTGTAGCTTAACATAGGTCTGTGCATGTTAGTTCAAGGCTCCCACACAAATATCTACCCCATAAGGAAAATATGGCAGTAATGGTAAAAGCTACAAGTGTAATAATATTAATGAATAATTCCTTAAACACATTTTCTTATCTGGCAAACCAGACAACTAGGCAAGTGCTCAGTTCTGTATTATCTACTGTTGACACAGAAACATTTGACTTTATTACATGGCAGGTCAGTATGTTCCACTATACTTCTATTTCATCTCCTTTATTCTGGAAAGTACTTGTAGAGGCAGAGAGACATTAAATGATTGTAAATATAAGATATATATGCCTGTGAGATCATGAACAAGAAACAAGTTGATGCATGCCAAAGGAAAAAAATGAGCACCTCAAGTGTAAATACTATTTTGAACAATATTAACTTAAAATTTTAGTTTCACTTGGATCTGAATAGTTTGTATACAGTAATAAAAGCAGGTTATATACAACCTAAAACTTGCAACGCTAAATACATGATAATCAATAAGTGTTTAGAATTCATTATAAGCTAAACAATTATTTTTATAATTCAAACCCATATTACAATTGACTTTTTACCAATACAGTAATCACACTAACCAGTGTTAGTTTTCAAATGAGGAAAAACTTACTTATATTCATCAGAATACACGCAATTTTTATAACAGGCTCTATAAAGCAGTATGAAGTATACATAGTAGTAGAACTCTTAAGCTGATGTTTACATTTTCATATTGATTCAAAATAGATTAAAGGATAAAGAGATTTATAAAAGATATAAAGCTTTGTTACTAAGGTAAAACTTACCACTTCTGTGAATTCATTACTTCCTAAGTCCAGTCTTTCCAGCTGAGTCAGTCTGGACATGGTTCTGCACAGGTAGGGATTAAAAAGGAATTGTATTTAAGAAAATATCAGTTATATGCAATCTTTCTACATTCATACAAATATACTATTTTAATCAGTATTAAATAGGGGTGCTCCTCTGTAATTGGACTGATACCTAAATAAGGTGAAATTTTCACACACTGTTCAACCAGGCACATATTAATGATCATCCCGTTAACTGTTGCACAAAGAGTACACTGCAACTCACCTACAGATTAATTTACAAAAGCTAAATAGTAATATTTATGATAAACAGTAAGTCAGAGAAGTCACTCTTCTTTTGAGTGCTTCAGCTTTTCACCTACAGTCACAATAAGTCTTCTCAGCAGCCAAAGGTCGAGTAACTACATGTTTTCCTCACAAAGAAAGACCACAGACTAATGATCAGCTAAACCAGAGAAGCCCACTGTTGAATCACTGTACTCAACAGCAATGTTCTCCCTCTGCAGGCTGCTGACAAAATTGCTGCCACATGATATGGGCTGGAATCCTAACTATTTCTCCAGTCCTACACGAATCAGATTACTGAACTGGATTTTGTGACACATCGATGCTCTTTAAGCCAATTTATAGCAAAGATTAAATCAGTGACTGAAGTAAAATCCATTATTTCAAGCTGTGTTTTGCAAAATTTTTCCTCCATTTGAAGTTCACTTTGGGGACTCCAGAGGGATTATCTACTACTGCTCACAGTGTTCTACATGATCAGTACTCTAGTCAACAGCAGTACTACCGAAACATATTTTCAGAGGGCCTGTGCATCCCTCGTATGACATTATGTTCTGTATTTATAATTAAATATAAGAGCTTCTAAACAGCTGAGTCTTCTACATTATCAGAATATATGTGTGAACACTTATATCTTCAAAAAACACCTGCATGAGCACAAGATGCTCTATGCTGTTATTCAAAGTTTCAGTTGTTCTTCAAATACACTAAGTATTGCAGCTGTTCTGAATACACAGTTCAAAAATTACATTCTGTTGAATAATGCCTTATTTGTTAAAAGTCAATGTGATTATTAATATTATTCATGAAATAACCTCCAAAAAAAGATTACACTCAACATTTGTCTATAGATTTCATTTTCATTGCATTACAGTAATTACCTTGGGGACAAACTAGGAATTTAGCGTAAGTGGGAAAGACATGATCAAGACAAAAGCAGAAGCTATTTCTTGCACTGCACACACAGCATACTCAGGCTTTAGGGAAAAGCCTTTAACTCACATTCCCTCTGTCTCAAAGAAGAAAAAGAAAAAGAAAAAAAAAAAAAAAACATGAAAAGACTACTTCCAGAAGAATCTGGGAAACATTTTCCCTCAATTTCTTGAAGCCCATGAACACGATGATTATCTGTAAGCCAAGTGCTAGAATTCATTTTACTATTCTACCAGAAATGATCTAAGACTCTCTGAAATACTGCATAATCTGAATTTCTGAAAGCTTTATGAGACCATGCCAATACCAATACAATGTCAGATGAGGTTTTCTACCACAGCCTGAGATGAATGGATTTTTTTCTTTCAGTTCAACATGAATTCTTCTATTTTTATTTTAATGGTTTGGTAAAGACACACACAATCAGTCTCCCAGGACAATACACTCCAAGGTCTGAGTGACTTTTTTTCCTAACTCCTTTACACCATTCAGCTCTGAGGCTAAACTGCTTACACAGTTAACACCAGATTCACAGAATCTAAGCAATAAAGCTCCTCTCCTCCCCGCTGCCAGATTTCACTAGATACACAAATTCCACTTCAGTCCAACCAAAATCTAGGTGCTCCTTTCCCATCCTGCTAGTGCTACATCCTTAAAGGCTCCAAGGCAACACAATGTTCCCATTCTTGACTTAATCATCAGTGTCTTACTAAAAACAAACAAAAATCAACACAGAACAACAACAAAAGCACCAAAACCCACTAAAACAACCACCACCACACCAAGACCACCACCAAAAACTGTTACATTGTTTTCATCAAGTGTCCTGGTGTTACAATTTGGAACTACAGCAAACCTCTCTCAAGTGTCTACAAAATTAATGGTATGTAACACTGATGGTATAACAAAGTAACTTTACTGATTTTGTTACCTTTTTTTTTTTTCTTGCCAAGATGCCTGTAATCTGGCAAACACAGAGGGTCAACTGTAAAACGTAAACACATGTGTTTGCAAGTCAAGGGCCTCAGTTATTTTCCTTCCCCACTGCCTGCGTAATCTATAGCACTTCCAGCTATTCTATTACTAACATCTCTTCACTTTTCTATATTGTTTATAGACCAACTACATCTTCAGACAAAATGCAAACAAAGCTTCCAATAATGTTAAAGTAACAGGAAAATTAAATGCTAAAGGAACTGGAATACAGGACTGAAAACAAATATTTACTAGATCACCAAGTTCCACCTATTTCTGTCTTGTCACTGTGCTATGTAATCCCTTCCATAAACTGAAAAATTTGTTTCATAATTCATATTATTGAACTTGCTGTCAAATCAATCCAACACTAAGGGATCAGGTAGTCTACATTATGCCTTGGATTCTGATGCTGTAAATAGTCAGCTTCACTAAGATTAACACCCTGCTTGAAGTAGCACACAATTCAAGAGGTGATAGCATGATTGGGCCCTGGATCATCGTAATTGCACCCTCAAATAACTTGATTCTTTCTAAAGAGGTTACTATTTTTATTGACAATTAGGCCACAGAAAAATGCTTAAAAAACAAAAACACACAAAAAACTTTTTAGCTTTCCATTGGGCCATTTTCCCAACTTCCAGCTACTTATCAGATAAATGCCTCTAAAATAGTCTCTGTATTTTTCCTTTCCTTTCAGTAGAAATATTTTCATTGAGCTGGTTTGCATTATAATACTGCCAGTGCTGCAGTCTCTGGATGTGTATAAGCCCCAAGCAAAATGATGCATTTGGCACAAAGCAAGGTTGATTTAGTGTGTTGGCATTAATTACCCATTTTGATTAGCAGTCTTTCAAGTGCTTTACATTTTAGTGTTAAGGATTTTGTGCATGAGGGCTAGCTGATTTTGTAGAAATTTATCCAAATACATTTCTCGTTACAAATACAAAAGAATATGCTGCAAGTATGAAAATATTCAAAAGGTGAAAGTGACAGGGGAAAAAAGAAAGAATAACTATATTTATAGCAAAAATATTAGCATGTACTGCTACATCTTACTAGCTTAAAAAAAAAAAAAAAAAGCCTTTGGATTTTCTATACTGTTCAAAGCTGTATAGCATGTTCCTTTTAAAACACAACAATTTCACACCAGCTTCTGTTCTAACATAATAGTTGAAGCCAGGCCACAGACACCTTTGTTGATCAGGTCAACTGCTGCATGGTTGTAACATCCCAAAAGGCAGATTCACCTCTTGCTTACCATGGACACCACAATAAATTTTTTCTCTCCAGTGCACATAATACAGAATTTCTGTTTACAGTGCCTCACTGTAGCAAAAATGGAGATTAAAATAATTAAATGGGGGGGGGGGGGAGAGAGAAAAAAATAAAAAAGGGAAAGAAAAAAAAAAAAAAAGTAGCCTCAATAGCCTTAATTTCCCTTAATTGAACCACAAGAGTACCAGAAGACAATAACAAAGGTAGCATCTCAGCATGTAAGCATGTACTGTAGATCATGATGGAAGTGCTGCAGAGGACATCTTCGTAACAGCTGTTTGTTTAGTTTTCCAGCAAGGATGAAACCCTGAGTACACTGAAGCCAATGAAAATTTCCAGCAAATTCAACAGAAGTTGTGGTTGGCTTAAATACATTACAGCATTTGTTTGAATGTTGCTTATCACTACAAGAGACCTATGTAAACTACTTTTCTTAAAATATCACATGCAATTCATGCTATTAGTGTTAATTATGGCAATTAAGGTCAGAGTAATTTTATAAACAAAATCTGTATTAGCTGCTAAGATTTAATTATAGCTACTGTTCCTCAGTTGGGAGTAACTTAATTTACAGAGCTACTACCCCAAATTACATGTCCCATAATTTTCTTTACTGAAAATAAGCGATATTAGAAAAAGCAAAGGAGGAGAGAAAATATTTATATCACATGAATGAGTAAAATGTTTTACACCTGGAAGACTTATATTCACACTTTCTCATGCCAGATATGAGTTCTGGCATCTTTATAATGCAGGCAGCATAGTACAGTACCAAGGCACACAGAAAGGGAATTCCAATGGAACATCATTTGCTACAGTCACTGAGAAAACTGACTGTTACCAAAAACACATGAGGAATAGGCTGCCATTGTGTTAAAAAAAACCCCTGCTGCTTTATAGAACAGGTATAGCATAATAGATTACATGCAACATAGTAATGAGTTGTTCCTTTATTCAGTCCTGAGGTATATTAAACTAAAAAAAAGTGTTCAAGTCATATGAATTGCATTCTGAGCAGGAGTCTCAATCTCCACATTTTATTCAGAGATTATGATCTTAATTCCCAAGGCATGCATCTCAGACACAGCCATCAGAACTGTACCCAGACAGGTGGGCAGCTCTACAATACTGCATACAAGAAGCATCAGACATCTCAGAACAATCATCCTGAGGTGCTCAACAGGTGGAACAGAAATCCACAGAGCTGGACAGGGACAGAAAAAAAAAATATATATGTATATGTATAGACACCCACACATATATATCTGAATAGGCGAACCTCTGGAAAGGCTAATCTCTGAATAGGCAGACCAGTGAGTCTGAAGGGAGGTACAATTTCAGCAGGATGGAGGAAAAGTTCCTTGTGAGAACTTGGCCCAGTTACTTAGCTACACATTTTAAGCTGTGATCTACTTCTCAATATGCACTACATTATCAGTATAGCTACAGAAAAAACCCTCCAAAGCAGTTTAAATAAATGTCACCCATACTTACTTTGGCAATATTTTTAACTGGTTTTCTCTAAGTTCCAATATCTGGAGCTTAGTTAATCTGTAACAGAAAGGTGTAACAAATTATCACAATATACTGTATTATATGATAAAAGCAATTGCTGAATTTATTTATATTGCTGAATTTCAGACAAAAACATCTACAGTTTGAAAAAAATTTTTCTGTAAGAATAAAAATATGTTTTGTGCATAAATCTGCATGTTATTTTAAATTAATTTATTCATTAAGGTTCGGTTTTCATAAAACAGCATACAAACTAGATCTCACTTGCTTTTCTGCACCTGTTAGAACATATTTCTTTTCCTTCATCCCAAAGATTTTATTGGATTCTTTATGGGACATGCTACCATATACAGAAGTACACGGGAAATAACAGAAAAAATGTAGGATCATTCCACACAAATTAATCTGCTGAATTAGTAATATCTGCAATGTACCAAACCATTTCATATAACCAGCCTCATCAGAGGAATACCTGTGGTCTTCCACATGGTAAAAACAACATCTAAATTCATCTTGAATTTCCTTCCATATCCTCTTCCTAGTCAGCTTCTTAAACCATTTTAATATTTCTGTTAGAAGGCAGTTTGACCTTTCTTTCAGCAGATCCTTGGTTGGCAGACAAATAACCTCTAAAGCCCAAACTCAACTGCTTGGCCAAGTTCAAAGCAGTCATGACATTCAAGCAATGCACCATCCCCAGTGGAATTTTTTGCAGCAGGACAGCAGTGACAACATTTTCTTTGTTAAATGAAATACAGAAACTGAGTGTGGTTTAAATACAGACATGATTGTATAGACAAGAGTTCTACATGTGAGCTAACAGCCCTCATACACACAAAAGAGGGCATTAAGCTCCCTGACTCAAAAAGGAGCTTAGTGAACAAACCAGTCTTTCCTGAAGGTGCTTAACTGAGTACCTTAAAAGGACAAAAACATTAATTTTGATTAAGTAGTAAGAACTACACTTAAAGTAAAAATAGAAAGCTGAAAACAATACTTATTTTTCCTCTAGACATTCACTCGTTTTGGGATGCATTTGAAAGCAGCAATCTGCTGCACCTATGAATAACCTAAGAATATAACAGTAACCTTGAAACAGAGCAGAAGTCAACGTAGCCCAGCATTGCAAGCAGCACTTACCATCTGGTATGAAATGCTGGAGGGGAACCTCCGCCCTCCAGTCTCTCAAAAGAAAAGCAAAACTGTAACAGTGCCAAAAGAATACCCTAATAAAAATCCAGTTCATGGTAATATCACTGCTGACTTCCTAGCCTTTTTACCCTACCTGCATCCTAAGATAGCAATTTGTGATGAAACAGGTCAAGTTATTTGTGTAGACACACCCAGATTTGAATGGTCATTTGGGGCTTGGACTTCCAAACCCAAGAACAACCAAACACTGCTTTAGGCTCCAGTTGGTGTTTTGCCTTGATGATAGGAAAGATATCTACAGAGTTTGTAGGTTTTCTTCACAACAGAATTATGCAGTAACATGTCTCAGTAGAAAGCAGTAGAAGCAAGCCACCATTCATATGCTAAACTACATACAGGCATGCCAACACTTTGTTGACTTAGCCAGAACTGACTGTACTACACTTCTAACAAGTTAATTCTATGAACTTAAAGATTGCTTTTGGCAATAGAAATGATTATAGCTTTGTGACCTTATTTCATGTTCTACTCTTTCTTCAGCTAACACTAAGAAATCGGAGAAGCAAATATCAAATTTCCTATGTGTAGAGCTACACAGAGGCTACTAGGGAAACATTTTCAACCTTTCCCGGCTGTGTCTAGATAGAGGCTGTGTAGATACAGCCTGTGTCTAAATTAGTAATTTGCTAGCTGTAATTTATGAGAAATACTGGTGTGAAGTAGTTGTCATTTCTTCCAGTATGAATGGAAGGGTTAATTCAAGTTTAATATAGTAATACACATCAAATACTCAGCCTAGCTGCTCTTTAAATTGCTTATGTAAACATGCATGTTCAGCATCTGAACTCCTATAATGGAACTGAAAATCTGGGGTTTAATTTGGAAGAGAAATACAGACAGAGTAGTCATCCACCCATACTAAAGGAAAAGCAGAAGTCATAGTGGCCAAATACATACTTCCTGTTCCATTCTATCATAAAGATTTGTCATGCTCATATATATTCCATTTCTCAATTGTAAAAACCCCAAACCACAGAAATATTTACACACCAACGAAACAGAAAGCTGTAACAGCATACTATTCAATTTTAAATATACCTGGTGGGAATATCTCAACAAAATTATTGTTCCAGTACTGATATTTAATGTAAACAACTGCTCCTGCTTTTAAAACGTATCTCGACTTTTAAATAAAACTAAATCTCTATATGGATGCCTTGCCAGGATAAGATCAATATCCTTCCTAAGTCTGATTTCTTTAACTATATAATCTGCAGAATATGTAAAAGAAATATGTAACAGGTATACTTAGAAACTCACTGTTCAACAGCAGTCACTCTTTGAAAAGCTAAAAATATTTCAGAGAGCTGGTCTTTATTTTTTACCTTCTTTGCAGTTTTGCTAATGTGGTGGGGGTTTTTTGTTGGTTTGTTTGTTTGTTTGTTTTTAATCATAGGTAAAATATAAAGGCAAGAGGACTACAATACATGCATAATACAGCAAGTTGCATTTGCAAAAATCTCAGCCAAATTGCATATATGTAACCAAATTAAGGCCCAAATTCGATTATCACTGTGCATTTATGTAAAAAATTATCCTAAGGTAGGTACTACTAAAAATATCTGCTACTGCCAAATAGTTGAGAAAAAAGATTACAAGTAAATTCTTTGCAGCATCACAGTAAGAAGTCTCTGGAAGCAATACCCCATTATAGACAACATTCTCGGGAGTTTTTAGAATGACACTGCTTACCTTAAACAACCATCAGTAAAAAACATTTCCTTTTTGAAGCACTGTCTCAAAATTAGCATGCAGTGAGCTTTAAGTTTAGAATGCTGTGCTTATATATTTGTACACTTAAATGCAAACACACGTGATGTATTTAGATGCAACAGATACGGTTTTCTTAGGTAAGCATAAGCAATTCTCATATTTTTGTGCAATGGTATAAAGGCTGACTCTGGGATCCATGCCAGCATTAATGCATTCAAATTAGTATTTGGGAGTGGAGAAAAAAAAAAAATCACTTTATCACCTCAGAATTTTGAAGGAACTGGCACATTTAATCAAAAGCCTGGTGATTTTTAATAAGTCTAGCAAGCTGGACCAGATCACTGAAGGACAGCAAGTATGTAATAGTCATAAAAAAAGGGGGAAAAAATTGGATAATCTTGACCTCAATAGTATGCAAAGCTTTGGCAGAAAGTTTGAAGCCAAGAATAAAGCACGGACATAAATGTAATAAAATGCTGCATGCAAATACTAAAAGTAGTTTGCATTACACAGTGTTTCCTTTCCTATGCATCAGGTTAAATGATGATGACACAGGGGCTCAAAGACCTTTTCTGGGACTATCCTGTTCAATGTTTTTTAACAGCAATCTTAAAGGACAGGAAAACATTTAAGTCAACTGATGACACAAAACAGTGACAGACAATACAGTGAGTTATTAGGATGTTGTAGGGAAAAAACCTGTACAACCTTAAGGACTGAAAAAACAAAACCAAAACAAACCAGAAAAGGGCCAAGATGTCATAGCACAGAGTGAAGTACTCGTGATTTCCTTGTAGAGTCATCAGCCATTTCTAGCTGAGCTGTCCACATGGTAGTTGGTCATGTGGGAAATGACACGAGGCAGCTGCAAAAAGGGCTAGTGGAACACTCGAGCATAACCACAGACATTTCCAAGAGAAACAAGAAGATAATAATGACATTGTACAAGCCATGAAGAGATCTCAATTTGAAATCTAAATATAGCTATATATGTAATCATCCTCTGTCAAAAAGATGATGAATTCAAACTGAAACTCATTCCAAGATAGATTAATATAATCAGGCACAAAGGAAAACCTGTCATACCAGAAGGAAACAGAATTTTGTTTAGTCTAAGAAACTAAAAGAGGCATATGAGAACATTATAAAACCAGCGGGTGAGAGAATGGGGGACAACACGAGAGATGACAGCAATTAAACTGTGGAACAAATGAATACGAACAGTAGAGAGAAACTGATGTGAGAAACCAGATTTCTAACCTGAACTGCTGGAACAGAGACTCTGATACATGGAACATAAAAACCTCACTAGCTTTAATATGGCATTGGCTTTATTTTAAAAGACATTGCCAGTTAGAGCAGGAAGATTAACTAACTTATAAGACCAACTGTGTATATCCGAAGTCTTTCTTTTCACCTGTAGTGACTGTTTTTTACTAAGAAATTTTGCCATTTGGTTAGACTATTAAAAATCAGAACAGAAAAATGTATAGGTAATCATTAAAATTCCAACAAGACTATGCATCTTCTAGATATTTCTTCTTCAACCTTAATGAAGGCTTTTGAAATGCAAACTTTATGTACTTGAAACAAGCACGATAATTAATGCTCCTGCATCATAAGCAGCTTTTTTGTTTGCTGGGTGTGTAACAGATCCGGTGCTTTTAATTGCTCATCAGGGAATGACTAATAACTGGACAGAGAAGAATAGGCCAACAACCCTGATCACAGATGACTAATAAGCTAATGGTCACTAATGGCCTGCATCTGTGCTCATCTTTCATTGTACATCTCCTGGTCTGCCAAACTTGTGCAGAACACGATTTGGGAGCTTTTCTAATCTCTTGTAAATTGTGCTGACCCAACTATAAGCACAGTCAGAAACAGAGCATAAAATAAGAGTGAAGAAAGGTGAAAAAAGCAGAAATGGCTGAATTAGGATTATAAGGAGAATAGGATGAATTATGCTTATCCAGGAGCCTTCTTTTTAACAATATTTCCCTTTCACTTTTGCTCCCAAGATTGAATCAGTTTTAAAGACGTAAGAGGGTTATATTTGTCTTGGATTTAAGCTATTACATGGAACAATTTTGCTTATTTAGCACACTGCAAATATACTAAGTCCTTCAGAAAGATTCCTGGCAACAAGGCACTTGAGAATTATAGATGTGCATGAAGGAATCTGTGCATCCAGGAGAGGACAAGAGGAATTACAGATGTCACTATTTGCTTCACTCTAATGACTAAATGATAAACAATCCATATTTCAGAAATACTAGTCTCCCATACTCACCAGACTTGTGTTGTAGAAGCAGCAAGCATGTAAATGAGTTTTATTTCTTGGCATTTTATAAGTACTATGTCTGTCCTTCAAAAGCCCAATGAAAAATGGTGATAGTCAGTTTTATCTGTAACTAATACGTGGCATAAATGGATCTGTAACATATACTTCTTCGCCACGTCCAGTTCACACTTTGCATGAGAAGCAGCAGGAACCGCTCTGCATAAATTTAAAATTAAATGAAGATACTAAGTTTCAAATTTTACTTACCTGCCAAAATTGGCTGGCAAAAACTCAAGAAAAGCATCATTCAGGTACAGCTGCGTTAGGTTTAACAGTTGGGAAAATCCATCTGGAAGTCTGTATATAAATAAAATAACATAGTGACATTTTTTCAATTATATTCAGGGCATTAAGTAATTTTCTTGAACAACAATACAGTATTGAAGTCTTACATATTGATAACATTAAAATTAAGGTAGTACCAGAATTTCTACAAAATTGTACTAAATACATGTTCTCTGAAAGCCTACTGTCAATGTTTGTAGTTTTTGTTTTGTTTGTTTGTTTGTTTAAGCATTGAGATTATCCTCAATGCTTAAACAAACAAACAAATCTATAGGCAATAAAAACTACAGAACCCAAATATAGCCTTGCTACGTATTTATGGTAACTTATATGTTACTGGTAACTTATGTGGAGGAGGCATTCATTAGGCAGATAAATTAAAACCTAAACAACACCTTTTTTTTCCCAGGAGAGTTATGTTATACAAAGTTTGTATCTCTGTCAGTGCTACTTCTGGCAAATTAATTTTGTCACTACAGAAAGTGACACGGAAATCACTCATATAAGTTAAGTCTGAAAAAGAGTGGTACAGACTTAAAACTAAAATTAATTCTTTGCATATTTCTCTACGTTCACAGAGAAGAAACGGACTTTAAAAAGCGGAGAAAGCCACATGGTATAATGCAGGATTGCCCACATAGCCTATTAACTTGGGCAAAACACTCTAACGACATAGCTACAGTGTATCACAGTGCAATGAGGTTAACAAGACACTTCTCAGCTAACTCTGCTCCTTGCCTCCCACAGTTGGCAAATGTTTGGGACAAGTTTGAGACTCAGCAGTGTTTGCACAAAATATAAAGCATCCAAAAAATGACAAACTTACTTGGAAATCGGATTTACGCTGGCCTCAACAACTGTCAAGACTTTACAGTTTTTTATATTTTCTGGAAACTCTTGTATGCCTGCAAGATACAGGGAGACATAGGGAATCAGTCTTAATTTATTAGACTCCACCACAGGCATAACAATAACGCATATAAAACTGCTAGCCATAAAAACCTTAATTCTTTTAGCAACTACTGGACTGGTTCTCTGATATTTCATTTTAGATACCATTTTCATTGAAGAAATAGATTTATACAATAACCATTATTTTACTATCCTGTTCCTAAAGCATTTCATATGGCAGCTTAGCAGGCAGCTCACCAGGCAGCATTACAGAAACAGCACACTAACAATTCCCACTGCTGATTACCAAATATTAAAGTACACATTCATTAATTCTTTTTTAAAAGGCATTCATACACATGGTAGAACAAAGTTTCCAACAGGATCTGTTTGTCAGATGCATGACTTGTGTATTATCCAGGTATATGGTAAAGTTTCAAGTATATTTACAGTTCTGAATAGATAACCCAAAATGTGACATATGCTTGCTGTTTGCTTCAGATTATTTGTAGAGAAGGACTAAAACTGCAGACAATTATGTCTGAAAATTAATACAACAAAGAACCTCTTTGTCCAATGTTATCTTCTGAAACACCAGAGTAAATTTGCAATCCACTTATCTGTCAAATTCATATTTGTGAGAAACTGACAAAGCGGGCCTAGAAAATCCAAGACAGGTATCTGCCATGTCAATAGGAAATCAGTACTGAATCATTCTACTGCCCAAGACTTTCACCTCAATATTTACTATACCATAAAAACAAATAAAACCATAGTTATCACAACTGCAGTTGCTTTTGCAAATTATCACTACTCTGTTCTTACACCATGGGATGGGTGTTTTGATTTTAAATAAACTTGTTCTAAGTATAGCAAACATTCATACTGCAGTCCTTCCACTTGGATTAAGAATACACTGTTTTTTTTAAGAAAAATCCGTATGTCAGTAAAATAAAATTTGTTCAAAACAACACTTTTTTTTTTTTTTTTTCCAGATAACAGAAATCTTAGCTCTTTGCCTTTCAATTAATGCATATAATTTTATCTGCATCTGAAGTGCTTTCATCAGGTTTGTGGAGTGGGCTTCCTGAAACCAGGGAACGTGACCACTAAGAAGGAAATACCCCCTGTGGATGCTTGCTTTTAGGCTAGTGAAAACATGAAATTTCATGCTGCTCCAAGCAACAAACTCTCTCACAGTCCAGCTGCAGAGAGAAAGACAAGAACAGTGTGTCTTCTCATTCAGATGGCAGGTGGGACTTTGTTACGTCTCTGCATGTACCTGTTCTGAGAATAATGAAACAAAAAACACGGCAAAGCACCAACTGCTAATAATTTTATTTACATAAGGAATTCCACAGTTTATACTGCTAGCATAGAGCTTTGTGATTTCTATGTTTGTTCACTAACAAGACTGACCTGCTCTATTAGGACTTAATAGATGGCAATACTGGTAGTCAAGGAAAGTAGTCACAACACTCATACTTCTACATTAAGTCAATTTGTAATGTTGAAGAGCAAAGTCACCATGCCAACTTTGCCATGAATTCAACTCAAGCAGGAACACCATTTCTGTCAAAGTAGACTTTAAGGTCTTTCTTGACAGAAACCTTTTTGTCATACTAAATGGTTGAAGCTATTAGTTTTTATTCATACCAGGTGTTATACTCTATTACTGAGATGTGAAAGGCAAGAAAAGCACACTAAGCCACACAGTCAAACCAGGTGTTTAAATACCTCTAATTATCATGGATCCTTTTGGGAAACAGCTTGGTGAACTCGAGAACAATAAAATGTAGAAGCAGAGGGGACTAGGGGGAATTGAGCCATCAACTGTAATATAGGCCAAGATTTCTGACACTTTCGTTTTCCTGCCAAGTGTGTTCATTTATATGCACACATGTGTAAATAAAAACATAGCTTTATATACACAGCTTCAGCCATGTGAAGTTTACTGGGGCTGCGAGTGGAGCTGAAGCAGAATATGATGACAGGGGGTACTGATTCAACTCATCGCTCTCATGGTTCAAGATCAAAACTAAAGAGGTAACACCTAAAATGTAATGAAGCTTCATTTCTGGAAAGCAGCAGTGATATTTTCAAGTTCAAAGACAGATTTGAAGAAAGATTAGAAAACTACCATAGAAAGCCTAGAAATCAATCTTGCCTACTGCTGTCATATAATCTTTGTATTAAGAGAAACACATTTCCAGGAAATTTAAATATTCATCATCTTAATTCCAGTTGTAGCTAGAAGCCTCTATCACAAAACAAGAATATCCAAAAATACAGATGGAACGCATCTAACACGTTGCAGTATCCTGAGCCATGGCAGTTGAACAAAAATCTACCACGTAAGAGGCCTGTATAGATGAAGCTACAGATGATTTGTATGCAGCAGTCTTTTATTGCCTAATAAGTACACCAAGACCCCTTTACAGCTGATGATATAACTTCACCTCTTAAAATGAAGATCTACATTAACCAGAGTTAACCACTGCTAAACTCTTCCATGAAGGCAGAGTTGTGTTTCAGACTCACTCCATAACATTAGTTTTGCTCTTGGAATCATACTGAGAGATTTGCTAAGCTTAGTTTCCTGAAAGAGGGTCACACTACTGGCCTTGGCTTGGTCCTTGGATGAAAGATTGCTCTGGTCCAAGAAGTTAAACCTCATGTTTTTAATATTAATATTAGTTTCCACTGCCTGTGTCAAGAATTCATTGAAGCACAGAAGACTTAATTCTGTGATAACTACCTAGAAAAGAAAACACACAGCACATCTGCTAGAGAGGAGAATGTCAACGTAAACTTGCTTTCAAAAAAGCAGCCAAATAAAATATTAACTATCCAAATAGAGACACGTTAAATCAGCATGCTTTTGTACATAATCGGAGGACTCTACAGTAGTCTCTTGTTTGACTATGCCTTGGGCAAGAGGCAGTAACAGTTCTAACAACAAATTAACAACAGAAATTCAACTGACAGGGGAAAGCTAACAATGAAGGAGCCTGTGAATTTATTTTTGCTTCTTCTTAGGGCCAGGATTGTAATAGTACACATGATCTTTACCAATCTCACTCAACAGTTCAGTAACGGATAAATGGCTGCCATCATTCCAAAGAGCAGTAAATTGGGAATGACAGCATGAAATATACCTAATGTTTGCAGTACACATTCAGAAGAGAAAAAATTCAGGAGACTACTCCCCTCTACCATGTGACAGGAAGTTGCTTTTACTACCTGGTATTACAACAACCTTCAGATGCTGACTTTTCCTCAGCTGCATTCCTCCTGCATGCTAGAAACATGAAGTTACTGCTGTATTAGTATTCTTTCAGTTCTCTCACCAAGAGAGCGAATTCAAAAAGCAAGAAAGAAAGAAGAGTAAGTAAGAAGGAAGAGAGACACTGGAAACAGATATGAGAAAAGGACAAAGGGCTGTAAAGTGCACTTTAGAAGAGGATCTGTTCCTTCTTTTTCCGCTTTCTATCGATCATGAGCGTACTGAATCTTCTTCCCCGTTAAGGAAGTTCAGCAAATGTCGAGGGTCTCTGTGACCGCATCTTACAACACTCCTTTCATAACACAGTGCTATTTAATCCATTTGATAGCCACCCCCACCCTCCATAAGCATCTGATCCAATGAGCCCTGCAAACTGAGATCCACATTCCTTTCTACATTCCATTTTTCTTTTGTGTTTTTTATTGCTTCCTTTCTACACTGATACTGACGGATTACAAGAGGAGGAAGACAGACAGTGCAACAGACTGCTTTGGGGTTAACTAGTCTGTTGCAGCCTTACCCTGCTTTCCTCGAAAAACATCATATAGACAAGTTATTTATCCAGCTGTTTCCTACTTTATATCATAACAACCATCACCCCCAACCCATTTCAGTGCTGTAGCTGATTTACAGATCATGGTTACTGTTTTGCAAAGTAGTACAAACCACCACACTTGTGGACTATGACCATTTGCAGAGCACAACAGGACAAAATATAATTTCCTGGTAATCTTCAATTCTAACTACCAGATCCAAACTGAATTGAGAGCAAAGTTCTTTTTGTAGTGTAGTTTCCCAAATAAGTGGTATTTGCATGATGTTATGTAATAGCTTTTAGTATTTAATTGTCTGTTCCTTCCTCCCCATATTCCTACATTTCAGGCACTTTTAAACTCTCTGGCCAGTTTCTACCAAAAACAACACTAGAACAAACAAACAAAAAAAAAAGAGAGAGAGAGAAAGGCGGGGGCGGTGGAGCGGGGGGAGGACTGGAAGGGCAGGACTGGAAGATTGTTAAGGAAGATTTGGCAGGAAGGTAAGGTAGAGGAATCTAAAATTCTTATCTGGACTAAGCCAAAAGCAGAAAGCATTCATCATTCAGAACTCTACTTAGCAAAAACTCACCAGCTAACCACCCTAACCTAGAAGTTGTATTTAATCAGGATCCCAGACCAGCTGTAGCTCATGCCCAAAGGGCATACCAAAAAGGTCATACAGGGATTTTGGGTCAATAAGCACAAATCTGAAGGTAATCAACCTCAGTTCTGGATCACATAACACGGCTGAAATAGGGAATTTCGCTTGATCACTAACTCCCCGGAGAGCAATGATTGTTTTGGCACAGCTCCTCAGAGCAAATGTGCACAAATGTCCCTCCCTTTGTTTAGACTGGATTAAGGCAATTGTAAGTATAATTGGGGTCCCACTCACCATCTGGAGTTACACTCACCTCCTCCCCTACATAGCACAATCCTTTCCCGTCTCCAGGGCCAGTGTAACTTGCAGAGCAAGAGAGAAAACTGGGACAACTTTTTCTCTCCATCAGATAAGATTTTTCACTCAAATACTGGCAACTCTGGATTTACAGAAAATTGTGCAAGTCACATCTGCTGCTGGTAGTATCCTTCACTGCAATGGATCCCAGAGCTGACACTCCAGTATGCTGCTGTTTCAGCTCTACTGCAGATTGGGGCTTGCTCTGCTGTTCGTACTCTAGTCATGTAGTCATATTTTTCTTCACAATCAAATGCTAAAAGTAGTATGCCCAGATTTCAGTTATTGAAAGCATTACCGCTATCCAGCAGCAGCAGTGCCTCCAATCCAAGTTTTACCTCTTCTCACACAGAAATGTTTTAAAGAGGCTTTCCCCATGCCCCCACCTGCCCAAAAAAGTATTGATTCATTCCAAAAAAGCGCAGATAAAGAAAATCACTTTCATAACGAGACCTGTGGAAGCCACATGGGTGATGTTCCCAAAGGAGTTTACAGCCAAGATCTCTCAGTTTGTGGGAAATCTGAGAAAAAAGAATTTCTCTCCAAACAGTAGGCACACCAAAAAACCCTCTTACTGCAAATACACGGAACTACAGCCTGCTGTGCACCCATACCGCTCTGCACCCTTACAAGTACAGAAGATGCAAACATACAAGCTCTGTTTGCATGAATATGAAAGCAATCTTAATTAGATACATTCTTCCCTCAGCTAATCTACTCATCCTGGCCTCATCTTCTGGCCAAGGAGCTATTATATTAGGACCTACCTGAAAGCTGCTTCACCACAAAAAGAGCAGCTTTTGTTTGTTCTTCCACTCAGGTCTCTGCTACAACATGGATCAAATGGCAATAAAAATATTTTCAGAGCTCATGAATACACACCACAGCTCTCCCAAAGATTATGTAAAATCTGTTGCAAAAGCCAAAATTTTAAACTAAAAGCTTAGACTAAAGTACCAGTCACTGTCTGTATTCTTGTATATTTAGATAACTCACTTTAATTTTGGATTTCTGCATATTTTCTGAATTAAAAGCACCATTTTTTACTGTTCAAAGTAAGCAGTGTGTTAAAGCCCAATAAATTCACTGCACAATGCTGACCCATCCATCCTTTCTTTTCAAAGTTCATTCCTCTTTCCAAAATTCTTGAAGGATCCCTTGCCACAGCTGATTTCAAATCAACGAAGATCTCAGGTTGCCACAAGATGCCTGGCCAGGCTGTGGGACAGCAGTAGCACCTCTTGCTCACAGCTGGAGTTACAGCTTGGCAACTTCATGTTGGCCTTCACGTACCTGTGCCTGTGCACAAGGTGGTAACTCAGTATGCTGGTCGTCATCAAGCAGCTTCGGAGCCTCTGGCTTATTTAGTGAAAACCTACCCTAAAATCAATCAGTCATTTCAAGGGAAAGGAGCAATCATTGCAAATATACCTTTGTATAGTTCTGCAAACAGATATCCCAAAGCTTTTGAAACCCGCTCTATGTCAAATTAGTTGCTCCTCTTGCACTCTCAGAGCATCAGAACTGTAAAATTCCTTGCAACTTGGTTTTCCTTGTATATATGCATTACAGAAGCCATGGCTTTCAGTCTGTCTCTTACTAAAGGCAAAAATACGTAAGCTTGGATACCTGTCAAAGAAAACTATCTTTCTCAAGAAGTACAACTCAAAAAATAAATCTGTACACTTGTTACAGACTTAATAAAACACCAGTTTTAATACACTTACATAGCTTTTCATTCTCTACTCTCTGCACCTTGTTTACGTGAGGAAGTTCCCTCCCTAGAAAAATTTTTGCTTTTATCAAGGTGTCCTGGTTTTGGTTAAAACAAGACCAATTCTCTTTTAGTGATTTTTCCTTTCAACTATGTTCTCCTAAGTAACTGCATTTTCCTGAGGTTGGCTGCATGTTTTTTTGGACAGTGCTCGCTCTGGAGCTGACAAACAGTATGAAAAATATGCAGAAAAGGCCCAGGTTTATCCTTATTGCTATGGCAGCCAAGGTCACTGATAAATTTCATCTGCCTAGCATACTCACAGGGAGGGCCAGACAGAACAGGTGACCAAAATTGACCAATAAGGTATTCTATGCCATTCATGTCATATACCACATAAAAGTGGGAGATCACAGGGGTCTCCCTCTCTTTGACCATGGCCAGCATCTGAAGAGAACCCTGACAGCTCTGTCTGTGATCCTCAGCCTGGTGCCAGGCCCTGCATCCCTGAATCCAGTTCAGGTTTACTGCTAAATCCAGCCCAGGACCTCTGGTGCCTGCCTTGCACCACGCCAGCTTTACCACAGGGCCTAGCTATGCCCAGCTGGGAAATCCAATATTGCTTTAATGTATTTTGCATTATTTTCTCTTATTAGCAGTATTAGAAATAATTTTTAACTATTTTAACTTTTAACTTAGCATTTTAAACTTTCCAGCTTCTAAGTCTCTCTCCCTTCTCCTCCTGTTCCCTTTCCTTAGCGGGGAGGGCAGGGATTAACAGCATCTGTCACGGGGTTTATTGTCACTCACCAATGAAGGGCGACACAGAAATTGCTAATCTAAAAATCTTTAAAAAATTTTACAAACTTCTGAAAACCAGCTCCACTGGATTTTCTGATTTTTCTTTTAAGTTACTTCACTTGACAATATCTACTTGCAGCTTAGTAAGCAGATTCACCTCTCCATCTTTACTTTGCAAAGTTATTTTCTTCAGTTCTGCACATTCTGAAAGTTGTAAGGTTTCTTTTCTCATTTGTCCTCCCTTTAATGATACTCACCTGCAGGGCTGTAAGTTATGAGTGTGCTGGGGGCTCCTTTTTTAAGTTTACACAATTAAAAATGGAAGTCAAAGCTTTATTTGGAGGACTGTTTTGAGGTTTTTCATATGGGGAAATAAATAACTTTTGTACAGTCCCAATAATTATTAACACAAAAATGTCAGTCAAGCTACAAATCTAACAGAAACAAGTTAAACAGTGTTTTCATTAAAAAAAAAAAAAAAAAAAAAGTTTTAAAAAATAAATAAATCAAATACCTCCGTAGGGAAATCAGGTTTCTCTAGTGAGTTTTAAAGAAAAATGTACTCTTATTGTTTGTGATAACTATTATAATTAGATTTACAATAAAATACAGTATTGATAACAGCAATATATTTGGTACTCACATTGTTAATGAGGTGGGTACTTAACTACGTACATTTACTTAATAAAATATTTATTCTCAATTAAGCCAAAAGGTTCTTTTGCAGAATAAGTGTCCACATGTGGAAAAAAGCAGAAGTATTAAGACATAAATTGCCTTTTTATACCTCTGAATGCATTACAAGTCTGAGTCAAGTTTAGTATTAGTAAAATTTTTGTTTTGACACCACTTATGAAATTCAAAAGTTTCAGGTTTTAATCAGAAAGCTGAAAAGTCACACCGATTCTGTGATGTTCAGACAGTAATGAATCCTATTTTATACTGTATGTTAGCTTCCTGATCTGTTTAAATGGATAACGCCTCCTCATCACTTTCTACAACAACAACTTGCGCTGCTAAAGTATCAGAGCCAATGCAGGCAGAGAAAAGGCAACAGTTTAGTTGGTGTTTTTTATAGTTTTGAGGTTTTTTTATTCCTTTTATACACATGTACTGGCACAGTTAGAATACTCCAGCAAGCCAACATGAGTCTTCCAAGCATTCACCTTCAAACCATCTGAAAGAACTTCAATTTTTAGAGTAAGGTATCTCCAGGCATACTCTAGCCATGTTCCTTACACAATATAAAGGAAAAGGAGTCTGAGTAGCAATATGGATTCCTAAATGCCTTTTCTCTGGAAAAAAAAATATACATTTTTTTAATAAGTTTTTTTTTAACCAATAATGCTACTTCTTGAAGACATGCCTGACATACTGTTTTTCATAAACCTAAACATGCCAGGGCAGGGTAAAACTGCAAAATGTGGAACACTGGGAAGGTTGTGGGCAGCAGTTTTGTTCATAATGCTGTCCTGGACAATTACCAAGGTTCAGGTTGTTTCCAGCTATGTCTAATTCATGGCTGGAGTGACTCACCTGAGTAACCTGAAACTCAAGTGTAACATAAACATGTGAAGCTGCTCTGCTTTTTTCCCCCCAATCTCCTGCCACCCTGGGTAGCAAATTCAGTGTTGTCTATCCAGTCACTTTTGGTTCATACGTGATGACTGTCACTCAAAGCACATCCCTTTACAAAAACAAAGGTACATTCTGACTTTACGTGCAAATCCATCCCTAAAAACCCCATAATTACTTCTACAGTACCCTTTCTGTGTTACAAGAATGTTTTAGAGTTCGTTATGAGATCTGTATTAAACTTATTTCAACTGCATTGAAATTCTAGTCTGTTCACATCCTCTCTTACACACAGAAATCATTTAATTCTGCAAAGACAGACAATACATTTAAGAAAAAACACTGTAAACACTTGAATAAAGAACTTTAAATAGAATAGCTGCCTACATTTAGGATAAATTTATGACCTCTAGATAATACTACATTATAATAAAGCTACAGACTCAAGAGTCAGCAGCGGATCAATTATCTTTTATTTCACTATCACGGATGATATAAAACTCCTGCTCCCATCTGCCCTTCCCCATCCGTCCCAGTAGACGCAGAGAAAAGCAAATTTACAGCAGGTTATTTTTGTATTCATGATCTTCCTCTCTCACTTCTCCCTGTGGAAAATAAAACTTGGATCTGTCTTCCTATTAACTATGAATAATTCTCATTTCCTTTGAAAACCATATTCCTAACTGCACCAGATGGGCAACATAAGACTAGATACTCGCCTGAATTCTCATTTTCCAACTCACCAACTTCTGGCACACAGCATACTAAAGCTATTTTGCCAAATCAGCAGATGATTTTAAAACACTGAAGAAAACATATTTGGTCTAAATTTGCATCTGGTAACAACATTCTTTAAAATTACTTAAAATAATTTTATAGACAGATGGGGGGGTGTATGTTTGTTTTCTTTGATTTGGTTTGTGTATTTTCCCATGAACATTCCTCACAACACAGACTGACAAATTGACATGTTTAAATTTGCTGTAACATTGCAGTGAAAGAGAATTGCATCTCAATATGTAACAGAAAACTGAAGACACTCTTCTTTCCAAACAACCATGTTTATTTTTGTCTTGCTATTTTTTTTCTTGCTATTTAATCCTCCAAAGGCCTGAATAATACAGAACTTAAAAAATCTTTGTTCTTTTACCACCTGCAACCAGGGAAAACCAGACCATCCCACTGTTTCCCACTATGCTAACTTCATAGTCATAAGTAATTCCAAGCACTTTTCCCAGCCTTCCAGGAAAGCCTGTTTTCCCTGGCAGTCATCTCATGGCATGCTTCAGCCTTTCAAATCACTTGATTCTAGTAACCTGTAAAGCTAACTCTTCTGCCCATTTATATGTCCTCACACACCGTACATGAATGCTTTTCTCTTCTTCAAAGAAGAGGTAAAAATATTTCCTTGACCGCCTTCCACATTGTGCTAGGTGCAGGCTGAGGCTGGCATCCCAGAGCCTTAGAAGTTAAGAAACCCTGAAAGAGACAGATTTAGGGGCAAAGAGTGGTGTTGTGTAGGGGTTTTTTGGTGTTTTGTTCGTGTTTTGTTTGTTTTCCTCCTGTACAACTGTTGATACATTAAATAACCTGGCCACAGAGGATTTTAAAATTTTTAATTTTATTTTAGCTTCATAAATAAACAGTTTTCTAGGTGGGTCTTACATTCTGTGTGCTGCAAGTTCTTTCTAGGATGTAAGCCAGTAGGACTCAGAGATAAGGGCAACTCTAGATGCTTTATAGACTGCAGGATGTAATTTCTCGTATAGAAATGTAGTTTATCTATTGTAACCTTTGTTCAAGTATCATTTCATCTTTGGGACTAGGACAGCATCAAGCTTTAGGTAAAAGTTTCAAAGCTGAAGCATACCTGGAAAGAATCAGGTTAAAATGTCATAAAAGAACAACTGATGTACTCACTACCAAAAAACTATAGAATTTATTGCCTATTGCTAAGACTAAAGGCAAAGCTAAAACTAATTCTGTTACATGCTTACTGCATATACAGCAGCAGTTCGGTATTTTAAGCTACATCTATGCCATGACCTCTTCAGCAGCCATGAATAATAAATTCCAAACCAAACGCTTGTACAAAGACTTCTGTATACTCCAGAACACACAGTCATTAGAGGTTTGTACTCTGTAGCTCAGCACATGCCTCAAGATGTACATCACTTCAGGCAAAGACTAGATATATTGACAGGGGAGGAGTCAAACCAAGACTACTAAATAAAAACCCCACCCTGTCTGGCTCAAGAAGGCCCAAAACCAGGAGCTGCTAGACATTGGGAGCATACAGTGAAACATGCATGTCTGCTGGCTTTCCATATTTTACTAAATCTTCCCTAGACCTCTGCTTTTTGTCACTCTTGAGGACAGGACACTCGACTAGATGAATCCTTGTTCTGATTAAATATTATTAAATAAGCATCCACCCTTGCATATCTGGTGTCTCTCTGTTACAGTTTTATATATTGTACATATGAAATTAGATACATTTAAATCTGAAATTAAAAAGGCAAGACCTTTTAAGAGCTATTAAAACGTCATAAAAACATTGCTTTCTTGGACTAATACCTTTTCTGTAACAATCTGTTGCCTTGAAGAATCTGCAGTTTTGATCTTTCATCTAAACATCAAATATTATGCACAGATATGTGTATGTATCTAGTTCTACTTGGAACTGGATGATTTACTGTGCAACAGGTCTCCTTCTGTGAGCCAGACTGCAATTCATGCAGTAACTTGAACACATTTTAAAGTTGAAGCTTCATTCTTCATTTTTGTTTCAGCTCTCTAGAATTAAATTATTCTCTTTGGTCAATACATTCAATTCTGCCTACACCACGAACAGCTCAACTATCTTACACAAAAATCCTATCAACTTTCATATATAGTGGTATTTAAAAACTAAAGTCTAACTAACTCTTCTTCTAAAATACAACCTTTAAAACTAAATGCATTTTTGATCCAAAGGCATCTGCACAGTATGACTTAGCTTCATCCACATCAGAAGAAAACATGGTATATCAATACTACAAGAAAAAAACAGGAACTATCACCTTCCCCTGCCACAAGCACAGGAATCTGAAAAGCACACTCAGTTATTTTAGAATTTGGCATCTTTCATCATCCTGCGCTAAGACTGATGATTAATCTTCAGGTTGGTATTTTTTTCAATAAATTAAGGGAAAGAAATTCCTGTACTACCCACCCACCAAGTCTACTGCTTCCATATTTTATTCTTTCAACATCTATAGAGAAAAAGGAAGAATCAGAGATTTTGAAAATAGTCTTGGAAAACTATTAAAGCCCCTCTTATTTGGCTCTATTAGAGACACGCACCAGAACAATCGTGGACAGTGAGAAACTGAGCAGTAAATTCTTACCAAGAGAAAAAGAGACATAGGAAATAGAATAGGCTTGCAGTTGTCAAGAGAAAAATGTTCCATGGTTGCCACAGTAGACCGGTAAACAGAAAAGGACTTAAGCCAACAAACTGAAGTCTCAAATAACATCAAATTTATTACAGAACAAACAGCACTATTTCTTGCCTCAGGGTAAGGTAAGAAATACAGGGACCCTGTATTTGTTTTTGACAAACAGGGACCCCAATTTGTTGGTTTTATTTTGAGTTTTACAGAGCTTTCAGAAATAGTGGGAGACATGATGTACCAGGTAAACAGGCATGTGACCTCAGGACTATTTTTGCTGTGCAGCACTAGGCAGAGAAGCTATCCAAACTGTGATAAGGCTGAGAACAGGCACATGATAATAGTTTAAATAAGCTTCTGTCCTATCATTTCTCTGAAAGGTGTTGAAAACAAACCAAAACAACCCCTAGATAACAGAGCTTCATAGTTTAATGGGATAGTGCATGGTTCAGCTATTGCTTCCTTAAATTCTTTGTATGCCTCAGAGGAACAAGTGCTCGTTCAGCAGCTCTCTGAAGGCTTAGCTAAAGGTTACGCCATTTTGGACAGACAAGAACTCTCTAGCTGGTAACTGACCAGCTGCCTATTTATGTCCATAAGCGAAGGAATTTGCCAGCTCTAGAACTCAAATGCCCTTTTGCTGCTTTTAAGTCTTCTGCATTAAGAACTTGTGTTGGAAACAGTTAATCCTTTCAACAGTTCAGCCTAGGACAAAAAGATGATTCTTTCCCTGTTGTGTGTCACTGTAAAATTTTAAGGCCAGCATTCTCTAAGAAAGACTATTAATCCACTTGTACCAGGAACAGAACAGTGACAATCAGGTCAATTTATCACACTAAATGCTGTGTTCATTAGGCAGAAATAATAAAGTAACAGTTTAAGTACAGACTGGGCTACAATGGACAATCAAGGAGAATGCCAACACCTAAACAACTAGAACAATTTCTTAATAAAGCAGAACTTACTTAGCTATGTGAGTAATAATCAGCTAGCTGTCCTAATGAAACAATGAACATGATAAAATCTTTAGCATATTTATGCAATTTGTATTTTCAAATACGATTTCAAGGAGAGGTCCTCACACTTCACATTGAGTTAGTAAGACAAGACTATTATATCGTCATCAATTACCATGACTGAACTTTTTTTTCTCTCAAATAAGCCACACAACTAAGTCTGATGGCAATATAAGTTACTTCAGTTTCTTCACAGTCGCTCACATCTGCCAGCTTGCCAAAGCAGCACCATTAATAAAACCCCTTGTACAAAATACTTCGCTGACAACGTTTCGTAATTTATAGAAGGCTGACTCACACACAATGATAGATTTTTAACAAGTCAGACAGGTGAACCAGTCATTGTCCATAGTCACTTTTCCCCACGTGAAAGAAGTTAGCATCCCCAGAGCAGGACAGCAAAGCAGCCAAGTCCTACTCCAATTTTCAGATAGCTTGTTAAAATAAACTGAAAACAATATTAATATGAAACAAAATATTACAACAGAATCCAGCCAAATAAATTATAATAAAATTATATTTATAAAAATATATAAACTATTATAGCAAATTATGAGGAAAGCCACTAAAAATAATACATTCAAGCATATGCATTTTGAGAGAATGTAAAATACAGTCTCAGTTTTCAGTAATTAATCTCATTGTACAAACTAATCAATTTTATACAATTAAATATCACAACCAGATCATAAAAGAGCATCTTTTAAGTTAAGCAGTGATTTGGAGTAGTAATTTAAAATTTACTAGCTGTGTAGCTTCTAAAAATTATACTTTCAGTAGTGTCTTTGTTTAGTCAATGGTGATTTGCCTTCTAGCTATACCAATATAATAAATGAAGTGACTTACCGTTCTTGCTGACATCCAGTTCCCTGAGATTAATGAGATTTGCAATGGATGCTGGCAATGTGGTTAGATCATTGTCTGGCAAACTCAGCTTGTGCAGAGACTGACAGTTAAAAAGTTGCTATTGAAACAAAGAAAAAAAGTGAATGCAAATTTCTCCCAGTTTCCTTTACATAGCTTTTGTTTTTAATTCCCTTAAACTTCTGACCTTGCAGCTTGAAGGCCAGACTGCTTAGATTTTCTGACTACAAAAACTTTATTTAACTAGTTTTATTCAAAATTGACTAAGTTTGCAATGCTTAGGAAGGCAAAAGACTGCAAACAACCACAACAAGCCAGCAGTTATGCTTAACACTTCTGACAAATCCCTTCCAGTATCTCAGAAATTATGACCTATAGTTACATAGTCCTGCAAACATTGCAAAATACAAGGTATTTCAAAATGATAGACCAAATTTGAACACAGTATGATTTAAAATTGGGTCCACCTTTTTGAAACATCCTGTATTTTCCATAGTAGACATGCCATTTGATACAGAGGTAATCACAGTTCCTTCAAAAAAAGAGAAAACTAAATTGATAGATGCGTTTTTTAAAGTCAAATAGTTCTACAACACAGGATTTGAGTAGGTATTGATCTCTAAAAACTTACTATTTTATTCTGTTATATCTTAAAACATTTTTCCCTTCCATAACTTCCTAGCTCAAGTACACAAAAATCCAGCAGAATTAAGATGAAAACTACTGAAAGCTTGAGCTAAGGATATAAAAACCTATACAATCTCTTCTGTACACATGTATTATAATTTGTTAACAAATACTAGTTCAGTGCCAGATCTCTTCCCATATGCAATGTACCTTAAAATTCTTACCCAAAAGCTTTACAAATTGACAAAACAGGGCAAGTAATAGCAGTGTAATGGAAGAAAAATCCCTAAATGGTATGTAGGAATCTTATAGAGTACACAATAATATCTGTAAGAAAGTAGTTGAAAAGGTTCATCTGAACAATTTATGATGAACATTCCTTTTCCAACAATTTTGGATAAGATCATTCATAAATACCTGCACTGACTGTTCTTTTATTTTGGAATTCCGAGAAAAGATCATATGAAACCAGGAAGTGTTCTATGACTAAAAAAAATTTATCCCAATGAACATCAGAGCAAGAGGTTTAGTTCTACCAAAATTTCTTTGATTTCTCTCAGTTGCGAAGTCCATTATTTCAACCATAGACTGTTGAACAAGCACCATTCATGTTATGTTTGCATATACCACCCCAGAACAAAAGTCAACATCAATTAGCAAGATGGACAGTTCAAGGAATGAGCTTTAACTTGCCACCTGATGTTTCCAATTCCTCTGAAATGTGCACCAGTTAGTACTCATTGATATCATTAAGGCTTTGAAGAGTTACAAGTTACTTAGGATATTAGATGGACAGGAGAACTTTGATGAGCTCATGTGTTTTGGAGCCATTCCTTAATTTCAGTACTTCAAGCAACAATATATACTTAAAACTCATCCCTGAAAATAATAATCTGGACTCCTGCAATCATTACAATTTCCCCGACTAGTCAGGTGAAAGCAAATGCAGCAGAAGGAATTGCAAAATTTCCTAAAGGAAAACAGGAAGTAGGAGAGTTTTGTATGGTGTTGACTTTGTAGTTGTTCCTTTTGTTGTTATTTTTTTAATGTTTGCACATTAGATGACTAAGTAGGTCATCACTAATGTTAGTAAACACCACCAGTCATATAATTAAGGCCTATTTTACTGCAGAATTACAATTTCTTCTGAACATAAATGTGAGAGGGAAAAGTAAAACTGCTACAGTTTGAGCTTTTCAGCTCAAATTCACACCGTGGTACTTGGGATAAACAGGGTACCTTTTCACACAAGATGAAACCATTTCAAATGGCCGGTCACTTTTGAAACAGAGACTACACACCAGTGGTTCATGTAAAGCAAAGTCGTTCTCTACCACCATTTGTCTCTCCACTGCAGTTTGTTCATGCTGTGTCCACAGACAGTCAAATAAATTAATGAGCTATACCATAAGAACCAATTTTTGAAGTTTGATGGAATTCTGAAAAGACTGGGTTTAACAAAACAAAACAAAACAAAAACACACCACCACCACAACAACAAGAACCCAAACAAACAAAAACAAAATGAAAACACAAAGCAGCCCCACACACTGACAGGCCATTTCAGTGATTTGGTTGACAAGACAGCCCCAAACCTGTTGTGTCATAACATACAAAGGGCAGCAGACTGCAAAACAGGGATAAGAACACACCACCAAGAGCAACAAAGAAAGCAGAAGAGTGGGAACGTTTTAACTAGGCTTCAGAAAGCTGAAGACAGCCTAATAAGTACCGCACCCTTCGTCTGAAATGGCTTAATTAGAAGGCTTTTTCAGAGTTAAAAAGACTACAGAAAAGTTTGGATTAGGGAAAAGACATACACAGCTTGAAACTCTGGCTTCAGATCAGCTAGGATCATTTCAAACGTTACGGGCCTTCATTCTTCATTGTGAAAATTGAAAGTGTAGTAAAAATAATTACCAAAATTACTTAAAAGCTGAATAAAAAACCTTAGCTTCTCAAAAATAAGCCTATAAGGCTTATTTTATTAACACAAAGCAAGTGTAGGCTATTACAGGTCCCTACAGTTCAACAAAGAAAAGCAAAAATGAACAAAACATAAATGTTTTTCTAATTGCTTGGGTAATTTAATCTCAGACTAGACCAAGGAAAGTGGTAGACTGCCCACCTCTCCGTTTACTCATGTACCAAAACGGGATTTCATATAGGAACTGACTAATGAAATCAAATGGCATGTAAGTAGAAAGGGAAGACAAAGCACTAACTGCTTCTTCTTGTCTAAAACACCAACATGCATCCATTTGATTGCTACAGTACAGACTTTCTTCCTCTTTTAAGATTATTAAAAGGAATTTCTTAGAGAATTACAAGTTTGGGAGGACGACGCTCCCTTAGTTCTTACAATTTGGGAAACAGGAATTTAATGCAAGAAGAGTTCAGAAGTTTTCCCGTTTTTGGCTAATAAATGTATTTTATTCTGTTTAAGCATTCAATTTTATTCTTCTCCAATAAAGAACAAGACAAGGGAATAAAGTTCTGAAATCATCTGAAAAACACCCTTAAAGGCTGATACAAAGTCATCAAAAGCAAGATACTAATATCTAAAGTTACTAAGTCAGAAATATCTGCTTGGGAAGAGACAAAAATAAAATACAGGAAGTTCTCAACTGTAACAGACTTTGACAAAATGTCTAGTTTTAACTCACATGTTATTAGCTCTGTTCAACATACAACTACAGATTTTCACTAATGGCTTCTGAGGAGCCTTTAAGGCTGGACTTTCAAAAGCATGCAGCTGGTTTAAGTCAGTTTTACTGCAATCCAGGATTTCTGATAACTGTCAAGTTACTACCCTGAAAAAAAAACTTATTTCCTTATTTGTTTCATTTATCTTTCAAAAAAATCCAAATAAGCAAAACCTGAAGTGGTTATAGCAAATTTTTCAAAAATCTAACAAAACATTCTACAGTTGTCCTGCATGACAATGAAGATTTGACACACAACTTATATAAAATAATTTCAAATATTTAGTCTTTCATCTAACTACTAAGTTTTTAACTCAATCAAGTCAGGACCTAGTAATGGAAACAAGTCTATTGCAATCATCACTTTGTACTTTGTAAAAGAGTCACTAGCAAAAATTCTCATTCTTTTCTCTAGTTTACTGCTAACTCAGCATGCAGTTTGTCTTCAGATTTCAGAACAAACAACAAATATTAATTTACATAATAAAGATGTAATCAAAGTGGCATTCCAGCTCTGTAGTTTTTGAATTTAAGTAATCTGAGGTACTTCAGAAAGTGTCTTCAGTCACAGATCGAAGAAGAAAGCAGGACTTCAAGTGAATAGATACTTTTGATTGTACCTATCATTTGTGGGCACAGAAATCAGAACATTAATCTTGCTTTTTCTAATCTTCACGTGTTATCAGAGATTCAAAATAATGCTGCAGGGAGTTGAATACAGTTAATCAGTTTGAGCAGACACTGCTACAGAAGTAAATTAGCCTGCCTCTTCTGCTCTGTACCTCTCTTGGGCTGGATCAGTCGCTTGAGCAGTTTCATCCCAGTTCATTAGCAAACTAGTCAAGCTGGAATGCATAAACATTCCTTCTACCATGGCTGCTGCTTCTGAGACTAAAATTTACTAAAAAAATACTTGCAAACTGGAGCCTAAAAGCTGAAGGGGAAGGTAGACACTATCAACTTCTACAATGCTGATGAAGTAACAGTTAATAAAGGTAACTAAAAGGAAAACTACCCCACATACCTTTGGAAGCTCTTCAATCTGATTAGCATCTAAATAGAGTTCTTCCAAGGTCTTTTCAAAAGTAAAAATCTCCTTAGGCACCTGTTCCAGGCTGCAGTGAGAATAATCAAGTGTAGTGACCGTTTCCTCCTCTCCACGCAGACAGCGGCAGGGCACCAGCCGCACAAACAAATTCCGCTTTGTTGTCATTTTCAGGCACTGTAAAACAGAAATGGATTGATTTTAAAAAGCAAGACAACTTCAGAAACATTCACTTGGGCAGCATCTCAAAACTTCACTGGCTGCTAAATACTTAAAAAAGAGAGACATATACACATATCTGCATGTGTGTCTGTATACACGTTGGGTGGGGCAGAGAGAAAATGTATTTGTTTTCTTTTAAACATAACAGATCTTTTGCAGCATTAAATGTGGTTAGAACACCTACAGACCCCAGAAGGTGAACACAAAATTTAGTCTGTAACCTGTCATTGCTCACACAGCTCTACATTGCAATTCTGAAGCAGCAGTTCTGAAGTGTCACTTGTGTTTTTACAATATAGCTTATGCCTACCTTTACAGAGTTTACTGGGACAATATTTTTGCTTAAAATAAGAAAATCCCCCCTTTACAGAACATTCAAATATAGCTATAGGAAAGCTTTTTTTTTTTTTTTTTTGCTATTAATTAAATTAATTTAGTGTAACTTAATTTCAAATACCTCATTAAAAGACAGAATACAACAAGAAGAATCAGTGTGGTTTCTACCAGCTGGTCTGTCTACAGTTTAAAAGGGAAGGTTTCCAAGTGCATAGATAAAGAAATTACTTCTTGCAACTTTATTCAGTTTGGAAAGCTTCAACACATCTTGCTGTGCACACTGGAACTATGGAAACTTCACCTTGCTATGGAAATGTGTATTTCTTCCTTTAAACTCAATCATTGCTACAACAGTCTCCCCTACTATCCATGGCTTCTACAATATTTTTACCTAACAGGAGACAGCAAATCTAAATGGAGCAAACCTACTAGCTGATTACTGACAGCATACACCAGCCACCTTCTGCCCCTTTTCTCCTCAGCAAGAACACCAGTTTAGGTCTCTTTCTCTAATTAGCAACAAATTTTCACAAAATTAAGAAACAATCATCTTCAAAATGTCCCTTCAAGTTTGGCTGAAATCAGACGACAAAGTCAACAGTTTTTAAGGAAGGACCAACATGTGCAGATGGACAACATGATCATGTAAGCTTCATTTCCTCAGGAAATTCATCTAAAAATAAATACATTTCCAAAACAGCACTGAGTACTTATTTTATCAAACTGCTAACACTTCCAAATTAAAATGTTACTTCCATTTTTTTTTATCTCTATTTGGGGGGGTGGGAGGGGGCAGGAATTGCAGAAATTACATTTCAACTTCTGGACTGGTAACAGTAAAGTGCCAAAAGTGTCTTTCGGACATTTTTAGCAGACTGTGCTTCAACTTTCAGACAGTACGTTAGTAATACAGGAAAAAAATAAAATACCACGGCCACTGCATTATACTAAGTCACACACTGAGAGGCTCCTCTTCTTATTAAGACAAGAAAAAAAGCCATGCGCTTGGACTTTCCCCTATGAGCAACTAGCTTGCCAAGTACTTCACAGGATGTTTTAGTTTATATGACAACAGGTAGAGGGATTGCTGTACTGTTTTCACTAAACAGATGTACAACTTGTCACTGAGGCTGGATATAGTCAGATTTTACACTCATATATTAAAATAAAAAACTTTTCATTAGAATAGGGGGATGTGAAAACTTCCTTTTTTAACAAAGTTTTGATGTTGCTAGGATTTCGTTACAGTATTTGTTATTTATCAGAACACTTAATACTTCCCGTAAAACTCCAGGCATATTATTTAAATAAAAAGTGATCTAAAAAAATCAAAATATTTAACTGTATTGAAATGTAAAGAGATGCCAAAGGTGCTACAGAAGCTGATGTCCTCACTGGGTCAGAGCTACCCATGTCTTGTTTAAACCTCAGAGCATCCATGTGAAAAAACATGAGGAATTCCACAGTAAACACTGACAAAAGAAAAAGCCCTGAACAAAAATAAATATAATCTTGTTTTGTTATGACTTCAGAGATCCGCAGAGCTGTGGAAAAACACACCACTTCAGCAAGAACCACCAGCAGCAGTCTCTTCAAACAGGAGCACAAACAGAAGAACAAACACCTTGGGAACAAGGACAGGAAGCAGTACGTGTGAGTTGCCTACCAGAAGTCTGGCAGGGGAAGACACACATGTAATCCTACCTGCCGCAGCCATCAATAAGGTCCCTTCGTCCAGTCATTTCAACTTCTGAGAATTACATTAGGTTTCCAGAATATGCAAGTTTTTTACATGGTTCATATAAATAACAAGGCAAGATGCTTTTTTTATTCAAATCCCTCAAAAAGAGCATATATTACACTGTTTGCCCCCTATTTTCAATGGCTGTACTCTTCATACCTAGTCTTGCTTGCTTAGGTCTCAACAGCTTCAGGCGAAGAAAGTCACAAGGCATAACAATGTAAATACATACAAAATAAAAGACTAAGTTAGGAAAACAAGGCAAGAGGTATCTTGAGCTGTTTTTTAGTTTTGTTTTTGGTTTTTTTTTGGGGGGGGGCAGGATGAAGAGTTGGGGAAGAAGGGGTTTTTAAGATATCGCAGATATCCACAGCACTGTAAACGCGCATCAGTAAACAATTGCCTGTGCAAAGTCACAGTGTTGGGTCTTATCTCCAGTCAGTTATAATGCCAGTTGAAGGATCTAAACTCACAGCTCATGTTTAAAGCCAAAGTAGGCAAACTCATATTCAAGTATCAAATAAATAACCCTCCCCCAAAACCACATATCTGACCAACTTGAGTGTAACTACAATGCTTCAAAAACCAATGAACCAAGAGAGCACCATTTAAGTAAATGTAGGAAACTATACAATGCGATTTAACTCAAATTTGTCTTGTGTTCATTCAAACTTTACTTCTACACATATATGAACAATTGTTCAGCCCTGATGTTCTGCAACAGAGATGTCTGCCAATAATAGAAAATGCGTGTGGTAGAACAGTCACAGCAAGTATTGCACACCACCACTTCTCTGCAATACACATTTTTGTATACAAACAGTCAGATACACACACCCTTCCCTATCTGTCTGTCTGTCCACCTATAATGTGGTAAGTTGCCCAAGGAAAAAAGCTGTAATGGAGGAAAGGAAGGATGTTACTACAGAAGAGAGTCCACTGTTAAAATTATCAAACACAGAAAATGTGATGTTGCGCAGAACATGTGCTTTTCTCATATTGCTCAAAATATAACTTCTCCATGGCTAGTTTGGGTAAATACATATAAGGTAGAAGGGAACATAAGGTATATCACTGTTTCCCTTCCCACAAAACAGGGAAGCCTAGCAAGCAGAAGAATCTTTGTTTCTTAAAACTTCACAACATCAGACCAAATTGTTGTGAGGTTTTTTTTGTTTGGTTGGTTGTTGGGTTTTTTTTTACTTCTTTAAGGAATAGAAAGGAAAAAGCATTGCTATAATCAGAAGCTTTTCTTTGTAATCATTACAGGCTCAAAAGTTGGAAGGTGTAAGGGAGAATTAACTGTGTTCTGTTTGTGAAGTCTTCATTTATTAACCCCAAAAATTCAGTGTTCAAAAAATATCTAGTTTAAGTCAAATGTTTGCTAATTATAAATGATCAGTTTTCCAATTTTTTTTTTCTGTGTGAATAATTTTTAGCATTTGTTTCACATCTCCTCTTCCACGATTATTTCTATTTGAGGATCACACCTCAGATTCAGAGAACCCATAGTATCTGTAGTAAACTCAAAAATAGGCAGTTTAAACTAAACAGATATGCGCATTTGTCCTGGTTTTGTTAAAAAACAGGTTTCTCTTTTAGTGAATTTGCCTGTCAGCTAAAGCTTTCATATTAGCTGCATTTTCCTGGAGAACCAGATACATTTTTTGGCAAACATAGCAATGGAATGCAAACTTATTTATAAGCACAGATGGACATCTTGCAAGAGGGACAATGAGAAACAAGTGACCAAGAAACTGACCAACTGTGTATAACATTCCATTCATGTGAATACTTCATATAAAAGTGGGAGATCATGAGGATCTCTTCCCTTTTTCCTTATGGCCGACACTAGGAGAGGACCTTGCTAGTCGTCCCTGTGAACTGAGGCCTAGTGACAGACTGAATCCAGCTCCGGTTGGCTACAGAGTCCAGTCCAGGACTTCAGGTGCCAGCTCTGCAGTTGCTGAGACTTTCAAGATTGGTTTTGTATATTTTGTATTATTTTCTCTATTCTTATTAGTAGCATTAGTAAAACATCTTTAATTTTTCCAACTCTCTTCTCTCTGTCCTTCTTTTCCTCCCGATTGCCTGTCCTGAGTGGGAAGGGGGGAGAGGGTGGGGCAAAAGGAGGAAGCGTGGGGGGAGAGGAGGTTAACAATACATCTGCCAGGGTTTTTAATGTCAGCCTGCAATCTAAACCCTTGACAGCATCTCAGTGAAGTATGGTATTCACTCATTCATACACATCAGCTACGACAGTAATAAGAAAGAAATTCCACAATAACGACACAAAATGGGACAAAGGACAATGTTATCTATTGACCAGCCTATAACCTGAAGTTAGCAACAGCTATGCAGACATGTTTTCCTCTAGGGGTTCAATGGTGGTAGAGGCTAATTATTCTGCAAAATCTCAAAATTGTGAGAAAAATTGTTTTCTGATGTAAGTATGGCAGTGCATGTAAGTATACTGTAATGGTAGTTGTATCATACTTACATAAGGAGATAAGAGTTCAAAACTGGAAGATGTTTTGGTATGAAACTGCACACAATTTAATATAACCTGTGTCAAAACTTCTTTTTTTTTCCTGCCTTATATCTATATAACTAGATAGGTAGATATCAGTTCATATAGTCTACCCCATTTGAGACCATGAATGACTGGAGCACTTTAAAGTTTTAGAATTGATAAGCAAGGCTAAAGTGATTAAGGGGTATTATGGCACCTGTTCAAGCAGGCCACAGTATCCAATAAAAGAATGAAAAGCATCAACTCTTTGATTTTGAAAATGAGGGTTCTCTAATTTCAGGTACACATTTCCCCCTCCCCAACTGATCAAACAGCAGACGAAGCAACTACCACCAGCTTCTGATTTAATTACAGCTATCAGCCCTCCACTGTTAAAAGCAGTGGTTGACACTTGCTAAAAGCCAGTGAAGTAACAAGTGGAGAAGACTATGTAATTAATCAACATTCAGAAAAAAGTTATTCAAGAAGCCAGGGCAAGGGACAGCGTACTGTACCTATGTGGTGGGTTGACCTTCACTGGCTGCCAGGTGCCCATCAAGCTACTTTATCACTCCCAATTTCTCTACCTTATCCTCATGGGGATGGGGAATGGGGGATGTGGTCAGTTCATCAGATGTTGTCTCTGTCACTCCTCCTTCCTCACACTCTTCCCCTGCTCCAGCATGGAGTCTCTCCCACATGAGACAGTTCTCCATGAACTTCTCTCGTGTGGGTCCTTCCCACGGGCTGCAGTTCTTCATAAACGGCTCCAGCACAGGTCCCACATGGGGTCACAATTCCTGCCAGCAAACCTGTTCCAGTGTGGGCCCTCTCTCCAGGAGCCTGATCCAGTGTGGACTTCCCAAGGGATCACAGCCCTTTCAGGTGCATCCACCTGCTCCTGCATGGGGTCCTCCCCAGGCTGCAGGTGGAAATCTGCTCCACCATGGACCTCCATGGCCTGCAGAGGAACAGCCGGCCTGACCATGGCCTGCACCACGGGCTGCAGGGGAGTCTCTGCTCCAGAGCCTGGAGCACCTCCTGTCCTCCTTCTCACTGACCTTGGTGTCTGCAGAGCTGTTTCTCTCAGATATTCTCTTTCCTGGCTGCCATTGTGCAGCAGTTTCTGACACTTTCTTTAAAACTTTATCACAGAGGTGCTACCAATATTGTTGACTGACAGCTTTGGCCATTAGCAGGTTCATCTTGGAGCCAGCTGGAACTGGCTCCATCTGACATGAGGGAAGCTTCTGACACGTTCTCTCAGAAGGTACATCTGCAACCCTCCTACCTGCAACAACCTTGCTACCTACACCAAATGCAATCTATAAACAGTGAAACATTTTTACTGAATAGAATAAAATCACTGGAAGCAGAAAAGCAAAGCAACAGCTTCAAAGACCATGACCAATGAAAGAACGCAAGATCAACAGCAAGCTTGAGCTTGGATACACACTAAATATTAATCAAGAAGAGACAGCAACATCCAGTGAAACATCACTCTTTCCTGGAATTCTGATAATTCCCTGCACGCCCCCATCATCCAAGTACCTGGCAGCACAACAGCACCTGTAGATCTGCCAGAAGGCCATCAAACATTTTTTTTTCTAACTACAGGAGTACCTGTGTTTTGAGAAGGATTAAAAAAATCATCAACAAGAAAGACCAAACAAACAAACAAACAACAACAAAAAAAACCCCACACAAACAACAGCAACAACAACAAAGGAACAAACAAACCACAGCCCACAAACACCAAAAACACAAAAAAACCCATACAGACTCCCAAGTATCACATTTCTTTGAAAATCCTAAACTCGAGCCTGTTACAAGCAGAATTTAAATTCACAATAATTTTGTTCCTAATCTCTGCTGATTTGCTCTAAGAGCAATAGTTTCACTGTACCATTAGTCCCTCAGATTTCCCATCTGATGCTAATAGGATGTGACTGCTCATGCTCTAAGCTGGTTAAAGCACTTCCCCCCTCCCTCCCTCTTCCAGCCTTTCAAAAGGGTGTTTACCAGTTACATCAGCAGCCGAGTTGAAAATGAAGCCAGTTATCAGCCATTTATACAGAAAGGCATGAACTAGGCACAAAATTATCCAGTCAGGTTCTTTTTAGCCCACTTCACTATCTACACCCAAGTTCAGAATTATGGAACCAAGGATATGTAAACAGAGGAAAGGGAAAGATCATGTTGGGGAACACACAACCTAACATGCAAGCTGACAACACAACAAGGCTTATTTGGCCAACTGACTGAAGTCGCAACATATTCCCATTGAAATTATGAAAAAAAATACTGTCATTTATTAAGAATCTTAATACCAACTAAAACAAACAAAAACAACAACAACAACAACAGAATTAATTACCTCCTCTACATTAAAAAAGAAAAAATAACAGTAGAAAAAATTAAGCTTCCTATACTGGACATAATAACATGAACCACTCTGTCTTTAGATATGTTAATGGTTTTTCTCTCCTTAAGTAACAACACACACCACAGAAGATACCAACACACCAGCTATTTGGCTTGTTGATGAAAGAGACTGAATTTTCAAAATTCACAGTACAATTTAAATGAAGCTATTCCCAGCAAACAACAGCACTAGTCCTCATGAATTTGTGGAAACTGTATACATCTTAATACTTTAAGGAAAACAAAACATCCTCAGCTCTTACAGTAAAGTAAGAACACAATTATCCTTCATTCTTTAACCTCGGATATGACTTGGCACCTCATGCTCATCAGGAAATCATGTAAAGAAGCTGGTGCACAGTGTGCTAAGAGTTGGTTCAGGCTTCCCCTAAAATCAGTCCGGTCCTCTTGAATGGAAACGGCAAGCTCTTAATTTAACTGACAGCAACCAGCGCCTTGCAAACCCTAGCCTGGAAGTTGGTTTCTCTGCAATCCTTTTTCTCTTTAGGAGCGGAAAGTATGGCTGAAAAATGATGGCCACTGACAAGGAGCTGAAACATGAAAAAACAGCACATACTGTGAAGAGACTGCCTCTTTGTAAGTGACGCTGGCATTCTCTGCTTGAGTTGTTGAAGCCTCATTTGGTGATAATGCCAAGCTAAGGTATTTTCACCTCCTCCCTTTCATCCAAGCTATTTCTTTTGGTCTCCTCTAGCAAAAATCAAACAAACAAACAAAAAAACAACCACAAAACTGGACTGGTTATGTCATTCACTTAACTGAATAAGACTGGTAAACACGCAGTTCAGTACAAATCAATGAACCGTGTCACTGTTCTCCACGGGGGAGAACAAGCCGTAGGAAACAAAAGGGATTTGGGAACTATTTCACCATTTTAATATGAAGCTGTAGTCTGGGTCTCCCCTGCTGCTCCCCATGGCTGCATGTCCTCACACAGGCAGACAACACCAAAAACCACATTGTACTTGCTCACATACAGCATTCAGAGCAAAAGAAATAAAAGGCATTAGTCACAAAACAACAATGGTGAATGGTAGCCACAGGAGGAGTAATATGTTAGTAAATATAGTACATAATAACCAATTGTTAAATGCAAAAATATTAAGGATGCTTGCTACCCTTTTTGAGAAAATAAAGGGAATAGAGAAGGCAGAAATACAAAACTCAAAGCTTCTCCTGGTGCTAACTATTTTCAAGCTCTCAATGCCTACAAATCCATATTAAAAACAAACAAAAAAAAACCAAACACAAACAAAATAACCACCCACCTCCAATGGCCAGGACAGCAAGATCACTTCAGGTAACTCACAGAAGATCAATGCCAGGTGTGAATTCTACAGACATTTGCTTAAATTATCTGTTTCTTGTATTCTATGAAGTAAATTCTAAGCAGGTTTCTATTTACTATTTCCATTTTGTTTTGCTTTAAAATATTCAGAAATCCTTTTCATAATTAAGATCTTAAGTTCTTCATCAAACTATTTTATAAAAACTCTTTACTTAGTTGTAATGGTATTGATGGTATCAATAACATCTTCTTGCTTCAACAACAGCATTCTTCCATTTTATTCAAACTAGACACTATCTAACCATGTGTTCGTTGCAACAGCTTAGAAATTTAGTATCTAAACTGCCTATGCTAAAACAAACCTGAAGAGTAATTATGACAAGTAATCCCCACCCTAAGTATATCAAAAGAAACCTTTGAAATATTTATTTCTATTAATTTCTTTAACTATAAAAAGGCAGCAATACCATAAAGCAGTCAGTAGTTGGCCTTATGACTATGTGAAAATGAAACAACAAAAGTATTCTTCTTGAACTGAGAAAAAGAAGCAAAAAGCTTCTTGACAAATACCTGCGTAATATTCTACTTCAAGTACAGCCTTTAACCAAAATGTAGTAACATTCAATATTTTTATAATCCTAGACCAGGGTATCAGTGAGGCACAGGTATATGAGAGTATAGACCTGCATTTTAAGGCAACATCCATTACAGAAGCATCCTTAGCAAATAACTAACTAACTAAATAATAGATATCTAAAGTGTATATCTAGAATGAGAAAAAATACAGATTACATTTACAGTTACGAATAAATTTTAAAATGTTCAGATACACTACATAACTACACGGTAACACATGCACACCCTGTCGCTACACAACCGCAGCCCAGGTAGCAGCAATTTATTTCTTGCACATTTCCTTTTGCTCTTTTTTTTAGTCAGCCCTAGAAACTAACTTCCATCTGGACAGCCAAACTATCCAAGTAAGTGCTACTACAACATCTCTTCTGAAGAATGGTCTCTAACTGTATGCCATTAACAATGCTGCTGAGATTAGCATTAGATCTGAGTTTCATTTCTGATGTTCAACTTGATTACATATTCTTTGGGTACATATCTGTGGTGTTACTAAGAAAATATCAAGAGGAATAAATTCATTTTTAAAGACACTGTGCTTGAATCTCATCCGTTTCTCCTCCATAAATTAAAAAAAAAAAAAAAAAAAAAAAAGAAGCCATATATATTCAAGGATATCTACTATGACAAATTGAAGTTTGAATGAAACTGCAGGAGCCACTCAGTCATTCATGGAATATTCAAAAAACTGAGCTTTTTGTAAAGCCATTACATGGCTATTTCAGTATTTCAACACTGATGTTTTCAAATGGCTAAAGAATTCCTTTACATTATGGAACTGACATGTTTGGGTTCTTGCGTCTGTCATGAAATATTTATCTCAATACATTAACTGAACTCTCTCCCCTACTAACAACCATATTTTTTTTTTTAAACATGCAATAATGACAGTTACTGTACAACTACTAATCACAGCTTTTTGGTACCATGCTACTTCAGAACTGCTTTGCTTTCAGAATCCAACAATTTCTACATTAAATAACCCCATTTTCTTTCATTGTTGCTGCGAAAAAATCCATGGAAACAAACAGGACAAGTTCCTGCCTTTCTATACAAAGAAAACAATGAAAATTAAATACACAGAGCAACCAGACTAAGAGATGGTAAGCCTCTGGAAGGGGTATAAAACCATATTGAACCGTTATGCTTCAGGTTTAGTCCTTTGGGGGATAATGTCTAGATCTACTGTGGGAGTAAATGCTGTGTATCACATACTGTCAACATCTAACCAAGCAGAAAATAGGAGATACTGTTTTAATTCCTCCAGTTAAAAACAACAGTCAAAAGAGACAAACCAGCAGAAGGGAAGTGAAGAGGCATTGCTAGTCATTTGCCCATAGGAAGCAACAAACCTCACAGAGCAGCTGAGGCAACACCACAGCCCCTTAGCTCAGCAGAGAACGCCAAAGCACACACAGCCTACAGCCTTGCAGACTACACAAAAGGCTGCAAAAAGCGAGCATGTGCACGTGCTCCTGTCTTCTTAAGTACATGCTGTTCGTAGCAATGCCAGATAAAATGTGCAGAAGATTTTGTATGCTATAAGCTGGTATTTTATAGCAAGTCTCAAAATTAGAGTCACTGAAGTGTCAATATTTATTAGCATTTCCACAATCTAAGTAGCACTATTAATAAAATCAGAGCAGATGGAAGCTGCTGTCATATGTTGTTGGGTTTTATTTGGCGGGAGGAAGAGTATGCAATAACAACTCCTCCACTGAAATTCATAGAGAAGTCCTGAACATAAAATATCCTATTGGGTATGTATTTTATTAATGAGAAATAATTGCCTCTAGAAACTCTTACAATATGAGGCAAAATCAACTTAATATCATCTGCACTGGCATCATTTAATAAAGAAAAAAGCTGATGCTGAACATGTGTTACTTCTTCACAGAGCTTTGAACAAAAAAAAAAAAAAAATCAAACTTCATTTGACTTCTTAATACATTTCAAGTTCTTAAGTATGCTCTCTAGCTAAAGAATGTTAATAGAGCAATAAGAGAAATGATATGATGTAATGTTCACCTAGGCTTTCAATCAGCAAACCAGAAAGGAGAACAGTAAGAGGCCCAACGAGCATTCAGAGTATTTTTTCAAGCATTTTTTATACAAGTTTTTCAAAATTATGTTTATTTTTCCCTAAAACTAAAAAAAATTTTAAAAAACAGTATAAAATGCTCACGTTCCACAAATCAAAACAGTTAATAATAGACACTGAGCTTTATATAATAGACACTGAGAATTATCCTCCTGCAACTTAGTTTCCCATATATATATATATATATACAGAATTACAGGTAAATGCATATCATTCACTTGGCTCTTCAACAGATTTTTATAACTAAACAAAACTGCCTTCAGAATAAGAAAAGAGATGATGCAGAATAAAATCCAAGTGCCTTGGAGGTGATTAGTACAATATATTAATAAAGAAGAGGATTTCTACTTCAAGATATTGTGCAGTTAGTCCAGAGGAAAGAAAAATAATGTACTTACCACTGTGTTACTTTTTCCTCTCTGCTGCTTCTTCCCTGAGCTTTCAAAGCCAACATTCTGTTTAAGACAAAGGTACAGAAATTTTAGTCAACCCTATCCCTGTTAGATAAGAACAAACTGATATTTTATTGTATTGGATATTTACTTTGCTTTCAGAGTGTTGCTTTTGTTTTTTAAAAAGAAAAGCTGTACATGTGTGTGAACAGTAGCTGGAAGATTTCAGAGAACCTGAAAGACTTTAAAGACAGTAAAAACTTAAAAACTACATACATACTTTTGGGGGAGACTGTTTTGTGTGTCTAACATTACAAAACATTGCCTTTTATCTTTAGTTTTTATTTTCTTGCATTTTGTCTACAAAGTTGTTTCATTTCTACTCCATTTTAATTGCTGTATTAAATTATCAAATCTCTTGCATTAGAATTCTCTTGCACTCAATTCTGAAGAAAGAAAAAATACATCAGAAATTAACAGAACCAAAAAAGAGCACACCTATGTATCATTAAGTTCAGGCATGTTTTGTAAACTTGCAACAAATTTGATAAGGCGTATGAGATCACAGACACCATCTTCACTGAAGTACAACAACTATAGACAAAAAAAACATTCAGCGCATTCAGTTGACCACTGGGCCTATAGAAAGGATAAGTTTTGCCTCCAACAAAAACAGAAGTGGAACATATATCCAGACGGATTAAATGTCACTATGGTCAGACAGATCATCTAACAGAGCATAAAGTCACATAGAACAGCTAAGAAGATGAGTCAGGCAGAGGATAATATGTCACATTTAACCTGTGGAGAACACAGGTAGTAGCTTCAAAGGATTTACCTACAAATGGAACTAGATTTCATTTTTTTCCAATAAAAAGCAGCATCAGCCCATCATAAATCATCATAGATGTGTCTCAAAAAAAAAATCCTAAAACAGATTTAAAATCAAAATTGTTCCCAGAGCGTCCTGTCTTGGGCTGGGATAGAGCTAATCTTCTTCTCAGCAGCTGGTATACTGCTGTGTTTTGGATTTAGTATAATGTGGACAACACACTGATGTTTTAGTTGTTGCTTAGCAATCAAGGACTTTTTGGCTTCTCATACTATCCTGCCAATGAAAATGCTGGGAGTACAACAGAAGCTGGGAGGGGACACAGCCAGGACAGTTGATCAACCCTAGCTGACCATAGGGATATTCCATACCACATGATGTCATGCTCAGTATGTATTTTGAGGGAAGAAGAAAGAAGGGGGGGATGTTTGAGGCGATGGCGTTTGTATTCCCAAGTAGTCATTACACATGAGGCAGCCCTGCTTTCCTGGAGATGGCTGAACACCTGCCTGCCTGTGGGAAGCGGTGGATGAATCCCTTGTTTTGTTTTGTTTGTGTGCAGCTTTTGCTTTGTCTAATAAAATGTCTTTGTCTCAACCCACCAGCCTTCTCACTTTCACCCTTCCAATTCTCTCCCTGCTCTCACTGGAGGGTCTGAGCAAGCAGCTGTGTGGTGCTTAGTTGCTGTCTGGGGTTAAACCATGACAAGAAAAAATGAAGATTCCTTGCTTTGAGGTAAGAAACAACCAGCAGTACAATCACAGAACAATTCACTCCTTTGGAAGTTAGGAATGTCACAACAGTACTGTGCTGTAACCAGCTTTCACGTTACGTGTCCTGTGCCTCATTCAGGAGTCACTTGTGCCAGCTTCTGCATTCGTATCAAATGGACTCCAATGCACTATACTACATAAATCTATTCATTTATTGTCAATAGAAGGACAACCAGGACATGCAAATAGCAAGGGAGAAAAGTAATATAGGTAACAGTAATACTAAAGCCCCAAGTCTTTCAAGTTTCCTGCTGAAAAAAAAAAAAAAAAAAAAAAAAAGCCTCTATCAGTTTAGCCGGCCTCTGAAATATAGAAAACAGCACTCAAGACAATTAAAAATATTGAGATAGGCAGCAAGGATCAAACCAGATTTTGAACCCTGCAGTCTTAGGAGAGAGTCTGTCAAACTGCCATGGCTGCATACTTCCTTCCTTTCACATAGCGCTTTGCTCCTTCTGAAAAACTACTTAATCTTTACAAAAACTATTGAGAGGCATAGTACACAAGCTCCCAAACAGAAGAAATGCAGGTTTGCAATAGCTCTGCTAGGATAAGCAGGATTAATATGAATTAATAAGAATATGACAGTGAAGGTCTGGATCTGGCAGTGGGACCGTCAGCTCATTGTATCTCTGAAAGAAAAAGGCATAAGGTCAAGACTTTGAAGGCAGAATGCTCAGACCAGGAAAATGATCAAAGAAATAGCTAACCTCATAATCATCACAAAAACAATAAACAAAACGGGATTACTCTTGCATCATTTCCTGACACCTGTTAGCCTGCCTCTGTTGAAATGCCCAGAAGAATAAAATACAGTGGTAGGGAGCCATTACCAAATCATGCACTGTTTACAGACTTCCAAACCAAGCACAAGGAGCTCATCCCATTCCAACCATGCAGCAAACACCATACAGTAAGTGGGATGTGTGTGCGCTGAGGGAGGAACACATGCCATCACTTGGATAGTCTGCTTTGGAAATTAAGCAGTTATACACTGAAAAAAAAGACAGCACTTACAGAATCAGACAAGAATAATGAACTCGCTGCAACCGATGTTACCTTAATGTCACTTGAAACTGTGACAATGAGTCAGATAACCTTAAGCCTGTATCTGAAGAGAACAGCTAAGACTGTGCGCTGTAACTACAAACGTAAGCACTGTTGAGTCTTCAACAGCAGGAACCCTGCAGGCTTCCACACATTCACATTGCCAGGCCCAGTTTTCAATAAAGCATAATAAACTCTCCAACAGACCAGAGTATTTGGAGGAGCCCAAGGCAACCACACACCAGGACCACAACTAGCTCAGATCACCACTTTCCTTTTTGTTATGCAGAAATGGTAACATGTGCTTTAGATGTCTAGTGATAAATTACCCGCAGGGTAAAAATACCTAATGAAATCTTACTTAACACTGCTCTAGCATGTGATATCAACCACACTGGACATAGTCTCAGTATCTGTCAGGTTCCTCCAACCAAAAATGCACAGGAGAAGAGCCCTAGCATGCAGCTTGAAGTATGGGAAGAGTACCTAGGGGAACTATCATGTGTTCATCCTGTTTTTACTCTTCCTTGGGTATAAACCAACCACTGCTAGTAAATACTTGCCAGACAGACTGCCGGCTTGCTTCCGTGCAGCTGTTCTGATCACTTCACTCTACCTTGGAGGCTGCTCACGTCTCTAAGTATTTCAGTTCCAGCTTATCACTGTCTCAATAAAGATATTTCTTACTATAATTTTCACACAAATACATTTCACCTCTAATCCCTGTCATTCTTTCCATTGCTTATTGGAGGACTTTGAATGGGTACTGATGCTTTCAGAATACTAGTAGCAAACTTTAACACAATAGATCACGAAACATGGTTACACTTCATTTCACTGAATTACAATGAATAAGCTCCAAGCAGTTTTTACTTTCTCCAATCTGTTTAAAAAAAAAAAAAAAAAAAGGTACTGAAATCACATTTACACTCTTCATTTATGGAAGGGTTGGAAATAAATATCTTAAAAATTGCTTTCTTCGGAGATGTTTCAGGCAGCCTTCAGCCCATGAGGACCATCCAGCATTTTAAATAGTAAAAACAGTGAATTATTTCTTTAAATAATTTAAGTAATTCCAGAATAGTATTGCAGAAGGCATATTATCTATGCTTAAACATCCAGTCACATCTTCAGTGAGAAAGTATGTGTAGATAAAAAGACTTAAGATTGATCAAGATTATCCATAGCAGAGACACATACTAAGCAGAAATAGATCCCATACTGCAGCACTAAAATCCACTTGGTAAACCAAGAACAATTTTAGGGCAATGAGATTAGTTATATTTGTTCCTTTTGGAATGAAGATGAGAAAGACAAGGGCTTCTGAAGAAGGTCAAGGAAGTGCAACTACCTGCATAATCAGTATCACAGTCTTCACTGAAAAACATTTTGCTGCACAAAGACACCCTTTAAACAGCAAATTTTTATCAAGTATCAGGGTACTATATATACAAGTGTGAATAATCATTTCACACACAACAATAATAAAGAAGTTTTATTGTCAGTGGTTACTGGCAAGATTCTTAGTTAATCAGAAATGAGAAATGCATGCCTTACAGTGAGCTACATTTGAAAAAAAGAATAACATGAGATAAAGACTGAGGAAATAAAAGAAACACAGCTGACACAATATTTATCTCTAGATACCGTACCTTTTGAAATCAAACAGACGTTTGACACAAAGTAGCAAGGTCTGTAGACCACAGATAGTTTAGTCAATCTTGGATTCCCACACTGGGAAACAGGGACGGGTGAGAGAGGAAGACCAGAGAGACAAAAAGGATTGAGAGACCACTCTCAAGAAAAAGTGCATCTTGTTTTTCCTGGAAGCAGATGCTGTCACTATGTCTCACTGTTTCTTGGTACTTCAGTATCTGAACCAAAGGCAGACATTAAGATGCTAACTATGATACACTACATTATGTGGCATGAGACTTGACCTCCTAGTACCAAAGCTGCCACAGCTGCTGACAACCAGAATCCTTTCAATGCGGGAAGAGGACAGCTGATGGCACGTTCTCAGTGAGCACATGAAGATTCACATTTGCTTCCAGCACGCCCCAGAATAACCTGTATTTGGCAAGACTGTTTGTATACTGCAGGGGACATGCAGTTAAGAAGTGTTCTGCTGCGGGACACAGGTACGCTCATTGACAGCAATGGAATGGAAGAGGAAAAGGCACTTTCATAGGTCCCTGACTGGCTAACTTGCTATAAAAATTATATTTCAATATTAAGAGTTTCATTGTTTTGCCAGAGTATCTACAGCTCTATTAAAAACATTTATAATTATCTGAAAACTTAATAAAATGCGTAAGACTAGCAAACTGAAACTTTGTTCATTACTTACAATACTGTAACAGCACTTTCAGACAAGACATCTAAGGAAACACATTCATACCTGCACATATGCAGGTAAATCAGGTCTGCTGAATTTTGTTTTTAACTGCTTTCCCTTGGAGAAGCTGGTTCAAAACACGGAGTCTCTCAAGGCATGAATGAAAATTGCAAATCTGACCTCAATTTTTTTTTAAAGAAACTATTTCCACACTACTTCCCTCACCTGTGTGGACATAGTTGCAAGAAACTCTCACTGTGTGAGTGTTCCAAGTGCAAAGTGTGGTTTTGCAACAAAATAAACATACCAGGATATAGAAAAACTGCCTGGGGTTCAAACCACCTTTTGTAGTAGTGCAATTTGTGCAAAAATTACTGATATGGCTGATACAGCAGTGAAAAAATGCTATAAAGTACATGCATCAGACGGGAGGAAAACATTTCTCAACTCTTGAAACTGCAAGGAATCATTTATGAATCAAAATGCCTGTTTCCCAAAGCATAAGCCTCAGAATATATGCTCTGAAAAGCTCCCCTATAATAAGAACAAAAGATAACATTATTATTAAGCATAAGCAATCATATCTACACCACCATCAGAAGGCCTAGCTGTTGCAGATAAGTGATCACATTGCGACTTTTAATTAATACTCCCCCCTGAAGATACAACACTATTTTCCACTGTTTGCCCAAGTAATTAGAATTGCAGAATGATGATGTTGGAAGGCATGTCTTCAGGTGATGTGGTCCAACCCCCCCAACAACACTATTATGGCCAACTGCAATATTATATTCAACAAAGTCAAAAGTTACTTTTGAGTTAAGGTCAATGTCAGTATGTAGAAAAGGAAGCAGGTAAGCAGGCAGAAAGTTGAGATTAGTGCTTTTCATGAACCATGGACATACATGTTACCATGCCTTCACCCTAGCACAATTATCTAGTCAATGTAAATGCCACTTGAGATACTTTTCCTGAGTCTTACTAAAGCAGCTGAATAATCACAAATTGATTCAATCATTCATGAATTCATGATATACAATGCTTCATCTTACAGTAATTCCAGAATACTTTGCTACCACGAAAATAAAACTATCAGGAGAGTCCTTTTATAGAACTCAGATGGCTTTTGTCAGTGAACAGAAACAAAATTAAAGAAATCACTATTTAATTGGAAATTATTTCTACTTTACAAAAGGTAACAAATACATTTGCCAAAGTAGATCCAATGTTCACGGACCTGCAAATTACAAATTTCTGTAAATCAAGGTTGCTTTGCAGAACAGTAAATGTGAAGAGGATTAAATTGTTACTACATACTATTGCTAATAATTCTGCTTAAGGCTTTACTGATGTTTACTGGCTCTGTTACTGTGACGCCACTGCACTAGCTCAAATAACCAGAGACCAAGCCAGGAATGAAAATGTACAAAATAGAAACATGACACTGTTTTTATACTCCAAACTTAATGCTCAAAATTAAGAATTCTAGAAGGCTTTAAAACTAAGCATTTGAAATAGTAACACACCTGGCATCCTTTAACACTGTATTAATTTAATATATGCTTTTCTATGCAAAATAAACAGGTTTAGTGATCTCTTTTAACAGTGATTTTTTTCTTGTCTTTGAAGTACACAATACAGAGGTATTTGAACTTCAAAAACTAAGAAACAAACCAGGCACAACAGAAAACTACATGAGGTCTTGGATCAAGGAAACATGGCCTCCTGGACCACTTACCTTGACCTCATGACCATGCTTACAGACCACCAAACCAGCAGGTCTCAGCACAGCTACAGTCTGCATCTCATGTACTGTCACAATTCTTTGCCAAGTTACTTTTCCCTGAGTGACATTTGTGCTAACTTGCAGACTAGAAGTGAGTAGCTGTGCCAAGCTACACACCAAGGTCCAGTTAAGCCCAAGGAAGCTTTGTTGTTAGTGGTATCACAAAGCATCAAACTTGACTCAATCTAGGAATTAAAAAGAACAAACAAATACTCCTAATTATTTTAAGTTACGATAATTCTCACCCAAGCTTCAGCCATTTCAAAGATTTCCAATGCTGCTACAGAATTTAAAACAACTTTAGAGAGGACTGGATATACCCATGTCACATCAGGAGGCCAATTAGCACCATAAACAATGCGACATGAGCCCTTGGGATAACAAGAGAGGTTGCAAATCCATGAGAAAGCTATTTAGAGCTGGTGCCCTCACCCTTTGCTCCTATGCAACCCCCTTCCTTTTCACCCTTTTTTTTCCTTCTCCATTTTAAGAATTTCCCATCAGCACAGGGATGCTAGAAAGTGACAGCTCCAAATTGTCAGAGCTTTTTCAGGCCTATTATTGTTAGCCCCAGCAAATGTGCCCAGATCTCAGCCTTCTTTCACAGCAACACAAGAGAGACTGATGATGGGAACAAAAAAGAATGTGGAAAATTTGGCAAACAAATGACTAAAAGAATAAGAGACCAATTTAATCAACAGTAATATTTGTAATTAAAAACATGAAACTGACTCATAACACACAATAAAGTACACCAGAATACATACCACCATTTTTAGAAAGGAGAGGTTTCATATAAATGAAATAGGTGGTTAACTTGTATGAGCCTATTGTCATGACTCTTATCCCTTTTTATCTACTGCCATCTATCACAAGCCCTTTTCCTTCTTCTGCTTCACCTATATCTTTTACCTATATCTTTTATTAGATATTGAAATACTTTTGGGAGGGACTTACCTGATTTTATTCGCACACTAGGTAAGAAATAGGGCACCATGTCTTATAGGGACCATAGGCATGTATAAAATGCTGGTGGTACCCAATACTCACATTTCTGTGAGCAAGGAGTGGTTGGCTAAATACTGCATTAAGTAGATGCTGACTCACTAACACAGCTAACCTGTCAGCTGCTTAGTATGAGGAAGATAGGCATGATCTAGATACTAAAGTGAGTATGATTACCAAGCATGAAAGAAAGAGAAAGCACAGGGAATAAGAACCTTTGGTAAAGATTTTGAGTACAATACTTAAGCGTATACTGAATTTTCCAATAGCAACTCGTGAAACTTAAACAAGTCCAAGGATGAGACACCTACCTGAATTACCCCAAGACTCACAGAGTATGCATTCCTGTCCCAAAATACGAATGACCTGAGATTCAGGTCCTCTTGGACAACATTTAAGTATAGGTTTCCAACACCCAAGATTAAGAACCTATTACTTATATCCCTTTGATAAGAACATTCCTCTCTATTTAAAACCTATGCATATAGATGTACTCTTAGTACGTGGCCTGCATCAGGCAGATGCTTCATCAGTTATGCCAAAGCTGATGCACAAAACTGGATCCTAGAGCTGTTTCAGATTATTTAAATATAGAAGGCTGCGGATACGTGCTGCAGGCATACGCTGAATTCAGACTGCAAACTTTACAGATTCTGTGAAGGTTTGTGGCATCAATTTGTCTTGTACCTGTGGCCTTTTATTGCTATTGGCTAGTCCACAAGATTCTGCAACACAGTTTGAGCTGCGTAACCAGATGAGGCTTTATATTTTAATTTTTCAAATTATGCATAAAATTCTAAATGGTTAGAACCAGTAATCATCTATTAGTTGTCTGAAATAGGTTAGAAAACAGGTATTAGGAACTTGATTAATGTTTTACATTTCCCATATTTCAGAAATACAATTTTAAAGCATAATGGAGATTTCAAATTAAAATTGTTTTAAAAGTACCAGAAACTAACAGCAGTTGCTATAATTGTATATTTAATTATAGATCTCACTCTACCAGCCAAGCCATTGTTAGGGTAGGTAAATTCCTGACTTCCCTTTCTTTCCAGGGCAGAGGTAAGCAGCACTAGTTTAAATCTATTTTTAGATGTCATTTTTCCCCCACATGTGTGCAGGAATAACTTTCCAATTAACAATTGCTATTATGAACCTTTTACTTCCTTCTCCATTAATGTTGTTCCTCACTGCTTTACAAAGTTGAATGAGGAGACATCGCTGACCAGTTTGATTACAGATACAATTAGCAATCCGAGAACTTGCTTGCAAAACTGCTAAACATTCACAGCTACAAATGAAATTAACCTCAGCTGTGCTCTTAACATACAAAGTGATACAAAAACATTAGGGTGTTATTGTTTGTTTGAGTGGGCTTAAAGAAAAAAAGAACTGTCAGACACTTTGTACAGCTTCAACTGCTAATTATTTTGCATATCAATTCACTGTCATAACATCATATAATTAACTCACCCTATATGCACATTATGAAGATCAATTCTTGAATGTCATTGTTCTCTATGAGCAATAATAAAGACACCAAGAGCAATAATACACTTCTACATTTGAAATAGGAATTAGATAGGGGAACAGAGACAAAGCAGAATCACATATATTATTTTTTTTTAATGTACTGATTTGAAGTAGGGATATACTCTCAAGGCAAGTGTCCGGTATTAAAACATTTTTGCAAGCTGTGAACAATTGAACAGGTGTCTTACTGGAAGTTGAAGTTTCCTGTTTGAATCAATATTAAATTCGTAACTAACTGCAACAGCTACTGATTGTGACTAACCATATTCAACGTCAAACCAAAGTGTATTTTTACTCTATTACACTGCACATAGGCATGTGCCATCTGCCACTGAGGTATGATCCGTTCTCCGTGACATTATCACATTACTCTTGAAAAGACTAATCTCATGGTTTGAGCCAATTTCTAAACACTAAGCCTTGGCTTGCTGTCAGATGTCCTCACTACCTGCCTGACGATCAGTGATGAAGGAGCAGATTGTCACTTTTACCATACAATTTAAAGCTATCCAAACCCCTGTTGCAAGCTAGTTTACATTCTACAAACACTGTTCTAGAAGTAATTTGTTTCACTAATAGAATGGAGCTCCAAAATCCCCATGGATTTTTACTATGTAACAAGATAACAATCCTCTTCTAACAAGCAAAAACAATCCAGGATCCCAAGCCACCTGAACTAAAAGTCAAACAGTTCATTAAGGTAATAAAAATTTCTATCATTGGAAATTGCAGAGCTATAAGGTAATTAACCCCCGGTTCACAGGAAAACTTAAGGAAATTAACATGTCGAATTCAACCACTTGGAAAATAGTGACAGATTTTTCTGTCTCAAAAAAACCCCAAACCTCTGCAGACTGAACTTGAAGTAACCAACACAGAGATAGCTTTTGAATGTAAAAAAACAAGAACACAATTGTTATTTAACACCCTGGGTGGAAGATGACAGTGTCCAGAAAAGAAAAGGATATGAGTTTCCTGAGCTCCCTCTGATAATGAGGTTATAGTGAGGGTTGTTTTGCCTCAATTCTTAAATGCTTCTTATTAAAACTTAATCTAAACTAACACAGCATAAGGGTAACATGCAGGAACTGTTCTTTGTGTGGTCTGCAAATAACCCAATTTTTTTGAAGGGTCATCTTAGAGAAATATACTGACTGGAGGAACATGCCATTCACCTATTAATGGAAGTGCAACCAAACGGCAAGCTTCAAAATGTATTCTCAACATTATATTAATACATCTTCAATTTTTCTTTTTTTACTGCAGTTGTCAGTTCCATTTCACAGTATCTTCCAGTAATATGTGAAATGCATTATTAGATCTGATATCCAAACAATGGAGGTTTGGGGGGTTTTGTTTTGCTTTTAGATACAGCTCCATTCTCACTTCTGAGTGAAGAAGGAAACAGGTAAATGTGAGCTCTAAAACAAACTGACATCTGTTTAATTTTATCTAAAATAAATTCTTCTGGATCTTCCAGATGTTCTCCAGTGAGTCAAGACAAGATCTGGACAAAACAATTAAGTCTGTATTTAAAGTTTTCTTTGCAATAAAGCAAATCGCCTGTTTACTTGCAGATTACCAAATTCTAAATTCTCTGAGAGGAAAACAGATATTTATTAAACAGCATTAAATGACATCTCCATGCAATTTTCTGTGTAGAAATACAACACTGCAACAACATCAACAACAATTTAAAGAAAACATTTTCTAACAGGTTGATTTATAACATACTCATCTTTGTTAACAGCTGAAAAAGCACTAATTATTTTTCTAGTATGCAAAAATCTCGGTAGTAAAGATCAGTAGTGAGATTAATGGACTAATTCCATTCTAGATACAAGCTTTACAAGCTTTTATTTTAATACCATTAAGGGATCAGAACTGAGACAGACTGATAATGTCATGGATAAAATCATTCAACACAGTTTAAACGCATGCACTCTATGACAACACACAAAGTCCAGTTTTCCCATAGAACTATACAAACCTAGAAAATAACTCATTTGAAGTTAACGTTGTCTGGTGTTCACAACAATCAGAGACTGGGCTGAGAATGAATGCTAATAGCATGATGTATAAAAACAGAGACCAGAATGAGCACTAGCAGTTGTGCTGTTAGCACTCCAGTTAAAAAGAAACATCCTCAACAGCTTCATTTACATCTGGCAGGACAGTATTTGCATCCGAAATAGCAAACACTGAGACAGAACTTAACCAATTTATCTAACACCCATTGGTTTAAGACTAATTAGTTTCAAACTTAAATCTTGCTAGATGTAAAAATGCCTGGGTAATTGCTCCCTACAGAAACCACAACTCTATCTCCAATCGGTTATTGTTTGTATCCCTCATGCTCTCACATCTCACTGAGACGCTCCTGATGACAAGCACCTCTGGGTATTTCCTACTTAAATTCACTGCATATAAAACCAGAACTTAATCTCAACCAACAATTGTTCTTATCATATGCTTTGATTACTTCTGTGGAAATCACTCATATCTTACCCGCTATTCTGACCCACAGTTGTTTCTGCTTTGAAAGTTCCTGTAGCCACACTCTCCCCGCTGCCACGCCAAACACCCGGAACAAAACCTTAACTACTCAAACTGGCATCACATACCACAAAAATCATTTCTAGGACACTGCTTCACTGTGCAGCTGGTTTAAGCACCCCTATTTCTCCACTATTCTATTAGAGATATTCAGCTTATTTTCACTTATTTTTCTTGTTCAAAATCACGCAGGACACTCCAGTCAATAAAGTTAGCTTCTACCACCAAAATCAATTTTTCAGAACATTTGACAGCATGGATATATAAAATGAATTCACTGTGAACTCCATCTTCTTCCTTATCTCTTGCCTTCATAACAATGCTTAAAAATAAAATCCTGACAATTACCAGGCTGCTGATGTGCAAGTATTATTGTTCATCAAGTTAACCTACACCTCCTATGACCACCCTCCACATCATGTGCTCCTCTATGCATGTAGGTCACCCTAACCTGTCCTGGAGGACGTGCAAACTGTTGTCTAGCCCACACTTGGGTTGAATCATAATAGGTGATTCTAGTTTGTATACTAAAGTTTGTTTAGGTTACATTATCACAAAGGGTGATCATACTGTTTGGAAAAAAAAAAAATATTTTACCCATTCTGCTCTTAAACAAATCAAATCAAACAAAATAAAAAAAAAATCATGGGAAAAAAAAATTAAGAAAAAGATGAAACAGTCAATGAGGCCTGTGAGTGACACAGAAGCCATTTCTTAACTGTCGAAATAGGCACAGGCATTCCTGAACCAGCAAATTGCATTGGCCATTACATGTATTATGAATTACATGTATACCAACATATACATAATAAAACCAGCAGAGTTACGCTGATACAAGCATTCAGGCTTTCTAACTAGACAATTTAAAGCAGCAATATCTACCTGGTCTGTTTCTTTACTCTCCCAAATAGTAGCAAGCAAAACCAGAAAAAAATATTAATAAGAACATAAAATTCAAGAGAAGAAATACACTAAGTCCTGATTGTCTTCTAATATAGAGGGGAGAAAAAGAAACTGCAGGAATCATCTTACAATTCTATCTTTATATATGCTCAAAGCAATGACAGAAGGCAGTAGCTAAGCAATTTCCCTGATTTCTGAAATAAAGTGGGGTTTTCCCCCCTCATGCTCTGATCAGATCAGTTACAGCTGTAGAAATTACATTCATGCTTTCATAGAATCAAACGGTTTGGGTTGGAAGGGACCTTACAGATCATCTAGTTCTAAGCCTCTCCCATGGGCAGCGACACCATCCACTAGGCCAAGTTGCTCAAAGCCCCATCCAACCTGACCTTGAACACTTCCAGGGATGGGGGTTCCACAACTTCTGTGGGCAACCTGTTCCAGTGTCTTATCACCCTCACAATAAATAATTTCTTCCTAACATCTATCTAAACCCTCTTTCAGTTTAAACTTGAAACCATTAAAACTCCCTGATAAAGGGTGTCTCCTCATCTTTCCTGTATGCCCCCGTTTAGGTACTGGAAGGCTCCTGTAAGGTCTCTCTGGAGCCTCCTCCAGGCTGAACAACCCAACTGTTATGGGAGGCACTCCATCCCCCTGATCATCTTTGTGGCCCTCCCCTGGACTCACTCAATCAGGTCCAAACTTTGAGAGAGTTCTTCCTCTGGATCAAGGGCAGGTATTTCAGATCCTGAATAAATGAACACATTTGTATACTGTGAATAGAGTTTTACTATGAGTCTAGAATACTTCATTCAAGTCTGTATTTTAGCACAAAAGGTAGGGACGGAAAGAAGGCCTATCAGCAGCCATACAAGCATCTACACTGAGCAACAGAATGCCTTGAGTTCTACATAGTTTAATACTAGCAAAAAGAAAAGAGGCTTCTTCATCTAGCCAAGAATGACAGGCAGATCAAGAAGTTTCGTATCCTCAAAAAGCAACAGTTACAGGCAAGAGATAGGCAGTGCTCCTTTCTCACATACGCAACTAGTTCAAGGGGGAAGAGGAAGGGAGTATAAAACATTATTTCACATTAAATACTGGGGAAAATACAAATGCTCTAAACTAAAGCCAGATTGAACCAATTAAGTATAGAATTATAATCCAATGAATTCCTGAGTGATCAATAAATTTAAAAAGCGAGCCACCGGTCTGCTGAACATGCCTACAAAGGAGTCAGTTTCATCATCGAGTTCTTGTCAATCTTCTCCATAAAGAAAGTCTCGTATTTTGACAAGAAAGTGAAACATATCTGTTAAGTATATGAAAAACAAAGGGTTGGTAAATTTTATCTCAGTAACAAGCACCCTAGTGGTCCTAACATGAGCACCCAATATATTTTAGGTGGACTTCCTGCGCCCTCCACTTTGTTCGGCTTCCAAACCATAACTCACTGCTGTAAATTTTTCCCTTCATTTAGTTAACAGATGGACACTTTTCACCACTGCCACAATACCCTGCTTTAGTTTTGTTGCTTTCTAAGCATCTACTAAAACATCCTTTAACAGATTTCCCTTTAAAACTGGAGTAGAAAAGGAATTTCTATACAGATGATTTGCCTGAATGGCTTCCAAGTGCTGTTTCTAAAAAGGAACAAATAAATGCTGCTGATTAAACTTTATATTTATTACATACAATCAAAACCAATTCATAGTCATTTACACTTTATCCAACACAAAGAGGTTTTAAAAACACACTTGGTTACTTGGCACCTTTCAATGCCAGGTGTGACTCCAAATCCTTCTACATTGACTTACAAGCATATTCCATCCACCATCTTTGCTAATGAATATTTTAGTATTAGCAGTATGAGACCACCTGCACATAAAAATTAAGTTTCCTGTACTTATGGAATTACTCATCCTGTATGTGACTGCAATTTGATGATCTGTAGCAAGCTGTTTATGCTGTGGCTTACCAGAGAGAACACCAATTAACAACTATTAATTTATTTCAGTTCTCAATAGTCAAAAATAGGTAAATATGTGAAGATATTTTAATCAAAATAGCACTATCCTTTTTAGCTCACTTTGCACTTCTTAAATTACAGGCACCTATTTTAATCATCAAACACATCATTCTTCCTACCATGCGCCAGTGACAATAAACAGATCAACCATAAACTTTCTTTTCTCCTCCAAACTGAGTACCTAACACTTCTTTCTTTATAAATATCCTTGGAATTAATCATCACTCCTTGATGAGCTGTATTTCCACTATCTTGATTTTGTGTTATAATAAAGTTTGTTTTTTTCTTTCTGCATGTTTTATTTGCTATTCTATCTGCCGCTCCTCTGTAACTGATGTTCACTTCAAGTTACTCTGAAAAGAAAAATCTGTCACCTCTTTTTGCCCTAAACCCAAGCTACTGCTTTCATACTAGGAAAACACATCTTTTTTGCAACACTTACCTGTTGCGCCTAAGACGACCTGGTTCAGGGACAGCATGGCGACCACCCCCAGGTCGCTCGGTCCATCAGCTCGCAGACACCAACGTGGTGGACGGCAAATGGCGTTTATTGGCAGGTAACATAGGTTTATATACCTTGAGTTTACAACGTCACTTCCGTTTGCTTACATCACACACTTCTACCTGTCTAGGGAGGGGCTACTACCTTTCCGCACAGCGCAAGATCTTCCAGCCGCCAGACCCTAACTACCTACACTTACCTAGTCAACTAGCTCATTTCCATCATCATCTGCCTTATTGCTCATTGGCTCACCAGCAGGAGAAATGTCAGAAGACCACCTGGACCTCCAGAAACAATGTCTGCCTTTTGTCCATTTATACATTACTGTCTTCCAATTACCTTGGTGTAAATTACCTCAGAATGAGAATTTGTCTGCCTTCATTGGCTAAAGATCTTTAAAGACATGAAATTGCAGGACAAGAACTTGATAGTGATTGGATATTCCTAAATACACAGCACTTTCCCCATACTATCCCTTCCCTACAAATGAGAAGCAATTCATTCCTCTTGCTTCTTTGGTCTGATGTTGCTGCAGACTGGCTTTATCCACAAACCAGCCTGCTCCATTCTCTGCTCTTGTTTAGTGACAGTCAGTATTTCTCATACTGATGTGGAGTTCTATAATTCATCAGTCCATGCAGCTCTCTACACCACTGTTACGTGATCCGCCAGTACTGGAAGAAATCTGTCCTTCATATAAACTTGCACAACTAGTAAACTTGTACAATTTGTACTTCATATAAAAGAAAAACTGGCTGAAAAACAAGCTATGGCACATCCATTACAGCTTCCCTCAGTTGCTCATGACATTAGTGGAAGCAAAGCATTTTACTAGGCATTTCTGCCTTGTCATTTCTCATTAGCAGGAAAATATACTTTCATATTATAATGGATACAATTACAAAAAAAAAAAAAAAATCATGGGAAAAAAAAATTAAGAAAAAGATGAAATAGTCGATGAGGCCTGTGAGTGACACAGAAGCCATTTCTTAACTGTCGAAATAGGCACAGGCATTCCTGAACCAGCAAACTGCATTGGCCAAGACCTCCAAAGGCAACTCTCAAAAGGAAGTTTACTTGCATAAATTAGTTAGCACTTAATTTTGTCTCGACTGAACAATGTAGGTGAAAAGGAGTGGGGAAGAGGAAGCCAGAATGCACCATGTTATTTAAATAAGTTAGAAGTATTCCCTGCAAACTTTTCCCCTAAAACCACTATGCAGGTTTATAGAGCTGTATAAGTTTTTCATCTGCTAGTTGCTGACAAAAAGGATCCAAGAACTGCTTATACAATGCAAGGGGGAGTTTAACAATACCTAGCCTTTGCACAGAATTAAACAAATTTCTCCAGTTGCAGTCAGGATGAACACCGTTTTCCTTAGAAAATCCAGTTCTGGCCATGTGACAACCAGGAAACTTATCACACAAGCCAACCCTCTGACAACCTAATCTTGTTTTAGACAGACTCTGTTAGCAGTGCACACATTTTAAGTGACAAACTAACTACGATCCTTCGTAAGTCCTTAAACTAAAATAACACTCAGCAAAGCAGTCTAAAACATTTTAATGTTGAAATGCATTTGGGCTGAGAATCATTTCACCTATCAAGACAGCTTGGACCATAACTCTGCTGCACTACAGGGAACACCAGGCTGACAGAACAATGGGTTCCCAAGTACATTGCCAACATAAAGCACATCTTGTGCTGACTGGATTAACCGTCATAGCTTAACCACCTGAGATAAGTTTGAGCAGGGACTTCATGCCAGAACTTGTCACCAGAACTAGGAAGCAGGAGATTTGGGCCAGCATTTATTGCTACATGGAGAATGATTCAGTAAATCAAGAGGGTTTGCAGAGTAAATATGCAAACCAGAGCTTATGTAAGAAGCTTGGAACATGTCCAAAACCTATTGAAATAAAGAAGCCACAAGAATACTGAAGTGATAGGATACAGTGGCCACTCTTTAACCAATGTTGTTTTCTTTATTCATGTGGAAGTGTTGATGGCAAGACAACTAAACAGGATTTTCCTTAACTGACTGTAATGACACAGAGCTTCAAAACTGCATTCTTAAATAAAACATAGTCAGAACACCCAATATACAGTATCAGTCAATTGCAAAAGTAGTTGCAACACTCTGTACAAGTGAAGATTTCTGGAACTTGTCAAATTCACCTGTTAGGCAGAGTATGGATTACAAAAAAAAAAAAAATCTGACAAATTTTACTATTTAATGTTTGGTCTTAAGTTTCTTTTATCTATTTTAGCTATACACAAGTAAGAACTCATTTATATTATCACCATGTATTTCAGTACCTGTAAACACACATTGATATTTTACCTTCCTGTTTGCCCTAAGCATTTAGCAGTGTGCTCACTCTGGATTTAGCAGTTTGAGAAATTATGGCACCTTTTCCAGAAATCTATTCCTTACAAAACTTTGAGAAGCTGGAGAACACACACTCAACTGGCACTAAGAAGCCTCTGTTCACAAGGATCACAAAACTCCAGAAACACTTACTAGGTCTCCAGTGATAGCTACAGCAAACACTTCATCATAACATGCTTCACAATTCAACTATTCAAGATCTGCCTGCAGCCACAAGCCTATTGCAAAGCCAGCATTCACTTCCCAATACTGTCTTTTTTAGCTAGTAGAGATTTTCATCCTCTAATAAAGGCTCATTAATCAAGACTGTCAATGAAACAACAAGAGTGAAAAAGGGACTAGACATAAAACAAGAGCAAACCGCTGCAAAGCAACAAAAAGAACCCTCTAGATTAACCAGTGCATTTGAATTATCTCAGTAAGACTTAATAAGCATTTCAATATGAAAACAAGCAGATTCATAAAGAAACTAGGACTATAAAACAAGATTCTAATTCAACATAAAATTATTCTTGATATTCAAACATGTATCAGTCCACTTTCTTATACATATTAGGGAATGTTACTGAACAATATGAACAGCATAACAAAGGAAAGGATGCTTTCTAAATACAAGCTGTGCACTGTTGCCTAAATTCCCTATTTTGTTATTGTTAGCCTGGCAGTTAGTAGGACAGTTATAGTCTATTAAAAGTCTGAGCCTATCCACATGATATAAATAAAATCGCTTCTCTTTTGTGATGGTTTTTTTACAGTACCACCCACTAGTCAGAGAACTGTGAAAGAAACCTCAAAAGTTTAATTGAGAAAAATGGCACTTTATCAAATTCTCTGTTACCAAGGACCTACAGAAATAATAATTCTGCAGGCCTGACACAGTATTTCTATATCAATAGAAATATCAAGTATTTCTAATGAATACAATTAGTATTTTCCCCTCATAAAGATAAAATCTGCTCCTTAAAATAAATATTTTTGCCCTTCATCTTTAGTAACCTTTTTTATAAAAACACACTCCTTTCCCACAAACCCATTTTCAAGAAAAAGTTCCAACACTTATACTATCTTCTCATAATGTTTCCTAATTTAAACCTCATAAAGCACTTGTATTTCCAAACACATAATTTCTACAATACTATTAAGCATTCAAAACAGTATTTTTGCTATTAAAATATTTCCCCTCTCGAAAGTCAAACATTATCTGTGGATAGTTACACATATTTGTCAGTGTACTCTACCTAGATTCTGGAATCAGAGCGAGAGATGGAGAAAGCAGAGTGAAAAATGCTCAGTGGTCCTAATTAGGACTAAGACAGTATATTAAGATCAAGCTAATCCTACTGGAGATCCTACTCCAGTATATTAAGATCAGAACATGCTGTGATCTACTAAAGACTTCCGTGGCACTTCAATTAGGCACACACTTAATAAGAAAAACCACCACATCATTCTGGTTATACTGTTCCTATGGTGGGACAGTATGAATGATGGGATTACAGGCAAGTTTAAACAAACAAAAAAACCCTTCAGTCTCAGCCTCCCCCAAACACACCACTAACAATGTAACAAGTATACAGAATCAAAACAGTACATGCTTGCAACTGAAAAAAAACAAAACAAAACACACCTCAATCATGTTAACCTTTCTCTAGACAGGATTATGGCATTTAAGTTAGCTTACCCAGGGCAGAAGTACCTGTTTGAAATTGTTTTTCTTTTTGGCAGAGAGCTACCTGAATACCTTACCGTAAAAGAGGTGACTCTCTTGCAGTATGTAGCATTTGAAGTAAATAAGTAATACAGAAAATTATAGCAAAGGCAATGAAAGACAGATTGCCTACACACAAACACTCACATAGAGTCATTTCAACATGTTAAAACTGCAGACACACAGACCATGTTCTGTGACTCAAATGCGACAGACTGTGCCACCGCAGTGAATGTTCCTAGCACTTCTTCTCTGAAAGCAACCACAATTCACAGTTCTTACACATCTTTCCTACAAGCTATTCTAATACAAATTCAGCAGTTCAAACAAAAGTTTGTCATTCTTAGATATGAGGGTGAGAGGAGACATCATAAGTACATTATAGAGTAACTGAAACAGTAAGTGCACCCAAAACTTTTCCCCTTATGTTCTTCAACACATCTGGAGAGCCACCTACCCGAATCACTCCACCACTGCCAATTCACACCACAGCAGCCTGAATCAGTTTCTGAACTTGGACCACAGAATCACCAGGACACAGAACAGAGTTTATTAAACCATCCACATGGATCTGAAAAAGAATTAAAAAGTGTTTTCAAGATGACAGTTATAAGCGTCCTTGCACAAAAACTAAAAGCATTTCAAACCCACACATTAACTTTGTTTTACGCCAGAATTAAACATGGAAGACACACAAGTGGTAATATGTAACTTAGCACCACAACCACCATTCTACAATTACTCGTTTTTGTCCTCTGCCAAATCTCAAAGTAAAGCAAACAGACAAAGCAGTGTACCAAAACACAAAAAAGGTAGAACTGATAAACATCTCCTCTTTCTACACCAGCCAAAACCAAAACATATGCATTGCTAGCAAGCTTGATTTCAAAACAGCTCCCTTTCTGTTCCTTGCATGAATGGACTTTTAATGCAAATGTCAGGTTAACAAAATGTAACCTAAACCAACAAGAAGCTCTGTGAGGCACTTCAACTGGATGACTTCTTAAAGCACTGCTGCTCTGGTGAGTCTGAAGCACATTCCCTGAAAGAGAATCTATACCACCCACACTGCCACAAATACTCCCACAGCCCTCATGGGGAAATAAAACTCCTTGCAACAGATGAGGCTTTAAAAAAGCTGCAATTATTTTAATTGGACCTGCCAGCTGCCTTTCATTTAGCTTAACATGAGGTTTTATTGAAAGTCTGCAGCCACAGCAATTGGCAAGAGTAGAGACAGTTGCTTACAAGTAGTTGGATCTATTTCTGAGAAGCTTACTCTGCCTGGTGAGCGTTTGCAGAGTACTGCCATATACTCTGTATGTTGAGGATAAAAGTTTTATGATGTGGTCCTGCGTAGTAGGCCACAGATGTATATTGAACACACCCACAGCCTCATCTTGATGGCATTGGTTGGGGCCAGTTCAAATAAGGTGCGAAAATATGGAAGAAAGAAAATACAATCAGTTAAAGAATAATGGTTTTGTCATCTTCTTTTAAAACAGCAAACACATCCAACACAGAAAAATACATATCTTTAATACATCCAGGTATCTAAGCTGACAGCTGGAATCTTTCCTGAAAGTAAGAGATTCTTCAGGAGATCATATCTTGATTAGCCTACTCTTTTCATAAAGCATTCAATATACAGACACAAAACTGAATTTCCTGAGTCCTAAAGTTTCTAAGACAAAGAAGAGCAACAGAATAACCATTAAAGTAACTGTTTCTGCCACTTCTAGAGCACTCTGTGAGATTTAGCCAACTCTAAAACCTTCAGAAAAACATGACTGTTTAACAGGTCTCAACTACCTTTTCCAAAACACTGCTGGTATAATATCAGCTTTCCATGGTAACATGGCCAGCACAGCTACAAACTCTGAAGGAAGCCAGGGTCGATGACTGTACTGCTGATTTCCTGTCTTGCTCAGGAATTTGGGAAAAAAAAAAAAAAAAAAAGTGGCTCTGGAACTTTCCTTCTGAAATTTTCCTACCACTTGTACCTCTTTCCCACCTATAGCCAAAATTTTTGCATGACTGAAAATGCTAAGGTAAGTTTTGTATTAAATCAAGTTTATATCTGGCCAGCAACTCCCTTCATACACACCCCATTTAGGAACTGCTGCTCTGCGATGTAAAGGCTGAAACAGCTTTCTCGGCTCTTAATTAATAAAAGCTGAATAACTTCCCTCTCCCTTGCCTTCCAGTCTTCCACAGCAGGTTAAACTTTCAGTTCAATTTGAGCTTTTAGTGGCATCATTACAGATAGACAGAGGACTGTGGAACATGCTGACTCCTCCAGATTACATGTCATGAGTTTGTGACTAACTCTAGCAAGTCTCAAATTCTGTGATACCTTCCACTATACATTAGGTAGCAAAAAAAGGATACAGTAACTGTAGAGCTACATATTCAATGGACATTTGCACAGATCATTACATAAAAATATTATCTAGGATTGCAAAAGAGGATTGGAACACTCCTCCATCCTTCATCCTCTCCCTTCACTAACAAATAAGTTGTTGTTACAGAAGCTCGAGAGACATGCATCAGTTTAACTCCACTGGCAACTGCAATACATATCCTGTGACCATTAAGCATCTTCTTGTTACTAAGTCAGACATTGAATAATTCCTTTTTCTTCAATAAAGAAATTGACTACCCTGGTATACATGCTATGAGTGCTCAATGTTAAGCTACATCCCAAAAGTTAAGAGTTGGGGAGAACTAGGAAAATTTTGCATACCTTTAGAATTAAGATCTCTTGCTCTGACACTTCTTCCCCTAATTCAAGTTTTCCCACAACGTGACAATTTAGAAATTAAGGAGAGCTGAGACTACAGCTTACTCCTAGCTTTTTCATTATCACATACTCCTATTTTTTAATTAAAACATATGCTGCCTAATTGATACCAAAAACCAATTCCAACTCAGAGCACTGACGGGGCAGGCCACTGTATGAAAAAGCACCCATATTACATTTAAGTTATAAACTGATTCTAGAAGAGTTATGAACAACCAGACTTTTCAGACCTAGATACATTTGTGCTGTTGAATGCACAAAATCACCCCTTGCAGACATCTGACAGAGAAGAAATATTTTTGTGGCTGGAAAGTCAAGCATGAGGACAATCAGCTTGGATTTTACTCCACTACCACACTTGTGAAAACCATGCTGCATTTCAAAAAGTTACGAATTAAAAACCAGAACAAAACCATTTCGCTGTACTCCATTTCTGGTCCTCTGTTACAGTTGTTCAAAATTTTCAATAGCTCTATAATATGAACAATCAGGGTCTGCCTACTCGTATGAAGTTTTGTTTAATTATTGTAAAAAATAAGGTTGGGTTAGTATTGCTATCAAGTACTTTAGACTTCGAAAGAACAAATCCTAGAGCCCATGCTTAAATCAGTAGCAATATTACATTATAACCCAAGTGCATCTATCACTTTGAGTACACTTACCGGAGGAAGATGCCAGATAGAACATTGTAATGGACACTACTCCCATTTCATTATAAATTCCACAGAAAGCCAAGAAGCATTATCACACTACTATCTTAGCAATATAGGTGCAATTGCTGATAGCTGTGAGCAATAAAAGCAATCATTTAAAGCAGCAACATTGATTTGGAATATGCCATTAATCAAAATTTAATAGGGTCAAAAAGACTATTTGAGATATTTGTTAGTCAGTTCTACTGACTAGTAGATCTGCGTATAAAGTCTTACATTTTGTTTTCACGAGGAAGAGACAAAAATTCAATTACTACTACATGATTCTTCTCTCTTCATTGTCCCCATCTACCATGATGAAATAAAAAGGGCTATTTAGATTTCTTTTAAGCATAATTTAGCTGAATCCATAGTCCGAAATAAGGGAAAAGAGAAAAGTGCGAACTTCAGAATACATGAACACAGCTACTAAGAGTCCGCATACGAACCTTCTAATACAGCAGCTAAACTAATGCAATTGGGTATGAACAGAACAAACATAACAAATGTTGTCCACAATTCCTTTCTGAAAGCTAATAAATACTTCAGTATCTGATTTTTTCCATTAAGTGGGACAATCAGAGGAGGCATATAATTACAGATAACACACCCAAATTAATTGGCCTATATTATAATAAGTTGTTTTGATACATATTTATTCCACTCTTTAAAACAAAACAAAAAACAAAAACAAACAAAAGTGAAAAAAAGAAAGAAACAAACAAAAACAGTAAAAAGTGCTTAAACATATTTGACTACTATTTTTCAAAGTGTGAATACATAAATTGGTTATACAGGAATTCAGTTTGCTGGAAGCTAGGTGACTGACAGGAGAGGGCATCAACTTGCAGGTAGTTTGTGAGTTTAGGTACTTGGCACTGAGTAGCTGAACTGGTTTTTACACAACCTAAACACAAAGTTGACATTGAATCCTAGATTCTTCTCCAGACGAGTGACTCAAGGGGAGCTAGGGAAGCCTCCTCAGCAACGTCTTTTAATCTCACTAAACTCAGCTTGACTACTGGCTAAAATTTCAGCACGCAGGACTCACCATTCACATCCAATTATCAACACTGAGAGCAGAAAATTTGTGATCTTAGCAGAGGCAGAGTAATTTCTATTTTGGATCTTAAAATTAAGGGATCTTAAAATATCCATACCCTCTCTTATTTCAAGATCTATAAAAATATACACATATACCTAAAAAGTAGTGTCCAACTTGTATTCTAATCACACAGCAGAATAAATAAATGTAAAAAAATCTATACAGCTATCTTCCATGAACTTTTGCTGACCACCGTTTATGACAGATCAGAAGCTTTGTCACCTGCAATTCATGAGCACAGGACAGACAAGTGTGACTGCTATGGCACACATGGCCCCATGGCACCTTTCACACTCAGGCAGCACTTTTCCCAGTTTTTAGAATGATGAAGCTAAATGTCTTCTGTTTTTCCACCCCTCATCTCCTAATTATGTTGTACCTTTAATCCTTCCATGAATGAAGGGGGTTCTACATTGCCCTTCTGAGAGGAAACAGTAAAATATAGTAATGGCACCCCACATTATCAGTGACAGACATTTGTAGTTGCATCATTGTACCACTGATAATACATAAGATATAAATTTGTTTACTAATCATACTGACTGTCTGTCACCTGTCAGTTCTCCATTCACACTAGCATTGGGATCTAATTTGAAAGCAGAGCATCCTACATTCAAATACTGTTGACCTATACATTTCAACCAAGAGATTCCTTCAGACAATGAAAAATATAAATTCACCAGAAATCCCTAGGAACTGAAGAAAATTCTCAAGACAAAACACAAAAGTCTCAAGAGCAAGCACTTCAAAAGGTATCTTTCAAGAAAAAAAAAAAAAAAAAAGACTTCAATGATTCTTCTCCTTTTCCAATTCCAGTTCTTACTGAAGTTAGTTATTGCCCACCCCTGCAGCAATTGCAAACTATTTTACAGATAAGCATGAAATTCCCAGCTTTCATCTGCACTTGTGACTCTTATGGAAGGATTACTGAGGATCGAGTCAGTGATGAGGAAGAGGGCAACATTTACTGTGAACAAGCAAAAGACTATTCCAAACCAGCAACTAGAACTCAAAAGGCAAGTCAATCCCCATTGTGCTTAATTCAGACTAGGGACTGCTAAAGAAAGAGCAAGCCCTGCTTTCCCCTCACACCTGCCTTTTATTAAATCTACAGTTTGCATAACCACATCAAGAGTCCAACCAGTAAATGACCGAAAACGCTTAACCCTGCAAGCTAATGGGGGGAATTTTTTTCTAATTACATTAGCTTGCTCATCAACTCACTGACCTTCAATATCAAGAGGGAGTGTAACTGCCTACTGTCAAAGGAGATGCAGCAGAATTTAAGATGATACGTTCAGTCTAAATTAAGACTCCTTTAAAAGTAAAGGTGATAACTTCATTATTATTGATTTTTTTTCTCCTAGTATCAAAAAGATGTATCAAAACCCATATGCAAGTATAGTTTAATGCTCACAACAGCATATTCCAGTAGAAAAATTCATTCATGGGGGTCACACTTCATAATTTAACCTGCCTTGGTTTCACAGTTTTGGTGGGTTATTTTCTGAAAAAAATCAACCAGTGAAGACAGGAAGTTTGGAGAGGGGACAGGGAGAAATAATTTTTAAGAATATGAACCATGCCAAACATCTCCAGGCAACCAAGAAGAAGCTAAGACACTCAGGTCAGTAAATAGTTATGGTCCAAGCAGCGACTGTGTCAGCAGTTTGTGTTCTACATTCCGAGTTCAAAACTGAAAGAAACATTTACAGGATGTGGTCTTCTTAACTGGAAGACAGCTTGCTCAGCAAGTGCTATGCATGTTTTTGCAACAAAAAGTCAATTACTTGCCTACAAAGCAAGGCTTAACATTTATAAAAGGCTTGAGGGAATGGGACTAAAGTACGAAAAACTGATCAGCACCCTCAACATGGTTAAGTTAAATATGCATTTATGCTTTCTTTTAACCAAAAAAAACCTCTTTAATTCCAAAATCACCAACACATGAAGAAGCCTTGTCAAGAAGTACTCATGATGAAGAATTTTAGTGGTTAAGTGGGGCTAATTGCAATATTAAGGTTTAAAAAAAAAAATTCAGAAAAATACTCAATATCAACCTGTAATTCAAAACCTGAATACTGAATAGATTTGTAAAAAGAAAAAGAAAAAGAAAAAAAAAAAAAACAGACCTGAGATACACACTGGGCCACTGATCTAAATGAATCTTTTCTTTGTCCCAGTGCTCTTAAAAAGTAACCGAAGATTCAGAATGTGTACCTCAAACTTCCTATAGCATCAGAAGCTGCCACTTCATAATAGACGATGCCCATTACTTAGAGCAGGATGCACCCTCCTTCCCACCTTAAGGATGATTTCTCCCATATGAAGTCCATACAATAAGACAGTTCCTGTTAACCATTAGGTGTTTGCACATAAAGCAAGTATAATCATTTGTATGGATTAATCCAGTCTCTCTGCAGTGCATACAACCTTCTTATTCAAATTCCTCTTCTGCTGCCCCTTCTACTAATTTATTAACTAAAAGCCACCCACACGACACATCTGAAAAACACATCTAACAGTAAATCCTGATAGGAAGAAATGGAAATAGTGGATGCCTGTCCTGGTTTTGTTAAAAAAACAAGTTTCTCTTTTAGTGAATTTGCCTGTCAGCTAAAGCTTTCATATTAGCTGCATTTTCCTGGAGAACCAGATACATGTTTTGGTAAACACAGCAATGGAATGCAAACTTATTCATAAGCATGGAGGGACATCTCGGAGAGGGGCAATGAGAAACAGGTGACCAAGAAACTGACCAACTGTGTATAACAATCCATTCATGTGAATACTTCATACAAAAGTGGGAGATCACGAGGATCTCGTCCCTTTTCTTCCCTTTTTTCCCCTTTTCCTTATGGCCGACATTAGGAGAGGACCTTGCTAGTCGTCCCTGCGAACTGAGGCCTAGTGACAGACTGAATCCAGCTCCGGTTGGCTGCAGAGTCCAATCCAGGACTTCAGGTGCCAGCTCTGCAGTTGCTGAGACTTTCAAGATTGGTTTTGTATATTTTGTATTATTTTCTCTATTCTTATTAGTAGCATTAGTAAAACATTTTTAATTTTTCCAACTCTCTTCTCTCTGTCTTTCTTTGCCTCCCAATTGCCTGTCCTTAGTGGGAAGGGGGGAGAGAGAGGGGCAAAAGAGGGAAGACGGGTGGGGAGAGGAAGTTAACAATACATCTGCCAGGGTTTTGTTGTCAGCTCGCAATCTAAACCCTCGACAATGCTTTTTTTTGCCTTCCCCCGCCCGTTGTTTTTTGGTTGTTTGTTTTTTTTTGCAGTCTTCCATGATGCTGCCTTCTGGCCTGCTCCCAAGTCAACATTACCAGTGTCTTGGAAAGCTGCAGAAGGGACACATCCAGGAAGAAACCACAGGAAACAATGAAACAAAGCATAGCAGCTGATATACTTTCAAAAGTCACATCAGTTTATGTCACAGTTAATTAAAATTACACAGATTAGAATTAAGTTGCAAAATACCTTAACAAAATATCAAGACAACGGTTTAATGAAGAGGTAACAAAAGAGATACTGGGTAAATCCAATAAGTTGGTTCTACAATGCTATTAACTGCACGGAAAGGTGTTAGGAAAAAATTTGGAATGAACTCCGAAGAAGAAAAAAAATTCAGCGGACTCCACAATCTTACTTGTCTATTAAAATCTGAAATAGCAAGGGCTTTAATGAGAGTCTAAATAAGTCAAACTGTGAGAAAATACAACATATTATAACTGTTGCATAACTGCCACCATTTAGAAGTCCTGAAAAGAAAAAAACAACCTTTTATTAAGATCATGTTTTGTGGAAGTGCATTAACACTATGATAGTAGCAAGTCCAACCTGAACACAGATGTGTGAACTAATTTCCAAGTTCATTTGAAAATTAATTCTTGTTACTAGTGATGACAAAGACTGAACTGGGAATAAGTTTGAACTTGATATTTCACACCGAAAATGTCAACAAACCAGGCCAGACTGTAGAAAAATAACAGATGTCTCTAAGGTGGAGGGAGGAGGTAAACACCCATAGGAACTTGCCACGGTGCACTGGAAGTACGTTTCAGAAATACAAAAGGAAAACATGGACCTGATAGTGCATTTTTTGTACTACTATTTCTGGTACTTCCTACAATTCAATAGCTAAAGAACAGAGCTGTAGCCACTGATATCTAGGGGATGAGTAGAAACATCGGAATGAATTGTGCTTGAGCAGGTCAGGCCCCCCTTCAGCTAGCAGGACTGCTACTCATTCATGGAACACAAAATCTGACAACTAGAATGAAGAAAGACTCCACACTCCACAGAAGAATAAAGGCTGAGAAGGAAGACAGCTGCTGTGCACCTGAACATGTTTTCCCAAGATTCTCCCATAGCTATCCAAAAGAAGGCTGAGACCAGACAAACTAACACACATCAGCATCAGGGAAGGCAGGTGGACTACCAGAACAAACACAGGGTCACACAAGAGCCCAGCTGATGTGGACCTAGACACAAACAAGCAACTCCAGAAGTTGTTTTGGATCATATGCCTCATCTCTCAGGAGATGAGCACGTCTTTAGTTGGTGGTATCATTGCCAGGGACAGCTAAAAATTTCAGGGACCAGGCAGGGTAGAATTTAAAACAGAAAAAAAAAACATCAGCATCTACTCTTTCAGTTTGGGAGACAAGAAGATATCAAGATTCCACTCCGCTTCACATCTGAGCTCCTAGTATCACAAAGAAAAGAAAGCATAGAAATGCTGATAATTACGGCCTCTGCTACAGCCAGGCTTCATTTGAAGCTACTTTTTAAATGAAATATTTTATTTAAATAAATCCATGCCTTCTACAGCTAGGAAAAAAAACCCACTTGCCCTCACTTCTTCCCCTCTTTCAGGGTCCTATCATTTCTTACACAAGACAGAACACTAAGGACCTTACGTAAGAGGAATCACTGAAGTTAATTTCTAACTGCATGGCTTAACATAGTGATGAAAGAGCAAAACAAACAAGAGAAAAACAACATTCAGAAAGGACAAGCAAAACTGCTTTGAAGATCCATACTTAATTCCTGTGGGTTTAAGAGAGAAAAATCAAGACTTCAAATTATTTCAGATAAGAAAAATCTATGCAAAACAATAGTTAGAAACGAATAAGATGGAATTACAGCTTCTAGAGAGATATGGGGGTTTTCTGTCAATGCAATTTTTAGTACCTTTGCCTTCTAACTAGAAGGAATCAAAGGGACTACTACCTCCTTTGCAAACAAGGAAGGAATATGTAACAAAACAAGCTCTGCCCTGGGCTTGTTTCTGTATCATCATTAAATCCTGCAATATTTGAAGGTATTACTCCTAAATGTTCCCACTTTCTGTCTTGAGAACCTGTTGGAATTAGAGTTTGGGCAGAAGTAACATCTTTCACTGCTGATTTTTATTTGCATCAACCCCAGTTTTCTAACTGCAGTATCAAGCAATTACATACAACCCTCCTAGGGATGTAAAGAAACACATAAGGTACAGTCTAAAAAAAACCACCACCACCACCACCACCCCCCCCCCCAAAAAAAAAAAAACCACAAACAAAAAAACCCCACAACACAACAAACAAACAAACACCACACCAAAACCAACCAACCAAAAACCTCATCAAAACCAGCCCAATAAGCACCCCAAAACCCACCTCAAACCTGTAGACTGTGCACAGGCCTACATATCCAAGAAGCAAAACATACACTTTCTCCTATACAGCACCTCTATTGATAACCTCCTTTTAATTTCCATCTGTGGCATGTGTTGTCAAAAGTAAAAATGGGGTATGGGGAAACAAATGGTAGTGAAAATGCTGAAAGTGTAAGACAGCAATGACTATTTAATACTACCCTCAATAAAGAAGTCCTTTTTAACCCCTTAAATTAGGAAAGAAACCAGATTTGAAAAACAACTACCACATTCTGTTTCTCATGAGTGTGATATTTTTATTCACTTGACATATGTTGCTTCCTGAACAGATTCAATGTATTTTGGCATTCCAGAACAAAACTGCTCTCATCTTGTTTGGCACTTCATGTACAATGCAGCCAGGAAGCCACTCCTTAGACTATGCAGCCATCTGCAGCAGATACCAGAGGTTTTTAAACAAGCTGCACTGCTGCAAATACACAGTATTTTAATATATGAGAAAATTCTTGTCTGTTAACCAGACTTTCCATCTAATTGCCTGCAGACAAATTCAGGCAATATGTAATATGCAACAGTTCAGCACAAATGAAAGCAGAAAGGGGAGAAAACAACAACAACAAAAAAAACCAAAACCAAATACAACCTATTTCTTATCGGAGATTCATGGTTACTTAATTTTGCTTTCTAAATTGTGTGGTTCATATATTAAAACAAAACAGCCCCTGATGCCCTGCTTTACATGCAGTACCCCCAAAAAAGTAATTGCCAGAATTCCTAGTTAAAACTGTGATGGATCAGAGGTCAGAAGAATATAGGAGGCCCAAAACAATATGAGACTTTCAGATACAAAGCAAGCAGAGGTTGTGCATACAAGCAGAGGTGAAACACCACACTCAAAACCCTCTACCTAATAAGATGGATAAACTGATGAGAACCTAAACAGGTTACACAATTCAGCCTGTGGTGACAGGAACACAAGTGGAAACACATTCACAGACCAGAGTTCAAAAAAAAAGGACTGCACATGAGTATGTATATGTATGAGTATTCCCTATTTTGGGACTGTCAGATTTAAAAAAACTATATCTTACCAAAAACACACATAAAGAAGTGTCTTGACATTTAAAATACTATGCAGTGCCTTAATGAAAGTCACTACTTAAAGAAATACCATATACAATTGGGCTTCCATTTTACTTTAGAATACTTGCCCCTAAAAGAACACTTCTGTCTCTGTCTTGTAAATGTCGGCCACCCCAATAAGTGCCAGTTTGGTTTTGTTTTTTGCTTTTACATTTGCTTAGTATAAAATGCAGTACTAAAACCAAAAAGCTTTTATTTACAATGCAGCTTTAAAAAGAATTTTACTTTAACATACCTTTTTCACTGCTATGATAAGGAGTAGCCACTATTTCTATAAAGGGCAAAAGTTTGAAAACACCAAGTATTTTCCCAATTCTAAGCATCTTCTCCCTCTAGTTTATACAATAATTATGACACATATTAGCTCAATGTTATTTTGAGCAGTTTTAAGAGTTACTGTCCTGGGCAAATAAAGGAATCCCTGAACTGTACTTCTGTCTATTTTTGTTCTTCTATATTCATTTTACAACTGATACATAAATCCTGATCCACTCCAATTAGTTGCTCACAATTGTGATGCACATAATTACTCCTCTTTGGACTAACTGTGGTCCTAACGACAAAACTCCTCACATCTCCCATTTGGTTAAGCACCCTTATTCTTGTCCTCTATTTACTCAGCTTTGCTCTCACAATGTGCATTTGATTTTTGCCAACTCATAATCTCTTTTTACTTCCAACACAGTAATGAAGCATTTAAGTGAATGCTTTTTGAACTAAATTACATTTCTCTTTACTTAGTGTTGTGTTGCTCTAAGTGAACAGATGATGATTAAAGAAAAAAAAAAAAAAAGAAAAGAGCTGTTATTTTTATTTTACTACATGAGGCATTTCGGAGATCAGATAAGCAACTGTTGTAACAAAATTAACAGAAGTGTATTCTTGAATGGTTTCCAAAGCATTTTCTGCCACTTTAGACAGGGAAGAATGATAGCTTACCACTTTATAATTTAAAAAAATTAAAGAATTACTTTGAAATTAAACAATTTTGCTGAAGTATTGTTTCTCTTTAAGTGCTGCTATCAACATAGATAATAATTCATTATCTAACATCTAATCCAAGTTTTTCACCTGACAGGAGGTTTAAGGAGAAGTAAGATTTTTCCTTCCCATCACAGTGCAAATTATAGCCTCAAAACTGAACTCAAAGTTGATCTAATAATAACTCAGCTTAAAATGTTACTTAACTTCTGACATCCTGTGTTTTCTAGCAGGACAAAAAAAGAGATATGATACCACTTCAACACTATTGAAGTGAAAGGTGGAACAGTGCCATGCTGTTAACGTCAGCCTCTTCTCAGAGTAGGAAAACTGAACTGAGTAGCACAATATAGGAATTTCAGATGATTTCTTAACTGTCATTTCAAATAGTTGAAATTGTGCATACTTCACTTCAGACTTTTCAAATACTAAAACCAAGTTAATACAAGTTTCGGGAAAATAAGTAACATTTCAATTTTGAGTGAAAGTTATTCCTCTGTAGCTATTTCTGAAGCTGAAATCTAAAACTTTGTCAAGATGTAACACAAATGGAATTATGGGTGATCTATGGATCTAAAATGAGGAAATATATATTTTAATTCCATGGAAATAGGCAGGGACTCCCTCCATCTGGGACAGGGGGGAGAAAGTGAGAACTTTTTTAGAAGTTTAAGGTATGATTTCTTGGTTCTTGATCAGCTGGTTTATGTAGAATGAGAAATGGATGAGAAAAAGGTATTGGTTAAAGACATGTTTATCTCCCATCTCATAAGACTTTATTTTAACCAGCTCCCTTAACAGGGCCACAATCCTCTCCTTAAGGTCTCACAGGCTGCTGCTTGCAAAACAAATTCAGTAACACTAATGTCATGAAAGACTACAGGACATTTGAAGTCTTGACAATACCTCTCCCACAGTTCCCATAGATTTCCCACAGAAAATCCCACAGAAATGTTTGTGTGCTCCACTGTCTTTCTCCAGAAGAGCAGCATTGCAAAGACCACACAGGAATGCCATGATCCTCAGCATTTCCTCTGCTTTGCTTCAATAAAGCAAGACAAAATAAGCAGGACAGTAAATTATTCTCATCTAAGTCTATTAAAATTTATTTTAAGTCTATCTTGCTTTTCTACTACTTGTGTTGTTTATATTTTCATTTATTTAGATGGAATCCTTTGTACCAGACCAAAAGCATTAATGTCTCGATTAAGAATAATGTACTGGAAGAACAGGATTTTCTAATAGCCACAGAGAGCTCCCTCCCCTACAACACACTGTTCAGACAAAAAGTCTCCTAAAAGAAAAGACACAAATAAGATGCACTGTAGTTAAACAATAGTAGAGTAAAATAGTAAAGCTCTGGTAGTTTTCCCTTCCCCCATATCAACACTTCTGATCTTACCCGTCAGAATGAGAGGCAGATAGCTTGCCAAAATCAGAACAGATGGAAAAGCACAGGTTTAACCATCTTTTTCTCCTCTTCATACTGAGAGTTGAGTCCCTAACTTAATTGTTAAGTTGTTTTTAAGTTTCCCCATACCCATATATGAACCAACAAAAGTGACCTTAAAGGAAAATTTCAGGTTTTTCATTTTCATTATTTTCTAGAATTCTACACTCTATTCCCTTTGCCTGTAATTCCTCCCAGAAGGAAATTGACGAAATAATTAATTACTTAGAACAAATCACCCTGTGTAAGTTCACTAGAGCACAACTGAAATAAATGGTATAAGGACTGGATAGCTATGAATCAAAAGACATGAACTTTGGAGTTTTCTCCCTCAGTGATAAACTTTACTGCCAACCTTCCCCAAAAATACAGAGCACATCAGAAATTAAATGACCCACAGCTCCAGGGTTAACATCACATATGATTATCTGACCAGAAGTAACCCAAAATGAGTATGTTTTCCTAAAAGGAGCTACCAAGTTGAAATTCCAGGTCACCACAAACTAATTTGCCACAGCAAACAAACGTACCAGCCGCAGGATATCAGTGTACATCAATGGCTGTCTGCATGTTCATCTCCTCCTTCAGGTATATCTGCCTCATACGCCAAAGTGGAAACTAAGCGAATTCAAGATCTGCATTTTATACTCCATAGCATGAGCACATAAGTCACAAAACTTTTAGACTGCTATACATATTGCCACACTTTTCAGTTTACATTTACTGAAAATACAGGCCTCAACCTTGTAAATACTTCTGCAGCCAAGCTTTTTTTGTCTGTTATAACGACAGGCATGCATAAGCACATACAGATTATTAAGCATAATGTTTCCACAGAGGAAAAAAAAAATATTTATTTATATATATATACACACATACACACACGCGCACATGTATAAAATCTGTGTTAGTATCACTATTTAAGAGTCCTCTGACATCCAGTTTCAAATATAAACCTCCATCTTATCTTCAGGGTTACCTGTAAGTAAAGACAGCAGACTTGCAGTAATCTGATCAAATTGCTGACAATTGGGTTGATCTTCTAAACAAGTTACATTTATGTAACTACTCCTATATTTATACAGTCCTAAAATTACGTTTGGCCCTTTGAAGGGAACCGTGAGGCTGATGTGGCCCCCAGTGAAAATGAGTTTGACACCCCTGTTCTAAACTATAATTTCTCCCCTCAGGGAGAATAGTGCCAGGATGACTGCAGTTACATGTGAGGGAAAAAGCAGCAGTTCTCAAAAAGTTTCTTAGCAGCCTACCAGAAGTCTTCCAGACGAGCCTGGAGACACTTCCCACTATCCAAACACATTAAGATGACATTCATAGTAATTCTGGATGACTGAACCTGTGACTGACATTGCCAGGCATCTGGCATTGCATTTCGGATGTTTGTTCAGATGTATTGTTGTAGCTCAAGGCATCTATGCCCTTTCCTCAGGAGGTGTGGAAGTTTTGGAAGATATGTACTGAAAAACTCCAAGGACAAGGAGGGCAAGGAATACTGAAGAAATAATTTCTGCAGCTAAACTAAAGCTAGACCCCACCTTATGGGGACAGAGGACTAAGAAAGTACATGAAACTTTTCTTCCAGAACTGTCTGGGAAGATGAAGCCCACTATGCAGATGCTACAGGAACTTCTCATGCTACCTAGACCTGAAAACTGATGAGGAGGCTCCAAAGGCAGCAGCAAAACTCAAAGCACAGTACTTCAGACAACAAGACCATCCATTCTGCAGGTACCTTTAACATACTAACAGAACTTCAAATATTTGGAATTTAGTTATTAACACTGGTGCTTTCCCCACCAAGGAGAGTGGCTCTGGCCACTTCAAAGGAACATACCTCCCATTCCAAATTAAGAGTTAAATTATAACTGTTTCATTTCAAGTTATTTGTAACTTACTTTCCTACCTGTTTGTACCCAGAAAGGAAATTCTACTCAAACAGCTCCCACTGAAAGTATGTGATAGTCCAGAATAGTCATTCACTATTTGGACTATATCTGTGTATCTCTGTCCATTCCACCCCATCAACTTCATCATGGGTTCTACCAGATACGAAGCACAGCACCATGCATATTGAACTATATAAACATGCAGAATTCAATGTGCTTAGAAGACTTTTTGGTTTGGAAAGAGAGCTCATGCACCCAGTGAATTCCAAACTGATCACACTAAAGATACTGATCTACAGTTTCTTCCAGTTATTATTCTCACAATGTGCATCTAAATAAGAGAAGCTTAAAGCTTGTTTGCTTTTAGCAGTTGTTTTACTTTGCATATATAATACAGTCTTTTGCTTTCAGAATTCCATTATACAAAAGCATTAAATGAGTTTGAGAAACCATAGTTCTATTTACAAAAGATACAGGAATGTATAACATTGGATATTTTAAAATTGAAAAATATGAAAAAAAAATATGTGCATTTTGGAATCATCTTCTGAGCTTTGCTCTTACAGGAACAGAAGTTGTTCCTACCATCATAGGTAAACTCTAAGGTTTAGCCTTATATGGACAGATATAGAACAGAGAAAGGCCAAAGTATTCCCCCACCTTTCATAATCAAATTTGTGTAAAAGACTTGTTACCTAAAGTTTTCTTGGCCATGACAAAAAACAGGATAGAAGGGTATGGGCACCTCATTAATTATCACTGAAGTGAATAAATAGGGGAGGTGAGTACATACTATCTTATCTAACAAGACTGAGCCTTCAAGCGAAAGAAGCTCCAAAGGCTTCTGACATCATTTCAGTTTCCAGGACAGCACCAGCAGCCAAGATCACTCACATTGTCCTCAGACTCTGCTTAATCATCACTCTTTGTTCTTATGTGTAATGATAACTTAGTATCAAGTATCTACAAATTAGTTCCAGATACAGAAAGAACTAAACTACTTTTGAGCTTAAAATACCCTAGGGAAGCCAGTCACAATGCTGATGTTCCCAACAAAGTACACTTCGGTTTGGCTTCATGTAAACCAAATGAAGAGGTCTGTTTAGCTTCATTTCTCAATTATGCATAGTCAGAATGTATTTTTAAAGGTGGAAGGTGCAATTTAGTGTTGATACATCATGCTTCTGTATCACCTTTAGGGGAAGAACAGGTGAAACTAAACAGAGTAACAAGCCGAATACCCAGATTGAAACACAAGCATAAGAGAAACAAGTATCTTAAAAAGAACTGGTAACTAACACAGAAAAGCAGAATCAGCAGCAGAATTATCCTGTTATTACTATACAACATAAATACTACGTGATTACTATACAATATAAATCCTACCAATTCCAGCACAGCAGTATTCACTTTTTCTATTTCCAGGTAGAATACGAGATTTATAAATTTCTCCTAAATCGGCATCCTTACCTTCAAATCTTAACATTTATAAGATTTTACTCAGGACACATGAACACTGTATTCCTAATTAGAAAAGGAGGTTATATTTCAATAAAGTAATATTTTTACAAGACAAAATCCTTCAAGAAAACCCCATGCCCATCTTGTTATTAGAGCAGCCAAGTTTCTCTATCACCTGTCCAACTCAACAGAATTGCTTAACCATTAATTATTACTAAAGTACACTAATTTTACCCATATCTACTCAGCAAGAGAAAGCACGCCAGCTGTGCTGATACAGTGGGCTCTGCATGCCACCTTCACAGCTGGAAGCTGCAGTGGCACACTGCAGCTGCTCCCCAAGAGATGAAGAGAACAATAAGGATTGGAGGAAATCCACATTTGAAACTCTGACAAGCACACACTCCACCAGAAAAAATACTTCTGGTCCAGAAGTGGACCAGAGTCTGCTGTGCAAGAAGCCATGGAACTGGTCACAAGTTACCCACAACACTAACAAAAAAATATTCCCTATGCATTCAAATCACAAAACTCACAAAATCAGTTAAAATTCAAAAGCTGTAGAAGACATAACCTACATCCCAGAAGAGTGCATTGGACTTCGCAGATGTTCCAAAGACACTAGGCTAGCCATGTAAAAGGTTACCACAAACATTGGATGTTACAAATATAGGGCAGGAAGAGCATTATCTTCAGTCTATTTACTATACAAATTGTTAAACATGTTACCTTCAATGTTTTCATTCTGATGTGAACAGTGTGTATGACATATTGTTCTACTTACCCAAAAGTTGATCAGGTAAAAGAGCAATGTTTCTAAATCCTCATTTCCCAGATAATTCACATTTAACTACTTATATCAACTGTCATCATCAACATTTGTATGTTCACATAGGAATACAGTCTACTATTTTCCTATCCATAAAAGAAGCTTTTCTGTCAACTCGACCAGTTATTCATTCGGAAAAGGTTAGATTTTTAATTTCTCTATGTGGAATAAATGTCAGACCTTCCTTTAGCAGATCAGGTTATGCCATAGAGAGAATCTGCTGAAGAGGAACATATCAACCATTTGATCTGTATGGAACATTTTCCCTAGAAGATTTTCCTTTTTGCTTGGGAGCAGGAAGGACAAAAACAAAACAAGAAAACAAAGCAGACAGCCAGTGATTCATTGCACCCCTACAGGAAAGCGGAGTTGAGGAATTTGCTCCATCCTCTTCTATTTCTAGAACCTACTACTAATGTATGCTACATATGTGCAAGCCTTTCCTTAGCTTTAATGTTTCAAGCATGGCTCTTTATGCCTGGGACTACAGACTCTGAACAAATTCCACTGAGGACAAATCATAACACTGTTTTCTTACAGCACCAGCTTAATACACCATGCAACTTTCAATCAACAGTACTTTTTCCATGGAGCACCCTCATCAATTCTATACTAATGTGATATACATATGGATACCCTCTAAAGTGCCACATTTATACTAAACATTATCTACTGGGCAACTTATTCAAAAGACAAATCTATTCATATTTTTACTAATATGACAATCATCCTAATGATAATCATATTCCATAGTATGCCATATACTGTAACTTCTAGCCCTTTGATTGCAAGCATGCCTGCCTAAAATTCCTCATGTTTACTTGAGCTTAATTTAATTAATGAGCAAGGAATACCCAGGTCAAAACAATGTTTCCCCAAGCCATTGGCACATGCCTATGCAAGTGTCATTTCAAGCAACATGAGCTACCATGTATATACTTAGATAATTTTATTCATAATATGGATATCAATATCAGACTAATTTTTAGTTGAGATGGTTGATCTCAAGAAAGAATTCGCTCCCTCAGAACTCCTCAACTATGTTACTGTCATGAATGGAATTCTATGATATACCCATTAGGTGTAAGCAGTACGGATTTACACTTTGACCATTAAAAGGACTACCATAGCTACCATGGTGACGAAACAGCAGCGTAAAAAGTTGTGGCTCCACTACAAGGATCTATTATTCTGCATGGCATTGAAAAATATCAAGTGCATCATGAGAAACACAAAAGCTCTGAAAAGAAACAAAATTGCATCCATTACCAACACACTGGTTTACAACTAAATTTGTCATGCATTGCTACAATTCCCCCACACCCAACCCCCGCCTTCCCAAGAATCTCAAGTCATTATTGGGACTGAAACACTGCTTTGGAAAGTGATTACTCTTTGTAAAAGCATTACTCTATTTAGACTTCATTGCTTTTCTGCCAAGCATCAGCCATATAAGGAAAACGAAGTTCACTGCCATTTATTTTGTTCAGCCCTTTCTGACACTTAAGAATAACCCTTACCATTGCCTGGAAAGGTAAGTCTATAAACTGGGAGCCAAATAACTTGCTTGTTATCAGCCACAGAAGCCACTTCAGGTCAGTCAAACATTAATATTTTTCTGCACGGTATATCAAATAGGTGGAGTTGGATTAATAGCTTTTTTCTCAAACACTATGTTACTTGATACTGTTAAAGAACTACATAAAAAACTACTTTGTTCAAGCCTCCCAAATAACAACACATCTCAGACACTGGAGTGACTTAAGCTCAGACATCCTATCTGACCAACATGCTGCTTTTGACAATGACAAAGAGGAATAAAATTTCAAATAAGCTAGCACAGAGATATGGCTTCTAGCCCATTTTGAACATTCACAATACAAGAAATTCTTTGCCTTCACGAAAGAACTAACCAATAATTGCCTCTTTGAGGTATGTGAAATGAATCTGCGGTGAGCAACATTGCTTTCACTACACACAACTAAGTTAGCTGGCATAACTTAACAAGCACCAGCAGTACAAAATCTTACAGCAAAACTTCACTTTTAGTTTCCCCTCCAACAGTCCTTCAAACAGGACTCTTCTCAAAAATTATAAAGGCGAAAGTGGTTGCCAAAACCAAACAAGGCTACATTAACACGGAGGTTCAACTGCATATACTTGTAAGAAGTCAGACCACTAGCTACCTTTTTTTAATTGACGTTCTTAAGATAAACTTGGGTAAGGATCAAAATTCAAGACAGACGTCTTTCATAGGCAAGCTGAAAAATATGCAGTCCAACTCGTCATCTTGAGGACAGAGAGGGGGCGGAGGGGAGGAAGAGAGGTAGCAGCAGCAGTCGAGAGGAAAAACTGCGACAGCATTTACAGAGGACTACGAGGACGCACTTTTATGAAGAAATTTAACAGCTATCTCGCAGAAGACCGGCCAGATACTAACCTGTGCCCCAGAAAACAAGGTGACAGACAAGCAGGAAACGGCAGACACATGGACCGCCAAGCCTTAAGATCTTTCGATTAAATAAAAGATATTACCTCCTTTAGGGCTTTCTTATTTACCAAGAAGTTAATTATATTCGCAGGGTTTGCAATCTTTTTGGAAGGAAAGGAGCCGAAGCAGCAGAATCACGGAGTCGAGCAGTTTCAGTTCAATACCTTCTCCGACCGAACAAAGAAACTTCTGTGTCTGAGGAGCTTAAAAAACTTTCGGTCTCCCCAGCCTCCTTCCTCAGCCTCCATGAAACCAGCAACTACGCTCATACAAACAGCACTTCGGCGAGAGAGGGAAAAACACAAAGGACAGCTAAACTATGCTAGGCGGAAAACGCAGAAAAATAAAGGCCAAAAACAGGATATCAAAATGAAGCGTGAACTCCTTCCTTTTTCCCCACCCCCTTCAGCAGAGGAAGGATTTTTCTGTTGCTGCTGCTGCTCCCCAAGCTTTCTCCATTTAATTTACCTTGTCTGTCGGGCGCCTAAACCAGATCCAGCAGGCACGAGTTTCTTCCGACCCCAAGGAAATATATTAAATCCGATCGAGATTTCTTCTCGTTAAGGGGGCAGAGGAGAAAAGAAGAGTGTCGGGGAGGGCAAGATGCAACAGCTTTCGACGAGGGCGGGGGCGTTCGCGCAGCGGAGCGTGCGACGTGCGTGTGCAGGGGGGCAGGGCGGCAGCGCGGCCGGGCTCCTCCCGGTCCCCGCCGGCGGCGGCGCCGGGGTCTGCCCCGCGGGCGGCCCCGAGCCGCGCCGGCCCCGCCCGGCGCTGCGACCGCCCGGCAGCGAGACCGCAGCGCCCCCGCCACCCAGCCGGCCCCGGCAGCGCGGCCCGGCCCGCCGCCGCCCCTCGCCCGCGCTGCCTGCCCGGAGCTCTGTGTGCCGCTCCTCCGCCCCCCGCTCCTCACCCGGGGCCCCTCTGCCCGAGCGCGGCCACCGCACCCCCCCGCCGCCGCCGCCGCCAAAGGCAGGAGAGCGGGATGTCGCCTGCCTCACCTGCCCGCCCGCCGCCGCCGCCCTGTCTCCCCGCCTCCTTTCGCACACTTCCCCCTTCTCCCGCCGCTCCAGCCTCCCGCCCCGCTCCCCGGCCTCGGGAGCTGTGGGCAAGGGGAATGCCCCGGGGTGAACACACGACCAGGGACGGGGTGGCCCGGGAGGGGGAGGCTGCCGCGCCCCTGCGGCTGCCGGCGCCGCGCACCGCCGCCCAGGCCGGGGGAGGCACCGCAGCGGCGGGGCGGAGCGGGAGCCGGGCCGGGGCCTGGCGGAGGCGGCCGCCCCAGGAGCGGGCAGGCGCGGCGCTCGCGCCCCCACTGGCCGCCACGGGCGGGGGGAGGGGAGAGGAGAGGAGAGGAGAGGACGGGCGGGCAGCGCCGCCGCCGGGCCCCACTGGCCTCCCCTCCCCCTCTCACCGGTGTGGGGCTGCGCGCGGGAGGCCGCGGCGCAGCCAATCCTGAGCCAGAGGCGTCGTGAGGGACGGGCCGCCGCAGCCAATGGCGCCCGGCGGGGGGCGGGAGCGGGCCGTGGAGGAATGGGGCGAGGCGGGGGCTGGGGGCGCCGGCGCAGGGTGAGGGGCCGCGCGGAGGGGCAGGGCGGCGCGGGGGCTGGGGGGTGCGGGCGGGGACGGGCAGCCTGCGAAGGGCACCCGGCCTGGGGCGGTGGGACGGGCCCCGCCGCCTCTGCCCGACGTGGGGCCCGCACCCGGGGCTGGGATGGGGCGTGTCCGCCGGCCGGGCGGCGGGTCCCTGCGGGCCCTTCCTGGCCCGGTAACCACGGGGGACCGAGAGACCTCAGCACGGGGGTGCAGGGGTCTCTGGTTTGCCTCCGCGGTTTTGGCGTAGCTTGTCTTCTTCAGGGGCGCGTCAGTGACCCAGACAAATTGAATCTCGAATGATGAAAGTTTCCTCGGGCGTAAGCAGCTCAGCTTCCTAATTGAGTAATTGCACATGTTACATCGACATCGCCAAAGAGCTGATCACAGATCGGGTGCTCCCCGTCGTAGTTCATGGCCGTCCCAGCAGCTGCTCCTGTGTTGCCCCTTCCAATCCCTAACTTTCAGCGACCAGAATCTGAGGGAACAAACACATTTGGGGGAAAAACAACTATAAGCCCCCACCCAAACATGATGTTTGGACATCTTATTTTGATGCACATGACAGCAGTTCAAATAATGTCACATCTATAGCCACACTGTTCCACGTAAACTCCTAATACAGTTGTATTTTCAAGTATTTCAACACCCTCAGTACCACATGATGCTACAGAACATGCTGTTAACTGTAACGCCATGATATACAAATACCTCTGAAAAGCAGCCGGTGGGTTTACTGGAGATCACACAAATTCAATATCGGTGTTTGTTGGACCTCACCAGTACGTTGATGGAAATGTTTTTCTGTTCAATTTCCTGGATTGTTTGAAATGGGCATTTGATAACCTATTGTGTACGCAATATGCCATTTTAACAGTCCTGGAGCCTGGAGTTCTGTGTTGCCACAAAACAGCACACAAAGCTGACAGCAGGGTGGATTTGTACATGCTGCTCACCTTATGCTCCTCAATGGTGTACTGCAGAGACCATGTCTAAAAACAGAGGTAGTATTGTTTTCACACCCATTTAATCCCTGGCTTCTCTACTGGGACTGCCATCAGCTAAGCAGGGATAGTGGTTTATTATGATAATCTGTTTACCAAGAAATGGACAAAATGCTTAAAAAAAAAAAAAAAAGCCATTTTACTTGAGCCATTGAACTGCAAAGGAAATAGTATGTTGGGTTAGTATTGACCTGCCCCTGATTTTATCATACAACTAGATGTGAAAAGTCCTTTAAACCCTCACCAATGCCTGAAGGTAATTCCAATTGATATTTCCTGTTCAGGATCATTAGTTGCTTCATCCAGTTTCTTACGGGGCTTTGGATGAAGGAGGTTTAATCTTTAGCAATAAAACATACAGTTGATCACGTTTATGGAAGTCCACTATGTTTAACAATACTGCTATTTATTTAAAACTTCTTGTCTGTGTATGGGAATTGTTCAAGTATCCAATTTGTGTCCAGATATAGAAAACAAGCAGGCATTTCTACTAGGGTAATAATGTTTGCTTATTGTTTCTTTACTTTCCTAGAAACCCTCTCTCCATCTTCACAGAGCATACAGTCCTCTTTGGGGACTACATCTATGCCTGGATTTAAATAATTACAGTAAATTAAATATAACCATCAGAATTTTTTAAAAGTAAAATTATACATGCTTATATATTTCCCAGAACACTAAATCACTTCCATTGCTTCTTGTTCAGATAAGCCATTTTCTTCAAATGAGTCAGCTTTGGACTAAGGCCACGTGTGAGAACTTCACCCCCAGTGACAACAGATTCAGAATTCCTCAATATAGTGCACTATGTTGGTGCTGTAATAGAATTACTATTTTTTTAATCTCATGCAAACAATTGATCATTCCTGTCTATTAGCCAGCAATGTATCCTTATCATAATTAGCACGAATGGCTCTCTGTAACTGATGTCCTCCACCATGAACTCTTCAAGATACCTCTTTTATGCCTGAGTTATAAGCTTTTAAATATTAAAGTATTCTTTGGCAATGTTTACTGCAAATTGCCTAATGCATTTATTAATGCAGCAGGATAATAGATGGGTGTGGGAAATTTATAGCACCCATTGCTCCCATGGTGAATCTACCATAGCTGTAATGTTAGTTGCAATGTAAAATACGATCTCACATACAGTTTCAGTCACCAAAAATAAAAGCCTAGCCAAATTCTGCTGAAACTATAGCTAGCTAGACCACAGCTCTTGAATACATTTTACATAGGTAAGATTCAACTATCTATACAAATTAAGAAAATGCCAGGAATTATCCCAGGGATTTTAAAGTTCTATAAATATCAAGACAGTATTTAGATTACAGTTTCAACAGAGTCCCCAGCAACATTAATTCCCAGAGTTGGTATCCCAGTTACCAAATAATTACAGATTAAGTGCACAAAGTACAAAATATAGAGTTGCATAATGAGTCTTTCAAGTGACACTATGCAACTGATCCCACTGAAGGTTTAAACAAATTATTTATGCACGACTTCATGGTAGACACCAAGCCCAGACTCCTATCATTGAAATTTCTAATTTTATATTTGAACAGGAATACTAGTCAGGGCCACAACAACTGGCAGCTAAACTGAAAGAACAGTTGGTGAAACAACCACTTGTATGTTTGTCCCTTCAAAGAGTTCTATGGTCTGAACAATGTATACATAGTTTTTCAGAGTAACAGGATTTTATTGTGGCTTTTCTCTGTTCTTACTACTGTTGTTCATTGATGTTCGTGCGTTTCCACTTTTCCAAGAGCTACACTGAAAGGCCTTTGGGGTAAGCGCTTCTGCTTTTTAAATGCTGAGGTAGTGGACTTAAACAGTAGATGCTAACTTCATTTGAACTGGGATTTCTTGACATCATTGAAATATAAATATTAAATAGCAATTACTGGAAGTATTACCTGCCTGAAAGACATAAAAAGACAATAAGCAATCTTTTCTTTAACAAGTATATATTGAAGTTTATTTTAGATACTCCATAATTTAAGTTTGCACACAGTCAATTGAAAATGTTTTACTGTAACACTTTCTAAATTGATCTGATTCACAGGTGGCTTATGCCACATTTATACTGGTGAAATCAACACAAAACTGGTAAAATTCAGCGGCAATTAAGTCTTAGAAGTATGTTGTTATCACTTCCTAAGTGCATAATGCCTTTCTACTATATTCAAAGAGAAGATAAATAAACAACCTCTGTTCGGTCTAACTCCAATACAATCCCAGATTTGCACTGGTTAAATATTGTATTACACCATTCAAAGAAGTTTTCTCTGTATTTTGTTGTACTATTTTTCAAATAGTGAAGTCAAACAAGGTGATGAAGGTAAATGTATTGTGTGACTAAGTTTTGTAGTATTATGCAAGTACTAGTAGAAAATCCTTAAGCACCACAACCTGTTTTGTATATGCTGTGTTCCAGAAATGGTTAGGAATGTTTTAGAGTTATTTTTAATCATTTTATTGTGACTTTTTGTTTGTATTCCTTCCTTGGTTACCATGGGCGAGCTCCTGAATTCTAACCGAGGAACACTTGGCACAGCGTTTCACAGGGAGGAGGAAAGACAAAAAGGTGATGTTGAGGCACCTTTACTCTTTCCTGATTTGGACTGCTTTGCTTGTGGACAGTCTCCTTAACACTGAAGTTAAGCTATTCTGCAGCCTCTTCGCCTAAGCGTCTGTTTTGACAGCTGATGCCCCCACATAAATCTTGCTCTGGTCAAAACAAAGAGAAAAGAATGAAAATGTAGCTGTGCAGTGTGAGGACATGGACATCTGCAGATCATAACTGTCAGTCCTTTGCTCGCAAGCTCCTGCAGAGCTGCTTCTGGCTGCACTGCAAACAGAGTTAAACGTAAGTTTGGCAGAAAGAGGCAACTATGAAGTTGCCTAAAATAAGCTATTTGCTCAGTATTTTGCCCATGTACCAATGATCGATTTGGACTGCCTTTGGTAAAGTTCTTGGATCCAAAAAGGCTAACGATGAATGCTGCGGAGGATATCTGTGTCCAAAAAGCAATCCTAAAAGAATACTGTACCAATTTCTTTTCAGATCTCAAATAGCTTTTGTGTAAGAAATCAGTTATGCTATCTATAGTAGCTCTATAGAAGCTCTATACTGGTTATGTTGCTCTTACAAGGTCAGTAATTAGTGCTGCATCCTGTAGGAAAACTATCTTTCTTTCTCCACTGGTAGGAAAGAAGAATTTCTGTGGCATGTTTGTTTAAAATTCACTATGGTGGGTTTTTTAAGCTGATGAAAACCCATGAGAATGTGTTTTGGAGTAACAAGTTGACGAATAGGTGATGTCTAAATAGACACCATAAATGCTACCACAAATATCCTTCCAGAATTATTCTATACAGGCACATTTATGATAACGATACCCATCATGCTAACCATTAAATAAATCCAGATTTCTCTAACTGCATGATGAATTGCATTTGTTTTACATTACATACATACATACATACATTATTTTTTCTTAAAAGAGGCTGACTTTGACAATATAAATCTCATAGTAGTTTTTAGCAACATTGTTGTATATGTGCACACCTAATGAATTCCTTACTCTTCCCTTGTCATTTATTTTCTCTGAATAATTTCAGTTGCATAAAAAATAAAGAGTAACAATATGTGAATTCCTAGCTTCATTGTTAATTGAATTATATTTCAGGTTGAATTTCCGATGGAACCACAGGTTAAATCCTTTTGAGGCACAGAGATCCAGACAATCCAATGAGATGAACCGTCCTGTCTCTAGCCCTATTACACTAACATATGGTACCTTAAGTAAAGGTGTTTTGATTCATAGAAAAGATACCATGGAACATTTTTTAGGAGAATTCAAAAAACAATCCTTTCAACGGTGCTCCATCTGCAAAATACCGTTCATGATAAAAGATTTGTTTGGGGAAAATAATTACTTTTTCAGAATCTCTTAAAACAGTTGTAGTTTTTTTCATCATATAAGAAATTCCATTTCAATTGCATTTTAAAAAAGAAACATTTTGTCTTCCCTATTTCTCTTCTTCATGAAGTCTTCAGTTCTCTTTCTTTAGTTTTTTTTTCCCTTTCTTCACCTCACCCGATAAAGATATATGACATAGTTCTAAGTACTAAGAACTGTTCTCCTTTTTTAGGTATTTTATCTCTTTTCCTTCAAACAGACAAAATACAAAAGATTGCCCTTGTATGAGTAACATAACTGAAAATCATTATAGACATTTTTAATTTTCCTTTGGGAAGAATGATTTCAGAATGGCTTTTAAAATCCAAAATAGACATTTTTTCAGCTATATCTGTCCTAAGTTCTAAGGCATGATAGTTGCAAACGAGAATACTAAAGTTATATTTTTCATGTTTTAGTTCATAGGTTTCATCTCCTGGTTTCTTCCTTCAAGAGAATGTTTCAGTACAAGCCTTACATGACAGATATGAGTACTAGGCTACATCAGTAATGAAATACTGACTTTCCAGGCCACAATGATAAAAAAGTTGTATATTAACTCATTTCTATGCCTGCAAACAAGCAAAAGCTCTCAACAGAGCAAGTGGCTTTACTAAGTGCTTTGAGAAGAGCACTTTAATCTAGAGCTGTAATTTTTATTATGATCTCTGTAAATAAAATCTTTTAAATGTTTTATTTTGTTAAACTAAGGCTACCCAAATACTTAGATTCTGATTAAATATGCTACTAGCAACATAGCAGAGTTTACAACTGAGCACCAGGACAGCATCTAACACATCTTCATTAACATATTTCAAAGTGTTGTGATTAGACAGTGCATGTTCAATTCAACTAGACACACAACTTTAGTGAGAAAGCCCCCCTTTGACTTTGCACAGAAAATATTTCATCCAGGGAAAAAACAGCTTTGTTCTTTCCTGTTGTTGAGAAAAATCCCCTTGAATCTAAATGCAGGTGACACAGAAATCTTATTAATTCATGGAAGAATGTTCACAGTAAAATACAGTTGCTATTATGAGGCCCTTAAGGCACTGCTTTCCAGCATTCATATAGTGGCCTCTCTTTAGCCGAAGTTAAAATTTATTGTATTATTTCCCTCATCCTTCCATAGCAATTCCATTTGCTGTAGAAGTAGGGAAGTGTCTCAATTAAAAGTTCATCTCACTTTTATGCACTTCGAGAGTACAGTTATGATGCCATGGCTATTACACTGTGTGATACAAATGTGACAAGGTTTGTAGAAGAGGTGATGTCTTTAATTAGAGCAACAGATAGAACTGGGGAAAACAAACAAACAAAATTGGACTTGACTGTCACCCATTAATCAGACCTGCCAAGTAGCAAAATACAAACTAAATACAAATGGGACATGGTTGTTCTTCATACAATAAAAATATTTTAATCAATTAAACCACTGGAGAGGAAACAGTTGCTAACCTGAATGCACAGGGATGAACCAGGAAGGAACCTGTAAGCTTCAAAAACAATGTTACTACTGAGTCCACAATTTGTTTATCCACTGTTAAGAATCTAGTTCCCAGGATTATTTTTTAAACATGACTTGTAGGTCCCCTGTGAGGACCTGGACTGTGCCATAGATTAAATATTTTCTTTATGAAAAACACATTCTCCTATTCTTCGCTGTGTTTTGTCCTTGATCAGTTATCTGTGTGAGTTCATTGTAGTGAATAATGGTTGACTAGTTTCATGCATGTAATTCTCATGAGGATATGTGATATGTTTATTGTAATACATCACATTTTTAAGAGTGTGTGAAGAAGACCCATGGAAATTAATAGTTCTTTTGGGCACTGGGATCAATCAATATTCATGAATTTTGCATTTGCTGTATTAGCAAGGTTTGGTTCTGACGGGTGTTTGTTAGCACAGGGGAAATTTGCTTTGGGTCATGAGTTTAATACTGGAAGTGTTGTTTGAAAATAGAGGTGGAAAAGGGCTCCGGGAAGAACTCTGCAAGAACGTGTGTTAGTAAATGCGGTAATTATTTAACAATTTTCTGTATATACGCCAGCACTGAGTAATACATAACAGACAGGAACATACTGTCAGTGAGGGTTTCCTTTTTGTATTATTAGATGGTATTTAGGCAGTCAATTCAAATACAGAGCCTGCTTATTGCAGGGCAGTTCTGGAGATTTTTTTTCCTACAGTTTGTATACAGGGTAATTTGTATTGTGACCTTTTGTGAGCCATGGTATCTAGAAAGGTAATGTTCATATTATAGTACAGGAAGCACAGTAAATATTCAATTAGCAGCAGAAATCAGTGCAGAAATTCAGGTGATGAAAATATGTATCTTTTTGATAAAGAGTAGGTTTGATGGCACACAAAATAATTTCTTGTGAACAGGCTGTCATACTGCTCTGAGGGACATATTTTAAAATATTTTCAAACTTTTGTCTCTTCCCTCTACTGATTTGCATAATTCTTTTTGAATAGCCGCCACTTCCATCTAAAACCTGTTGATTTAAGTGTAACAGTATTTTATTAAATGGGGGAAACATTTGTGCTGGTGTTCAGTTCTTTCTTTACCTTGAACAGAAATCACCTTGAACTAAGCTACTGTACAACCAAGAGGCCTTTGGGACAAAAATCCTCAAATACATGAATCTTCATAAACTGGTTTTTTAAGACAGTCACATGCTAAATGACAGTATATTTGTCAGCCTGTTCAGCATTTTTGGTCTGCATAGCCATTTTCTTTATGCTAACTCTGAAGAAACAGGAAATTGTCAGGGTATGGTTGTGTTATTTTCTATGACATTTTTTTTTTTTTATATGAGCTATTTAATAAATAGAGTTCTGGAGAGAGAGAGAGAGATAGATAGATAAACACACACACACATCAATCTGCTAAAGCCTGAATCTGAAATATGATAAATGAGATACATATGTATATAAATCATCTATGTAGCATATAAATAGAGAAATATTTCAGTAAAAGCATTCGCCCTTACAGTGTAAAACATCTGTAGCGTAAGTTTAATTACTCTTTAATTTTAAGGCAAAGATTAACAATAAAAATGCATGGACATGAAAGCTGTGTGAATCACACATAAGTCTGCAAAAAATGATGTCCCAGAAAGTTAGGTAATTTAAAAAGGAATGCTGCTGCCACAGAGATTTAAAATACAAGGATCTGTTTTTTCAAATGCAGAGATATTTTTCATATGAGTAAGCTTGTTGCTTGCGTTGAGATTGTTAATAGAGTTGTACACCTGACTCTAGATCTGTGACCTAAGGGCTTGTTTACACTGAGTCAGAAAAGTACACTATATCTACGTACATTGGAACACCTTAATTTCACATGATGCAGTCTTAGTACGTACTAGCTTTTCAGATAACATAAAGCCTATATACTCACTTGAAGCATATTAAATGAGACATGTAATGTTTTACTGAGCTACTGCCTTTCCACTTTTGCAAGCTGCGAATGTCCTGGAGGGGTTAGGAAGGTGAGAACGCTCCTATTTGCCCCTGAATTCAGCTCCCTCATTAGAACATTGGAGACTTATGGCACAGCCCTATAAGCCCTTTTCATCTCCTTGCCCCCCAGAAATCCCAGGCAGAGCTTCAGAAAGCACTTATGAACCATCTGCACCCTCGTGACAAACGCTCCCCATGTACAGTGCAATGTATGCAGGAATTCTCAGGGACCGAGGCCTTGTTGAAATGAGGACCACATCTATCTCTGGCTGCCACAGAGAGCTTGTCGCATTTGTTCTGCTGCTCTGTTGTCATGCAAATAAAATACCATAATCCAATGCAGGGGAACAAAAAGTAGATGACCAGTAATTCCCCTTTCACCTATGTATGTTAGCACAAGCCTGACTGGATTTTATAATGGAAAGACATATTGAAGTCAGTCTACTGTAGACAGTATTGCCACAAGTGTACACAGTGAGGAATCTGAGTATGACATACGCTGCTGTGGAGAAGGCTCACATGAAAGCCAGGACACTTTGAGTGTCTAACTGAAAGCGTGAGCTGGATACATCCCAGGGCACCAGGATAGGTATATTTGCCTATCTTATGTACTACTCAGGTTAGCAATGCTGAGGAATTAACATCAACCAGTAAATCTCCTCATTGTGCCTGGTTAATATGCCCTTGATGTGAAAAGCTGCACAAAAGGTAGCAGTCATGTAGTTCTCAGGTAAGGGAGTGTGACTTACGGTGTTGCTGTGGGCATTTTAAATTTCTCTGTTCCTAAAAAACAGCTGTACCCTGTAGATCTCTCTTATTTTCCTAACTGCTCATTTCAGTTGCCTTCGTTTGTATGTTCCAGGCAGTCATCATCCCAGGAGTTTAAAGAGCTATTTAAAAATAATCATGTCTCAGCAAATATAATAGTTTACTTGCTGTCAGATGTTCAGTCAAAAACACTCCTTTCTTTCCCTTGCTCTCCTCCCACGCCACATGCATTTTCTCTTTCCTCACATCCCCCTCAACTGGTTGAGCTTAGAGGGAAGGACTCCTGAAAATCTCAGTATTGCAGCAAACAAGCCAAAGCTGTCTGCCATCACCCATCGCCACTAAGAAAACAGGAACAAGCCACTGTTAGCTACAGAAATTATGAATAACAAGCTTCACTGGAAACCTGAAGCTTTTCTTAGGGGACTAAAAATTGAGTTTGAGATGCCAAAATTATTCTTATACAACTGTCTTGTCCCTCATCCCAACATTGAAAGCAATGCCTTCCCAGTCATGTGTGACTATGCTTCCACAGGAGATCAGACTGGCTCTGTTCTACCACGTGTAGGAAGTGTCCTATGAATTCTTTCTTCCTATAGCGATTGCATGAAGAGGGAAATCACCTGGCACTCATGCTGTATTCCGTCTTCTATTTATGGGTCTGCAATAAAAAAAATAAAGGGAGTGTTTATCTACTACTGAATACTGAAGACCTTCCTTTCTTCCTGGAGCTGAATGAAGTGGTTCAGCTGACCTCCAGGGAAGGACCAGCCTTTGAACAGTGAAAAACAGAGTCATAAAAAGAAGTCCTTTGGTCCCAGGTAAAGAAGAGTGCTGGCTTGGGAAGAAGTAAGTCCAGGCAGGCCACAGGAGAGTGAGTTGGAGAAGAGGCCAGTTCTACCACATTCAAATATCATGCAGCTGCCACAACAGTTGTTTCACTTTCTTATGTGTAAAATAGATGAAAGTACTGATGAATTCCAGTCATGCTGCCTGTATTTATAGGCTTCTGGAGGCAAAGAAGAAAAAGCAGATGTTGTTTCTCTTGTATTGGAAGGATCAGCAATCTGAAAACTGGGAGTGATTATTTAGGAAAGATATGCAAGTAAAGAATCAATTAAGAAGGCAACAGTGTAAGGAGGAGCTGCTGACATGGAGAAGCATGAGGAGAAATACTTAGGAAGTAATACCTGTTGGTGACTACAGAGAAAGTTGATGTGAACAGTCAGTTTGTACCCTCAAATTAGTGTACAACTGTGAAAACATGAAGGAGATAAGTGAAAGATAAATATAAAATAGAGCAGATGGATGTCCAGTGGCAGTCTCAAATCCTTGGGAGAACAAAGGAACAGTTGAAAAAGGAAGTGAAAGGTAGTGAAATAATTTTCAAAATTAACGTTGTCATATATGGCTGAGAAAATATAGGCACTCTGCAAAATCATTCAGCAGCATAAGCAGGGAAATGCAGTGAGGGTGAACACCATGCTAGGCAGAAAGCTACTGTGTCCATTTTCTTACCACAGTGGCAACAGTCGTACTATCCTTTCATCAACCAGCCTGTCTCTCTTCAAGGTAATTTGCTTTTTTCTCTTATGACTATATTGAAGAGCAGAATTAATAGTCTGATGGAAAATGAGGTAAAGACGAACAAAGGATTGGGAGAAGGGGGAGGACATTAAGTCTGTGTGTGAAGAAGACTGCGAAGGAGAGGGAGGTTAGTAAATGAAAGGTAGAGAGGAGGGAAGTGTAGGGAGAGGACAGAAGAGATGGAGGGGAAATAAAATAACTGCTCTCACCCCAGCACATCACTCCAAAAAGAAAACCTCCAGACCTATGCAAATATCATCGTTCACTTAATGAAATAAATGCACATGTAACATCGAGTCTCTGGAACTTCTGGCAAAAGATTTCAATGGGCTTTCAGTACTTCCCCATTTTCAGCCTGACACTGCTCTGCTGGAGCCTTGTGGTTGTTTACAGACACTTGAAGATTGGACACGGAATATGTATTTGAGACTTTTGAATAAAAGGCTAGAATCTAGATCCAACAAACATACAATTTGTTTTATGGGAAGTAATATTCCTAAATACTACTTCTGATGTGGGGTTGACTTCTTGCTCACAAAAAGACAGTTAAAATGGAGGTCTTAGGACTCTACTAATTTATCCCACTTGCTCATTCTCATAATAGCTGCAGGAAGAATCAACTGTGCCTGTGCCAGAGTGCAGAAAACACAACCCATCTAATTTAATGATATTTTGCTTGTAGTCAGTAAGATATAGTCAGAATATGTTTCGTTCCTCCAGTGCCCAGTTCAAAGAATTAAATTGGAATGTATTTTAGTTATCCTCTAATGCTTCGAATTAATTAGTCCGGTGTTAAATATAATTTATATTTCCTGAAAGTATAAAGCTAAGGCATCTAAATTAATCATGTTGCACACAACAATATTTCCTTATGTAACTTGAAGCATTTTAGGTGACTGAAATTCTAAATATTTTTAAAGTATATATAGACACTTATACTTGTCTTTTTTGTGTTTTGCATATTTTTGCATTTCTTACTTGACTACTGAATAATAAAAAATGGAGTTTCAGTTTATGTGAGGTTTGCTGTCTGATTACGTAAATATAAAGCAGAGCAGTTTTAGGTTTTGTTTGTTTGTTTGTTTTTGTAATTCACAGGTTGTTTTTAAACAACAACAAAAAGTGTGTACATATTACTTTTCATTTATTTTTCTCCTCTTTTTTTATAGGAATATTTTCATATTTATTGAAGTTGACTGTTACGCCTTTTTAAAAGAAAAATGTATTATTGAAGATGGCTACTAATGCTATGTAGCTGACACCATTGTAAAATGCATTTTTTATGCATAAACTGCTTTGACATACTGCCATAACTTGTTAAACTTGACAAAATTATTAAAAGAGCGGACAAGTCTCTCTGCAGTTAAAAATGACCTGTAACAATATATATTTGTGTTATAAGTTCTCCATTTCCATTGATGGCAATTTACCTAACATAAGCCTTAAAAGAAAATCAATTCATTGTGCTGTTTTGGGAATAATAACACAGAGAAATATTTCCATGATTCCCCCTTGCAGACTCAGATATTTTTGCATAGATTTCAGATTTCAGTTACAAAAGGACAAAGTAAACACCGATATGAAAAAAATGAGCTCAATTTAATCATGCTTAAATATGGCCTGTCCTTTTTTATTTTTGTTTAACTCTACAATATGTAACGATTATTTTCCAGGTGGGATCTCCCATGGTAAAGAAACACCAGACAAACTTCTTGTCTGTGCATTTATAGAATGTACAAAACTACCTTGCGTAAAAATATAGTGTTTCTAGTGATGTTGTTGTGCACGGTCAATCTTCTGTTTATCTACCATACAGTCTGCTATTTTACAAAAAGTGAATGAGAAACCTTTACATGTGTCAAGTGGGTATAGAAAATGGTTACTTCCTTATAGCAGCTGCACAGCATAGGGAAAGAGAAGTAAAGGCAGAAAGAAGATTAAAAGCTGCTGATTCTGCTAAACACACTCCAACAAATGTCAAAGACCTTTTTGAGACCCTGTAGGTCTCAGAAAAAGTTCTGAAAACGGCAGACAGATCTCATTAAAAAACAACTGCCTCTCCAACATGGATAGCTTCATATTGGAAATTTGTTAGCCTGGGCTACTCTTTGACTGACATAAAATCATTAGAAGATTCTCTTATTTTCCAAAATTCCAGTTTAAAGTGCTTTCAGTTACAAAATAAATTCACTGTTGTATTACGTTAGTCTTCTTCCACAAAACACAAACCCAGTATGTCTTAAATGATTATTAACTTTTTATATCAACCATGAGATTTAATAATTCTATCTTATGTTTTCCAGCAATTAAGATTTTGTTTTGAAGAAGGTATGCTTTTTGGTTTTTTTTCCCTCATTTAAACCATGCTTCTGAGATTCTGAGCAGCACCTGCTACTGCTGGGAATTTCCTGCTGACTTAGACCTCAAATTAAATTAAGAATTGTAATAATAAGAAGCTATGCAATAAATAATAAGAATCTCTAAACCGTATTACTAGTTGGAAAAAGATGAAGTAATTTAGATCTCTTACTGAAGATGGATGAAGATGGATTGTAAAGAACTGAAGGGTAATTGTAGTAAGCTATTCTCTTCTGAGAGGGACAGAGGGCCCAATACACAGAGTTGACCATCATCATAGGGAAGTATGCAGTCTACCTGGAGCCCAGATCAGGGATATCACCCTGTGGTCAGCCTCACCTGCATTCCTGGAAAGGTGATGGAACAACTTATCCTTGTCACCATCTCAAGGCATATCAAGGAGAAGAGGGTGATTAGGGGCAGTCAACATGGCTTCACCAAGGGGAAGTCATGTTTGACCAACCTCATCGCCTTTTATGAGGACATAACAAGGTGGATAGATAAGGCAGAGTGGTGGATGTGGTCTACCTTGATTTCAGTAAAGCATTTGACACAGTCTCCCACAGCATCTTCACAGCTCAGCTGTGTGGACTGGATGATCAGGTAGTGAGGTGGACTGTGAACTGGCTGAAGGGAAGAAGCCAGAGAGTCGTGGTCAATGGGCCAGAGTCTAGTCGGAGGCCTGTATCTAGCGGAGTGCCTCAAGGATCAGTACTGGGACCAGTATTATTCAATCTATTAATCAATGACTTGCATGAGGGAATAGAGTGCACTGTCAGCAAGTTTGCTGATGACACTAAGCTGGGAGGAGTGGCTGACACGCCAGAAGGCTGTGCTGCCATCCAGAGACCTGGACAGGCTGGAGAGTTGGGCAGGGAAAAATTTAATGAAATGTAACAAGGGCAAGTGTAGAGTCTTGCATCTGGGCAAGAACAACCCCAGGTTCCAGTATAAGTTGAGGAATGAGCTGTTAGAGAGTAGTGTAGGGGAAAGGGACCTGAGGGTCCTGGTGGACAGCAGGATGACCAGGAGCCAGCACTGTGCCCTTGTGGCCAGGAAGGCCAATGGCATCCTGGGTGTATTAGAAGGGGGGTGGTTAGTAGGTCGAGAGAGGTTCTCCTTCCCCTCTACTCTGCCCTGGTGAGACCACACCTGGAATATTGTGTCCAGTTCTCTGCCCCTCAGTTCCAGAAGGACAGGGAACTGCTGGAGAGAGTCCGGAGCAGGACAACAAAGATGATGAAGGGAGTGGAGCATCTGCCCTATGAGGAAAGGCTGAGGGAGCTGGGTCTCTTTAGCCTGGAGAAGAGGAGACTGAGGGGCAACCTCATTGATGTTTATAAATATGTAAAGGGTGAGTGTCACGAGAATGGAGCCAGGCTCTTCTTGGTGACAACCAGTGATAGGACAAGGGGCAATGGGTATAAACTGGAACACAGGAGGTTCCACTTAAATATGAGAGGAAACTTCTTAGTGAGGGTGACAGAGCCCTGGAACAGGCTGCCCAGGGAGGTTGTGGAGTCTCCTACTCTGGAGACATTCAAAACCCACCTGGACACATTCCTGCGTAACCTCATCTAGGTGTTCCTGCTCTGTCAGGGGGTTGGACCAGATGACCTTTCGAGGTCCCTTCCAATCCCTAACATTCTGTGATTCTGTGATTTTCCTTAGGCTAGGATGGAGAAGGAGTGTGCTTTATTTTGGACAATAGCATAATACACTGAAAGTATAATTACATTTGTTTAGAGTTTTTTCATGTGATGCATTTTGAGTGTAAAATACAGGCTAATAATTCAGAAGTTTGGGGTACTAAATGGCATGCTAAAAGAAGCAGAGGCAATTATTAATAATTGATGCCATTCCGTATGTTGGGTTTGTTACCCAGAATCTAGTACTGTTTGATCCAGTAAAATATTTTTCTGGATGCATGTACCAGTTGAACAATGTTTCATCTGAAGACATTCAAAGATAATTCTTTCACATTGGCTAAAGTGTAGGTTTACAGCATGTATGCTAGTGCAACCTAGGTAATATAGTAAAAACAGGAATTACTCTTTTTGATCATTGGAAGAAAGAAAACAGAACAAGTAGGGGTTTGGTTTTGGTTTGGGTTGTTTTGTTGGTTGGTTTGTTTTGTTGCTTTTTTTTTGTGTTGTTTTGTAATTATGAGTAATCTGATTTCATAGGTTTTTAGAAATAACTGTTTGGGACACAGGAAAGCAGGTTTCAAGATTACAATAAGTAGGTAGAGTTCTTTTCCAATACTGAAGCCTACACAGTAGTCATTCTAGTTATCACTTGTGGAAATGGCTTTAAGGAATAATGTTATTCTGCTGTGGCATTATCATAGATTTAGGAGAGATACTAGAATCTTATACTCAATCATTCAGCTCCATTAAAATATTGAAAGTTCACTTACAAGTAAATTTATTGAATTTAAAAATATTTATCAATGGTTTACTATTCCTCTTAGCCTTCAGTTCAGGAATGACTGGAGCACTAAGGCAGACAGATCACTGTTACTTTTATTACTCCTCTTTGTGTGCTGAGAATTGTTTTTTCTAAACCATTTTTCTGCTGGATTAACTGGTAAATGGAATTGTGTTGTCTCCACCATTACCTGAGCCAATGATGCTGCGCTTTGCCTCCAAGATAAAATAGCAGACTTTTGCAGAGGCCTTAGAAATTAAACAGAGGACAGTGATAAACACACAGGATTATTGACCATGTTCTAACCATATTACATGTCACATGTGTATTTTATTGCTTTTGAGGAGTAAAAAAAACCTCATGGAAGGGGTGTGCTAAAAATGAGCATTCAATAAGCAAATAGCCAATCAGACAAGGAGAATAGTCTGAATATATTATTAAAATGGGCTGAACTGAAGCATCTGTAAGATTTTATCAAGTTCACAGAACTCTTAGGGATGTTAATGTTTTTCTTTCCAAAGTACTCAGGAGGATACGAATTCTTGGAAGTCGAACTAGTGAATATATATTTTTAGTGCTTTGCCAATTTGTAATACTCCTACCCTTTTGCTTGTTAACCTCAGTTACTAAGCATTCTTGTAGGAATTTATTTTGAATCTTTACTGTATATCCATGTGCTAGGTAACATCAGAAACATATTTAAACTTACTTTATTTTGATAGCTAAGAGTACTATCTTGTGAAATTCCCACTGAACCTTGGTCATGGCATATGCGTTCAGCTCTAAAAATCTTCCATTTTAAATCACTTTTATCTTTAAAATAACAAGGCTTTTCTCCACAGTGTTCCTGTGCCATTTACCAGGCAGAGAGAATTTAAGAAGTCAACTGAAAGCAAAATTAGACTGATATTAAGGCATGTTTAGGCCAAAACACAATACAGAATTGTCAGACAAATATTCAGGGTAATTTAAGATTCAGTGTTAATACCATGTATAGCAATGGTTTGGAAAAGAAGAAAAGAAATTTCATGCCAACAGTTTATCCATTCATGCAGAAGCAAAGTCTCCCCATGCAAATAGTTCTATAATGAGCATAATGAGGCAAGACTTTAAAGGTATATATGCTGTATCACAAAATTTGCCTCGAAGACTTGGCTACAGTAGCAGAATCTGCATACTCCTCTTCTCTGTAGATTCACAGTTTTCAAAGCTAAAACACCCGGTGCAAAACAAAACAAATGAAAACAAACACCAAATGAAAACAAACACCAAACGTTTCCAGTGCTCCAGTGCAGGCAGGTTTCATGCACAGAGCGTTGTGGTGGCAAGAGGAGCCTCTTGACTCCAGACTAGGAGGAAAACAGCCATCACCACGATTTATATCCCGGGTTAATTGCATTCCTGGAATGGAGTGGGCAGCAGTGGTGACTCAGTGCCGCCACACAGCCAGAGCCACTGGCGTCATGAGTGAGGAAAACAACAGGCATTTTCTGCCGACTCCCAACCTGGGCTGTGAGGTTTGCACTTCGACCCTGATTAAGGCTTTGGCTGCAGCATCACACACAAGTTCTATTTATTCTTGTCGTTAGCCAACAGGCAGTGACAGAGGCGTGAAACAGCCCAAGGGAAGGGCTGGTGTTTGACAGCTGCTCTGCCAGAGCTCGATCCTGCAACATGAGCAGCAACATGCTGAGGGCAGTAGGATGTTTTGCAAATCTATAAAAATCTCTTCCCAGAGTAAGGACAATCTTAAGGAAGTCTAGATACTGTATATTTCCGATTTCAGTCCACAGTGGGTTTCAAACAGGTAAATTATAAACATCAGGGAAAATTAATAGAATAATTCAATATAAACTTGAGTTTAAACACTTAAAAATAATTTTCAATGGGAAAGTGGGAATTCCTTACTCTGGGAGTACAGTAACACTGGGAGATGGTCATTAACCATCAGTATGACTCTGCTTTCCCTCATCCTCATTGTCTGCCTGAGTTTTGCTGTAAATGCCAGTCAAGCTAATAAGCTGAAAGATCCAGCAAGGCAGTCCCACAGAACTGGGCTAGGATGGATTGTTACTACTACTCGATGTTACTGGGTAGCATGGATGTACTTTCTCAATGTGATGAATACTGACGGGAGCACAGATCCCATCCTGCAAAGATATTAAAGATGGTTTTTCTGCTGCTCATGTTCTGAACAGAGATGTTTCAAGCAAGCACATCTACGCTTAGGTCTTCTTTTCTACCCTCCCTCCTCAAGGCCGTGCCACGCAGTCCTGTCAGCTCCTGGCACAGCCACCGTTGTGCTCAGAAATTGGTGTCTAGAGCTGAGAGGAAGCACTCTGAGACCAGGTTAGGCCAACAGGGCTTTTCAAGGAGACACTGGAGGGACACATGGACAAAGCTCCTTCCATGGCATGTACTGAATTTAAATCTGCCATGACCAAACTTCGCAAAGTCTCCACCACATGCTGAGTGCACATCCAGCCATAGGCCAGGGACAGTTGCTTTTGGCCCCACAAAGGAGTCACATGGCAGGGTATGTCCCCCCATGCTAGAGAACCAGAAGGGTATGCTGTTGCATGATGTTAACAGATACCCATCCACCATGTTCTGGGGTGAGGAGAGAAGCAGCCTGTGCACTTCCTTGCCTTGACAGCTCTGTCATGGCACTGAAGTGCTGCTGTGGTTTGAAAACATGTGTAGGAAGGAGCTGGATGGAGGCCAGACCCTATGAGCATCCCCACACCAACCAAACACAGGCACATGCTGTGACTTACTCCATTACACCTGCAAGAACCTGGTCTCAGAGGGGCCGCTCTGTTGGTCCATCCTCAGCAGACCCAAAATACACAGAGGCTGCAGGTGGCAATATTGTAAGGAAGAAAGAAACGGGTCTGGTGGGAAAGGTGGTGAGGGGGAAGAAATAGGGGAGGGCTACCTCTGCTGCAAGAGAAGCTAGAGAAAGTGTGTGGCTAGATTTTTGTGAGACATCAGCTGAAGTCTTCTTTGGGTTCTGGACTTTTTTGCAAAATATATATTTTAAACATAAGGTTTGCCTGTGACTTTTTCTTCCCCTGAGATAATTCATTATTTTCACCCACCTTCATCTAGTACTGCTTGTCCATAGAGCAATCCTTCATATGGACAGGTCGTAAAAGTCAGGAAAGAGTTTGTAATAGAAATTCTGAGACCTGACTAAGTGCCCAATGCTGGGAACTGCCCTGCAGTGCTGCATGCACACAGCCTGAGGAAACCTGGCCCATTAAAACTCTTGTTTATGGAAGATCCACTTGTTCTGGCTCTCAGTGGCATCTAGGACATCAGCAGAGCTGTTGATCGGGACAAACTATTGCTTCTCCTGCCATTAGGCAGAAGACTGCAGCATGGCAGCACCGTGTACTTAAGTTCCGGGACATCTGCTCTTTCACAGAACAAGCTATCCTAATTATGAAAGTATTCATGTAATGGGAGCTATTAAAAATAAAAGAGATGTCAGTAGTATAACTTTCAGACAGCCTCACAACTGACATGTGACTGTATCTTTACGATCAAGGTGGCACTTTTACACTTTACCATTAGAGCTGTAGAGATTTTTTTTATTAAGTATACATGCAGTACAAAATCTAAATGTTCTACTGTTCCAGGTAATTTAATGTAATATAGTTTTTGGGTGGCCTGCTATTATCAAAATCTCTCTCAATCTTCTTTTCAGAGTGAAAGGATAATCTTGTTTTAGGATTTAGAAGCTCTGAACTCTGCATCTCGCTCTGCCATGGACAACGCATAGCAGGAGCACCGTAATCCCTGCAGCTTTGGATGGTGTGCAAGCCAGGAGAGGGAACCTCCCTTACTTAGTATTTGCAGTACTCCATATGCCATTGTAATACAAATAATAGGTGCTGTAGTGTGAGAGGTTGAACTCTTCTTGGTTGTGTGCCCGTATCTGCTGAACTGCTGTAGGAAATGTGACTGACAGAAGCAGCTTGGTTACCCAGCACGGGGCTGGGCTGCGGCAGCACGCCACGTCCAGCTACCACTTCTGTCGGCAGGGCTGTCTGGTGGCTGCTGGGATGTGGCCAGCAGAGTGTGACCGGCTGCAAGGGGACAGAAATAGCTGTACCTTCAGCTTCTGGGATCTGACGAATGAGTCCCCAGAACTGCTGCCCCACTCCTCGCTGCCTAAGGCCCCAGGCAAACCACAAACTGCTTACACCTAGCAGGGAAACAAGAAGAGATAAATCAAACTAAAAGGCAGTTCAGCTTGATAAACCGGATAAGTTTCTTCACTTACAGGTTTGTGACATCTAAACATTATGATAATAATTTATTGGCAGAACGGCCAAAAAAATGATCATACACATTTTCCTTAGCCATTCAAAGCTCCTAAGGCTGGCACAGCCCTCGTGTGGACTTTGGCACGATACCTGCCTTACAAAAGCCTGCGATGCGCTTCGTTTTTCAGGGGTGGTGAAGGGCACAGTATGGTTGTGTTTTGCTGTCTTCCTTCCTGTAAGCCAGCCTCAGGCCTATGAGAAACAAATATTTTGCTGGTTTAGCCTGCCAATAAGAACAGGTGGTTGCACAGCTTCCTCTAAAAGGTGCAAAAAGCCACACAGACAAGGAAGCACAAAGGGAATAAATAAAATTATGCAGGGACAAATTCAAAAGCAGAAGCAGCCCAGGTGAATGGTTTTGTTGGCAGCACAATACAGCTCCAGGGCCTCATTGCTGAACGTACAAATAAATGCAAACCCAAACATGGGAAATGCATTTCAGGGGGGATATGAGCTGCAGTGTGGGCAGAGCAGGATCTCTCTCATCTGTGATTGGTCGCAACAGCATTTATTGGTTTATTTCCACAAAGTGGTTTTAAACATGAATGCCAATATATCGAAATGGTTCTCCAAAATGCTGATTTGAGGCATTTGCATCGTGTGCTGGGTATAGGTCCTACCTTCTTCCACTCCTTGTCCTATTAGGTTTTTCTCTTCACTAAAGCACATCCATATTTGCTTTTCACATGATCTTGTCTCCTCTCACTTCTGCTTTAACACGTTTTCCTTCAGACTCCTCTACTTCTGCCTCATAAGCATTCTGCTGTCAAATATAGAGACTTAGAAAAATAAGTCAGTCAAATTATTAGATAGGTTGCACATAAATTTTAAGTGTCAGACAAACCAGACCAACTGTCAGTTTCTCCAACCCAGCAGCCTGCAGGCTTGCTGTGTTAAGATTCCCCATCTCCAGACAGCAGTTGTTTGCCCACTCTGCAGAATGCAACTGAAGATGGGCAGAGAATGCTCTTGTATTTTCAGAACAGCTCTTCTTTCTGTTTTTCAGTTTCAGATCATTGTTGTTTCTGTGTAGCCCAATTAGGGTAAATGTCATTAACTTTGCTATTTCTTTATGTAGACTTTTGTAAGTATGCTATCCCTGGTTTACCTTAGATGCTGGATCCAAAAGTTCTGCTAAATTTCTCCATGAGGGAAATTTGGATGACAGCCATCTCTCTGCCAGGATGTAAAATAACATCATAAACTCTCATTTAGCCTGCTTGTTTTCCAACTGCGGAGAATGCTCTGAGGTTTTGGGAGACGAGACTGTAGCTGGTCTGCTTGGATGCAGAGGAGCCTTTTTGTCTTTGCAGCTGTGGAGATTTAGAAAGAATCAGTTTTGACATGTTTCTCTTCCCAGGAGATTTCTTTAAAGCATTATGACAGAGACACCTCCTCTGCTTTAGTCCAGCTCCTGCAGGGCTGGAACATTTGCCAGACAGACATGTCACACACAGCCATGCAATCTGTAGCTAATAGGCAACCACACAGAGACACAGGAGTAACAAGATGGCCCTTTAACCCAGGGTGTAAGGACGTTAGTAAAATAATGAGAAGCTGAACGAGGACAAGAGGGTGGCACAAGATGTCTTAGCCCCATACCATTGTCTACAGGCAAACACACTATTGCAATTTGGTACTCAGCAAGGTGGTTTGTTTCAGTAAGTAGAAGGATGAAGGAAAGCAGCCCAGCTCCAAAGCGTAAACATCTTGAGCAGAGTACGCCTTGCCCTCTCCCAATACAGGGACTAGTTGTGGTTAGTGACCGTGTCACTTGTCAGTAAAATAACAGCAGCACTGTATGAGTGTTATTATCAGAAATCATTTCTCCTTCTGTTGCTCTTAGTTTGCTAGCCATCAAAACCACTTTTTATTTTATTTTCAAGAAAAGGTAGACCCGTTACTTTGAGTTTTAACACTTGCAAGTACATTAAGGGTTTTGCTGGGTAGAGGACAGTAAAGCTTGTAAAAGTTGTGAGGTATCTCTTAGCGTGGAAAAGCCCTGTGAACGTAAATCATTCTTTCCTTGCTTGAAATTAGGGAAGATAAAACATGCCCAAATGTTAACTATCACTTATTTTAGATATGTAGAATTGGAAAACTGATCCTGTGTCATAAAAGCAATGACAAGAATAAAATGAAATAAATAAAACAAATGGAAAAATTACTCACATAGTAATCAAAGCACACCAGTCTTCAAAATAGACAATCATCCAGTTCCTCCTTAAATTCTAAAGCACCATATGTTATTTATCTATGATTTATGTATTGTTCTTATTTACTTATTTTAAATAAACAGGACCGGTATAATTTCACTGTAGACAGCAGACTCCCTCAAGAGTCAAATTTCATATCAGTTGAATAGTCTTTGTTTAGTTTAAATAAAAAGAAATTTGTTAGCTAACGAAGAATTTTATTTCAAAATGTGTCAATGCTCATCACAGGGAAAAAAAAAAAAAAGTTAAAAAGTTAATGTTTCCAGAAGCAAGGGAAAGGAATTGATACTACAGAATCCTTATGATCATTACGATGTTATTTTTTTAAAACACCCTATGGAGGCATCTGTCTGTAAAGCCAAACATTTTGCTCTCCCTGCTGAAGTGCTCTTGTTGCAGCTTGTTTTGAGGAAGCTCACCCAGGCAGAAAGTAGAATACCTTACAATTTTCTCTTGCTCACGACTCCACTCAGATCACTTCAGAACTTTCACTCCCGAGCATGGAAATGTCACACTTCGCTTTGCTGAGCACATGAATAACCGGCCAATACAGACTGGAATTGTTGCTGCTTCATAAAGAAAATGTGAACAATTCGTGTTTACAACATGTGGGGAAATGCCACAGTTACGTGCTAAAAGCCTAAATATCTAGGAAGCTGCTGTAGGTGATGGCAGCCTAAGTTTAACATTGACTGTAGGTCAATGACATAAAGCACTCCAAATACAGTCTGTTTACAATTTCAGACATGCTCGAAGCACTGGTGGGAATTCCTTTTTCGAAATTTGCCTAGCAGATAACACTCGAGAGTCAGGAAGTGGCAAAGCTGTTGTTCTCAGCCCAGGAGGCTGCAGAAAAAAAATGGGTGCTGAGTCAGACAAAATTTGCCCTGAGGTCTCTGGCTGTAGCCCAGCCTTTAGGTGGCCTGCCAGCTCATGTAAGGGTAAAACCAAAGCTTTAAAAAAGCTCACAAAGAGGTAGTTTCTTTCTTTCTTTTTTTTTTTTTTTTTTTTTTTTTTAATAGCTTTTTGATATGTTAAGTTAGATCTGTGGCAAAGTCTGGAGTCTTAGAAAGTGTGTAATGCACAGTCTATGTAGTATCTCTGCAATCTCAGCCACTGCTGATGTAGCCAAGAGCTCGGAGCCGCTGGGCTGAATGCTGCTGTACCTGCTCCTGTTACCATGGAAATGGACACTGGCAAAAGTAGGATAAGAGCTTTAAAGTACTTACCAATATAATTAGCACTTTCACCTTTTTGGAGATTGGCTCCCCAAAAGCCCCCAAATAGTGAAACTGTCCAATTCAGACTCATCAATACAGCAATTAGTGTCTAAAGAGGAATCAGTTAACACAATCAATGTGGGAACGACACAAGAAAGGAAGGCATTGTTGGAACCGGGAAACAGTGGGTTCCTGTGGCCTTCTTTGCTTATTACTAATAAGAAACTCTCCTCCTTTGCTATGAGTCACTGTTCCAGTTTCACCCTTAATTAATTCAGAGTCAAGAGAAAAGGCGCTAGCATAACGAGAAGCTCCTCGTGATGGCTCAATAAAGTTTGCAGAAGAGGGGGAGGGGAAAGAAGTCATTATAGTAACAAATCTCGAGATTAAGTAGAGAGAAAGAAACCTCAACAGAGATGCTGTACAGCAGCCACACTGGGAAATCCCAGTGCCAGTGTTTTCCTTATTACGCTGCAACTGTCTGAATGACAGGCATCACACAATGAAATGCTCATCAGAGCAGCACTACCCAGCCATTACGCACACCACGAATCTTCCACCCAGGCAGCAAGTGCATCAGTTAATATGCTGTGATCTGCATCAGTCTCTACATTGCAAAAGTCACCAAAGGTCCCTCAGCTTTCCCAGTAATTGTCCCCTTTACCTACAGAGGAGCCAAAAGGTAGTTTTGGTTTCTGATGTAAAATTTCACACTTCACTAAAAACACAACAGCCTGCTTGTATTCAGGTTGAACACACAACTTGCCTTCAGTGACCAGTGAAGTGACTGCTTGTGCAATTATTACTGCTTCTAACAACATTAACATTCGGCTGGGTACAGCCTGAAAATTTTTGGCTATGGTTATTTAGCAGAGAGAGATGTGTTTTCAGATGCAACCGGTCAATGCTCTGGATAAAGTTATGGTGAGATACTAGGTAACATTTCGTAATAGAATTTTGGTTCACTAGTGGATTTTGACAATCTCTAAACACATACTGTAATTAGAAAAAAATGATACCAATTACCTCTGTTCATCTCATACTATTCCTTCAGGGCCTCAAGAGACTGTGGGCTGCCTGAGGGCAGGGCTGGGCACTAGAGCCAAGCTCTAGGTAGAGCCATCTGAAATGAAGCTGTGTCCCCAGGGGTGTCTTTTGTGCAAGTCCTACTCACTAGTGCATCCCTCCCCCCCAGCCTGTTCCCTTTGGAGTGTCTTGTTACTCAGGTGTTGTCACACAGCCTAGTCACCGCACAGCAGAGCAAATAAAGCTTCTTTGTACCTCCCACCCCATCAAAAGGTAGCAAGATTCAACAGCATTAGGTGATCTTTCACTTTGTTAGCTAAATACAGGGGTGGGTTTTTTGCTTTAAGCTATGTATTGTACAGCTGTTTCTCATGCGTCTGGACTTTCAGGACCCTTTAAGATGACAGGTACTTTTGTCTTATGCACTGTGGGAATTTTTCTTAAAGACACTGAAATCCAAAGTTGCTGTTATTCTTCATTAAAATACTGTTGAGACGAAAGGTTATATCATCCAGATGCATTTGTCATAGTCTGTTTCTCTGTCTACCACTGTTAAGTGTTTTCAAATGAACATGAGGGTTAGGCTAAGTTCTTCCATTGAGAGCAAAACATCACTGTGGGTGGAACACTCCTCTGCTTTCACCATGATGGCATAGACTTCACCAGCTGGACAGCTTCCTTCCAATAGAGGACCCTTGAGAGATACGCACATGTGAAACACACACTTTTTATCACGGCTCATTTCAGAGAAGACCAAGGGGCTTTCCCACAAAGAAAGGTAGGTGGGGGCAAGAGTGGTAAAGATCATGCAGGTGGAGAGAGCTAGAGGGAACAGCCACGCCACGTGACTCTGGCAGGAGGTACTGTGGCTGCTCGGCCCCATGTTTTGCTCCGACACTCAGTCTGGACAATTTCCAAAATGACGGTATCTGCTCCAAACACTCTGAGAGGCTTCCAAGATTCCTGGGCTCCCTCGCTGCTGCCCTGAGCCCTCCTGAATAGCTCTTTTTCCTCAGAAAAACAAGACAGCCAAAGCCCTCAGTAACAGCTTTACTTTCTTCAAAGTCCACTGCCAATTTTCTTCCCTAACCAGCTTTAAAAAGTTAAACACATACAGAAAATCCACTGATGCCTGCATTAACCAAGTAACTGTCTTTAGCAATAAGAGGGTCACAGCTGATACAACCATGGTGCATTTCGTAGGCCAGCAGAGCCACACCAGCCTGACCTCCAAGGCAAGCACTCAGAGAGTTAGGAGGTGTTATAATTAAGGTACACAAGGTTAGGAGGTGCATAATTACATTCAACCATAATTACACCCACTAGTGCCTGTGCTTCATGATATAGTCTTCAATTACTTGACCACCTCCTTTCTTCTTTTCCCTATGGGATTTCTGCCTCTGTCAGGACCATCTCCACGGCACTGCGCTGCAGGATTGCCCAAGTTGCCGTTAAATGTGCTGTTTAGGACACTGGAAAGTGCAGCAGCATTTGCATTGCACTCTGTCCAGGACAAACAGCCTTCTTGTGAAGTTAGGCTCACAATAGAGATATCTGACGCGTAAAAAGTCTGAGGTCACAAATTAAAATGTTCTCATGCAGATTGCCAAAAATTTACAGATTTGCATGTCTGGCTTGCATATTATTAAAGCCTGTATTTATAAATCTTTGCTGATATGCATCATCTTTATAAGCTGCTTTCTTAACTATAGGACAAGTAGCTACTTTCTAGGACTGAACATTTTCACAAAAGAGGCTTATCCAGCTTCTGTTTCTGTTGTAAAATTCTTATTGACTAAAATGGGAGCAGGATCATGCCTTCTTTTGTTGCTCCTGACAAAGCATTGTTCGGTTCAGCCAAATCAACAGGAAAAATGCTGCAAGAGTCATTTCTCAATTCACAGCACAAATACATGCGCATAGCACGACAGACTGAAAGGCTATTACTGTTGCTTACACTAAAAAGTTACCTGTTTTTTCATTTATACCTGGCAAATCTTCATGTGCATGCTGAAAAGCAGAATTGAGCACTCATCCTGTACAGGCACTCACATGTCCGCATCATGAAGAAATATTTACGTTGCAAGTAGCTAATAGCAATGTTTCGTAATTGCTGCTTATTAACATCTCCATTCTTTTGAAGCATAATAGAATCATAGTTTCAGTGATACTTTTGAAATAACTAACTGAAATGGCAATAAGGAAATTTAACTATTCATAATCTTAGGCTGTCTCAAATGAGTGTAAATAATCTATATAGCAATTACATTGGTGGTACTAAAACACACTCCCGCATGACAGGCTAACCTAAATCTGATTTTTAAAAGATACCATTGAAATATAAATCTTCTTATAATGTAAAACCAGCCAACTAAATAATGGAACTTGGTTTATAATACAAGTGTACTTGAAAATTCTACATGCACTGTGTGAAGCATATGAAGACCTTATTTCGGTTTAATTAGCAGTATAAGTTTCTAACTTTCTAACGAAGAATTGAAAAAGAAATTTGAAATATACATCTATCAGACAAATATGCCAAAGGTGTACAGGCTTACTTAGAAAGTCCAGAAAAGAAGAGACCACAAACTTCAGAATGAATTTATTTTTAATTTGCTGTGACAAAGTCGAGAAACCATTCTATGACATAATTTGGTGAGAGCACTTGCCTTCCTGCAGCAGGCCACCTGGTATGGCATTCTTGTTCAGCACTACAAATTCCATCAATAAAATCTCAGCAAGACTTTTGGCAGCAGGAACAGACCTATTTCTACCTTCCTTTAATCACACTGCACAACCCAGATCTTTTATGATTCAGTGCCCCTGGAACAGCTGGAGAAGCTTATCTGATGTATTTCATTACATCAGGATAAACAAGATTAAAGTTCTTATTATATATCTGGAAACAAAACAAGTGTTTCAATAAATTTGTTTTCCCTTCCTCCATTTTCCCCCAGCAATAGATACTTTTAACCTTAATCTCTTATTTACATCCTGTTTATAAACACACAGGTTTTTTTACCGATATCTCATTTAGTCTTTTTCATACTCCTGGGGATATCTTTTCATGTTTCCCCTTTGAAAAGTTAAAATATCATGATGTCAGATTTCACTATCATGGAAAGATTAAGTCTGAAGTTGAAGATTACAGTCACCTTCCTGTTTCCTCCTGTAATTACTACTCACTCAAGTGTCATCCTGCTTTTAGTTTCAACACGTCTCCCAATTAAGTACACACTGTTGTCATTTGGCAGTTGCTTTCCTGCCTTTGGCATTAAATATGATGCTCCTTTCTTAGTGTGCAACATCCACATCTGTTAGCCTGACACCCTTTTATCCGCATTTCCAGCTGTCAGAGGTAGAAGAGAAGCCCGTATTACTTGCAGCAGCTGCCTTGTCAATAGTTGTTCTCACCAGTAACTGCCAGTTCTGGCTTTGACGTCCTGTGTTGTGGGTTCACTTCTGGGAGATAGTTCTAATTTCTTCATTCAATCTTTGAGCGTATAATTGTTTGAAAGGATAGTTTCCCTAGCCAAGACAGAGTACCTCTATGTCTTTCAGGCTTTTGCTTTGCAACTCTTTCCACAGTGTGAGATTTCAGGTTTAATTCAGAACCTAGAGGCAGTACTAATACATATCCGTTAAATAATATAATGACTGAAGTACATCCATCCCTTACACAAAACACAGTATTTTCTCTTTTCAAAGTTAGCCAGAAAGTTACCTTAGCACACATTAAAATATTTTATGATCCTCACAGTTCATTTATTCTGTTAATACAAGCTGATTAGACAGCTGGCTTAACAGAGCTCCACTGACTTATAGCAGACCTGTATCAGTGAACCCCTGCTGAAGATTCATTTCCACACAACAGCCACCTGAAAGCACATCCTATGATTGTCAGAGTAAAACTTAACTCTAAACCTGACCATTCTGTTAAAACTCTGCTTTTTATGGAAAGGACTATTTCTGTAAGCATCTAAATTTAAAAAATAATAATTTTCTCCACTAATATTTGAGTGAAAATCTTAGCGAATTTGTCAACAAGTCCTACCACTGACCAAAATCTAAATGATACAAAAACGTCTGATGAAATAAATATTGTAAAAAACCCCCCGAACTTGCTACCGAAACCCAGAGCTCCAAGTAAAAATACATGTCAACACTAGTAATAAATATTTTAACCAGTACCAACTCTGACAAACCATACCAAGAAACTCTTCCTCCACCTACTTTTATAAATTATCATCTTACACTCACAAGTTACTTTCTACATGTGGCAAATTATAGTTTGGGCTTGTAGACCTGCCTGCAATTTAGGTTGCCCAACACTTCCTATTATAATAACCTGTTTTCAATTGCTTTTAAATTTGCCAAACTATAACTGTTTGAGCTGAAACTCTACATGCTGAACATACTTCCTAGGCTGCTCTTGGTGAGGAAAATTTCAGCTGAATTATTTTGGTTGCTTCTGAAACCAAAGGAAAGTATTATACATATTATTTCAATAAATAAAAACCATCTGGTATCCATGCTTTCAAGTAAAGATTTGAAATCTAGCAGATAACTTTTTTTTTTTGAAATGTCCTTTTTGGCTATTCTCATGAAGATATACCTACACTTACGCAGGTTATATACCTCTAATAATACGCAGATGAGTAAAAACTTGCTGTGGTTACATACCTGAGAATCTCCGAAATCCCTTGAAATGCTTGAATCTCCCACAGCAATTTGAGTAGGCTCGGCTGTGAATGAGCCATTTCATCCCATGCGAGAGTTCCTTTCCAGGCCACAACCACAGGGCTGAAGTTGGGCAGACGATAATAACAGCTGCTAACCAGCTCAGGCTGCAGCAAGATAAACCAGCAGAACTGTGGAAATGCAGCTTCTCCTTCATGTGCCCTCAGTGACCGAGTTGCTGGCAGCAGGTAAGGAGGTGGGAGGGAGCTCCCTGATGCTAAGGCAGAAGGAACAATCTGCAAGGGGACTGACTGAACAATTTCTCTAGATCTTAAATCTAAGACAAAAACTGTAGATTGTGAGCTACAGTAAGTTATTGCACACAAATCAGCATTGTAGAAAAGATTATCGAGGTAGTATCTCATTCTTTCCTTTATGCTCTCAGTGGATGGTGCATATATAATTACAAACAAAATGTACTTTGTGGCCCGTGTTTCCTAGTGTAACTTAATTGTGTCCTTGTGAAATGTATTCGAAACGTATTATTTCTTTTTATGCCAGAGACATTATTTTTCCTGAAACTGATTATCTAGCACCTCACCAGCAACCATAACACCACAGCACCTAAGATTTGTGGAACGTAATTTGCAGCATAAAAGGGGCCACCTCTCTTCACCCGAGTTCATCAGCTTCATCATCGTAAGAAAATTCAATGCCAAAAGCAATGAACTACAGGGTTTAGAACTTAAGGCATTTTAATCAGCAGTGCATTTGTTGAAGGGCTCTCAAAGTAGGGGTGAACTTGAACACAAGTTGCTCTGTGCAGTGAACCTGGCAGAGAGCACAGCAAGTAAATAATTCTTTTCATATAATTCCTTTGGGGAATTTCGGTCACTGAAGTAAAAGAATCTGAAATAGTGCTGCTTCCCCCTGTGAAAATTACTCCAGTACTTTATATGCCCCTTTTAATCACAGATACTAAATACTGATTCTTAATTTTATATTCTTGTGTATATAATACACGCTGTGTTCATATTTCTGTTTTCTGGTGAAGTTATAGCTATACAGTTCTTCCTGTGAAGGGAAACTTTATCACCATGTTTCTGATCTCTCCCTACTCAAATTCACATCTCCTGAAGTCATACCATATCTCTTCTACTTTTCTGGCTGAACACTATTCCTTCTTTTCTTTTTTTTTTCCCTCCAAAATTTAATTTGTTTACAGTAACTGAATACAGATTAACTACAGAAAATGAAGACGTGATTATGCCAAATAAGTACAGCATAAGGAGACAGACATCCTTGATCACATTTTCAAATCTGAGAGACACATCATTTGACATTTTTCAAAAACTCACCTTCTCTAGGTCTCACTTAAAGAGGGATACTCTTATTCTTGTTATCTATTCTGCAAAATGCTTTAGACAAAAAAAAGATCAGTAAGAGGATGACAAAAATTTTTAGACTAAGACAATTCTTTTTTCATTAAGTCTATAAAAGAAAATTAAATTTGTTATTTTCTTAGATATCTTGCTGATTTTTATTTGTATGACACACAGCAATATTTTATACAGTCATTTTTTTTGTATATATAACAAACTGAACAACCTTCCTCAGCTAAAATTTCTCCTTTAAGGATAATTAGCCTAAATCAGAAGAGGAAAAGCAAATATAAAATGTGTAATGCCTCAAAATCAGGTACCATTATACCAGTTAGATGCTAAGCTCTGGGATAAAATCCTGAGTGAGACACTCAACACTAGAAATGATCGAGAGATTTATTCTCTTACATCTTAAATTTTGCTTCTGAAAATTCCAGTTCTGCTGCTGCCTAAACTTATTGTCCTTTATTTTTATGTTAAACACTACCTTACCATAAGGCTTTTGCACAAAACCAAAATGGACTTATTTTTAATAAAGTCAGCAATATATTTATGCCTTTGATGCAGTTTTCCATTTTAATTAATGCTGTACATAATTAAATCATATGAAAATTATATCAGCAACTGAAACATCTTTGTTATCATGAGGAAATAATCTAGAGAGGCATCATCTTTGCTATAGAAGTTGGCTGGCAAAAGTAATAAAAAAGTTTCAGTACCCACTTACAATATTTAAGGAACTTTGTTAATAACTAAAAAAACGCTATTGTAATAGACAGGTTAGCGATTTATTTGGCAAATCATTCTACAGTGGCATAAGAAGTCACACCTGTGCAACTTGCCAAACAATGTACTAAGTTACACAGCTGAGCCCATATTTATCAAATATATGTATCAGGGCAGGTAGGATTTCTACTCTCCAGGGCTTCTCCAGCCCAGAAAGCAATTAAAGAGGGCTGAACTGCCTCTTTTTCTTGTGCAACTGTCAGCACCTGTGTGTCTCTGCTTTGGGTGTGAACTACACAAAACAAAAAAAATTGAAAACCTTTTCAATTAACCTTTTCAAGATCAAGAGACCCTATCACCTTTGGACACCAACAAGAAATGGCACCCCTTCTGCTGCAGAAGAAATCCGTCTCTTGGATCCTTGTGAGTTATCTTCTAATTTCAAGGTGCTGAAGAAGAAAATATGTGATATAGCATATGCAAATCTCACCATTCCAGTCTGGAAAATTGTTATCATTTGAGAATTTACAATGCGTACACACTGTCCCAGGCTTTAAAGAACTTGGGTAGGATTTTCCATCTAAGTATTTTTTTTTTTTTGCCTTGGAACCTATGGATGGATTATAGTATAATATATCTTGCTCTGTCCAGGAGAAAGTCCATGAGACACAGTTATATGGCTAAACTGATGGGACTTCTATCTGGTGTGCAGATAAATCTTCTCCTGTAATGAAGGCAATCCTAGATCACGTCTCAGAATTTATTACCCGGTTCTCCGTGTTTTCTCAGTGATCACCATTAGTTTTCTGTGATGACTATTTGAAGGTGGGTTTTAGTTGCTCCTCCTGACCCCCCAGCTCCGCGATCATATCTCAGAAGGAGTTTTGAATTTTGTTTTGACACACAACAACCACTTTAGTAACATGTCATTCCTTCACCACAGCTAGCTTACCCTTGTACACCCAACTTATGTTTTACTAAAGTGAGAGTATCACCCCCTCCTCCTTAAGTTTTCTCCTAAAAAATCTGACCCACATCGTTCCAACCCAGACATATTATCTTTCTGTTCAGGCTGAATGACCACTTAGGAAGACCTCTTCCCTTTTTGTCTTCACAGCAGACAGGTTCCTAGCTTTGGTGAGAACTTAGCACACTGTATAGCAGATGGTACAACTGGAGTGCTAAAAGGGAAACTGTTAGTGATTTAAGCAATTTCCATCAGAACTGGAGCAAACCCAGTGTCATCCCTAGGGAATGAAAGCCCCCACCTTAGACTTAATCCATGATTTTACCAAGTACTATGTCGCCACAAAAATGCAGTTCAGTTCTTGAGAACCATCCTAGACCAGAAGTTCCTCCTTCAGGTTAAGGGGTACTGCTAAATGTCTCCATCAGAGTAAACATGCATACAGAAAAAAAAAACCCGAAGGAAAAAAGATGTTGATTTACCAGTAAATCAGAAGATCTTCAGGTGTGCTTTTTGTCTATGTGCTGACGGCTCAGTCTTTCCCTTGCTCACTTAAGTTCCATTAGAAATGGTGGAGGGGCCTATGGCTGGGCTTACCACGCCCGAGAGGAAAGAGAACGAGCATGTCTCTGTAATTGTAGATAAGGCATAAGCAAACTTGGGCATGAGCACATTTGTCATGTGAATATGTATACAGACAACATATCTACAATACCTTTCAACTTCTGATGATTTTCCTTTCCTGTGGAGAATATGAGCTCATTTGTATAAAAGTAAAATTTCATTCTAAGGGGCAAATGCTATTAACACTATTAAGTTTAATTGCTTTATATTCATTAATGCTTTACAGAGAGGTGATTTAAACTCTGTAATCTCTGTGGGTCTTAATTCCAAATTTTCAATAAGGATAAAATTCTCTTACCTCTTGATGAGACTTGAAATATAAAAATACACTTTAAAAAATTATCAATGTGACTAAAATGCATTCCCCTTGGTGCATCCTCTCAAACAACAATGTGTCATATACATGTGCTTTGAAACATTTCTCACTAATATTTTCGGGCAAAACACTTTCATGTTTAGAGCCTAGAATCAAATAGTCCTTGTCAAAACCTTTTATTACTGACAAGATTCATATAATTTAATACATTATATGGTTGTATAAATTTGACCAGAATTCTGATATTTTGCCAAATTTTGGTTGTAACTTTGATCCATGACCAGTTCTTAGCAAATAAGAGTTTAATAAAAGAATAAAGACAAATACAAATTGCTCTCTTCTCTGCCAAGTCCTTCTCCCAAGTTTAAAGCATCCATCTCAGCTAATGGGTTGACTAAATTTCTGAAGAAAGCAAAACTTAATGGAGAGGTGAGGAAGAGGGAGGGAGACAGGATAAGTTTTTGGCCTGATAGTGAGTCTAATCAGAAAGTATTAGCTACGCAAAAAGAAGTTATCTGTTAAAACCTAACTGAAATCTGAAAATCCACAGGGGACCACTTGGTGAAGAAAAAGCAACTAATTTTGGCTAGTTAAAAATCCTGTTTGTAACAACAGATTTGTAATACTACTCATTTCTACAGAGAAAAACAGTACCTTCTTCAACCAGAAATCAAAGGATAAGTTTATCCTCTGATATGTGGAAAACATTTGTCTGCTCAGTTTTCTTATAAAAGCTTGTAAATCCCACAATTAAGCAGTTAAATGAAACTATTTCAGGTTAAATGTTATCTTAATTTAAAAGTACTTTCTCCATTTGCTTTTGCTTTCCATCAGTGGTTTAGAAAGCAAGTAGTCCTTGGCACTGAACTACATTGGGTAGTTTTACAACTCTGCCCTGCATAAACATGCAACAAAAATCTGCTAAGATAATATTTATGAACTATAGAATTTTAAAAGAGAAAAGGTCCATTAAATCAACCTGATTTGTATATAACCAGCCATTCATTTTCTATAAGTTACTCTGAATGAAGTCTAATTTGTTGCGTTTGGTGAAAGCATATCTCCTAGAAGAGCTTTCACTTGATTTGAAGACATTAAGAGCTGACAACTCTACCCATTTTCTGAGTGGTTTGGCTCAATAGTTAGTCTTCTTCACAGTTAAAAATGCTTGTTTTCTCTTTGAAATGATTTGCCTCATGCTCCAACTGACATTCTCCTTCTAAAGAACCTTTAATATGTAATGGCAATGCCTAGAGACTATAATGAAGTCATCACAGAATAATTTTATTCTTGTGCTAAGCTGAAGAGATAAAACCCTTAAAAGTCTTCCCTTAAAAGTTCTCTAGCTCCCAGTTAAGCTCTGTGGCAGCCCTCTTCTGCTCTTTCTCCAGTTTCCATATTGGATCAGGCAGCATGCTGATGCAATACAGTATCCTATCTCTAGCAGTGGCTAAAAGCAGATGTTTGAAAGAAGTGTGAATAGGGCCATGATATATGCTATTCTCTTTGACGTTCTTCTGATCTCCACCATCTTGCTTTGCAAGGACTTCCTGAGGATGACAGAGGTTTTATGTATTTAAATACCCTCCATGGGTTTCTTTCAAGAGAACTTGTTGAGTTTTATTTTGAAACCATGTATACCTATCACCTCTACAATATTATTGGCAAGGAGCTCCACAGCTCAACTCTATTCTACATACAGAAGTGCCTGTTTATTTGGAATAACAAGTCCTACTAGGCACAGTTAAAAACCAGGATGCCAAAACTGCATGCAGTTACTGTGCCCATTTTACTGCTACAGCATACAGAAATAGCATTGGTAACCTGCTCTTATGTAATATTCTTGCACTCATCCATCATGAGATTGCTTAACCATTTTTGCTGCAGTCTCATAACAACTCAGATTGAACTGAGTACCACAACCAGCCTCCAGGTACTTTCAGAAGTCAGTGTGTTCTGGAATACAACAAGCTGTAGTTCTAACCTATATTTTTAGTTACTACAGGCATGTTACATGTTACTTTGACCATGCTATGGAAATGTATAGGCTGAACACCCAAAGCTTTCAAGATAATTCTGTGTGACTGCTTTTTTTGGTCACTTACTTACAAACTATCACCAGTGATTTTATGTTACTGTCCTCTACCGATCCCTGAAGTACTTAGATCACTGTACCCTGTTCAATAGTAATCATACACCAACAAGTACTCTCTCAGAACAGTTAGCTGTTCTTAATCCATTTTACATATTCTCTATTGATACAATATAGTGTTATTTCACATGAAAATATGCAGCACTAAATCAAATACCCCTTACGTGAATCTCTCTACGGTCACCTTAATCAGACTTGTAATGACCATAAATTATTACATCAGGCTTGTCTGACAAACTTCTTTTTCATAAAATCACTTGCACTCTATAAATTACACTCATTGTTTAATTCTCCTGCAACAGAACCATATGTATTCTTTTCCACTGTTTTGCTGAAGACAGATTTCAAGCTGCGACCAGTAGTTACTTATTTGCTCTTTTTGAACACTGGAACTCATTAGCACTATTCTAGTACAACAGCATATGCCTGGTATCCCAAGATTAACAGCACTGGCAAAAAATCCCCAGCCATCAATTCGTGTAGGTTTGTAGAGCACAAGTTATCCAATCCTACTCATGTAAAAAAGTTTATTCTTAGTAGATGTTACTCAATATCCTCCTCACTTAATAATGGACTGGAAAATACCTAATTGTTCTCATATGATATGATTACATCATATTGCTTCTTTCTAAATGCAGAAGAGAAACAACAATTAAACACTGCTTCTGTCATTTGCAATATTAGCATTTCCATCTACTAAAGGGTCTGTAACAACACTGAGATTTATTAGTTCTTAGAACATTAAATTATGTTTCTTTTTTCTATAATCCTCTCATCCTCTGTCTTTTCTTTTCTTTGATAGACTTAGTCTTCTTTATAATTTTTAACACTCTACAATTCCTCATTTTATAATCCCCGGCTTCTGTTTTGTTTATTTTTAATTGCTGTTTTTACTGGTGAACAGACTGGTTCTTAGTCAGAATTATTCTCAAAAATTTTTAAGTTGCGCAATTGTGGAATTTTGGACAATTGAATTTTAAAGACATATGACTTCTCATTCACAATTTTTCATCCAATAATTTTAATCACAGGTTCTCTTAGCAATGATATCTTTAGCCTTTTTAATCCATCAGGAGTACAATGGCAAGCAAGTATTGGTAGAGTCTATCTTCTGTTAATCAATACTGAAGAAAATTAGGTCATGATTATTGGTTTCTAGGCAACCACTAACTTCGAATTCATTTAATTGATTTGTCTTTATCCTAATTAGGTCTAAAATTGATTGTTGTTTGGTACCACGTCTTTTGTATCACCTACACTTTTTACAATGGCTAATGATTATGAGCTCTACAGGATTTCCAGCACAGGTCGCACAAACTGAATGTCCCCCATAACATCACACTTTTTTCCTTCCACCATGGGAAACTATTATTTAAAATATATTCATAAAGAAAATAGTGGTGAAACAAAAATTAGTGTCCAGATGTCAGGAAGTAGCACAAGTATTCAAGCAACAAGCTGGTGCATAATCTCATGTTCTTTAGCATGCAGATAAAAAGATAAAGAAATCTATTCACAGACAAGCATGTCTTGTTTCTAATTCATGAAACAATGAAAAACATTCAGTAGCCTTTCATAAATCAGTATGCACTAAGCTACTGTCTTTTTCTTGCTATCTGACTCTGACACCCACTCCAACCCTTCTATGACTATTGTCAAAACACCCTTCTCCAACTCCATGCTTCCACCTACTGCTTTCCTTCCTTTTCATTCCACTTGTGCTGCCACATAACGTCCTGATATCTAGTCTCTCTAATGCTTGTCAGTAACCACTCGCTATGCAAGCAGCTTTGTGCTTCTGGAAAATCCCTCCAGGAGTCTCCATTTAACTCAACTACGCCCCCACTACCTCTGAAGATTATTTAGAAATTGTTTCACTTTTCAGAGGAAGCTGAGATCTTGACCTTGTTATTCACTTCTTGTTGCAGTAATTTTACTTCTCCCATATCAAATGACTACAGCCATTAGAATTAGCTGCTGGCTGATTATCTGTTAAAGCAGGGTTTAACAAAGTTGTCTGTCAAACAAGGTCAGCAGTTGACTGACCCTGATTACTGATTAAAATGGGGAAGGTTTTTTCCTGTAATGTTTTTATATTTATAATAATAACATATGACTGAAAGCTATTTATATAGGAAAGCCAACTGTGCCAGTATTAGAAGCTCAAGTCATAGTCAATACTACACTTGTATCTACAAACATAGACTATCTACGTCATAATGCCCGCTTTATTATGTCAGCATAACAACTGATAACCACCACAGGTCAGAGAGTAAAGTTGAAACTTTTCTTCAGACTCTTCTCCAGCTTATACCAAAGTTTAAACTTTTCTTCTGACTGCTTCTACTATCTAGGTTTGATCACATGACTTGCAAGCAATCCAACCTATGTGCTTCGCTTGTGTCAGAGAACAAACAGCAGGGGCTGCTGAGGCCACCACCCAGCCACCTTGTGACCTAGTTGCATGGCCAGCCCATTCTCTCTTTTGCAGTGAATCAGCAGAATAAGAAAGCTATTGTCTGTTATCCACTTCCTGAATGGTTAACACCACTCCCTCCCAAGTCTCCCATTTTACCCTTTCCCTTTCTTTTGAAGCTTTTGTTGTGAAGGCAGCCAAAGTCCACTTCGAATTTCTGACAGAGGAAAAAGATTAATCCTAAATACTAACTTGGAAAGGCAGCTTTTTGTTACAGACTAAGATTACAAGTTACTTTTTTATTTCTTACAGTGAATATCTAAAGTTGGGTTGGAGTAAACACAGGCTTTCACTATTGAAATTTAATTCAGTAGAATCATGGGCCTAGCAATTATAATAGGCTGGGCTTTGCCAGATACCTAACCCTTGGCACATCTGAATGTATGTGATTATTTCTGTGTAGCAAGAAGGCAATTAACTCACGCTTCAAAAGCAGAAGTGTTTCTTGTTTCCTTGGAGGACTTTATGTCATAGCCTTGAACAGTGTCAGAGTAAGTTGTTTCCTATACAGACAAAGTTTAATGCCTATGACAGAGAGCTGCAAAACCAGAAAATATGTCTTTCTTTAGGTAATCTTTTCTGTTCCAAGGTCAGGTTTTTACAATAAGGAATGTAAACATAAGTTTGATTCAGAAAGCTCCATGAAGCCAATATAAAAATTAGCAGAGAAGTTTGCCACATTAAGTTGTTCCCGAAGCACTTCAGAAAATACCAGTTAGCCTCTGTGTTACATGCAGGTTTAGCCATACGATGATCTACCTTAACTATTGCCTTATGTAGACTGACAGAACCAGCTTCTCCAAAAACAAATTAGAAAAAATCCTTTTCTTTGGGACAGATATAGAACGTAACACTTTAATTTGCAGTCACAGTGTGGTTTAGGTTTTTCTCCCACCTACATGCACTGATATCCACCGAATGCTAACAACACTGTACAATCATGTATGTGTTTTCACATACAAAATAGGAAAAGATATGTCAGTGAAATTATCATTATTAGCATCAGCATTGTTCTAAACCTAACTTTTAAATCATCACATAACTTTTTATCATCACATATTTCTGTTTAGAATTACTACATTTGCAATTAGCCACTTTGATCTGAGACTGCTGCTTTATGCAGAGAAAGGTCTCCCTCATGTGGAATTATGCCTACCAGCTGTAAAATAAAAACTGCACTTTGCTTCTTAAACAAGATTCCAAAACTTAGATTTGCAGATTTGTTTTTGGAAAGTATCCCTTAGTATATTTTTTAGTTCATCAGAGCTATCACTACACTGTGAAAGGAAAAAACCTAGGCAAAATTCACAGGTTTTAGGATAATTTTGCATCCGCCAGTTTCCTCAGCTTTCCTTTATAGCTGTTCTGAATACTGTTAAAGATGTTTCAATTTATCTGATTTTCATGTATTACATTTTCATGACCCAGCAGAACTGGGGTCTAAAACTATAACTGCCTATGAGAGTCAGAATTGACTTAATTATGTGCTCTGGTAAGACTACATAGTTAATATGTTTTGGCTACAAACATATTAATGTTTCCTCACATCTATAACTAGTATGGTGCAAAAATAAGTCTTGCCAAATTTTCCATTTCAAAACCCAATTAAGCTCCTCCCCTTTTCCCACTTTAAATGCTTTAAAATAAAAAGACACAGAAATAAAGTTTCAGCTCAACATTCACAATTGTGGGTTTTTTCCCCGTGAAACATATAGATTTGACCCAATGCTTTCAGTTTTGTTTTGCTAGAAAAAGAGGAAGTCATTAGAGTTGACCAAGCACATTTTCTTACTTTGTGGTTGAACAAAAAAAAATATCAACGATGTTTACAGCTATGGTTCAAATGTCTAAAATATATTAGCTAATAACCAAAATTAATGTTTGTTTATATACATGTTTTACTACTGAAACGAACGTAAGGTATGATACCTAAAGACAAGAAAAGTGCACTTGGATTAGCAGTTCTATTTGGGTGGTGGAGAGTTGGCTTGTAAGACGTGTTTTTCCTGACCTTGAGGAAAAACTGCAAAATAATTCCTCCATCACTTTCACACTCCCAAGGCTGAATTCATTAAATCTATGCAGCTTTTTTTTGTAGCACCTGTGCATGCCACACCAGAAAGGAATATGAAAAATCTCGGATTGACTTTCACCATTCCGACTGGTGACATCTTCTTCCCTTCCTTCCTTATGTGTATCTGAAAATACTTCACAAACCACTGAACCCATTATAGTTGTTCAAGTATAACTTTTCAGTGCCGGTGTTGATGTAATTTGGAAAACAAAGATCTGATTTGTGATCATCAACAAAAAAGCAAAAGTGATGGAAGGACTGCCAAAGTCATGGATTTTGGCTGGTTTTCCTCAATGAAGGAACAAAAATGGTAGCTCGAATTGTAGGGTTTTTTTCTTTTTAGTTATACTATTTAAGTTTAGAAATGATACAAGAATTTAACATGCATAAAAATGAACCCTAAAAGTATCACACGAGATGTTTGGAGCAGGTTCTCAGTCTTGAAATTTGTCAGGAAGCTAGACAACTCAAACCATGATGAAATCAAACACACTTCCTCTCCATCAAAGACATTTGTGAGCCATTAATACAACAGAAGAATATGGAATAAGAATGAATGTTTCTTTTATTGCTGTAGTGCCCTTTTATCCCCTTCCAGATTTTAAATTAATTCACAAGACATAGTTCAAGTGTATCTATTAAAAGAGAAACATGGCATCAAGTCCCCATACTGGTTAGTATTATTTCATAACAATTCAAAAAACTCACAATCCAAATCCCTTAGCTTTTGCACATTTCACACTTTTTTCCCTGCTGCGTTGAATTTTGTAGTTCTACGCAACTTTAAGAGTTATTTTTATTTATGCAAGTAAAAAAAAAAAATCATCAAAAAGTGACCCAATTTCCCTTGAGTACACAGTTAAGATGTTAAATACACTGACATTTCCAGCTCATTCATATACCATTACAAAGGAACCATAATTTTACTGAACACACAATCCCTTACTCAATAGGAAAGCTCTCTGGCTCGGTTTACGATCCAAGAAATTTTGTAGCATATCCATCCCATCCAAAGATCCTCCAGGTTTCAAAATTAGATTTCTGTATTTCATCCCAGCCTGATAAAAAGTGAAACAGAACATTAGTATTTCTTATCTTGTGAACTGACTCTTTTCTGTATTTGTTGCATACTTAAAAATCTGCATGAATAAACACCTTCCCTACTTCCAGATTTTCTTAATACCAAATCAGGATATACCACAACTATAATTTAGGTCTGCTGGAAGAACTCAAGAGAGCAGAAGTTTAACCTATTCTTGAAAAAATCCTTTTTCTTGTGGTTTTACACTGTTTTGGAAGCTACAATAATGATTTCTCTGGAAGACACTCTATAAAGTATAACACACACACAACCTCCACATAGTCTTCAGTGATTGTCCCTGTGACTGACTGGTAGGAAAAGGGAATCTAATATCCATCCTCTCTCAACTCATGATTTCTGTTTGGAGAACAGAGATGATAGTTCAGAGAGAGATAGATAGAGCATCGAGGAATGACATGGCAAATACACACATATCATATGCTCAATAGTATATATAATATATACAAACAGATCTAACTCCCCTAATAAAGTATCTTGGAGTAACGGAGACTTAACTCAGGTTTTATTTTCAGGAAGAAACATGTATTCCTTTAAAAAAGAACGAAGCTAGCTTCTGAGACAACAGTAGGTAATGAAGAGTTTCTTAACAGGAGGTCATATTTTAAAAAATGTATCTGGAGAATTTTGGGCTTCTGAGAGATGACTTTCAATGACAAAATATTGTTTTGCATGCAGATGTCCCAGATGCTTTTGATATTGAAGAAAACAATGGTCTTCCTTTTAGTCACTGTATATACACAGATAACACTTCCCCCACATGTCAAAGCTATGAGATTACAGGACTACACCACTTCCTGATAGCTGTACTCCAAAATCAAGCATAAGTCCTTTAATAACTGAGGGACCTTGATGACTTAATTGTGTTACCAATGACATTGTCTGAATTAGCAGCTGGGAAAAACTAAAATGCAAAAATTAAAAAAAAATAATCACCGAAGCATTGCTTATACTTCACCATTTGTGTCAGTTTCCCAAATACCGGCAGCAAATTAAGATATTGTTCCTTGCAGTTTAGAAGTGTTTTCTGAGGAGACTTGAGTCTTGGCTGTTGTCTCTCCACAGCCAGCATATGGTTCAGTTCAAGGGAGAACAGGGGTTATCTCATAAAATGTGCAAGAATTGAGGAGTGTGACAACCAATGAAGTTAGAGTTGTGTGTTTGATAAAGACTTTATAAATATAGTCTCTGAAACTGGTTTCTATAACTGTTGCTCAAAACAGGAAGAAGGGTTTTATTGTAACAGGAAGAGGTAAGCCAAATTTCTAAATGCTCTAGTCATAATACCATAACCATTTTCCTTTCCTGCTGTTCTGAAGACTAGTCTAAATCTACATATAACAAAATATGAGTAACTACAAAAATCATACTGGTATCTAGTATTTGTTTATAAAAAGATTGTTTGTCCCATCTTGTGGAACTCTATTACATTTACACAAAATGCAAATAAGGAAAAATGAGTTGGAGGAGAACCAATTTGAGACAATAGCATTGCTCTGAAGAGGGAGGGAAAATCTCCACCGGGTTACCCCTGAAGTTATATCAGCATTCAAGCGAAGTGTGTGCACACACACATATGCTAGAAAGTGAGTGATATACACACAGAAAATTAATAATTTTTCTTTCTTACTTCTTAGCCTGGATAGCAGGCTTCACATTCAAAGAGGCACTAATTGCTTTTAGCTGAACTGTAGCAAACATTCATTCCTAGCATAATTTAATTATTCTCAGCACATCCCCTACACAGACAAAGAAAACAAAAATCACCACCAAAAAATCAGAATAAAAGGCACTTTCATCCCTCAGGAGAAACACTGGTCACAGAGCCATTCTGGCAAACTATAGGTTAGGGTTTTGACTATATGATCACTCAGAAAAGAGTTTTAAGAGTAGGGAGTAATGCAAACAGAAAAAAGGTCTGTGAAGACACTGGAGGGGTGTGTGCATGTCAGAACAAGGAACTGACACAAAGTCCCACACGTCTGGCACCAGCACCCTTATCCATCTCTCCCAGCTGCAAACAGTTAAAAAAACCCAGCAAGTCTGACCCCTCTTTAAATGCCATTTTTTGACATCCCTATGAACAACATTTTATTTAAAAGTTATGTTATTCTCTCATTTAAATTGGCATTTCTTCTGCTCTTACTTATGAGTGACTATCAAGTTGGTGAAGGGTTTGGGGAGGAAGCCATATGAAGAGCAGCTAAAGTCATTGGGTTTGTTCAGCCTGGAGAAGACCTCATGGTGGCTACAGCTTCCTCACAAGGGGAGGAGGAGGGGCAGGCACTGAGCTCTTCTCTCTGTTGACCAATGACAGAACTTGAGGGAATGGCGGGAAGATGTGCCAGGGGAAGTTTAGGTTGGACATTAGGAAAAGGTTCTTCGCCCAGAGGGTGGTGGAGCACTGGAACCGGCTCCCCAGGGAGGTGTCACAGCCCCAAGCCTGACAGTGTTCAAGACGAGACTGGACAACATCCTCAGACACATGGTGTGAACTGTGGGGTTGTCATATGTAGAGACAGGGGTTGGGCTTGATGATCTTTGTGGGTCCCTTCCAACTCAGGACATTCTGTGATTCTATGACAACATTCTCATTACCTGCCATGAATCCCTAGCATTTCAAGATCAGTCTTGACCTCCAAACCTCTCGTCATCTCTTCTCTGAAACTATTCAGTTTGCTGTTTTTCTACATAAAACCCCTTTTGGGTTCTACTGGCCTTACTACTGCCCCAGTGTTCTAGCCCCTACCCCATCTCCTCTTTGGATTCCTCTCAGTGCTGGCTGCTGAATCCAGAAGACAGACAAGAGGATCAGGAAAACTGAAAGGTCTTTTCCATGACAGAACTGCATCATCTCAACTCAAAACCCTAATACTATAATATCTGAAAAATAAAAAAGGCAAGACTACTAACCACATTGTTAACTACTTTTTCTTTCTCCTGAGACAGAAGAGGATGGAGAATTACACAAGGGAAAAAAAAAAAAGTCCAATAAATCTAGAACATGTCAATGACTTGAATTTCAAAACTAAAGAGGAAAAAAAATTACTAATTATACTGTGTTGTGAAAGGTCAACATAGATTCAGTTTTCTAAATAATACCTACATAAAAGTACCATATATTTGAGGTACTATTAATGGAATTAGAGCACCATTATGATACAGCTTTCACAGCAGCAGAATATGCATCTGCTCTTGCAATGGAGGAATATGTTTTTTCAGTCTAAAATTAAAGATAAAGGCATTAATCAATTTGATAGAATGTCTTAAAAGTGTCATAACATAACATTAAGTACATGACTATGTGAGAATTGTATTAAAATCCAAACGCTCTCAAAAATTTTAATATTATTTTCCAAAGTAATTATGTTATTTATACACCCTTTTTTATTATTACTTGACAGGTGCAGAAGAAGTAATTGAGATATTACACCTATAGATTATAATTGTAATAAATGTGGTTTCACAGACAAAGTGCAACAAAAGTCTTTAGTGAAAAGTATTCATCACCTACCTTTGGATTCAATATTCCTTCTTGCTTAAAGCAGCTATAAAAAATGTCCATAGAAAACACCTCACTCCACAGGTACCCATAGTATTGACCATCATATCCACCTGCCAGATGTCCAAAAGTAGCTGGCATGTTTGTTCCTTGGAAAGTAAATTATCATTAATTTACTTAGATCAAATACAGTTATTTATTTGATGTATACAGTACTTCAGCTTTAAGAATAAATAAGAAATTTGTATAAATGGGTTCTAAACTGTTAGAAGACATTTCTAACATAAAGGGTCTGAGTATACCTCTAAAAGAATTCGCCATACTCAGCTGATCAAAAAGGAAACTCAGTTTCCCATTTTAGGCTAGTTGCATGTCCAATACAGATGTGATAAAACATCTAAAGTGGTATTCAAATCATTTCACTCTAAAATATAACCTGAAAAAGGTTAAGTTTTGTGTTTACCTTCATCTTCCTTCAGAAGAGATCATTAAGATCACCTCAACTTTCAAAGCAATTATTTCAGCTTCATAAAGCAGATTATTTTATAAACAGCAACTAAGGTTTGTTTGTTGTTTTTTTTTAGGCCAAGCATTGGGAAAGAAAGGCATGATTAATCAAAGCTTTCGGACATGTTATATAAAAGCTTCATACTGACATACCTGGGGTGGCATGAATTCCTAGAATCTCCATACAGCATTTGGCATATTCATCTGCTGGGTCAACAGATGGTTTTGTATGCAGTGCCTGGTCGACTTTGCTCAAAACAATCTGACGGAGTGTTAAAAGGCCTATTTGGGTAAGAATATTTAATTAATATCATCAAAGCAGCTGGAGTTTCTTTAGCACTTTTCATTCAAAGATCTCAACATGCATCCTAAATTATTAGAATTTTAACTATGGAAAACACTTGGAGTTACATAATTTCCATCAAACTGCTTCAATTATGAGAAGCTGAGAGGCATATTTTTAATAAAGGAATTGTCATTATAAGTTCCATCTTTCAAATGGAATTTTCCTCACAGAACAAAACCAAAACAAAGCAGATATTTTAAAAGCAAATTGCAGTATTTAAAATTAAAATTTCAGCTATCTTCACTTCCAGTATATAATTTCATTCAGGGCTCGCACAGATAACAGTAAGTATATCTACCCTGTGACAATTCAAGGAACAGCAAAGACTGGTGCTGCAGCTGTGTAGGCTTTTTTGAAGAAGCTACAAGATATGAACCTTTACTCAGTCAGAATGCTTATGTAGCTATGATGTCTGTACAAGCCAGAAGGACAGGAACTTCTGGTTCAGGATAGGGAAGCAGTATGAAATAAACAGCACTGGCTTAATGACAAATTGTACCATAAATGGGTCAGACTATGATATTGGGGGAGTCCTGATTACAGGGGCAGTGGGGTGAGAGTGACAGAATAACAATGAGATGATAAAACATGAGATTACAGTCTCGGTTTGGAGATCATAATGTGGAACAAGACATGGAAGGAGAAGAGAACTGGGACCTCAGTTTGGAAAGGCAGCATATCTGCTGGGAAGGCAGAGAACATGGACTTAAGGTTCTGGATTGAGAAGCTGAGAGGTGGTTTGAACAATGCAGGACTACAACATTTCTGTCTGGAATATGTTATGTATGTTCAGTAAATTTGCAATCAACTTTCATGTCTGTCAAGTGTCATATGCAAATCGAATGTAGATGATACATGTAGAAAAACTGATACTGTGTTCATGCACAGTGCCTGAGCTAGCAGAAAAGAAACAAAAACAAACAAAACCCACCACCACCAAAACAACCCACGTCAGAAAACCCAGGACCTTCCCCTCCACACCTACTTTTAAGTGAGCAAATTCGGTAGGTAAAAAAGTCACATGGAGAGGAATGCAAAGGTATTTTAGTCCTGTGGGCAGCCTGGAAAATCAGAGCTGCTATTGTTTCTGCAAATAGTGCTATCTGTCATCATAGCCCTTACTAATGGTGGTACTCATGCAAATAAACCCAGAAAGACAGTGATAAGTGTACACACAGAAAAAAGTAATGGGGTTGTTATATTTGTCTTTAATTTTTCCCACCAAGGTTTTTTTTAATTTTATTTTTATACATACAGTGGGTGGAGAGACAGGGGAGAGATACCTGTATTAGCCAGTCTAGAGGCAGCAAGTTTCTCAAGCAGAGTGTCTGCAACATGGCTCTCATCTTTATAATGTCTTGACATTTGCTGTAGTGGTTCTTTTTCCCACACCCAGTTCTCAAACATTTGTGAAGGTACCTCTACAAAGTCTGTTTCCACATTAGTTCCACTAAACCTAGCAAAATCAGTCTAAAAGGAAAAGCCATTGTATTAAATGAAAATAGAAGCCACGATTTCTAGAAGAATATAAACTTTCAGATGCCAAAATTTCAGTGTTACTCACAGCAAAAGGAATAATTCGAACAGGTCAATAATAATAATTTTAAAGAAAGGAGAGCAAAAATTCAAATGTTAGACTATTATCAAGCAATGAAATAGATTACTTAGGGGTTATTTACTGCATCCTCTACTGGTATGAAACAGTAATTTGGTTTTCTTAATATTACTGTTTTTTACCTTTCAGCTTATGACAGCAATATGAATGTTTCTGTGCTGCCTTATGGCAATCATATAATTTGTAAATTGTTATAGAATTTTGTTATATTACCCCAAAGTAAAATAATAAACTCCAATTACACACTTACAAAATTGTTGTATTACAGTCTACTGCACTGATTTAAAGATTTTACTTCACCAACTCATCCTATTAAGCTTTGTGTTAACTGTCTTCATTCATAAGGCATATGGTTAACATATAGCACAATTTTTGAGCCATTAATACATGACCTGAAATAAATTAATCCTAGAAACTTTATCTGTGAAAAGTCTCCAAGTCTGACACCCAGTCACTGAGAAAGTAATGTTCTTTTTGAAAGCCAAGCAGATCAGAACTTTTTATTTTTTATTTTAGTGTTGTCAATCACTTAATGTTTAAAAAGCCCCCTTCATATACTAATTTTGAAGAAAATTCTGTGCAGTTAAAGATCTTCATTAAAATATACTCCAAACCCTAAATATTTCTAGAAAGAAACAGTCACTTTAGAAAGACAGTTGTTCAAATGACAATAGAAATTACTTGGTCTCACACCACCCTTGTCTTTTAATAAGCCTACCTCCTCTTGCCAACCCAATTTTATTCTTCTTCCCTTCTCAGCAACATTCTTATGAAACATTTAAAGTACTAAAAGAAAGAGAGAATTCTCAGTTACCCAAATTCCCTCTCTAACAGCTCTAGATATCCTTAGGTTCCATTACCCATCAGGGAATAGATGCCCACCAGAGGACTGGGTTTTGAACTTACTTTCTTGCAGTTTCTCATATATAATACAGGACATATATTGAACTGACAGCTATGTCACATGCATATATCTTTCTCTCATGTCTTCAGAAGAACAGCAGAAAAAGGAGAAAACATTTGCCTTCATTTCCACTTGTGGGCTACTCAGATCCATAGTTCTAACAGGCTAGCACTTCTTACTGTACATGTTGAATAGCAGCTATGAATAAGAGCTAGGAAGTATCAGCTGGAAAGAAATGGTGATAGAAGTGGCTGGAATGAAAGGCAAGAGAAGTGCAAGAGCTGGCCTCCAGATATCCTCCTTTGCCCATACACAACCGCATCATACTAACAAAAAATATTAGGACATTTAGTTCAGGTACTTGAATAGCTTTCCTTCCCTAACACCATAAACAGATACCCTCTTTGCCCTGATATCTCACTTTCCAGTGGATACTCTGTACATTACAAGGAAGACGAGTCTCCAAAAGCTGACCTTTACCAGCAGCTCACAGACTCCCACCCAGTCTGATCCCTGCACACCCTTTAAGTGTCAAGTTTTAACACGTTTAAACAAATAGTCATACGAAACAAGATAGTGCTTTGCACACAGAAATCCCTGAGGACAGGATGTTTTTATGAGGGAGTAGCACATTATTTGCAGGTGTGCAAATAACAATTTACATAAAACACAGCAGCAGTAAGCATGGTAGCTATGCATGCAGAAACAACCTAAGCAGTGGAAGAGACAGCTGGAAAGCTGGCATCGCTGACCTGTGTGCAATTCCACAGCAAGTGAAATACATAAGCAATGGAACTGTTGGCTTGGGCTGCCCAGAAGGGGCTGTGCAACACCCAGGCACATTTTCATTGGTTATCAAAATGTTGTGGTCAATTTTGTACCAATGCTGAATGTGTCTGATTTATAAACTATCTTCTAGGTAGTTTAAAAGAAAGCACAGATTTTATTTTTCAATTTCTGAGCTCAGAAACACCCGACTTAGGGTGAAAATGACCAACCAATTATTTTATTTCTATCTGCAACATAACACAAAAATATCTAAGCTAGTCTAGCTACTTGTTCTGATGTTTGCTTGGACATAACTTGTTTAATTCTGGATTTAATATATGGATTTCTATGACTTTGTTTCTTTATTCTCCAGTTATAGTCTCTAGGAACAAGGTCAAGAAGTAAAATCCAATGTGTGTCATATTTCTCTGATTCTATTATTTGGTACTTGTTTAAAAAGAAGATTAAAGCAGTACTACATAAAGTCTGGATTTGTAGATAATTATGCAAATTTTTTGGTGCATGAATACTGAGACGTGTCTTTCTGAAATAAAAAATTTTCATTAGGCCAATAATAAATTTATCAGCTGGCAGAATCAACTTTACATGTATGTAAAAACGATAACAGCAATTTTATAATTTTATTGAGACCCTGATGCAAAATCTGCAGAATACCTTCAGTTCTTTCTGGTCACTATGAGAATGCCAGCTGTCAGACAGGAGAGCAGAAAACACAGTAGCTCAGGGAAGACATGTTTTATGCTTTTTATGTCAAGTGTGACAGCTCTCAAGAGTACGAAATAACTTATTTTTGCTTCTAATATATAGCATGCTACTACAAGTAATAAAAAGCCTCTGACAGCTGTAACAGAAGCCACCACTGAGCATCATCTTCACCTTACACATGGATTTATTAACTCATCACAGGTACTTGCATGGTGCAAATGCAAAAGTATATGTTCCTATCAAAATATTTTCATAAGAAGATGTATTCATTGCTATAGTTTCAAATAAAAATTAAAACCAATACCAAAAAAAAGCCAACCTGCCACTTTGAAAAATAACCAAAAAACTGTATATGTGGTTTACTAAAATTAGAAACCACCAAAACAGCCTTATACCTTGCTTTGAGACAGTGAAGAAAGAGACAAATCTTACACTGGAATTGAAACATCACTAACCTGTGCACATATCTGATGCATTACATGACCAAATTCATGGAAGTAAGTCTTTACTTCATCATGTCGCAGCAATGAAGGGTGATCTGATGCTGGTTTTGTGAAGTTGGTTACCAGAGCAGCTACAGACATCATTCTGCTGCCATCAGAGAGAAGACAGCCAGGTTGGAGACCAAAGCATGCTGCATGCCCATACTTTCCTTCTCTGTATGAGAAAATATATCAAAAAGTATCTTCAAATCACAACCTTGCTCACCAGAATGGTGAAGCCTATTCAAGAACAGGGACAATCAGTCAGCATATTTTTAAAGCTCTACACAAAGAAATTACATCTTTTAATGACTTCTAAGACTCACTAAGTTCACGATCCTGTTAAGAGCACAAGGGAAACAAAACCAGTACTTACATCAGTAAGATTCGCAGCAGCATTTACAAGAATTTGATTTTACTCAAATATTGAAAGTATATATACTCTAGATTTCAATTCCATTTTAAATTGCTACTGTAACAGGAAGGACTAGGTTCCATCTTCTGAAGCAGTAATTTTTTCTTTAATTACAGGAGACAAATGAATGCAGTTTACTCCATATCTTGTGTAATCCAAAAGTTTAAAGAAAAATTATTTCAAAACTTTTGCTCTAAACCTGAGTAGTTAACCGGGTAGTTAAATCAGCAGTCTTATAAACAGATGGCTTCAGCAATTCACATGATATGCAGAAAGTGGGGAGAAGACAAACAGGTGATGGAGATAATGTACCTATCTTAAAAAGAACAATTTATGTACTATTGTATTGATTAACCTGATTTTCTCAACCAGAGAAATCGTAAATGAATTCATATCTAAAAGGGTATCAGCCAATTTCTTAATTACTAAAGAATAATTTTAAAAAAAAGGTGAGAAACAGTCAAAAAGAACTAGCTAAGAATAAATCCTGTAAAATCAGTCAGTTCTCCTAATCTCTGACAGAACACAGGTGATGCTGTATTTAGCTACAAAGAGAGCTGGAGAGCTACAGAGATCAACCTAGAAGTACATTTCAAGGTCCTGATCTTTTTGATATTTTCTTTAGCAGCCTGGACAGAGTACAAAATACACATAGAAGGTGTAAAGAGAAACTGGGAGAAACTAGGATCACTTTGCAAAATGGAATATAACTGATCTGAACAGACAGGAGCAACAGTTCAAAGTAAATGAAAAGTAAAAGACAGTATTACAGTTAGGGAGGAGAAAAATTCATAGAGGCAAAAAATTATTGACAACTGACTAGACAGCAATGCTGCAGAAAATGAATGAAGTGGTAATGTTTCATAAACCAAATAAAAGCAGGAAACACGGTAGTACTGAAAAAAAAAAAAAAAAAAAAAAAAAAGTGTAAACAACCTGAAAATAGTTCAGAGGAAAACTTAATGAACACAGTAATAGCCTTGTCAGTGGCATAAATATTTACTTCCAAATGCATTTAATTTCAATCACATCAGCAACCCACTAAGATCAATTCAATTTTAAACAGATAAGTAAACACTGTCATAATTACCTGGGGTAAAGGTCCAAATAGAATTGCCCTAACATTTCTCCTGTTGAATTATCCTTTACTGTATAAAGAGTAACGCTGTCATGCCAAACATGAGCACTTTCTACTTGCTCAAATACAAGTCCCAGTAGTTTCTGGTAAATATTCAGTAAGCCCTCTGTAACAGCCTCAATTGGGAAGTATTCCTTCAGCTTTTCTTGATCTATGGAGTACTTCAGCTCTTCTGTCTTGCTCATATAATAATGAAGATCCCATGCATTGATTCTTCCATCATAATCAAAGTTTCTTTCTTTACACTCCTTTTTCTTCAAATCCAGAATAAATTCCCTTTCTTCTTCAACCAATGGCTTTAGCTTCTTACTCAAATCATCTGAAACAAAGATTGCCCTGGATTCAACTTCCATGTTCCTCACTATAATGTGTATTCCTACAAAATACATTCATAACTTTAAGCACATGCCCCAAGAGTGGATGCTTGAGTTTTCCATTTGTTGATTAACAGCAAGCAAACGGTCTACTTTCTTGTATTAATGAGTTCTAATTGAAGGCATGTTAAAAGTAATACAGGAGTCCATATACACCCAACAGTACTTGTGAAGGGCTTTGTTAAATTTAGACTTCTTCTAAGAGATTAGAAATGGAAATTTTGCTAGAAGACTTTGATTTTACCTCATGTAATCTCATTTCTCTTGATGCATTCCTGCAGAAACAGCTGAAAACTAGAACTACTGTTAGTTACTGAAAGTGCAATACAAAATTCAGACATTACTTTTTCTTCCAAGACTTTTCAAAACAGACTATGACCTACTTCTAGCTGAAGTCCTATAAAAGAACAAGAGACTAAGGAGTTCTTGCCTATACGATGTCTAGCTTCCTGACTACCAAAGCCACTGGATATTAATCTCTATGATCCCAATTTTTCCAATATAGCTCTCCTTGGACAAAAAAGGGTCATAGCACTATGAATCTAATATACTGAATATAAAATATTTAAGCTTACTGACACTCCCATTAAGTACATATGGTGCTTACTCTCCTGTATTTCTGGACTACTGGACACTATTTTTTTTCCCTTAAGAATTCAGGTTAATGTTTACTACTGATATCTGGAGTGTAAAATTTAGGAATTGCCACTCTTGTTTCTAGGTAGGCTGTGAGGCAGTATATGCATTTACATGACTAAATAATATTTGCCCCTTATATTATGCTAAATTCAGGATGTTATACGACAGAATGCTTTTCTTCCTATCTGTAAGATCGGTTTATGAACATTGATTTAAAACATGAATAAGTATGAACAAAGCAGAGCAAATCCTACTGTCATGCTTGTAGATAAGGAGCTTGATGTAGGTGATGATAAGGTTGAGTGTATATGGTTAAGAAACAAGGGGAAGGCCAACAAGGCAGATATCCTGGTGGGAGTCTGTTACAGACCACCCAACCACAATGAAAAAGCAGATGAAATGTTCTGCAGGCAGCTGGGAGAAGTCTCTCTATTACCAGCCCTTGTTCATGTTGGAGGACCTGAACCTACCAGATATCTACTGGAAATACAACACAGCAGAGAGGAAATGGTCTAGGAGGCTCTGGGAGCGTATGGAAGACAACTTTCTAACATAGCCGGTCAGCAAGCCAACCAGGGAAGGGGCCCCACTGGATCTGTTGTTTGTGAACACAGAAGGACTTGTGGGTAATGTGACAGTTGGAGGTAGCCTTGTGCATAGCGATCACAAAATGATCAAGTTTTCTATTCTTGAAGAAGTAAAGAGGGCAGTCAGCAGAACTGCTACCTTGGACTTCTGAAGGGCAGATTTAGACCTGTTTAGGAGAATGGTTGGCAGAGGCCCTTGGGAAGCAGTCCTGAAGGGCAAAGGAGTCCAGGAAGGCTGGTCTCTCTTCAAGAAGGTAACCTTAGAGGCACAGGAGCAGGCTGTCCCGGTATGCTGGAACATGAGCCGGCCGCGAAGAAGGCAGCCTGGCTGACTAGGGAGCTGTGGCTGGAACTCAAGAATAAAAGGACAATTTATAACCTTTGGAAGAGGGGTCAGGCTACTCAAGAGGAATAGAAGGATGCTGTGAAGTTATGCAGGGAGAAAATTAGAAAGGCCAAAGCTCAACTAGAAATGAACCTGGCTACTGATGTAAAAGGGAACAAAAACTGCTTCTATAAATATATCATCAACAAAGGGAGGGTTAAGGAGAATCTCCACTCTCTGGCAGATGCAGGGGGAAATATAGTGACAGAAGATAAGGGAAAGGCTGAGGTGCTAAATGCCTTCTTTGTCTCAGTCTTTAATAGCGAGACCTGTTATGCTCCAGGTACCCAGCCCCTTGAGCCAGAAGACAGGGATGGGGAGAAGAATGAAGCCCCAGTAATGCACGTGGAAATGGTTTGCAATCTGCTACACCACTTAGACACACACAAGTCTATGGGGCCAGATGGGATCCATCCAAGGGTACTGAGGGTGCTGGCAGAGGTGCTCACCAAGACACTTTCCATTATTTATCAGCAGTCCTCACTAACTGGGGAAGTTCTAGTTGACTAAAAGTTGGCAAATGTGCCGCTCATCTACAGGAAGGGCTAGAAAGAGGATCCAGGGAACTACACGCTTGTCAGTCTGACCTCAGTGCTGGGGAAGGTTATGGAGCAGATCATCCTGAGTGACATCACATGGCATGTGCAGGACAACCAGGTGATCAGGCCCAGTCAGCACGGATTTATGAAAGGCAGGTCCTGCTTGACCAACCTGATCTTGTTCTATGACAAAGTGACCCACTTAGTGGATGAAAGAAAGACTGTAGGTGTTGTCTCTCTGGACTTCAGTAAAGCCTTTGATATTGTTTCCCACAGCATTCTCCTGGAGAAGCTGGCAGCTCATGGCTTGGTCGGGCGTTTTCTTCACTGGGTAAAGAACTGGCTGGATGGCCAGGCCCAAAGAGTTGTGGTAAACAGAGACAAGTCCAGTTGGCCGCCCGTCAGGAGTGGCGTTCCCCAGGGCTTAGTATTGGGGACAGTTCTGTTTAATCTCTTTATCAGTGATCTGGATGAGAGGATTGAGTGCACCCTCAGTAAGTCTGCAGATGACACCAGGTTGGGAGGGAGTGTTGATCTGCTGGAGGGCAGGAAGGCCATACAGAGGGATCTGGACTGGCTGGATCATTGGACTGAGGCCAGTTGTATGAGGTTCAACAAGGCCAAGTGTCATGTGCTGCACTTGGGCCACAACAACCCCAGGCAGCACTACAAGCTTGGGGAAGAGCGGCGGGAAAGCTGCTTGGCTGACAAGGATCTGGAGGTGTTGACTGACAGCTGGCTGAACATGAGCCAGCAGTGTGGCCAGGTGGCCAAGAAGGCCAACAGCAACATGGCTTATATCAGGAACAGTGTGGCCAGCAGGACTAGGGAAGTGATGTGCAACTGTACTCAGCACTGGTGAGGCCCCACCTTGAATATTGTGTTCAATTTTGGGCCCCTCTCTACAGGCATTCAGGTGCTGGAGAGAGTTCAAAGAAGGTCAATCAATCTGGTGAGGGGTCCGGAGAACAAGTGTTATGAGAAGTGGCTGAAGGAACTGGGGCTGTTTAGTCTGGAGAAAAGAAGACTGAGAGGAGACTTTATTGCTCCCTACAGCTACCTGAGATGAGGTTTGTAGCATGGAAGGTGTTGGTCTCTTCTCCCAAGTAACAAGTGATAGGACAAGAGAAAATGGCTTCAAGTGGCACCATAGGAAGTTTAGACTGGAGATTAGGAAAAATTTCTTCACAGAAAGGGTGGTGAAGCACTGGAACAGGCTGCCCAGGGAAACACCACCATCCCTGGAGGTGTTAAGAAAAAGTGTAGATGAGGTTCTTAGGGACATGGTTGAGTGCTAGAGTTAGGTTATGGTTGGGCTCTGTGATCTTGAGGGTTTCTTCCAACCTAAATGATTTTATGACTCTATAGCAAAGGAAGTAAATTAAAGCTGACAATTAATTTGATGAATATTCTCTCTCTATGAGAATTACCATGAAACATTATATTTGTTAAGAGTATGTGGTATCCTTCTGTAGAAAGTTCAAGTCATGAGGATAACTGATAAATTATGAGGTTTGTCACGTTTAGAAAAAAGGAAAACACACAGTATTATAAAAATCCATTCAGAATTACAAAAATACAATGGTTTGAACGGAGTCCAAACTACTTTAAGTATACTTAAAAATCAGGTAATTTAAAAATTTAATTAAAAATCAAAATTAAGTGTAAGTTCATTGACAAATATATGGATAATTGGTGTTGCCAAATATGGAGCTAAGCTCACACCATAGAAGAAGTGTAACAGAATTACACTTGAACCTCTTTATTGATATATGAACACAAAAAACCCACTACCACCAGACTGTATTGCTGTACTAAATTATTTGGGAGGTTTACTTATATGTTATATCAATATACAATCCTAAGTGTTGTTAGGTGACATTAATAAAGGAACATATACTATGCTGTGGAATTACATAATTCCAGTAAGTAGAGGTTAACTATACACACAAGAATGGGCCCACTGAGGTCAAGAGGACAACTACAATTGATAAACTACTCAGTTTAAAGTTTAAGATATCTCTGTTTTCAGACTGAATTCCATTAGATGGCTTTTGAATTCCAAATTAAATCTATCACTCCAGATTCAATTTTTTAATTCAGCTCATGGAAGTTGCATCATCATATACTGTAATCTTTCATTGTAGTTGTATCAGAAAAAGACACTAAGGCTACTGATACACAAAAACTGCAGTTAACCTCAGGTAATGAAAATCTTCAACAGTGATTTTATCTTGAACTAATAAAATTGCTTAGGCTGCACATATTATTCTTGTTCTAAATTAGGATAATTTTATTTTGGGGCAGAGAAAGGCATAACCGCTTGTCTACATTTGCTGTCAGAAAGCAGTTTTTTTCAAATTTTTATCTTGTGCTTCCCTGTTTTGGAGCAATTGCATTTGTGCAGCTATGGGCTAAATAGATAAATAGATAATTAAATAAATAAATAAATAAGGCAGAACAGAGGCAACACAGAGGCAACAGACAATTCTCTTCCATCTAAACACAATGGACACTGTAAACCAATTATGTATTTACATTTATCTTAGCTGAGGAGTCATGTTGACACACAAAAGTATTGTTTATAAATAAGAACAAACCTAAGAAGGCTGTTACATTATCTGTGCTCTTTGCAGTGTTTACCTCCAGGACAAAGTTGGCATGTGTATTATAACCAAGAAGCTCCGCTACTTTTGCCCTTAGTGGAAGCAACTGCTGAAGGATTTTTGTGTTCTCCTAAAAAAGAAAAGACTCAAATTTGTAAAGTGAAACCAGATACCACATGTTATTGTAACAACTATATGAATAATAGCTGTAATAATAAGAAAGAGCAAACATTTAAAATTAAATGCTACGATATATAGCAATATAAGTTTACCTAGATTCTTCTAATAGTTTTTGTCACAGCATGTAGTTGCAGGTAGCTAGTTTTCTAATCTAAGTCATCACTCTCCCTATTAAAATGTATCTGCTTTAATTAATCAAAAGATGTACCATTTCATTTTAAGATAATAACAAATCTCTGACATAGGAAATAAATTCTTTCCAACAGTCAACCATTTTAATGTGAAAGATAACAGGGAGATGGCTGACAGCAGGCTTAATTGCTTGTTATTCAATGATTGTTTGCAAATTTCCCCCTTTTTTGCCGCTCTGACAACAGCAGTCAAAGAAAGAGATCTGAAGCACAAAACCCCCAGGCCCTGACCTAAATTTAAATTTGGTGGAGGATCCAATTCTGAAAAAGTGAGATTTCTCAGGGACGACGTTCAAAGTTTGTCCCACAGTTTTAACAGGAAATCCCTTTAACTCTGCTGACTTGCACAGTGTTCAGTTCTTGGTGCTGTTTAATCTTATATTGTACTTTTCACATTTCTCAGCACTTCAAGTACAAAAACTCAACTCTGCCATTGTTCTCTAATGAATCCTTGGTACAGCTTCCTGAATGACACTTATTCTATCCCTTCTATCCTTTTCATTATTTTTTGTACCTGTCTAGGTGTCTGATCTCATCAGTATCAAACAACTTACTTGTGAAACTATTTCTTTTAATAAGGCGTGTTTCCACCTATTCTTCACATAATTAAATGAAACTTTTAGAAAAATCATGTGTTTTTAACATCTAATTAAAATTCTTATAAATATGCAGTGCATTAATTTCACACTTAATCACCTGCATTTCATAATTAAAATGTGCACGTAAATAAACTCTCTCATTCTGAAGAATCCCAAAGTAATGCAGAAGCTACAATCAGGTATTCTTCTCTGGGAGAAAGGAGCCAATAAGCAGCTGAAGAACATTATAAGGAAATTTGACAAAGATCAAAATCCTACTTCTATTAACAGCACCGCTGAAACTTTAAGATATGTACACACACAAACGCAGATCTTCCACTTTGAAGGTCTTTAGATATTAGAATAAACTGGAGCAAGGAACTGTTAAAGATCATACTGAGATGTTTTGACTTCATAGTATTTGGCAAGATAGAGAACTCAAATCTAACATTTGAATGTCTACCTCCATTTTCCAACTGTCATTACCCTATAGAACAGTCAATATATCACATACCTCTTTGCATCTTGAGTTAAAGGCAAACTCCATTTTTCTCCTGGTTTCTGAAATGCAGCACTTCTTCATGACAGGATAATAGTGGGGATACTTTAAAGTAATTTTATATTTTTCTTCCTCAGTCTTCTCTAAGCTCTTAATAAAGTCATCAGGAAGGCCTTCTACAGAACACAATTTAATAAACAATTTTTACCAGAATTACCTACTCACCCTTCCTTCTTGGAAGATTGTTGCTTTGCTTTTTTTTTTTTTTTTTGGCTTCAATCTTATTTGACATCAGAAATCCACAGAAATCTAACCCCTCTTTTTACAACTATTTGCTAAAACCTTTTCAAATCGCAACCAAGCACAGTAAAAATTGGAAACATTTGTGAGCAAAAGAGAAATATATGTAAGGCTACGAGACAAAAATATGAGATGAATATGAGAATAAAAAAACCCTCTGGTGTTACTAAAGCACATTTTATCTGAAGGCACATGGCCTTCATATAATGAATTCCCAAATTCGCTGTCACACAAAATCTCTAGATCAGTTTAAATGATTGGAGTAGCTAAAATATATTTTTGGACAGAATTGTTTTTCCTATAACTGCAATTAATATATCAATAATACACAGGGGATTACCTGATGATAGAGAACTCAATAAAGGAGCAGAGAAGAGTACAGTTATATGAAGGAAAAAAAAGTGTAGCTGATATGCTAACTTGATGCAAGGCAAACACTTTAGGGAGCACAAATTTATGAAGAAATCATAAACACCTGCAAAGGATAATTCTAAGATAACTTTAGAGAAGGATTAAAAAGGAAATAGAGAAGGCTGGAAAACAGTCAGAATTTCACTTGATCTAACCATCACTCACTGGGCCAAAAGAAGATTACTTCAGTAAAAGTGGAAGGTTGAAGAAATAGAAAGAGCAAGCATACCACTCACCAAGTTCTTCCTTAGAAAATGTAAGAAATGTGTTTTCCTCATTCAGGTTTTTGTTAAAGTCTATACACAGCTCACTCATTTTTTTCTTCATCATCTTTATTTCCTGTATTGGGTATAAACTGAACTTAGTGGAAAAATAAAAATCAAATTTGTCAATTACTATCCACCACATGAACAGTATTTCACTTTTTCCAGCTAGGCTCTCTACTAGCCAACAGCACATGCCAGCATTGAGCAATTCACACACCGTAATTGACACCATAAGCTAACTACATGTTACACATGTAACACATATGTAACAAATCGAACACATTATACTTTACACTCTCTCAAGCCCCCTTTTCTTTCTTTTGGTCCTCAGCAATATTGTTGCCAATGAACCCAGGGTCTCTGAACAGCATTATATGCTGACATACCATTATTTCCTTTTTATTTGAAAAGCCTAAATTACAACTTGAAGTTCAAAAACATCCACTAAAATTAATGAGAATTGGGGAGTAAAAACACATGCAACCTATTGAAAAATACTTCTTTGGAATTGTACAGGTATGACAAAAAGAAGAGAATACTTACACAAGACAAGACTATTCTGAAACCTTGTTTTAATATCCCAGTATTCACCATGTGAAACATTTTCTACTGTATCTCATAGCATGTCTCTACCCCTTACTGTCAAGTTCACACAAACACAGTAGTTGCCAGGAAAAGAATACACAACAAATACAAAATTTGGCAGAGAGTATCATTAGTCAAGTTTTAATTTAAATGTAATTCAGCTATTGTCTCCCTATAAAATATTTCGAAATTCCTTTAGAGGCATCACTTGCCCTTAAGCAATGCAAATACACATGAAACTGTTACCACTAACTGAAGGATGTGCATTAAGAATGATTATTTTCTACAAAGGGTAAAGTCTATTCAAGAGTCATAAATCAAGATTGTCACACAACATCAGTCAGAATTTAAAGATAATTTTGTCAGCATCTGAGATGCTGACAATTTTACTTCATGATTTTTAGAAGAGTCGACTGCTTTTATATGCTTGAGTAAATCTTCCCTTAATGGGCCCCAAATTTTCAGTGCAGCTTATGCTCCCTTTAAGCTACTGCAAGTTATCTTAGTCAAAATGCTAAAATCTTGGCCACATTTCACCATGTGTAAATAACTGAAATTAAAATAGGTGTGTCGTTGTAACAATCATACATATTTCTGAAGCTTCAACTATAAAATAACATTTCTGAGAAGTCTTTTGGCTAGGAATCTATCTCACTCTGTAATCAGACTACATAACAAAACTGCTCCAGACAGGCTTCTTTTACTCTGGAAGGGAAAGAGAGGTAATGTGTATCATACCACCTTTATCCACTGAGTACCACGAGTGTCTAACAGATTAACTTAAAAGCCTTTAGGTGACTGAAGTTTAAAGGATGGGTCTGGAACTAAGAACAGTTAATTAACAGTAATTAAGCAGATTCAAAAGCAGAAAATTCAAATATATGCTCAGTACAGCTATGCAACCATAATTTCATCCTTTCAACCATTTGTCATCTTTGCTTTATAAACTAATAGTCCATATTTACATTCTGCACTTCTTTAGGAAGATGGAGTCCATTTCTTTTTCCAACTTGAACCGATTTCTCTAGATATCGCTTTGTTTCAGGCTTTACATTTTCAAGATTGCAGGATTGCTGAAATGACAGTATAGAATAATTAAATTTACAATGTGGTGTCAGAAACATGCTGAGCATTAGAAGGGTCTGAACAGAGTTGTTCTTCAGAAAACCACCATAGTAAAAAAGGAATAGCCCAGATTTCAGTGTGAAGAACTTTCCAAAAGCAGTTACCTAATACAACAGTATTCTTATATTGATGTAGTATGGTTTTAAAGTAATTTTCTTTCACCAAGTATCTCAGCATACTTATGTGCTGTCATAATAACAAACCATTTTAGTTTACAGTACAGTGCAATTACACTTTTTATGTAAAGATACCTTTCTTACACATCCTTGAAGAAAATCAGTGCTATAAGGTAACACTGTACCTCAAAATTTAAAGGAATTAAAAAAAAAAATCAAATATGTCATCGAAAGTTATCAGATGGTATGAAATTTGAGCATAAACATCACCTCTTCAGAACAAATTAGCCAGTGACAACAAATAAAATACTATTTCTATGTCTGGTTATGCTCTTATGACGATTCTTGAATGGTCATTTTGTAAAGCAATCAACATTAAGAGACAAGACACTGGTTGTAGCAGAACATGGATCAGTCCTGTGAGGGTCTTCCTTCAAACTACAGCATACATGTTTAATTCAGAAAATTGCCACTTTATCCTAAATTGAAAATAATGTTGTATGCATTCTAATTTTATCTTCCTTCATCTAAAAGCAAGTATTTAAAAAGGTATTAACTTATAGTCCTTGTTAAAAGGGATATAACCTATTTTAGTTCACCTTCAAATATTAAGCTATTGGAATTAGCTCTGACTTGTCTTAACAACCCTCTCGTCAGCTTACCTACATACAACTAATTCTTGAACAGCACCTCAGAAAAGTAAGGATGTTGAAACATGCAAACTTTACCAAAGAGTTACACAACAGTGTACAGCTGTCAACTAATGACCTGTCAGTGCAAATTACCTGTCTAACATAAAAGAGACAGGAAGCTAGTTAAATTAGAAGAGAAAATAACTAATAAAAACTCTGAAATAGAGATTTTTCCTGACTGTAATTTTAAAATTATCCACATAAAAACACAAACAATGTCTACTCCCACCAGAGCAAGTGCCCTGCATCTATGATTAAAAAAGAAAATCAGGAGACTGGATTTTAGAATCCTTAAATATCTTAGAATGGTTTAGCTTTGCTTTTCTTCTGCAATAAACCACAAGTCCCAGCAGCATTATGCTACAGCAAGACTGCTAAGCATAATTGTCCCCAGCACTCTTACGCAATATACCAATAGTCTACACACAAGAATTTTTAATATCAGTGAAAAAAATTACAGCAATCACTTTGTGATAAAGTAACTTTTCTAAAGTAACAGGTAGATTTAACATAGGTTACCAATACTGTCATATGATGAATGAGGAATATTTTTTCTTTCAAATATTATTTGTTTACAAGTAATTTTAAAAAGAATCTATAGACTCATGACTACTCTAACTACCATAGGTCACCAGACACCTAGAGTCAATGGTTATTGAGCCATGTGATTGTATGGTGTACCCTTCACCACAGGCATGATCTTTTTGCAGCACTCAGCTGTTAACCCTTCCTCCCCCCAGCCCCCCCCCCCCTTTTTTTTTTTAAGTAAAAGGATGTAAGGGGCAGAAATCTCCTTTTGTGAGGAAATTAAGTGAAGAAAATTAGGTTCTCTGTACTTTCCAAGTGAAAACCTCACATCTCCATCCCCATCTGTGATAAAAGCATAAGGCAATCCACACAGAATATCTCCCAAAGATAAAAAAAAATCCTATTACTTCACTCCCTGCAACACTTGGGCTTCCTGCTCTGCTTCTGGCAAAGAATAATCTCTGAAATTCTGCAGTTTCATGAAGACTTTATGCTAACAAACACTACATCTAGAAATGTTAATGCTGTAATATTGAGTACAAAAATATTTGTAACAATCAGAATTTTCACATAATGTTTTTCCACTGGTCAACCCACAATACCAGAGTTTTTTTTCTTACTTAAGACTAGTGTCACAGAAAAGGCATGACTTCAAAATGATAGAGGTGAAAATGCAGATACTGTCACTACATTAACATTTATATTGTGCTAACTGTGCTGCAAGGCTTAAAAATAGAAAGGCTGAGAAAAAGAATAGAGTACGCTAATCTCTATAAAAAGATACTGCTTTTATTACAGTAGTAGTTAAGGACAGAGGATTGTGAAAAGTTACTGAGTTATTTAGGCATTGTTATACTGAGTCACTGAGTTATTTAGGCATTGTGAGGATCTCCCAGCATCTCCACTGGGCATATGGAACTGTCACGTCCTTGAAGATCTCCTGGGCCCAAACCCAGCAAAGATTTTAAGCAGAAGAAGGAAATTCACAAGCACTCATTTTTAAGCAGTGAATACTGCCTTGTTCCATAGCTAGGAGATTTTTTTTTTCCCCAGATAAATTAGTGTTCTTCATCCAGCACTTGATGACTATACATCTCTCCATACACTTCAAATAAATCAAAGTTAAATAGCTTCTAGTTTTAATATTAGACTTCGTGAAGTTTATTTGCATTACAGACATGCTTAAGATAAGGACGACACACATTCAGAAAGACCTGTTAGGTCTTCAAAGATAAGCAAGCGTATAAACCCCCAGTGGCACAGGAATCAAGGGTGCTCTGTGGTCATCTCTGAACCTCGGTTTGGTCAGGACATTGTCCTGTGCTTCTTTGATGAACAATTTCCACAACAGTAGTGCTAATTTAGAATATACTACACACATAAAATTTTTGAACCTCCCAGGAATTTTAGAATAGTCATAGTTGATGATACTATATACCATTTCATACTTGTTTCGGACAATGATGGTACCTTATTCCATGAAGAAATCTTCAGGCAGAGTAAGAAGCAAAATCTACTTAAGAGTACCCTGAACAAAAACTGCAGCAGCTGTTTACATCAGGCTGAGTTTCCTGAGGGCAAGTGGGTGGAGAAGATTAGCAACATTCTTAAGCATGCCCCTGCTAGCCAGCATGTGCAGATGTTAGGAGTATTAAAATCTAAAATGATGGTTTCACTACCAAATTCACCTTTATTCCAAATTTCAGACCTGAAAGCAAAACTTTCCTAAAGAAAAAGATCTGGAGTGCATTCAATGACATACATTTATGCAGGAATTTTTTTCCCCTAATGTGTCGGGGAAAGAAAGAGACTAGATTATTGTCAGTTAAGTTTGGTTTTGGTTTTTTTTGTTTAAATACAAGAACCTCACCCATTTTCCATCATCAACACTAAACAGTTGTTAACTTAGAAAAGTTTGGTCCTCATTAAAGTGAGGAAAAACATTCAGGAGTCACTGAGATCAAGCACATTTACCCATCTTTTAGTGAACTGACTGTATTATAAATACCATGGGAATGTGAGGGCACTCACTCTCCTCACCGCATTTTAATTCAGCCCTTGTGCAAGACCAAGAAACTGAATTAATATACCTAAGCTATTAAACCCTCAGTGAGGCCATGAAAAACTTGATTTAATCAAAATGTTTTACTGGCTCATTTAAACTGACAGCATGATTAGACAACAGCCAAAGCCATTGCAATGGAGAGAGAAGGATATACACATCTAGACACAAGAGGAAAAGAGCAGAAACACCAAGTTACATTGGTTTAAGTTTCAGTGGAACCACAGACTTTTTGTATAGTTCTGTCACACTGGAAAGATTAGACTGGTACAGACACAGGGAAACACACACAGTGATGGGGATCTTGAAAAGTTCTGCAGATGCTAACTTTAGAAAAAAGTTTTTCACTGCTGGAATTTTATTTACATTTCCACAAGTTATGCAGATATCTTTGTGGTTTACCTGCAAATAAACAATCTTCTGAAACACATCTTCTCTCATGCTCATCTCCACATCAAAATTAGAAAGCTTTTTGTCAGCTTCTGTACTTGCTAAGCGTACCTCTTTGTCAGGTGAGACATGCTGGGGAAAATCCAACATGCTTCTTTCCACTGTTTAAATAAAAGACAATGAACACTTACACAGAATGCTTTAAGGATAAGGAACTTCCCCCCTTCTGATATTTATAGAAGACATAAGAAACAAGTACCCAAAGCAATCTGACACTTCAGATCAGGCTTGAAGCAAATAAAGTGACTGAAGATAATGTAAAACTGAATAAGCAAAAGGACGAAACTGCACACCATTTTAACAGACATTTTACAGGAACTATTACCCAAGCCTAATTATCTCACCTTCTTACTTCTACAAAGACAACTGAAAGATGTATGAATATGATACATGGTTTTCGAAAGATGAACCATCTATAAGTGAAGTCTGACATTGTCTCATAGCTGACACAAATGCTCCCATGATAACATTTGAGGTAAAAAGCTCTGAATCTTTCAAACAGGCCCATCTGTCCTGAAGTTATTTTTACATTGTTATGTAAACAACGTATCCCCATCTTCTCTTCTGTGTTTAAGAAGAAACAGTAAAGCAAACACAGAAGATGCTAGAGATCAGAAGCTGATTAATACTATTTTTTAGAATACACTATTGAGATTAAGTAAGTCCTTGCTTATTAAAGAAATATTGCACCTTATAACAACATTGAATAGAAGTGTTAAAATAGAAATGAATTAACTTAATTCAAAACCAATTATAATTTCATGCCCTTCCACCTCCCCAAAAGCACATTTTAGAGTAAAAACATTTTAGGATGATTTGAAGTTCTGTAATTTTATGCAATCTGAAGTTGTTTTATCAAACCATGAGATACTCTCAGTCCTTCTTTGGAATGTAAACAGGGGCATATGGTTCTTCTTGAAGCCCACAGGAAACTTGCCCACTCTACACCTCCTGTCCTCATGCCAAAATGTTTCAAAATCTTGAAGTGAGTTTTAACAGCTTCTAAGTGAAATGTAGGGTCTGTTGCCATCCATGACTTTTCAGATACTAAGTTCCAGGTATTGAGGTAGGTCTTTCAAGTATACATGAAAGGGACACACAGGACTTAAAAAATCTAAGGTTCTAATGGAAGTCTTGCTGTCATAATACACCCATATGCCATGGACTGATTCACAGGTAAGTGATGCTAATCTCACATACAGCTTCAAAGATAAGCATTAAAAAGCTTAAATTACAACCCACAATTGCAATAGCATGTAGTGAATAAAAAGTACATTTTGTAAGACACAAGTCTTAGTGGCTATTGCTGAGAAGCTGATGGCCACTATTTTCTGAATCAAACATAAATTTTACTTTTAATTTAATTTAAAGCAGAGTTTTATACATTGGTCAAAAGGCTTACAATAATTACATCAAATACATCAGTGCAATTAAAACCAAATCTGACAGGAAGCTGTTTGGATGAAGATTACTCAGTCTTTCTGTTAGCATCAATTCCAGTCAATTCACTGCATGTACCTAAACTGTAATTCTAAGTAATGTAAAAGCCAGACTAATATTACAAGACAATAATTTGAGCTGCAGGCTTCTCTTTTCCCCAAGGTGAAGATTCTGCTCCAAGCTAAGGTGGCTGTTTTCAGCACCTCTGTTGCTACTGCAGATTTTTTAGAGCATTTAAGAGAACTTAATATTCTATTGTACTGACTACTTTTTGAGAGTCATGCAACCACCATGTCATAGGTTTTTCAAAATAAAACCTCCCAAGATACATTTTAATTTTTCCCATCTCCTCTGACTGACAATTATTAGCAAATTAACTGAATGACCTGTGTTTGACCATTAAACTCCATCCATGTATTGGCATGTCTTGGTAATTCATTCAGAACAATCTAGATCTGGCTGCATGACCAACAGCTCTCACTGGATTCTCCAAGGTCTTGCAGGCCATAACATAAAAGCAAGCAAGTAAAGCAGAATTTTTTAGAAAAAGCATTCAAAAATTCCCCACACTCTCAACCGTCACATTTTCTCCACTGGGAGCTTATCAGCCTTTCCATTACTGCATTTGACTTGCTTGTCTTAGATTCTGCGGTATCTGAAAAAAAAATGCACTGCCTATCAGGTCTGAAGGTGCTGTGCTTACCACAGATGCTGTAGTCTACACTGTTGCACATTGTCCCCTAGTGGTTGTACAAAGTTGGAAAAGAAAATGTTAACTGGGTGGAGCTCCATGCACAAAAAGAAAACCTGTGACCAGTGCAGTTCTCCAGATGTGTCAAAGAGATCAACAGCACAGTTTTGCTAATCCTTATTTTTGACTCTAGAATAAAGCAGCAGAACTTTGTAGCTGATCACGAGACATATTGCTGAGAGGTCCTGAAAGATGTTTATGACCAGAGGACCGTTGAGAGGCCTCTACATGTTTTACACAAGCAACAATTATTTTTTCTCACTGTTTCCTTATGTGCAGATGGAATGCCCGGTGGAAAGAGTCACAGAAAAAATATACTAACCTGCATATTCGACTTCTATATCTGCCAAGGCCCGTACCGTATTTTCATGTGTTACTTCTCCAGTATCAAGCATCCCAACAGTGTCATATACATGCTTTGTTTTCCTGATTAGTTCTTCTGTTCTTGTTCTAATTTGCTCTGGTGACAGGTCCCATCTCAAAAGGTTTCGGCCTGATGCTATGTATGAAGAAGCCTTGAGCTGGCTAGTAATTTCTGCTCCTAATGTCATTCTCAACACAAGCCGTGGCCCAAGGGACCTGGAAATATAAAAATGATTTTTGCATAGCAAAATTCTACTTCAAAAGGTAGTTTGTAGTAAACATCAAAAAAAGGCAAGAGACCTTTAATAATTACAAAACATTTTTCGAAGCAAGAGCAAAGTACTTTTTAGAGCCATAGACTGTCCAGAAGGAGTGCCACTACCCTTATCAACTTCGTCTAATTTTAAATAAATCAGAAGTCTGTCTTCTACATTTTCCATCTAAATAATGACTAAGTTGAGAACAGGCTATAAACTTTGGTATTGATAAAACCAGATAGATCAAGTTACTATTCAGCCTTCTAAGAAAACAAGAATTACAGTTAATAAAACTCTACAAAAACAGGCAGCATTTACATTTTATAAATAAGGAAAAAAACCCAAATGGTGATTTGTAGATTATGAATAACAAGAACTGCAAAGATGCACAAAACAAGACATTTTAAAAGGTCATTTGGTCATGTTCATTACAACAAACAATTTTATCTTTATGTGAGATGTGTGCCACAGAACCATCCACAGGAGGAAAACTTTTAGTTGTTACTCACTTGCAAATATATTCCTTTAATTGTTATGGATATTAAATAGGCAGTTTCACTCTATTGCCAGAAGAGACACGTAAGTTCACTGTAATTTATGTACTACTAATCCTGATTATATAAAACAGCCATATTTCAGCTTTAGCTAGCAGAAAAGTAAAACTTGCTATGGTGTTCAGCATCAGAGAATCACAGGAGCATCATGGGAGGATCTATGGCTGGCAGAGACTTACTATGTGGCTCCTTATTTCAGTTGCATAATTTAAAACAACAACAAAAAAATTGTGATTATTACCATGTACATTTTTTAACGATAACTAAAGAAATACAAGAACACACACAGAGACCCTGCTACTAAAGGGGATGTTTACTTAACACTAGTTTACATTTGTCCTGGTTTTGTTAAAAACAAGACCAGTTTCTCTTTTAGTGAATTTTTCCTTTCCAGCTAAGTTCTTCTAAGTAACTGCACTTTTCTGAAGTTGGATACATGTTTTGGTAGACATAGCAATGAAATGCAAGGTCACTGATAAGAATACACGTGCCGTGAGAGAGGCAAAGAGGAGCGAACTGAACAGGTGACTAAAACTGACCAACTAAGTATTCCATCCGATCCACGTGATACTTCATAGAAAAGTGGGAGATCATGAGGATCTCGTTCTTCCTCGACTATGGTGGGCATCTGGGAAGGACCCTGCCTGCCGTCCCTGTGACCTGAGGCCTACTGACAGACCCTGCATCCTTGAATCCAGTTGTGGTCTGCTGCAGAGTCCAACCCAGGACTTCCATGTGTCTGCCGTGCAGCTCCTGGAGCAGTGCTGAGCTTTGCCAGGGAATTAAAAGATTGGTTTTGTATATTTTATATTATTCTCTCTTTTTTTATTAGTAGCATCAGTAAAACATTTTTAACTTTTTCCAACTTGCAAGTCCTCTCTCTTTGCCTCTCTTTGCCCACCTATTGCCTTTCCTTAGTGGGGAGGTGAAGGCTAGAGGTGGGGGGGAGGGGAGAGGGTTAACAAAGCATCTGCCACCGTTTATTGTCACCCTGCAATTAAGCAGTGACAACATTATATAACTTTTCCTCTTAATGCTAGCCATTGTACCTGTATTAATTTTACTGCAAAACCGGTTTGGTATGCGTGTAAGTGCTAAGATAGGTTTTCGCAAACAATGCAGGGAGCATGCATAAAAGGATAGGCAATTTTAGCCTGAAGGAAATCAAAGCAGAAGAGCAAAATGCCAGGAAACTGAAAAGAGCTGCATGCAGGGCTCCTGTTCAAAAGCAAGATTTTTTATTAAGAGACTAACTTCACTCATCTATGAGAGGAATTCTCTAGAAATAGCATAGCCAAAATTACTTTTATGCAAGGAAAAAAAAAAAAAAAAAAAAACAGACAACACTTCTCTCTACAGTTTATGTTGACTTTTTTTTTCTTGTTACCTCAGTTTCTTAAAATCCTCCCATAGCAATGTAGCCAAGATGTTTGCTTTTCCCTTCTAGTGGCATACAGAAACATCCATGTCCAGTATACTGATGACATAACTCTGAAAATAAAGCCTGAATAAATAATATTCCTTCTACCTCTCTTCTGTCTCTCTGACATCAACTTAGTTCTGACTTAGTAGCTTCTCCACTGGACTATTAAAATTTTGGATTACATTTAGAAGTTTATGATAAATGAAGCTGCTTTCATGAAAGTAAAACCTTAAGTATTAGCATTCTCAGAATGCATTAGTTTCCATTCCCCAAAACCACTGAATTCTACTTTGAGTCTACAATCCATTAAATAGTACTTCATTATAACATGAACAGCTTCCCACTAGACTGCCCTATGTCCAGTTTTTTACACATTACTAGTGCATCTCTGGTACAACCTCATGGGAGCTGAAGGGGAACCTACTCAAAAAGTAGGTTCAAGGTTCTGAACTCTACCCATTCCCCTCTGCTCCCTCTGCCTCCCCTGGAGAATATCAGAAAGAACAGGAAATATGCCGAATTAAGGTAAAAATAAAAGTAAAATAGAATCAAAGGAAAACAACAGCCTGAACAACATAAAAGCTGACAACTATGCTGAAGTGCAGGATGTGAAAAAGATATTATTTTTAAAGGGAACATTCAGCTTTCTGTCATTAATTTTTTTCACCTAGACACGCAGAAAACACAGACCCATCACTGACCAACTACATATTGTTAGAAAAAAACCCACTAAAATAGTCACAGCACCAAGAGATTACACTAATTATTAAACTTGTTAGACAGGCTGAAATTAAAGTTGGCTTTACTTCACAAACTTGAATGCAGGGTCCCTGACTACTGCAGAATGCTACTTTTAAATACCAAAAAAAGACACCACCTGATTTTCTTGGTACATTGGCAAGTTGCACTGAAGAATATGCACACCAATTTGACAGCTGCATACATGATTGCAATAAATACCAGCAGGTAGTTGTCTGCTAGAGACACAAAACCACAGAACTGCCTAGTTTTTAAATGCTCATAAACTTGATTCCTGCTGCTGATAGAAGGAAGCAGTAATTTATGTAGATTAACACAAGCAGTACAAACTGAGAAACCCTGTGTTTCTAACTGACCAAATGAAGGTAGGCCTTCAAAAACTGTAACATAACATTTCACATTACAAAAATGACTACATGCAACTCTTTGAATAACCATTTAGAGCTACCAGTCAATCAGATTGTACTTAGGGACAATGTAACTGACAGATTAATAAAAAATAACTTGCAAGTAAAAACATACACATAGGTGAAATCTTGGCCATTTCTTTCATGGCTTGGTAATTCATATTCTTTGTCTACATAAAAATATAAATAAATTCCCCAAACTCCATGTATCATGCCACAATAAAAATGATAATTTACTAACTTTATCTTAGTTGTTTAAGAAACAAAGAAACTATGCTAAAATTAAGGATTAAATAGACTTCAAAGAAACGAGGAAGAGGATTATAGTTGAAATAGTGTGACTGTTTCAAAAATGCTCTGTATCTACACTTGCCATGTTATTAGAAAGAAAACACTACAGTAAATTGTATCACTGAGGGAAACTTTAACTTCCCAGATATAAACAGGAAAATACATTAAATTAATAATGGTAGGAACCAGACGCAACAGCAAACAGCTTTCATCAAATAGCAACTGAACCAACAAGATGCAGTTATTATTTTAGCTTTGCTTTGGGTAAATAGCAGCAATATTAAAGAAGAACCAACTACTGCCTGGACTGAGCAATCAGAAGCTGATTCAGTTTAAATTAGACAGAAGGATAAACTATGCAGGTCTGTAAACAGTGTTAAGTGCATACTGCAATCATTCCATGTGGCCATGAGTAGGCTGTTGCTAGTGCCTGAACTGACTGGTTCAAACTGCTTCAAGCAATACACTCAATTTTCTGTGGTGCTGTGTAAAATGGTAAACGTATCTAAACAAGCCTTGGTTAAGTATAAGGTTTACATCCAGCAGCAGTATTGTCTTAAGATATTATTCTTCTTTTCTTTTCCTCCCCCTTTGATGCTCATTTCTGGCCTTGTATACCATTCTATCAATAACATCAGCGTAACTGTTGGTAGGGTCATACTTTGGAAAGAGTCAGGGCAGCATACAGGTAGAAAATGAAGTGGACTAAAAAAATGCAAGGGGGACAGGTTTTGGTTTGTTTTTTTTTTTTTTTTAAGCTTATGAGTTCCATCATCTGCTTGATGTGCAACTTCAAAACAGTTGTACTGGTGAAATGAAGTATCAAAAGTGTCAATATCACCTAAGCCTGCACTGCTGTCAGAAACAAATATGAAACACATGGATTTAGTCTAGCAAAAAAAATCTCAATATAATTGCTGTCAATAAGCATACAATTTAAATGACTCAAAGTGAAAAGACCTATTGATGCTAAGACACAATAATAACGTAAGAATGAAGTTGAATAAAATACTTGTAAGCTAGGTAAGTTTGTAACCATGAGGGCAGTCAGATTCCAAAACAGCTGCCCAGTGAGCACCAGGAAGTGCATTGTTACTATGAATATCTAACTGGCCTCCATTGGCAACCTGCACTGGCCTGTTTCTTGGGTAAGGCCTATGGCATCTAATAATAGCAGTGGAATGACATACAGGGCAGATAGAAATATATTATGCATTTGTGCACTGCTTCATCTATTTATGAGAAGTTCAGGAGGAAAGGCACAGAAAGCTTCGTTTGGACTTTCAGCTACAAAAGAGTATTACAGAAGCAGCTGTTTTCACAAATTATGTCTGTCAATCCTAGAAGCAGTAAGAGTGGTCATTTCTACCAAAAGCAGTGTAAGCTGAATAACAACTTAAGCTTAGTAGCTACTTCTAAAAGTGGATTTTTAAGAAGAAAACAAAGCTTCTAAGTTACAGACTGCAATCATTGCTATTTTTGCTGGAATGCCAGGTAATTTACTGTACCATCAAATCTACAACTTGATTACTTGCTGCTTCTGGAAAATATCAATTTGATTTTAGAAAGGAGAAGGATCTTTACAATACTCTAATACAGCAATACCATGGCCAATGTAACTACTGCAGAAACAAAGCAATTAAATTTAGAGACTGATTTTTAGCTTGTGCAGTAAGTATTTTAAACATATTAAACACTTCACAGAATCACAGAATGTCAGAGATTGGAAGGGACCTCGAAAGATCTTCTAGCCCAATCCCCCTGCTGGAGCAGGAACACCTAGATGAGGCTACACAGGAAGGCGTCCAGGCAGGTCTTGAATGTTTCCAGAGAAGGAGACTCCGCAGCCCCCCTGGGCAGCCTGTTCCAGTGTCTGTCACCCTCACTGTGAAGAAGTTTCTTCTCAAATTTAAGTGGAACCTCCTGTGTTCCAGTTTATACCCATTGTCCCTTGTCCTATCACTGGTTGTCACTGAGAAGAGCCTGGCTACATCCTCTTGACGCTCACCCTTTACATATTTATAAACATTAATGAGGTCACCCCTCAGTCTCCTCCAAGCTAAAGAGACCCAGCTCCCTCAGCCTTTCCTCATAAGGGAGATGCTCAACTCCCTACATCATCTTCGTGTCTCTGCGCTGGACTCTCTCCAGCAGTTCCCTGTCCTTCTTGAACTGAGGGGCCCAGAACTGGACACAATATTCCAGATGTTGTCTCACCAGGGCAGAGTAGAGGGGAAGGAGAACCTCTCTCGACCTACTAACCACCCCGCTTCTAATACACCCCAGGATGCCATTGGCCTTCTTGGCCACAAGGGCACAGTGCTGGCTCATGGTCATCCTGCTGTCCACCAGGACCCCCAGGTCCCTTTCTCCTACGCTGCTCTCTAACAGGTCATTCCCCAACTCATACTGGAACCTGAGGTTGTTCCTACCCAGATGCAAGACTCTACACTTGCCCTTGTTATATTTCATTAAATTTTTTCCCACCCAACTCTCCAGTCTGTCCAGGTCTCGCTGGATGGCAGACTTATGCAAGTCTGGTTTTGTTTAGAAACATTTTCTGTTACTGGAACATGTTAAGCAACCCTTTGTACATGTGTTCCATTAACACTATTAAAACACAAAAAGGAAGTCACAATCTATGAAGCAGAAGCAGCAAAAGGTAGTATCAGCTTTAGAAAGTACAAACACAAAAACATGCAAGCTTGTTCACAATATGTTCCTACTACTGAAAGTCACTTTATAACATTAAGATTTAAGCCTGCTGTCTCATTTAACTCTGATTACATATGGATAGCTGTGACCCCATCTAAGACTCTTTAACAGTACTTCCAGTTTTCAAATTATTCTTCACCTGAACAGTATTAGCTACAATGACAGGTACGATTTTACAGAATAAACTGTATTAATAAATGTGTTTCTGGGAAACATATATACAGACCAGTTTATTGTACTGGCTAATAGCTTTGGCAGTTCCAAACAGCCACACAAAAATTGGAGTATATCAATTTCACATAGGTTGGAAAACTATGTTGTCTGCTAAATAAGGTCTGAGGTAACTTCAGGGTTAAAGTGTTAGCCAAGATTTTAAAAAGAAGAGAGAAAAAACAACAGAGAGAGAGGGGTCTCAAATTCAGATTAGTCAGTCATCCTCTAGTTTTTAAATCCTCTAATAGCAAATAAATACAATTAAGTTTTTCTTGCTGCACCATATGTATAATTCAGGGGAGATAAGTAAGAGCAGATTTGAAAATCACAACAAACAAAATTAACAACTTTTTCAATCAGTAATTTACTGTATGAAGCTTTGTAAAAGCTGCCAATTAAAAAGAGCAGTAGGACCATTTTGGTCTTTCTGTCTTTTGAAACAGTAGGTCTCAGTTAAACAACACTTCCTAGTCTTACAGGCTGCAGGAGAACCAGCACTGCACACTGGAAGCACCCTGTGAAAACCACTTCCATCAGGTAACTGCAACCAACGCTCATGGGGTCTCGGCGCCCTGACTCCACCTGGCGGTCCCATTAAACAAAAAACAACTTGAACATCTAGACATGTCCCATCAAAGCAACATAAACACTGACAGTTTGCCTCAAGACAAATTCATAGTTAAATATTATGTCATATATTGCATTTCCCTGAAAGGAAGACTCAAATGCTATTGAATACGTATAAATGACAGCAGACAGGCATGGTCTAAGCAAGGCTTTAAAACAGTCAAGCCTCATATGGAATGGAATACTTTTTATTTTTTATTCAAATGGAGAAGTAGCAAAGCATTTCAAAACCAAATTACAATGAGTATTCAGCAGCATCTAATGTAATGTAAGATATATTGCAACCAGTCAGTGTTCTCAGGATGGATTTTAAGACAGAAATTTAATAGGCTACAATCTTTGTATTATTTAGAGACCCTTAATTCTTGATTGAATTTTACATATATCTCATTGTTCTATTATTGACTCACGGTTTCAGACAAGAAGTAACTGCATGTTTTAAAGTAAAGCAAGGACAAATATTAAGCAAAGTAAGCAAAGGACAGAGTAACCCAAGACAAAAACAGGAATGGAGAGGGTGAGAAAAAAGTCCAAGCCAGACCAAGCAAAGTACAGTTAAATCTCTCCAAGCTAATCAAAGGGCAGCATTATTTCAGTTGAGCCAAAGGAATGAGACTACAGCCTCACAATGTAAGTCACCACTTCTTCCTGCTGGACACTTCTGAAGTCCCTATTACAATTTGCTTCTCAGTCCTTTCATCTATTTTAGTCTTGACAGTATATGGAACATTGAATACATGCCTTGAATTCCCGGGCCATTTTCCTTAGGAAAGCACTTGGCTCTGTTCCATGACTGTGTTTGGCACAGACAGATCTCACTACAGCAAGAAGACAGCATGTTTAGTACATCCTAATTTAAAGCCCCATAACTGCCATTAGAAACTGTTGTGGGCGGGGGTATTTTTGTTTGGTTGGTTTTGTTTTGTTTTTTTCTTAAGCTGCATTTGAAGTAATAGAAGAAAATCTAGCACCTTTTAACACTAAACCATCAATTTTGCCACTACTTCTTTCAGGAAGAAACAATTCTCTACAACTTAATTCACTGTATACTCTACATTGATTACAGTCCTATAATAGATACACTTCTAGCTCTTCAGATCAATGTGAGTCAAAAAAGCTTGCAAGTTACATAAACATTTTAAAATCTTTATTGACACATATATTACCCTCGGTGCTGCTTTTATGACCTTACTATCTGGCAACAAACGTTTACTGGTTTCTCTGATAAAATTAACTTCAATAGCAAAGTAATTTAAAAAGGCACTCTGTGGCAGCTAAAAGAAAATCCAGACCTTAAGCAGGAATACATACATATGCATAACCTGTTACAACTTAAATACTCTACCTTTCTCCGCAGTCCCCTCCAACAGTCTTTAAACATAACAAATTTGGAAACTGGTCTGATTGACTTCCATAAGGGGAGGCAATTTACGCACAGTAATCTGGAGCAGAACACATAGAAGTGTCAGGGTACCGTTTCTGCAGTGTCTGATCTCTAAAATTATGGTATGCATGGTTCTAGGAAAAACAACAACAAACAACAAAACACGCACACACAAACATGCAACAAAACAAAACAAACAAAAAAACCCCAACAAAAAAACAAAACAAAACAAAACCACACAAAAAACAACCAACCAACACCAAAAACCAAACAACTAAAAAGAAACCCAACCAAACACCACCACACCACCCACCAAAAATACCCCCCAAAAAACTGAACCACCAAGCAAACCCAAACCAAACCCAAAAATTACTAGGACGGCTAAACTAGGCTTTAAACCCATCGTTGTGTCACAGCAAATCTCCATCATAGCACAACCTGCATGGAGGATCTTAGAAAGGAAGTTGAGAGAATTTTCAACACTCACATGCAGACAATACTACACTCAATTTAGTGCAGGAGGCACTTAGAGTTACCTTATTGTTTGTTTCTACCATCAGGTGAACTATGGAAACACAGTGGAAAAAAATACTGCTTTCATGGCCCTAGATCTCAGGTTCTGCTACATAAGCGTCTATCATATGTCTATCATGTCAGCAATATAAACAGCAGGTTGACAACCAATGATAGGACAAGCGGTAATGGGCACAAGCTGGAACACATAAGGTTCCACTTAAATTTGAGAAGAAACTTCTTCTCAGTGAGGGTGACAGAACACTGGAACAGGCTGCCCAGGGAGGTTGTGGAGTCTCCTACTCTGGAGACATTCAAGACCTGCCTGGACGCCTTCCTGTGTAACCTTATCTAGGTGTTCCTGCTCTGGCAGGGGGATTGGATTAGATGATCTTTTGAGGTCCCTTCCAATCCTTAACATTCTGTGATTCTGTGGTAAAGTACATACTTTTTAGTGCAAACACCACACACTATTACTGCCAGGATATTTCAGTGCTTGAATGGCATCAGCTAATGCATGAAAAACAGCTTGTTGACTTCAACTAAAAAAGAAATGGTGTTGCAGGACAGAGAAAACTATTGAAGAGGGTTTCCAAACACAAAAGGGTTCTTTGATTTACAACTGCAGTTAATCAGTTCAGCCTGTACCATGGAAATACCCCTTGATTTCCCATTGACCTTTAGTCTCACACAGTCAAAGCAATGAGAAATGTTCTTTGCCATTCCTAGTTAATTGGAAAATTCTATGTCTTTGTGGCAGATGATGCCATAATCTGCCTTACTTGCACCATTTTAAGTCATTGCTCTTCTTGGGAAAACAGTGCATTCTAGCATGTCATGATTATATCAATGCTTGCAAAATCCCAAACAGTGCTCTGTGCCACAGTGTGCCTGCTCGACACCACAAATTAGCCAAGCAAAGCCTGCCTTCTGCCCTGGCTTTTGAGCAACTAGTGACTTAATAACACTGAGTGCCTCCCAGGCTGGTTCTAGCTATGTAAAAGATTGTTCCAGCATGATAAGTATGGCCAATAACTCCACTCATTTAAGACTCTACAATAGCAACAAAAGGTGTCTCTGTTGAAGACAGAATTCTCAGAGAAGGTTTGGTGAACCCATACCCAATTATATTTTGCTCTGAGACAAGCGTAATTCCCCCCATCCTCATCTTGCCTTCCATAATCTAAGTACCTACAATAGGTACCGGAGAAGAATCTCCTCTACAAACTCACAAATCTACTGGAATTCTTTGAAGAAGTAACAATAGACAGAGATCTGTTAATATAATCTACTTGATTTCCAAAGAGTGTTGTCCAGAAGGTCCTGAAGAAACAATGGTGCTGTGAAATGAGAAGGGAGATCCTCTTATGGAAAAATGGTTAAAAGCTAGGAAAGAAACAGAAATGGCTGTTCATTTTTCTGAATGGAAGTAGGTGACCAGTGGAGCTCCACAGGGTCCCATGCTGGGTTCTGTATTTTTTCACATATTTACACAGGTTGGATTAATGAGGTGACAAACTTCCTTGATGAGAAGGTACTGATTATAAAGCACTGTACTAAAAGAAGCCACAAAAATATGTGGAAGAATATCACAACACTGAGTAAAGTTTAATACCACTAACAAAGTGAATTTCAGCCTTAACAAATGTGAAGTGACACACACTTCTGACTTTGCATACACAGTGATGAGCTGTGAGCTGATCTAGTAATTCTGGAGACATAACAGCCAAACACGAGCCAAGAAGCAGCTGAAAAGAAGGAAACTATAGGATTTGGTAGAGGTAGAAGAAAGAACAAAACACAAAGATTCATTATTCTACTCTGTAATGACATGAAGAACACAAATACTATGTGCAGTTCTCATCCTTCCAGCAGTTATAAACTCGTCTTCTGTTCTGCCACCTGCCAAAACCTTCTCCTGTTCTACCAAGTTACAGTGAGTTAGTAACAATCATCTGCAGTGAGGAATGGACTCATTCAAAAAACAATTAACTAGACTGGTACTCTACAGATTGGATTTAAACAAATAAAAAAGGCACAACAGAGGAAGCACTTCAAAGATTTATACAATTATGAAGAAGGAGAGAATGAACAGGGATAAATTTTACCCCTATCACCTCCAGCATAACTCAGATTGAAGAGTTTTAGGAGGCTACTGCTGGACAAGTTTTTGTACAAGATCATATGAGATAACCGCCCCACCCCAGAGGGTTTGTGGAGTCTCCTACTCTGGAGACATTCAAAACCTGCCTGCACACCTTCCTGTGTAACCTCATTTAAGTGTTCCTGCTCAGCAGGGGGATTGGACTATATAATCTTTTGAGGTCCCTTCCAATCCCTAACATTCTATGAACTGTTTCTGTGTTGGGAAGTCCTCAATTCCTAGATAGTTCTGAAAAGACAGTACTGTTCATTCATCCTATCTTGCTTGCTTTCTGAGGTACCCGATCCTGGCTCCTGTAGAAGAAATAATAGAATTCTGAACTAACTCAAACCATTTAAAAGAAATCTTTCCAAGCCAAGCATTTCTTCTCCTATAGAGAGAATGACAGAAAAGTTACGTCCCCGAAAGCCATTACTTGCATTGGTTGGTCTGGTCCAGCTGGTGTTCCATGGGTCAAACTCAGTCCAAAAAATGCTTCTGAGCCTGACACTTTTGTCTCAGCCAGCCCAGGGAACGATTTTATCCTGCAAACTCTGACTAGACTAATTGTTCTTCTGAAGCCTGCTGTGGTTAGAAAGGTAGCAGCTGCTGCTTTTGACCACAGGAAAAAAATGCTGCTGCAGTACACATAGGAGGTTGTGTAGTCCACAGAGCACAGGGAAATAGAAAAATGTACCACGTGTCCTGTCCCGGCCCTTGCCGTTGCTGAGGTATTGCACCTGAGAAGTTTAATGAAAGCATACACACATACTATGGTGATATATGATATAAGGAAGTGACTATAGAAGTTCTTCCTGTTTCTTTGCCTTCCAGCATAATTTCTCCTCCTCCCTCTTTCCTCCAGACCCAGATTCTTGCTGGTTTACTTCTTCATCAAGAGGAAAGCTGGTGTTCAGAGCTTCTTTCCAGTGATGGAAATCCAAAATTAGACCTTAAATATAAATTTTAGTTTTTTCAGAATCCATGTATATATATTTTCCTATTCAAATCCTGATTTTTAAGATCTTTTCAAATAAAGACTCCAAAATTCAAGGATCCTAGGTAATTATTTTAGGACACTGAAATTATTTAAACCAGTGTGTCTACTTTTATTCAGATATTTTTTTCCATTTCTAAGAATATTCTCAAAATTAAACAGACTGCGGCACTTAATCTACATCTTAACCTGCCTTTTTCCATGCATTTTATTGAACTAAATATTAATCTTTGAATCTTTCACATTCCAACAGGATCCAAGAGGAAAAGTATTTAATTGGAAATAGCCTCCCTTAAAAAAGCTGACTACTTTAACCAAAAGAATCAAACCTGTAATATAATTTTTTTTATTCAATGTAAGACACGATACTTGAAACTTGCTAAAAACTGTAATTTTTATCTTCTGTTAAGATGCCCTTGGGAAAAGTAGATGCTGAGAATCTTTGCTATTCAACATTTCTGTGACCAATTGCTTCACTTTTGAAGGTCAGTGGTCACTATTAGGCATTCAAGATCACTCTCTTTTGTGAAACAATTTTATGGGCACACTCAAATGATGACTGCGGGAAAAGTCACAATTAAGAAAGTGATAATTCCTTACTGTATTTAAGTCAATACCCAATTCTTTATTATTACTTAAGGTTGTATCTTTAGTTTTCAAATGCAAATTGCAAGCAAAAGTAGACCTTTTAGTTTTTTTCTAAAGAAAAAAACCTCCATGCTTCTTTTCCTTTCTTTCCTTCTTTTTATTGGAAAAATCTGTAGGACAAACAAGGACAGTAAACACAAAATACTGAGAACAGTGAAAATGACTACACAAAAGGAATGTAAATGCATATCAGGAAACAGTTGTGCACCTTATTCAACAAAATTGCTCAATTATTTTACAATAGCAGAAGCCTTATGAAAATAAAAGAAATCTGGATCTTATTTTCTAACTGCTAGTACCCCTCAATCCCAATTCAACCCAAACAAAGGCTGTGAAATAGGACAAAAATGGTACATTTTATGCAGTTAGCACACAACTGTCATTTCTCTCAAGTCCACAAGAGGTAACCATCTTCATTTTACACTCAAAATTCATCTCCATTCTCATTACCACAGCATATTTATAATCTGACTCCCTACTGTGTCCATGTTTCCTATTAAATCTGGTGCTTTGCTTATACTGTTCTACCCTCTCAGTTTCTCCAGTGATGACCATTTGTCTCACCCATCTAGAACTGCCTACAAGCCTTCTTCCACTCTTCGTTTTCTGGCTTCACTTAGAGCTAGCATTCATTACAGATAAAAATAATTAATGCTTTATTTAAAAACCCCTCAATAATACATTTGTACACACCCCACCCCTAACGTGAAATAGTGACCCATCTTTTTATGAAGCAAAAACACATAAACCCGTCTCATTTCACATGTCTCTTGCCGAAGAGCCCTAGTGCCACAGCTTTAAATCTCACTCCATTGTTTTCCTGCCCATTTCTCCCGCGGTGTGTCTGATACTCCGTGCAAGAGCTACAAGGCGGAGACCTCGCCTCGCTCACTGAGCCCACCTGGAAGTTGTACCTAACGGAGGTTACTTCGGGCAAGGCGGACTGCGGGAAACACGCCGGGAGCTGAGGCAATAAACCGCACGGGCTGTGAAGTTTCCTGCGCTATTGTCTGCGCCGCTCACCTGCCGCCCGCCCCGTCGGCTACTCGGAGCCGCCCCGCAGCCCCCGCCTCGGCCCGGCCGCACGGGGGCCAGTCAGCCAGGCCCCACGCCCAGCCCCACGCCCGGACACCCGCCCGCAGCCCGGGCCCGGCTCCCCAGGGACGAGGAGCCTCATCAGCCGCGCGCGACTCGGGGCTCTCCGCGCTTCCAGTCAGGCGGCCCCCACGCCGGAGACCGGCTGCCGCCGCCGGCCGTGAGATGCCCCGCTCCCTGCCGTGCCTACCTGCGAGCCGCGCCCGCGGACAGGGTCAGCATGAGGAGGGGGAGAAAGGGCCGGCGCTACTCCAGCTGCCGCCCCGCCCTCTCGCCGGTCGCGGGCACAGCCCCCGGCCCCGCGCCGCCGCCCTGCGCATCCGCTTCCGTCGCCGCTTCGTCACGCCCTTCCCGCCGCCACCGAGCGCGCGCGCACGCAGCGGCCGCTCGCGCCGCTCCCCCAACCCTCCGCGGCGGCGCGCGCGCCCGCCCGCCCTCGCGCCCGTTGTGCTTCGCAGGCGGCGGCGCTGTCAGGGACGGGCGCTGCGCGGGGCTCGCCGCGGCGCGCAGGGTAAGGGCGATGCCCCTCTCGGCGGCCAGCGCGCTCCGCGGGGACGGAGCGGCTGCACACCGCCCTCTCGGAGCCCCTCGTCCCTGGAGCTCGGGGGTGGTGGGGCGGAGGGGGCACCCTCCGGGCGTTCGGTGGGCCCCAGGCGGCGGGAGGGGGTGGGCGGCGCGGCCGCTGTCCCCGCGGTGCCGAAGGGGGCCCAGCCCCTGGCCTGACGCGGCGGTGGGAGGTGGGCGGCGGGGGACACGGATCGCGGCGCCCGGCCGTGGCCGTGGCCGTGGGGGCGCGTCCCAGCCAGCGGGACCCTGTGCTGTCCGCCCGCTGGGGCGTGTCGGCGCCGAGGAGCGGGGCACAGCGGCGGCCGCTTCCTCGGCCCTTCCGTGCGGGGAGCCCCAGTCCGGCGGTGGCCGCCGCTGTGCAGCCCCGGCAGCCGTCCCCCAGGCGCTGTTGCTCCGTCCCCGCGGCAGCGGTTGCTCGGCGTGGGTTTGGCTGCACATCGGTTTGCTCGGAGTTGCTGAGAGAAAATGATGTAGAGAGGGCTGGCTCTGGTCTTGCCATTCATTTGATGCTGGTTTTTAACCTGCTTTCCCCTGGCGACTGGATGAGGTTGTGCCGTTTTAAATCGAAGTATTTTAAGGAAAAATAACTCAGAAAGTTGGAACTAAAATTTTCCCTAAAAGTTACGTAACTCCCAGCTGATGCTGAAGGCAAACCAGACGAAACCAGTAGTGCCACTAATCACAAGTGTGCACTGAGGTCACAGTGTTCCAGTTTTTTGTTCAAAGTGAACATAAATCGTTGAGCAGCATAACAACAGAGAATATTATACTTTTTATTAAAGTCATTCCTTATGTCATTACTTTTATCAATGTGTCTTTTTAATTGATTTTGACTTAAAGAAGTGCTCCTGCTTCCAAGTGCATGTGTCTTAGAAATCCAAAATCCAAACTATATTAAAAAAAGAAAAATGAAAAAAAAAAAGAAAAGGAAGTTGCTAAATTATTTTAACCTTGGTGAATACTCCCACAGGAATGAATCTGAAGAAATCTATGCTCATTTGCTGACAGTTAAACTATACGATTGTAGGAGTTCTCCATAATCTATACAATTTAACCACTTGTTTCAAGGCATCATTTTATTGGGCTTTCTGGTGAAGGACTAGCTTTTGTATACTTCTTGCTGAGGTTGGTCGGAATACTCTAGGAATTCATGTTTCTGAAATAAGAGATCACATTGTTTTTAAGGGATAGGAGAAACTCATCAAGATGTCATCCATCAAACGTTTGGTTTATGCAGTCATCCATTTCTTGAGAGAGCAGAGTCAGATGGATACTTTCACTCCAGATGAACAAGAAAGCTTGGAAGGTAAGTGATAAAGGTGCTAATATATGTATGTATAATACCTACCCATATGTTAAATTGCATTATGTATATTATCATAGAAAGTAACTGGAGTGACCTAACTGAAACTGCCACCAAATATTGTTGGTCAAGAAAATAATGATCTTCATATTTCTGAGATTACTAATTTTAAAACATCTCTCATTTAAAAAACGTTCTAAAGTTACAAAATGTGTGCTGCCTTAATTTTGAGCAACAGATACTTTGAATCATATCAAGTTAAGCAGTGCCATAATACTGATTATGGTAATGATTTGTGTATGTGTCTGCTGATTCCTTTTTCTCTTTTAAGTTTGGTTTGTTTCTGCATTTTGTGTTTGATAATAGATGTGCTGGCAATGGAGGAGGTAAAACAATTACCATATATTGGTTTTGGTATATGAAAAGAACTCCTGTTTCATACTTGCAAGATTTCCATGTAATTTATGAGGGAGGCTAAGAGATCCTAAGAATACAGAAAATAAAATAAATGCTTTGCATTTCTTTTACACTTGAATAGTGATTCCAAAGAGCATATAGTAGTAAATTTTCAATAGGGTATAGTTTCTGTTATAGATCCAAGACATATGGACATAGCTACAGAAAGATGGATTTATGTGTGTATTCCTCTGTTGACAGACATGCATTAAGACTTTTTAACTTCGTAGCATCTGTCTTTCTCTTTCATACTGCTCTCATTCCTTTTCCCTAATTCCTGGAGACTTCATGGCAGGTGGTATCACAATGTGGAATTAAGCAAGAGAAGACCAAAAAGTTCTAATTCTGGAGTAAGCTCTTCATAGCATCTATTTAAAAGAACTTTGCACTGTTTCAAGCAATCTTTGTATGACTCAATCAGAGGAGGGATTTGGAGGTAAGAGGGGGAAGTCTAGGACCAGCAGTGCAATGAACAACACCCAGGCCGTTAATCACTGAGTTACATGAAATTTGAGGTGAAGAGAGTAGACTTTACTGAGATGCAAAGCAAGTCCTGCTTCTTATTGGCATACACTTAAAAATCTGAACATGGTGTGTGCTCCCTTCCAGTGTCATGGGGTTTTAGAGTGCAGTTGTTCACTAATGTAAGCAAGGAAGAAACATTTGTATCATGATATTAAAAGGATACTCCCAAAAGAATATAAGCCAAAATATTTGGGTTTACATCAGAATCTGTAGCATTTTGTACATTTGAAAAGTGGTAGTCATCTGTGAATTTAACCTGTATCAGACTATGATGATGTTCAGCCGATGAAAGAATGTTTTTAGAAGTCATGTGAGAGATGAGAGTATTTATTTTTTTTTTATAATAAAACCGATGAACATTGGGTTATGACTGAAATTTACCTGATAATATCTTAGAGCTGCCTTAGCCAATGTCTGTGTGAAGGAATCAACAATTTTAAGATTCTGTTTTCTGAACAAAAAATATTATCAAACCTCAGTTGTGCTTAAATGCTGATGTAGGATTTACCATTTTAATACAGATATGAAATCCTAATTTTAGAGCTGTGCCCTGCCAAAAGCATGGTACCATATGCTATGTGTTAGAGGATGGGAGGTGGGCATTCTGAATAATTGACTCATCTGAGTTGTGCAAAATATCTTTAGTGTGTGTGGCATAGCAATAACGTAAGTCCCACCCTCTGAAGTGTTTAATGTTAGGTGGAGACATAAGGGATAAAAAAATTTGACTAATGTTTTTCATTGGTACCTTGTGTACCTCCTTGGTGTCTCTGAAAAGGTAAAACATTTTATGATTAAGTGTCTGTGCCAAGAAATAATTTAAACAGGTCTGATTCCCCAGAAAACAATAAAAGAGCTAGGACATTACAAATAAAATTGAGACTTTCTCAAAATAGAAGTCTAGCATGTATTACAACTCCATTTATATTGATAACCTGCATTCTGCATGTTTGAATTATATAGCAATGTCAATGATAGTGTGAATTTCCTCTGAGAATTTTGTACTTGCATGATGAATAAAAATGCCTTAATTTGAGAAAGTGGAATGATTGGAAGGTAGACTGGAGAAATATCCTCCTCTACGACCTAGGATCTAGAGCACTGGTATAGATCTCTGGTGGTTAATACTCAGCCGTATTGGATGAATTAGAAACTTCGCTTCTTCCAAGTTATATTTTATACAGTGTGTTTAAATGGCAGTTATTTCTCTTTCCTGTTTATAGTTTCTATTTTTGTGTGTGTGTGTGTGTGTGTGTGTGTGTGTCTATGGCACCTATTTCTGTGGGATTAAAGCAGAATCTCTCTACAATGTGCACGAGGCTGTGATTTTTTTCTTTTCTTCTAAGATCAGTGTACTGCAATGAATTTCTCTAATGCAGTGTTTCCAAAACAGTGGAATGCACTCCTTAAGGCAAGGGATGCATGTACTATTACATGTAAGGGGGTGCAAGGTGATATTGCGTACTAAAGGGGCCTCAGCAGCCCAATTAATTTTCATTATTCAGTGATGGACAGCCTGCATGTCTGTTGTTATACCTTGAACAGCTTGCAGCTTGTGCTTAGATAGCAAAATATCCTGGAGTTGTGTGGGCTTGGGGATGCTGAACTGGGCCCCAGCACACCCCAAGACCTCTTGTTGCCAGGTAATAGCTGTTCATGTGAGCCCCAGCTGTTCAGTAGGGAGGTAGGTGTCTGTACTCATTCACAGGGTAGTCAGCACAAGCTTCAGCAACTGTGTAGGCCTCTGAAAGTGTGTGTGACAGTGAAGGTAATTGGGAGAACAGATAACTTTGGCTTTTGAAATCAGACATGGGAAAAATCTTAGATTAATAGCACATGTGGTGCAGGAAGTCTTTCCAAACTTACTGATGGTATCAAGCTTGCAGCAGTTGACAGTCCCTCACCTTGATAATGGAATTGTGAGATGCTGTCAGTCTGGTCTCTTGGGATAATTTTCAGACAAAACCATGTTTTTAATCCTTTGAGTTTACTGGGGTCACGTTTTTACGTCACATTAAAACAGGGTAGTTATTGACCTTGTCACAACTTAATATGTCTTCTGATTTGGAAAAGTTTCTGGTTTGGCTATGTTTATTTTTACACGTTTCAATTGTTGGCTTGCATGTTAACCAGTGCTCGTTATTCTAAGCTATGGATTAATCCTGTAAGAGCTCCTTATTTTGTTATACCTGTGATAGGTAGATTATAAGGATTATAAATTCAGTTTTTCAGTTAAAGGAGAAATGTGGGAGTTCACTGTAACAACTGATTATTTCACAGAGATGCATACTAGTAATAATACTATACTCAGGATTATTTTTTTTTAGTATAATTTGCACTGCAACACTGCAGAAATCTCTTGTATGATAGAGAATTGGTGTCACAGGCTTAGCGCTTTGAGAAAGATAAAGGAGGGGGCTGTATTTTAAATTTCTGCAAAGCTGAGGTGAGGCATTCAGGACAGGGAATGCCTTTAGCTTAAAATAAGCTTGAGGGGAAAATTTGTGAGTATACTATGGCAAGTGGCTTCCTATTAAGTCATATAAGGAAAAATGAGGTATGTAATTCTACCAATTTTATTATATGCCTGGTGATAAGTACTATTAATATATAATTCAGAATTCAGCATAGTCAGTGCTTACTTTACAAGAATTAAGATTTCTACATAGCAGGAGACAAAGGAGTTGAACCCAAATCCTTCAGCACTCTTACTGGGTAGTTTAGAACCTGGCAAATTGATACATTTTTAGCATTTAGAGGTTATAGGAGCAAGTAGTATGCATGTTTAACAATGTATTCAATTGTTACATGTTATCAACATTAATTTTGTATCATACTTTACTTTTTCTGGATAATTTCTATTGTATGTTATCAGAGTTTTTAAAAAATCACAGCTTCCAAGTTTTAGTATTTATTTTATGTCTACTTCCCCCCCTCCTTTCTCCCAGCTTTGACATAGAAAATAGGGTTCTCAAACTGGCCTTACTATTGTTAAATTTCAGTAATTTTACTTCCCTAATTCTGGCTCAGTGTTAAGGTTCATTATAGTGCAAATACGAATTCAAATTATATTTATTATATTAATATTGGACTGAAATTCAATTTAAATTCTAATATTCAGTTTTTACAGATACTTAACTTGAATTCAGTTACTCCTGGTTATCTGTAGTTTGAGTTTAAAAAGTCATTTATCTGTTCAAACTAGGCTTTACAAAGACTCTTCTGTGTTCCTTCTTGGTTTTCAGTCTAAAATATTTAGATAATACACCTTAATAAAAAACATTCTAGTACATTCTCAAGATGATAAGGAAAATAATTTGAGATATTGTAATTGACAGAATGTGTATATATACAGAATTGTATATAGTAATTGCCATTGATCTTCTTTTGCTGAAAAATATGTGAGCATGTTTATAACTTCATTTAGGTATTTGGCTCTGATTTTTTTAGAATTGCTTATTGTGAGTGTTTTTGCATAATTGCAGGTTTGGGAGGGCCACTTAGTCCTTACACAACAGAACATATGAAAGGATATCACACACACGTGATAGGATAAAGGCTTGTAATTAATGAAGCATTTTATTAAGAGACAGTATCTTCAAATCGCTATATTCCAAAAAAAAATAAGAGTAATAAGTATCTGGCATTTAATCTTTACAGTAAAGATGAGCCATTTTGTTGCAGCTATTGTGTTGCACAAATATATGGCAGTTGTGGTGTTTTGAGGTGGAGTGTGTGAGACATGCATGGTTGTACTATGAATTGTGGAGCTTTTGTTAAACCCCCACATTTTTGTGTTAAAAGAAAAAAAAAATTAAATGTTTGAAAGAATTGAAATAAACATTTTAAATCCATTTAAGAATAATGGCCTAACTGTATTCTGTATAGCTTGTACTATTTTTCAGCAAGTCAATTCTATGAGGACCAGGTAGCCTCTCTTTATTTTATGATCTGTTCCCAGAGCTGCTTTTACTAGCTGAATAAGGAAGTGAGTCACGGCTTTATAAATAAATAAGTGAAATTATACTTCTATTGAGAATCTGGTGACTTTTTTTTTTTTTTTCTTGTAAGTTGCAATTCAGTGTCTGGAGACTGTGTTTAAGATTAACCTGGAAGATACTCATCTTGCACCTCCACAGCATTTGATAGAAATGTTCACAAATTCTTTTCAGAAGGTAAGAGTTTAATTTTTATTCTAGAGTTGCTCTGCCAATATGTACTAACATTTCATGTTGTGTACACAATCTTGAAGAGCTGTATTGGTCAAAATGACATAGAAACTTAAAGAAAACATGAAAAAAGTGAAATTTCCATATTAGCTAGCAGAATGAGAACCTTTTGGGGCAGAGGGAGGAATTAATTTCAGCTAGACAAGGAAAATTCCATATAGAAAATTACTAAACAGTGAATGTCTCATTCTCACTTGAAGGATTTTATCCTTCAGTTAAGCATTTTGCAATTCCCAGAGATAAACGTCTGTGAAATGCAGACCTCAACTCCTTTGCAGTTTGCTGATGCTTCTTATGCCCTTCTGGAAATAATGTAGTTTTCCAGTTTTAAAAACATCTCCGTGAACACTAACCTTAAAATGGGAGCTTTGAAAATGTGTACTCATTATACATGTTATATGGGATCCCGAGTACAGGAAGAACAAGAACTACCAGGATGGCAAATAGGAGAGTGAGAAGGAAGAAAACCAAGACTGTAGAAACATATCAGCGCTTTTCCCCTTGGCTTCCTTAAAGTGTGTAAGCCATAAGGTTTTTTGAGTAGTAGAAAGCAAGTCATCTTTCTCTTCTAAGGATATTTTAGTGATGTGTAGTTCTTTCATACTTCCTGTGCTCTACAGAAAATCTGGTTGCTTGTTGATACGATGCTGCCCAGGGCATATATTTTGTTGAAAAAAATCTTGGTTTGTTTACATACAGAATGACATGCTGCCTCTCTCAGATCCTTTTCCAGAGGATGTTCTAAAGGCTGACCAACTGAAGGATGAAGGTTTGTAATAAACATAGGAATGAACATCTTATGCCTTTATTAAGATTTTTGGTTATCATGGATAGTGTTAGTACAGCAGCTGAGCAACACACAAATTGCACAAAACATTAAACTTATATTCTCTGTTGATTGTTATGTTGTAAGAGGCCTAAGTGATTTACTCCTTCTGGGGTTTGAGAAAATATAGTCTATTCTCTCCCTCACTCAGGAGGTTGCTTAAAAACTAAGGGATAACACGTGAAGTCCTGGGCAACATTCCTGAGTAGCAGAATGAACAATTATTGTTTGGTATACTATAGATGTATATGTTTGTCCATAGAATTTCTATACAAGTTTCTACTTTATATTGAAAAGGTTATGGGATGTCAAGTATTATGTGCCAGCTGAATATTAAAACTTTGGTAAAAAGCCGACCCAGCTGAAGCCAACAGACAAATTCTTGTGAACTTATGAGGGTTAGCATTTCACATATGTGAAGTAATTTGTATGCTCTGTAAAAACTGCAGAAAAGCCATTTGTTTATTTTCCCTTTGATATATGTTATTGCTGTTATGTGAGGAAAAGCAGCTGTACCATAGAAATCTTCACTAATGCTACCCAAGGAGGAATCCATTTTATTTCCCCCAGAAAAGAAGGGGGGGGAAAAGCATGTACTAATAACTGATATGAATTATTATCAGGTGGATTGATGCTCAATAAATCATGTTTTTATGACCTGTTGGATTTTCAGATATTTAAGTTTTATAGAAAAAATAAGTAAGTTTCTAATTGCAAAGAAGATGGAATCCTCTTAGAAATACCTATAGAAATTGGCTAATGAATAGCAAAACAGAATAAGATAGCTGATTTTTTTTCTTGGTCATTATGAAGCCAGGAAATAATATAATTTACTTGCCTATCATTGTATATCACTTGACACTTTGGCTTCATGTAAGCTATGTAAGAGCACATATTATGTGTAAGTTTATATAGTGTAACAGTGGCTTGATACTAAAAAGTTCTGGGTATTACCACAGACAATAGGTAGTATTTTTGTTATAGAGGACACACATTCATAAGTATAAGCATTTGTGGGTTTATTTTGTCTTAAGAATTTTTGTCTGGTGCTAAAATAAAATATTACAGTTGCTTTTCCCTCTGTCCTGAATTGTGTAATCTCAGCAGAAATAGTAAGTCTAGCTATTTTCTGTTTTCCTTTAGCCAATATTGAGCTGGAGAGAGAGAGCAAGAAAGGTACCCACTGATAGTAGTTCTAACTTAGTCCTGTACCCCGGGTCATCTTTAATTCAGAGCAGTATCAGAAATTCCAGCTTTGATAGTCATTGATGGCAGTTTTGTTGTAGAGAAATGTTAACTGCTTCAATCTTGTTGAGTGCAGCGAACTTGCAAGTCTTTATCTGACAACATGGTTTAGTGTACAGACCTTTACCTTAGATCAAAGGAATGATGTGTCGATGGTGGGCCTGTGGAAATGAGACAGATATGGTTAAATTCTGTGTATATTTTTTAATTGTGCAATTACAGTTTCAGTTTGCCTTCTCACTGCCAGGGATTGCTGACTATAATTACAGTCTAGTATACCACTATTGGGAAGAGGTGATTTTGTAATACCTTGATGATAACTTAGTTATTTAAATCTGGTTTTGTTTGTTGAGCTCTCCATGTTCACAAAAAAATTCAAGAATAGTTGTTTTCAGTTAGCACAGCTTGCTCCACAGTCTTTTGCTTTCTATCAGAGACAAAACATTGCACTGACTGAATTTTAGCAGTCTGTCTTTGTGCAGTTGCCTACATGTGTAGTAATCTGTTGACTTACCTCTTCTCTTGCTTGTTTTGGGAGAAGGCTGAAATATTGTACCAAAATTAAAGTAAGTCAGTGGAAGTCTGTCATTTTCCTGATGATTTCTTGTCATTTCTGGGAAACAACAGCTTCTTTAAGATCTATAAGGCTGAAGATCTGTAGTCACAGGATCAGGGACAACCTTAAACTTGGGCATTCTGAACTAGGAATTTTTCTCTACTATTCTGTCATCAGGAAAGAAATAAACTACCAGGACTGCCCTGTATTGGAGAGGAAAGAATGTGTAAGATATCTTTTGTTTTGAAAGACTTTACTCCAGAATTTTCTTCTATAGAAAAGTTATATTTTTCTAGTTTCTTCACCAGACTTAAATAATACAAAATATAAAACTTCATTGGACTAGAAGTTATGAGCTTTGTGGATGAAAAATGTTACCTCTGAATCATTTTAGATTTCCTGTGCTATATATAATTTTCATTATCTTAATGAATGAAATATGTAGCATCACAAGGGCCTTATGTGCTTTGTTTTGCTTTTGTTTGATTTTCCGTGTTATATGGATAGTTACAAGCAAGTTGTTGAGACATGTGAGAAAATGAGACCAAAAAGGAATTGACACATAGCCTATTGGATTATGAGGCTTTCAAAGATGATACCTAAGACTGATTAATCTATATTAGAGTGGAACTGCAATTAAAATTATACTTCTGAACAAAGTGATCTTTGCTTAACAGCAGAAACTACCTGGAAACGATGAAATAGCAAGATGAGAAGGGGAAAGTGTATGTGGTAGACTACAATGTACATTAAAAAATAGTAGATATTTTATTTGCATTATTTCATGCCAGTTCTATTTAAAATAACTTAGCTATCTCAAAAGAGTGCAGTCATAACAACCTCATATAGAGGCTATATTGTGGCTGCTTTATTTCTTTCATGCATAGCACTGTATCTTTTAACTACTTAAGAGCTTTTTATAATTTATTTCAGGTAATAATCACATGAAAGAAGAAAATTATGGTGCTGCAGTGGATTGTTATACTAGGGCTATAGAACTGGATCCAAACAATGCAGTCTATTACTGCAACAGGTAAAAACAAAATAATACACACTTTTCGTTCCCGAACTTCATTATTTTAAAGATAAATTGTGAAGTAATTCAAAACAACATGAGGCTGGAAACCCCCACTATTCAGAAATTTATTATGTTGAATTTGTAAAAGATCTAAAGTGAAAATAAGCTCATTCAGCATATCTGTATGAGTTGAAGGTGTAATATGGGCTTTTAAATTACTTGTAGCACTTGAGATCAGGTTTTTGAGACTTAGGTTGTCCATATCAAATCATTATGTAGGCTATGATTCCCAGTCTCCTGAGAGTGGTAAGAGCCATTTTTTCTGGTTTTCTAGTGACGCAGCTGCCATATCTATCTCCAGTAGTATTTACTTTCCCTGGAAAAAATATCATCCATGTAGGAATATCATTTTTATGATGACATGCTGAAAAGTAACAAGGCTGCTGTTGTAGTTTCATTGCATAATCTATTCTTCACCTTAGTGAAGACACAGTGACATGGGAGCAGATGAAGCCTGGAAGGGCACATTAACCCAGTAGTAGAAGTATGCTCTTTCAGTACACTGACCTGAAGACCAGCGTGAGAACAAAGGCAATATAGTCTATGAGCCCTACTGGAACTATCCTGCCTCTAGAGCCACTCTGCTCTACACCCTTCAGTGAGTCCGTTACCAGAAGGATATATTAATTTAAGTGCTGTCAATCTGGCCTTGTGACACTGTACCCAGTGGATTTTTCTATTTTGGGAGCTGTACTTCCATTACTCTGGAGTTTAGTTAGTGATAGAGGTGAAAGCTTCAGTGTTATGTGGCAAGCACAAAGAGAAAGGAAATGCACAGTTTACTAATATTTTATGTCTTTAAGATGGCAGTTCAGAGTGTATATAACCTCTCTTCCTTGAGAAAACTGATCACATAAGTGATTTTAGGTACAAAATGGAAATGTAAGACCAAATTCAAAAGCCTTCCAAAATCACTGAATGCTTTCTCTGCAGAATGGGCTTAAGCACCAAATCTGTAACTGGCAAGAGTAGAAATACTTCACTCTGTGTGTTGTATTGTCACATATCACATTTGTGAGAACCAAAATGAATCTTGATGTCAGTAAGCACAGTACTGCATGAAGTTATTGAAAAGAAGACAGGCAGATGCTTGGAGTTTTGTGGGTGAAGTGGTATTTGAATAAATATAGGCCTTATCTTTCTTGAGCTAGTTTGGGAGCAATGGAAATATACTGTCTTCAACAGTATTGCTTTTTACTCACAGCAGTGAGAAAAAGAGGGCTGAGATGCTCTTAAAGTTTTAACTGGCTTTATAATCTTTCTGTAAACATGGAAAAAACATTTTCTGTTCAAACACCTGAGAGAATAATCATTGTCCACAGCTTTTATCCATACATCTTCACTGGCATCTGTGGAGCTGGACAACTGCTAAACAACCTAAATATTTAAAATATATAAGTAGTCCCAATTGGAAGAAACTTTAATCAGAGTCAGAAAAACCTTGCAATTTGGAGATTATCACAGGAGAAAGGGTTGAATATAGTTATGATTGTAGCATCTGACTTTCCTAATAAGAATGCTTTATGCAGTGGAAATACTGTTATTTCTACCATAGTTTTTTTAATCAAGGAAGAACAAACTAGAGTGTTTTGAAACCTTCCAAACTGGGCAAGTTTTTATTATTAATCTGTCCAATGTCCTTTTTAATTTGGGCAAGTCTTAAATCTGGTTATAGAAAAGTCTGCAGCACTTAGTAATTCTCTAGTATAGAGATGGAATTGTAATTTAGTAATTCAGAGATTATTGAGAAGTGTTATCCTGATTTACCTGCAAGCATGAGTAGCCTGATAAAAAAATACGTAGGGGAAAATCACAGCATTCCTTTGAAAGGCAGTAAAACTATGCTTCTTGATGGAAAACCCCAACTGTGTAAAATACTTCTGCTTAATGATTTTATGTAAACTACTACTTGAGAGTTTCATTTTTTGTAACAGGTTTTATGTATTTTGTGCCTAGTCATATACTGGATCTAAAACAGTTCCTTATAATTATCTATGCTTTGTGTCCTTAAAGGTGAATGTGTGTTCTCCAGAGCACTGCTCTAGCACTACACTTGAGCACATACTTAATTCAGAACATTTGCCTGTCTGACTTAATTGAGGAAAGCTGAGGCATTGCTTAAATAGTGAATGAAAAGTCAGTAAGGTTAAACAAGTCTAAAGTTAAGTCATGGACATGTGAATATCTAAGCTTGGTCTTTGGTTCTGGGGTTTTTTTGTGTGTGTGTTTTTGACAAAATTCTCTCCCTTCCCTCCCTTCTTGCTCTTAGGGCTGCTGCTCAAAGTAAGCTCAACAATTACCGGGAAGCAATAAAGGATTGTGAGAGAGCCATAGCTATAGATCCGAAGTACAGCAAAGCATATGGGAGAATGGGGTAAGCTAATACAAATCTGAGTAAACACTGAAAACCCAAGTGTAAATCCTCATAGGTGTTCTGAAATAAGTGGACCCAGGTTGTTTTACTTAGCTGACATTCTGGTTCTGAAAGTGTAGCAGTTTTCTGAATATGACCCTATCAAGCTGTCAGTTTTAAGTTTTATAAATGGTTGATCTCAGCATTTTCAGATCATATTTCATCAGTTTATGTTTTTTTAATTTCAGCTTATCAATTTCGCAAATTTAGTTTAGTTTTCTACCTCCTACATAGTTATGAGTAATCAAAATTCTGCGGCTGGAATAGTGGAAGTGTTAATGATGCTGTTAGATAACAGAATCCTGAAAGTACAGGGATAGCAGGAATAGAGGCTTAATTTTTCGGTTCAGTAGCTCTTTGGAAGCAGATAGTTTAGCACTACTAAGCTATGTCTCTTTGGTAGTTTTTCTTTATCCTGTCTGTTAACAGTATAGCCTCTTTAGGCTGTGGGTCTTATTAAGTACTACCTGAAAAAAAAAAAAAGTCAGGAATGTTCTGAATGGTTGTCCTGGTTAAAAACCAGGACAATGGGATCTCTATTTGAGTGAAGGACCATTTTTCTAAGATGTGTAGCTTTAGATTTTCAATAATCAAACACGGCTGCATGCTGTATAAGGCTTTTGAGGTCATATCTACACTAGTAAATTAAAAAATGCTTGGGATTGTTTGGTAGGTCAGCTGGCACAAAATGGCTAATATCTATGCTATGAAAGTCTAGTTTGCAGTATAGAGCAGCCACATCATGTCTATTGCTAAATTGCATTGGTCTGTGTTAAATTCTGAACCATGCCCTGAAATCGTCTGGGTAATGCTTGTTTGGCTGGAACAAAACCATGCCAAGGGACATTCATTGAAGATCAATGATGGTTGAATTCTATCACTTGAAAACTTTTCCCAGGACAGTTTATTTTACTAATACAAATGTAGCCTGTCTTTGAGATGAATAATTCACTTGAAATTTTAGGGACTGTTGAAGTAGTTTTGTTGTATTTAACTGTCATTAGATAGTTTCTTCATATAGGATAATCCGAGAATCCGAGATCCCCTGATTTCTATAAGGTGGAGCGAAGTTACAGGCTGATTTAATTGGAAACTGGAGGTTATCTTAGATTTTAGGTGTAAGACCAGCATGCCTTTTGATACACAATATAAGTGGGATCATTCTTGGGCAATCATGCTTCTCTTTTTTTGATTGTCTAGTTGTTTTATAGAGGATATATTTTGAGCTACAAACCATTGTTTAAATTAGCAGATGGATATAATAATACATTTGGTGTAGACTGAATGAGGAAACTGTGCTTTTTTAGTAATAACTGGAAAAAAAAAAAGTGCAGTATTCACCTTCTGAACAAAAATCCTTATGAGAAAGCTGTGGTTTCTGACTGCATTATGCAGGCATATCAGTTTTTCTCAGGGTTAGACAGAACTCTTTTTATGTCACAGAAAGATGCAGAAGTGCCACAGAAATATGCAGAGAATGGGAGCCACGTAGACAGTTACAGTGTTACTTCCAGCATGACCCCGAGAGAGGACTTGTCTGGGTAGGAATTGTGAGCAAAGAAACTGTCACCCACTCTTCTGACTTGTACTGTGTTCCAAGAAGCACAATTTTACATACTAGCTCTGTAAAAGAACCACTATTGCATCACAGAAATACCTGATTGCATTTCTTGTCTGGTCAGAAACTATTTGGGCAAGTTAATGGGCCAAAAGTGAGAGTGTTTTTTATGGGAATAACTGTGTTAAGACAGAAAACATCAATATTGCGTGGGTTCCTCCAGGAGCTTTACTGGAAACTCTTGGAGTTTCATACTGTTAGTGGGTTCATCATCACTGAAAGTAATGACTCTGACTGATACATCTTAACACGCTGAGGTCTCTTGCCTGAGGTAAGACTAAAGTCTTGTCAGTGGGCATTATTAGCACAGGCTTATCAACGCAGTCTGTGTAGCTCAGCACATACCAAACAGGGACTGGAGCTGAATGTAGGTTACACAGATCTTTCACAAAATGTGGAAAAGATCTGTTTAGTTTTGTGGTCAGTATAAATTGAAAATACGGTAGAAGATAGAACTGCAACTGCAATCAGATGGACTTCTGGAATAGCCCCAAGAAAGATGATGTTTTAAATGTAGTAGCTAATTGAATCTGAAAACAAATATTGTTTCAAAAGTAGTCATCTGTCCTGTGCTCTCCTGAACTGCTGGAGAAGAATCTTTTTCAGAACATTAAGCAGACTTCCTTGATACAAGGGTTTCTTACAGCATATTACAGATGTTACTGCTATCCTGTATAACCCATTTGTCAAGCTGTTGAAGATCCAAAAAGAGAACCTTGCACTGATCCTAAGACAAAAGTTTATTATGCTGAAACTTGTAGGTCCAGTATTTAATTTCTTGAAGCTGCAGAATTCACGTTGAGAGTATCTTCACCCTACTTACCCATGTACCCTTCTGAATAAGCTCTTGGATCAAAAGGACCAGAGGAAACATTTAGAGGAATTCCTGAGCTTAGGCAAAAAGGTCATGGATGCTGGATCCAGCTTGTGCTTTCAAAAACAGACTAAATCACTTGGTGATGCCAAGTTTTTAATATAACTTGCACATATATGGAACAGACAATGCAACAATAATTCTTAAGATATCATATCTTCTGCAAAAATACGTGCTTCCACTAAGTGGTAGTAACACAATAGCAAAACTTCTTTTAACTTAGTTCTTAAACTAAAAACTAGTTTTGAGATACTGTTTTACTTAAAACAGAAAATATCATTATCTTTTGATGGTCATTTATGTTCTACCCAGGGTTTTTTTATTTCACATTAGGTTGGCTCTGACCTCAGTGAATAAATATGAAGAAGCAGTTACCAGTTACCAAAAAGCACTGGACCTTGATCCAGAGAATGACTCTTATAAGTCAAATTTGAAAATAGCAGAACAGAAACTAAGAGACATGTCCAGTCCTGTAAGTTCTCTCTGTATCTTTATTTACAGTAGTTTTAACTGAGATTTTGTAGGTGAACTTATTTTCAATTGCCCTTTTTTTTTTTGTAGACTGGAACTGGACTTAGTTTTGACATGGCAAGCTTGATAAACAATCCTGCCTTCATTAGTATGGTGAGTATATTTAAAGCTTTACATTATACTGTTTTTACAACTGAAGTTTTAAGAACAGTTCTTGTTTAATAACACAAGCAACTTTAATGCTTATTATTATAATGGCAATGGTTTCATTATACTGAATTTAAACTTTTCTAATTCATTTTACACTCAAAACAAGAAGTGAAGTATCAATCTCCTCTAATGTCTCTTATTTCCAATTCATTCTATCTTACTTATGAAAAATAATGCGCATAAATTAGATATGCTGGTTTTATAGATAGCATAATAGTAAAACACTTGTCAACAGTGTGGTGAAAATGTCTTTTCTATTTTCCACATAGCAGTTAACAATTAATACCAAGAAGTCACATCTTAAGTTGATTCAGATGCAGTCTACCCAAGAGTAAAGTAACTCTACTTAGGGACAACTACCCAAGAGAACTTTCCGTTCTTACTCTTTCACATGATTCCTGACATCCTTAAGCGTGCAAAACTTCATGAGATGTGCAAACAGTGAATATAAATAATATATAGTGCATTCTTTTACTTCCAGTATAATGGCAAATTGTGGTTTTGATCCTCAGAAGTTTTTCTTAGCTCAATGGTATGAATTATCTTTGAAGAATGAAATTTGGAGAAAAGAATGCAAAAATAATGTATTTCCTTTGAGAACTCAGTGAAAACTTTACTGCCTCTCTGGCAGCTTCATTAGGTCAGGATATTTCAACTAGTGTTTCTGTGTGGAAAAGCAGTCCTTGAAATCAATACATCTGGTCCGATACCATGGTCCAAATAATTGAGATGGTAGGCAAAGAAGCAGTGAGCGAGTTCTCTACTGGGTTTAGTGATTAAGTAGCACTGGAACTCTGTGTTCACTGGCCACGTAACTTACTCAGTCTGTATCTTTTTAGAGTCCAAGATATACTTTTAAATATGGAGCTAACTATGGAGAAAGGATTTTTTGCATCATTTCCAAACAACGCCTGGTCAAGTGCATATAACACAGAGCATTCAGCCAGGAACAAATGCATTATTTTCCTGTGGTGTAGTTTTTTGGTTTGATTTTAAGGGAAAAAAAATGACTCACTGTATGACCTTGAGAAAGTTATTTCTAGCCTCCATTTTGGGCGTATAAGCTACATCAGATTTGTTACTGATGGAAAGAAATGAAAGATCCTATATTACCCATAGAATTGACCTGAATTTGGCATTTCATATCATTTCATATCCAACTGTAGACCAGAGAAAAGAGTTTATTAATTTTTGAGACATATAAATGTGGAGATATATCAACCAATAAAATGAATATTTGTATATATAACTTTTTTTTTAATTCCCTTAAAAAGTTAGTGAATAAGCAGATACTGCATTGTGCCTATTGATCTTGTATTCACACAGACTCTGATTTCTGTAAGGAATTATGGTACTAGCTTTAAAACATGAATAGAGTAGAGTAGAGTAGAATCGAATCGAATCGAATCATAGAGTTGTTTTGGTTGGAAAATACCTTTGAGTCTAACTGTTAACAACACTGCCAAGTCTACCTCTAGGCCATGTCCCTAAGAGCCTCATCTACACATCTTTTAAACACCTCCAGGGATGGTGACTCCACCACTTCCCTGGGCAGCCTGTTCCAATGCCTGACAACCCCCTCCAGGAAGAATTTTTCCCTAATATCCAATCTGAACCTCCCCTGGCACAACTTGGGGCCATTTCCTCTCGTCCTCTCACATGCTACTTGGGAGAAGAGAGCAACATCCACCTCATTAAAACCTCCTTTCAGGTAGTTGTAGACAGCGATAAGGTCTCCCCTCAGCCTCCTTTTCTCCAGGCTGAACAGCCCCAGTTTCATCAGCTGTTCCTCATAAGATTTGTTGTCCAGACCCCTCACCAGCTTCATTGCCCTTCTCTGAACTTTCTCCAGCACCTCAATGTCTTTCCTGTAGTGAGGGGCCCAAAACTGAACACAGGATTCAAGGTGGGGCTTCACCAGTGCCGAGTACAGGGGGACGATCACTGCCAGGGTCCTGCTGGCCACACTATTCCTGATACAAGCCAGGGTGCTGTTTGGTTTATTTTATAGTATCTGTCCATAAACACCCTTACACTATGGTAAATACAAAGTGATTTTTGAGGTATCTTACGAGAAATTTAAATAGCCTTATGCATACTACAAAGTAAGAAGACCTGTAATTACCACAGAAGATATACATTACCACAAACCGTGCTACAAAAAAAGTCCACACTCCGGTTTGCTCTGCACTATTTTGTGGCTACAATATTAGCAGCTGATAGTCAGTGGTAACAGTAGTTGCAAACCTGATTTATCCAGGCTGGGAATCAAAAAAATACAGACCTTCCTGCAAAAAGCCGAGTAGAACACCTTTGTCCTTAGAAGCTTTAAGTTTGTGGGGTTTTTTTGGTTGGTTGGGTTGGGGTTGTTTTGTTTTTTTTTTTAGTTTTTTTGGTACCAGGTTTTTATGTTTAATGTAATATTTTTCACATCTGAATCTGTAATCACTATTTTTTATCTAATATGTAACAAATTATCTCAGCTTCATATCCTTGAAATATTTTTTGCTGGGGACCATGTATGTCTGTGCACATAAACTAAGCTTAATTTTGTAATAAAACGTAGAATACAGCATGTGGATTTTTTTGTTTCTAGTACAACCTAAGTAGTAAATGTGTTATAATTTCAACTATATATTGTCTATTCTAGGCAGCAAGCTTAATGCAGAATCCTCAAGTTCAACAATTGTAAGTATTTAAATGGACTAATGTCGAAATAAATGTCTTTTAGGAGTTTAGTAAGACGAAAGGTGGATAGTAGTGTATTCCTGAAAATGTAGTTTTAGTTCTGCATGCTGTAAATAAGACTACCGCAGTTTCTTCTTGCAGCTTATTTCTTCCCAGCAATTCAAAAAAGAAGTACAGTTTATTGCATATTGTAAAGGTCCATGTATATCCCAATGCCAACACTGTGCTAACTGTTCCAGGATGTCGGGGATGATGTCAAATGCCATTGGTGGCCCTGCTGCGGGTGTTGGTGGCCTGTCAGATTTGTCCAGCCTGATCCATGCGTAAGTGTCATGAATTGCAGTTTTAACTGTTCCATTTCTAGAAGCATCATTGTTCAACATCTATTTAAAAGGGATAGTGTCCAGCCAATTATACTGTGGCCTGTCCCTATTGTATGCCTGATTATTATTAAAAGAGAGAACTTGAAGACTCATTTTCCAAGATATTTTTTGTTTGCTTTGTACAATTCCGTCAATTGGAATGACTGAACTGTGTGCTCAGTTCCAATTTCTGTTTCTCATACACTGTTTAGTTGCTAAATGCCACTTATTAAAAATGCTCCTTTAAACCTTTAAGTACTCCTACACATGCTTGCAATTTGTGTTGATAAATTTACTATCTGATGTCCTAGACACTAGTTAGAAAAGCTACAGGTTTATTTAGCACAGGTTGCAACAATTTCTGCTTTGGCATTCCTCCATTTTGACTAGGAAGGCTTCAGAGAACTCCGTAGTGTCCACAAAAACCAGGACCCAAGTCTTTTATAGTATAATGATGGTAATCCATCTGGAAAAATCTGTACAAAACCATGCAGTTTGTTTATATGGCATGACTTCTTAAAAGGCATACAATTTTACTTTATTTCAGCATTCCAGTCTATTTCAAACTGTCTTTAGGTTTTGCTCCTTCAGGGCAAGAAGTAATTTATAATTCACATTACAGACAGGAATGTGCCCCTACAAAATCATGGACTGTTTTCACAAAAAAACATGTACTACACCTAGATCTGTGAAAATGGTGGTTTGCCTTCATCCTGCACTGTGGTTTGAAGAAGTCTTGATAATTTGCTATTTGGGCAAAACACAGACGTTACTGAGAAGCCACGCCAGGCTATTCATGAAGTAGTATGTTTTACTTACCTGCTATTTCTAGTAAACTCGTGTGATGCTTGTCTTTTTACATAGAATTAATCTCACCTATTAATTTAACTCTTAAGCTACAACAGTTATGGAGATGATCTATCATTATTTCTGCCATACAGGACATAAAGATGTAATTTTATGCTTGCTTTCTAATGATGTCTTGCTCACAAGTACAAGTTTGCAGCTGCACACTGTATTTCTCGAAAAAATAATAGAAGGTTGCACTTGAACTGCAAGAGTAGTTTTCTTAAACAACTAGAATGGATCCTCTCAAAAAGAAGGGAGCAAATCACTGTGGTAGACTTGTTATTCAATTCTAGTTTGATCAAGTAAAGCAATACTTTGTCCTTCATATGATCAAGCAGAAGTAATAGTCCGAAATAATGAAAATGAAGATCTGATGTTAATCCTGTTTGGAGGGACTTTAACTAGATAAAGTCATAACACTATAGATATCTCAATTAAGACTATATAGCAAGTTATCTTTAGTCTTAACCTCCATATAATGCACCCTTTCTGTTGTATTAGGTTATCCTGTTTTCTAACAAATGCTGCTTGTCAGTTTTTTTCTCCTGCTGACTTTACTTAAAACTGTTCAACACAGGGGGCAGCAGTTTGCACAGCAGATACAGCAGCAGAATCCTGAGCTCATAGAGCAACTGAGAAATCATGTCCGGAGCAGATCTTTTAGTGGCAGCACTGAAGAGCATTCCTGACTTACAGAAGGCATGTGAATCAGAATGGTATATAGCCCCAAAATGCATACCATAGTTAGTAGCAAAAGCACCATTGTAACTCTTCTGCTTGAATAGAAGACAGAAAATTCTTTGTGCGTGTTTTCAAACGAGAATAAATCTGTTAAACAGATCTATTGCACATAACTCAGAACATACCGTTTATGTATAGTTAACTCCTCTGAAAATTAATACACTAATTAGGTGGTTTATTGAAATCTCTTCAAGTAAAAGTGATTTTCAGTATGTGCATTAGATTGATCTCCAGGGCTACTGAGTGTGGAGTTTTGCAGTGGGTGATCTTGCGTAACAGCTTGATTCTAACATCCTAGTGTAAAAGGCATAGTATTCTTATGCTGAAAATCTTTATGGCTGTACTCCCTGTCAAATATTGAAACAATAGGCAATCTGATGTGCCCTTTCGTAATGAGCATAAATCAGTGGTGGAGTACAGAGTGTACTTAAAACTAATGATTAAAAAGTTTTTCTTTAAGCCTGTGGGAGGGGCTGTTGTTAGTAACATGAAATAATATTCAACTTCATTGGGCAGGAGGGAGGGAGATGATTGCATTCAAAGGAGTACCACAAATTGTAGGGAAAGAGGACACTAATCCCAAGTAGGACAATACAGATAAACCAAAATGGAACTTGGCTTGGGAAAGAGTATTAAGAAGTTTTAGGCTTTTCTACTGCCATGTATACCCTCAAATCATGATGGTAGCCCTGGAGGTCAGCATTATGGCACTATTTTCCTAGGCATGGCAAACTGTATTACATTCTGTATGTATGCAGTGTTTAACATAAGCTTAAAATTCTTAACTGTAATAAGCTGAAACTGATCCTATGACTGTACAAATAACTAGTACTGAAAATTTATCAGAAAAATAACTGCCTTAGAAAGAACGATTCTCTTTCTATTCTTGTGCGATAAATCACTGGCTTAAATAAGGAATTTTTTTGTTTGTTTCATTACACATACCCATTTTAAGTGATGGTTATATGGCCAAGTTAAAGATTTTTCCACTCTGGTATTTCTGTTCCTATCTATCTACCTATTTCTGTTCTGGTACAAGGCACATTTGTTTTTACTCCAAGGAGGTTCTCAACACTCACACATTTTTCTTGGTTTATCAAAACTAATTTGAGAAGCTTGCTTTGGTTCCTAAGACAAGGTGACCTCTCCTGGCCAGTTAGACTGGAGAAGGTATGTGGAGAAGAAACAATAGACTGCCAAACGGAGAAACACATAGGAACTCCTGGACCTCTGACATGATAGCTGACTCATCTTGTCAAAAAAAAAGCACCTCAGGTAGAAACAATTGCAAAAATTTGGGGATAACTTATGTACTTGACTCTAACAAATGCTACTTGTGCATCTATTATATTAGTCTTCCCCTACTAAAAAGGGGCAGCAATATTGGAGGAATGCAGCTGGATCAAGAAAAAATGAAAACTGAAGAAAACACAAAAAGAAAAAATCTGTATTACCATCTGTTGAATAAAGACATAAAGCTTAATAGAGCAACTCAAACAACTTTAAGACATTTCATACTTTATTCAATAGAGCTTGCCTACACACAGCATTAAAATACTTTTTAAAATTCTCTATGTAAGTTGATGTAGCTGCCTTTTTGAGGCTGTAGAGATACTTAAGCTTTACATTAAATGCATTTCCAAGCAACAGCTTCTGACAACATGTGAGGACAAAAAAAAATCTTAACAGGCTTTTTTTTCAGAGGTAGTTCAGATCCTGAATCTAATCCATTTAAGAGAACTGCTACTTAAGTTCAGTTACATTTATTAGGACAGGATACGATTTACAAGAAAAGTCTGTGGAGACTGTAGGTGGGATACACCTACTATACTAACATTGTTTGGAGTAGTGTGTTGTGTGAGGAGAGAAGCACTGCTCCTAGCATATCTCCTGTTAAGCTTCACGGTTCCTCTTAGTTCTATTTAACACTTTCAACTGCTCAAAGTGAGCTTTACTAACTTTGATAAGGGGAACCAATAAATCCAGAGTAGACTGGACAGCACTGCAGTCTCTCTCACTGAACTTATCCCTACTTTGTGAGAGCAATCTTCAAGCGGTCAGTTGCTCTTCTACTTTAAGATGAAAAGAGTGTGAAGACCCTCTTGAGAGTTCCTTGAGAACTACAAAATATGGTAATATTCAAAGACTGGCTGTAGAAGCTGTACTGTCAAGTACAAGCGCTATAGCTTACTGGATTTATCGGGTAACTATCCCCAAGGTTAAATGGATGGAAAGCATTGGTTAGTTATCTGAAAACTGCTACTGAAATCAATGTTATAGAGTGATAACTTTCATTTCATGTGCTACAATATTGTCATGTTCAGGTTTTATTCCGGTACAGATAATATGTAACCAGAGTATTTATTAAAACATTGATGGCATTAGCTAACCAATTAGGAATGTGCTGCAACTGGCACAATACTTAACTTGTAAACATTCTTTGTTTCTTGTATATTGACAGAAAGGGCTTTATTGCCTAAATAGAAAACAGTGAAACCAATAACAGGAGCTGTCATTACATGCTTTTCCATTTAAATCAGGAACAGAGGGATCATTTATGCTTAAGTCTATTTTGCCTTGAATAAGCTAAATTGTTTCTCAGTCATGCAATATGTCTTAATCACAGGGTAAGGAAGGAATCTTTTCCTGTGTAATAACTGCACTTTGTTTTGCACTAAAATTTTTCATCCTGCTAGATCAAATGGTAAACCACAAACTCCCTAATTTAATTTTATTTTAAGGTCAATTGCCGTTTATCATTCAACTGAACAAACAGGCATTTAACACCTCGTTAGTTTTGTGTTATCACTGTGCCATCAGCATATAAGTGTGATAATTGTTAGAGAAGAAAATGTTTTGCACTTAAATTGTAAACTCTTGTAACCTACTTGCATGGAAATATATTCTTCTAACTATGCCTGATTGTAAAAACACCTAATGGAATATTTGGCTTAGAAATTGTTTCAGTTGAACTTTTCATTTTGTAACAAGTACAAAGTGAAATCATTCATGCATACTGTGAAAGAACTAAGTCTGCGGCTTTGGATTCATACACTGTTACAAGGCTACAGAAAGTCATACTGGCAAAATGCAACTTGTCTACTATTTCTGTATCTCTCCTACCTCTTAACTAACATGGTTACATCTCCTTCAACTTGTGTCAGTTTAACTTGAAAATAGATTATAAATAAAGTTATTTCCATTTTTTTGTGTGGATAGTTGTTTTACTGTTTTCGTTTGTTGATGTTATCTAGAGTAACAGGCAAATAACATTATTTAAAATACCTGTTTATGTTGGTTGCTCTGTATTTTATTAGATGTGGAAGATATAGTTGCGTTTGGGGGTGTTGTTTGTTGTTGTTGTTTGGTTTGTTTTCCCCTGTATGGACTCATTCCCTCAATTTAGTAAGCTGGTCCTAAATTTATCCAATATTATAAGATTTAATTTTATACTTAAAGATTTTATACACAGGAAAGCCTTAAGTAAAATACTGTCAAAACTAAGGTCACCAGTACGGTAGCTGAGAAATATGACAAGCCACTGAGTAGAATATTTAACGCTAGTTTAACTAGTGTTAAACCTTTGTGTGACCTTAGATATTTCAGAAAAAAATATTTCTGTCTTTTGTCAAAAGAAAGGTAGAGAAAAATCCATTTCAGTGCTTAGACAAGTCCTGAATTCTTTCCTGCATATGCTTTGGAGAACTTGATCTAGGGTGGCCATGCAGGGCTTTTCTCCTCATTTTCCTAAAAACTTACTTAAATGCCTCTGGCATGGGAAGAATAATTTGCACCACCTCAATTTAACAATTAAAAAAAAGGCTGAGTTCTGCCATTTTAGTTTTCAGTTCCCTACTAATTGGGAAGGAACGTGCCTGTTCACAGCATGCCCTGTACTGCAAGCATACACAACTCTGCAGCTCATGGCGACACATTTGCTGTGTCTGAAGACTGAGCCACAACCAGCACATCCGTTGGCTGATACTCCACTTTCTAGCTGCTGGCACCTCAGCAGTGCCAGCTGTACTCTCTCACCTCATGCCTTTATCAGGCTCTGCTTCCTATGGCCATGCATGTATCATGCAAATACACTGCCATACCACATACCCTGAAGTATTTCCTTTAGGGGTCTGGGTTCTAGGAACTTGTCTGTAAAAGGCCATTTCCTTCAAACTGAAGCAGTCTTGTCAGAACCACAGTTTTAAAACTGTTTAAATATTTTAAAAATAACTAAATAACAAAAATAAGTAAAAAATGCTACTATTTTGTATCAATCTCAGCCACCTGCCCCAAGTTTATGCAATACAATTTGCTGGAGCTACACTTTTTTCAAAGGCTTTATTTTCAGTAGACAAAATGCATATGCATGTTTTTATAAGATTAAGAACATTCAAAAAATTATCTGAGAAATTAAATAAGCATAGTTACATTTATAGATGTATACGGATTTGTTTGTACACATTTTAATATGACTTGGCTGCAAAAACATTGAGGTTGGTCCAATTGAAAAAAAAAAAAGCCCAGCAGAAACACAGAATATTTTCTTCAGCTTTGTTTGACTTCTGAAGAAACTACACAGACTTGTGCAATATCATCATACTCATATGTTCTCTTCAAAAACGTGTCTGTAAGTCTTAAGCCAGAGACACTCTAGAAAGGGAAAATATTTGTAAGAGTCATTATTAGAAAGAATTACTAAGCTTATAATACAGCTATTTTATAACAAAACTATGCTACAGAGACTTACTTGCAATCCCTGCACTGAAGACAACAACGTAAGTGCAAGATGGAGGGATGAACTTGGGTGCAGCTTTCCAAGTTGCCTTCCTGAAACTCCACACCAGTGGATGGAATTGGTATTGCACATTTCTAAAACCAGATCCATAGTCCTTTCACTGCTAGAGAAAATTGAAAAAAGAAGAATAAACCTGTGGGCTTTTTCTAAGCATTCAAGGACTGCAGACATGTAAAAGCTTGATTAAGTAATTCAAGTTATTATTCAGGTTATTATTCAGGCGCTTACACATAATTATAAGGCAGCAAGCAGGATTTACTGTGATGCACAGTAGTTCAGTTGCATATGGCTTTGTCTGACACGAGCGTTCATAAAGCTGCTCACATTTTGGATGGAGCACAAGATTTTAATGAGAAGTATCTGCAGACTAGATACATGCTTTAGTCCCTAGCTTCAACTTCTGTTTAAAATTACTTTATTTAAATGTCACTCTTGCAACCCTTTTATAAAAGTTACGGTAGATCCTACTGTAGACACAAATCAAGTCAAAACGTGGGAAAAGATGTACAAAACACTATGGTAACAATGTTTAGCTGGCATCCTAGCAGTGGTCCAAAACCAGCAGTAGAATCAGACTGGATAGAAATGGTGGTGTTTATTCTGCTAAAATGACTTGTAGTTAAGAAAAATTCTATAAATGCATCATATTGCAGTCAGTTCCATGGAATTCCACTACAGATTTTTGGCAATCACCTAGTTCAAATAATATTAACAGATCATGATGGAAGTTTGTTTGTTTGTTTTGAGTTTTTAAAAATAATTGTGGTCCAAAAGATGGGTTTCAAGTAATAGACCGGTAGTTTCATGTTGCTGCAACTCACAATAAAGACCAGGTTTGAGTTGTTTCAGGTGAGAGTATTGAAAAATAAACAAAGACAGCCACAACTTACCCACTCAGGAAAAAGCACAAGAATCACATGACGTCATTACCTGCAATTTGTTATTTTACATGTAATGTCAAAAGGTTCTTCCAAATTTACGGTGTCTGGTATTGTCTCCAAAGAAAGCCTTACATCCCCATAACCAGGAGCCTGAGAAGGTACAAGAACGCATATTCTCACATGCCAGATAGTGAAGTTTTTACTATTCAAGTTTTTGTTTACTGAAACAAGGTTAGAATAACAGGAATTTGAACAAGATTGACTCTTTGTGCTTTTGATTTGTACCCAAATGACAGCAGTGCTCCATCCACTAGTGATGACCACCTTCCTGACAGGTTTAACAATTCATTAGACAAAGATGATCTGTGCAGTTTATTTATAGGAAATTATACAGACTTTATTACTAAGTTTTTCAGATAGTTTACATCCCTAAATTTTCAATACCCATATACAATTCTCGAAAAGATCGGCTTTCTTCTAAGACAACTCTCTCAGATCACAGACATACTGTGGACAATGTAAGTATAGTTTTCCTGCATAAACCATTATTCCACGTTCTAAGTAAGAGATTGTTCATTCTCCTTGCCATTTCAGTCCTCTAAGCCTCTGCCAACATAATTTATTTCCACCAGTTAGAAAGGTACATGATATGAACACTTGTCAACTATCCAATTCTGTCAAGAGCTGAACATGTTTCAGATGGTCTACTAACAGATGTATGATGAATACCCTAATTACTACCAACAAGGGCTAGTTCAAGATGGTAACCTGTACATAAAAGGGTTTAGATTTTCAATCCCCGCAGATGGTCAATTGTAAGGAAAAAAACGAGAAAAATTTGTCCTGCCTGACAAGGCTTAGTTGTGACACACGTTCCAATTCTGCTGATAGAAGGATACTGCAGTAAAAGTTATATTTACAACTTTTAAAAATATATTCCTGAAGAGAAAAGCCAGTGACTGACAGGCTGGGAACAGGTTTTAGTCATATACAGTTCATCACAGACTGAAGACAGATGACATTTTAGAAAGCGTATTAAACTGGACCTTAGGAGGAATAACCCCAGGCATCAGTACAGGTTAGGGGTGGACCTGCTGGAAAGCAGCACTGCAGAGAAGGTCTTAGAAGTTCTGGTCGACAACAGGTTGACCACGAGCCAACAACGTGCCCTTGTGGTCAAGAAGGCCAAGGGTATCCTGGGGTGCATTAGGAAAAGTGTGACCAGCAAGTTGAGGGAGGTTTCCCTCCCCCTCTACTCTGCCCTGGTGAGGCCACATCTGGAGTATTGCGTCCAGTTCTGGGCTCCCCAGTTTAAGAAGGACAAGGAGTTACTGGAGTCCAGCAATGGGCTACAAAGATGATGAGAGGTCTGGAGCATCTTATGAGATAGAGAGAGCTGGGTCTGTTCAGCTTGGAGAAGGCTGAGAGGGGATCTCATTAATGTTTATAAATATCTCAAGGGTGGGTGTCAAGAGGATGGGATCAGAGTCCTTTCAGTGGTGCCCAGCAACAGAATGAGGGGCAATGGGCACAGACTGAAGCACAGGAGGTTCCATCTGAATATGAGGAGAAACTTCTTTACTTTGAGTGTGCCAAAGCACTGGAACAGGCTGCCCAGAGAGTTTGTGGAGTCTCCTTCTCTGCAAACATTCAAAACCACCTGGACACATTCCTGTGTGATCTGCTCTGGGTGACCCTGCTTTAGCAGGTGGGTTGGACTGGATGATCTCCAGAAGTCACTTCCAACCCCAACTATTCTGTGATTAGAGTAAGCAAAGGGATGTCAAATGGATGGAGATTTCAGACCAGCCACGCAACATAAGTTCGGAACCTTTAATGAAAGTAATTATCCAGTAGTGGAAAAAGGCACACATATTCAGCTGTATTAGGTGACAGGAAGGAATCTACTGGAACAATTAAACCCAGCTCCCTAAACAACAGGTAGTTTGCCATAAGTTTAGACTCTTCTTTTAAGAAAACTCTTCTTTGTTAAGAAAAAAACAAAACAAACCACTTCCCCTCTTCCCACGCCCTCCCCCCCACCACCCCCCAACATAAAACAACAATAAAAGCAGTGTTTTACAAAATAAACTTAGCAGAAACTGACCAAGTCAAGACAGGATCAGAGTAGATGAGAAGGCCTAAACCAGCACATGCTTACTGGCCTTAACAATGAGATATTTGCAAGAACTGATGGCTAGAGGTAAAGGCCTTACAAAATACCAGAAGAAGGAATGTAGTTTTCATCCAAAATGAAATGATTGCTCAAGAGTATAGAATCAAATAGACCATTCCTTACTTGTGCTACTCAATAATAATGTTCTTTAACTTCAGACTGGTTCTAATCTAGTCCTGCATTGAATGCTTGTGACCAGGTGGACCACCCTTGGCATACTGTGGACATGCATCTGTCTGGTTTAATGTCACCCAAAAAGAATGTAGCTGTGATTTCCAAAAGCACTCCACAAAAACCCCTGCCAAAACTTGTTTGCTGCTTTTCCGAAGACAGTACACAAAATAGCTCATATTTCTCTGTTAATCACTAGCTCAATACAATGATGAGTGACTAAAACTAATCCTGGAGTGTGGAGGTGTGTTAATCACCACAGTGTTTCTCAAAGGTTCAATAAGAACGAATGCAGTGAGAGACCACTGATTCAGGGAGGGAAAAGAATCTATCTTTAAAGAGAAATGATAGAAAAGGTCAGCTGAAAATGAGATAGCTTATTAATTAAAAAACAAGCAACGAGTTTCAAAGCAACAGGAGTAACTAAGTTTAGAAAAAAGGCAGTTTCTAATTTGATGGGGTTGTACAGATACTTAACACCTCAATTAACAAAAAAAAAAAAAAAAAAAAAGAGAGAAGTTTTAGTGACTTAGCTGTGAATTTCCAGGATCCAAGTTCACTTGCCTAGTTCCAAGTCAATGTGATTTCCTTAAAAAATTGCTTGATTTACAAGAAGATGGAAGTGGGAGGAAGAGGAAGAGGCAGAAACCCACTTGGAAGCTTTGTAAACTCAGACTAAGATTCAGTTGTCAAAGCTTTTTTACTTCTTTCCCACATTACACCATCCTCAATTGAAAAAATACAAGCAAGGTTTAGACATTAGAGTAGACAGGCTGTGCAGCTAACTTAGCGAGCTAGTAATTACAACTTAAAATAAATAAGCAACTGATAAATCAACTACAATAGAATAGTTTGAATCAAAACTGTGGACAAGAAACATAAATAGTGTTATCCTATACATAAAAATTGTTACTTGAAGAAGATTAAATGTCTGTATGAATTAGGGAGCAGACTTCTGTGTCAACAGCTGGCATACTTAGAAGAGTTCTTTTGCCAATGCTTTTTCAGTTTGTTGCCAAATGGCATCCAATAAGTCAGTTTGATTCTAACCAATAATACATAGGTTACTTGATGCTCGCAATTCAAGTGCACAATCCATTAAGTTATGTTTTCCAGTGCTGTGAAAAAAGGAGGCATGTTATGTGCCAGAAAACAAATCCTCAAGAAAACAAAAAATGTTGCCATTCACATGTCCAAAAGGAACAAGAATGCTTTTGTTGAGATACAGTCCCTTGGAACAGTGTTTTTTCCACACTTCGCTGACTAAATGTATTAAATACCTTTTTCAAATATATTTAGAAACATGTGAATTCAGAATGAAGTCCACAAAGGAAGCAGCTTGAAATTTTCCTTCAAGTCATTATTAAATTGTACATTGAGTTGCCTTAAAAACAGATGCTGAGTCAGACTGATGCCTAAGTTACACTTACCATTCTTTGGAGCTGGCTAGTTTGAAGCCTTCCTCGTTCACCCAAATTAGTTTTCCATACAATGTCTAGTTTACCAATCACTGTTACACCTTTTATTACTCCAGCTTTCTCTGCAAATTCTTGCTTTGGTTTTAGGCAGTATAAGTATTGACGTGTATCCATAGGTTGTAAATAAGTTCTTGAGCCGAAAGTAGACTCACTGAAAGAAAAAAAGCATTGGGTCTTAATTTAAACAGCTATTTTTTAAGAAGACTTAGAAACCCAACCGTATTATCATCCATCACCAGTCTTACTGTGTGTGTGTATTTTATTCCTGGCAAAACACAGAATATTTTTGTTTTTTCACATCAGAAAACAATTCTGACATTTATGTAGTACCAGGGACCAAAGCGAAAAAAAGGAACCATCTGAGTCAGAGAGAAGTGAGGTGGAAATCCGCTTTCCTACATCATAAATTATTATCTGGCATCTTAGCATTTAAACACTGCAGGGAATTTTACTTCTACTATTTGGTTCCCTCCCAGTAAATCTCAGTGTCCTGAGCCTAAGACTCCCACTCAGGACAAGAACCATTACAGCAGCTGCAAACTCCTTTTAAGAACAATGTTGCACTGCTCTGCAGGTGAACCATTTCACAGGCAAGGAGCTTCAGCCCACACTGCAGAGCACCCAAACATCACCTCTTCCAAAAACTAAAGCAACTGCAAAGCACAAACAGCCCAAGTTAACTCCTACCCAGATATCATAAGCTCTTGTATCCACAACAGTTTACTGAACACAGCAGACAAGTCCTCTGGTATTTGGCATTTTACTAATTGACCATATTCATTTCAGCATGGCAAATTTTTCTCTTCTAATATCCTATAAGGGCATTCCACTGATTCACCCTGTCTGCTGCCTTCCTAGATCATGATTAGAACAACTGAATGCAGCTACCATTCTACTAGAAAGAAGCAAGGACAAGTCAGATGGGTCCTGTAAGGCTAAATATGTATACACAGGTCAAGTCAGAACCAGATGTGGGCTGAATTTTATATGGGAGATACTGAAGAAATAATACGTTTTCATGTAACCATGTGATCCCTATTATTAATTATTTGAGGCTTAAGCTGGGCATTTCTAGTAGAGGTAGAATTACAAAGTTTTAAGAATAGTTTCTATAAAAAGAAAACTATAACAGCTTTTCCACACGAATATGTAACAGGAATTTGATCTTTTTAACCAACCAAAGAAGTACAGTCCTTCCGTTACAGTCAACCCACTAACTATAATGGTTATATCTCATGAAATTCTAATACAATTTCAAAATCAAATGTCCAAAATCTGAACATACCTTTCCCCTGCTGTGTCAACTGTGTTCAGTTCTGCAACGTTGTACATCATAGATGGCTCTAAAGAAACCTTCTCCATAAACATTGGAGAGGTAGTGATATTCTGAATCTGAGCTTCCAGAAACACTTCATCTGTCTGAAAAAGAAAAAAGTGCGATTTCATGAAAATGTGATTAGTGCTATTAAAAAGAGTAGACAGTCCTATTGTTAAAAAAAATATAAAGTCACATGTGTTTAGTTCATGCCTGCAAATCAAATTAAAGTAATTAATGCAAGAAAAACCTCAATCCCAGTAACAATAGGAGCAAAAGTGTTAGTCAACAGATATCTTGCCAAACAATGGATGTGGGATAATTTTGCTATGTTCTGGCTACTCCTTATTTGTAATGCATCAGATCACCAGTTTCCAAGACTTTTGTCAAGTCAATAGCAACTCAAGTTTTAACCATGTTATTAAAAAAGTAAAAATACAATAAATGGTAAGGAATTGCGGTGCACAACGACATGCCATGCCAGATTACTAGTGCATCAAGCTGTATAAAAAAATTAAAATGTGTGTGGCTTTCTTTAACTGAAGTAAAATAGTTCAGGTACATGCTCTGAGATGTTATGGTTATTCTGAAACATTTATGTACTGGCTAAAAAGAAAAACCAGGCTCCTCTCTCACTCAGTTGCATCATGCCAATGGTTACCAACACTATGTGCATCCAACAATTTAACTGGTGTGCTACCTTCAAAACAGCCTGTGTCTGTTTAATGAAGCCAATGCCTAAGGATGGTACATAGGGACCAATTCTAGTACAGGAATGAAAGCAACAGACTATTAAACTTCAGAAGGTGAAAAAACACGGAACTAGAGGTGTTTTTTTCCTCACTGCTTCTGTGGAATTGCAGACCAGTGAGGCCATTTTGCAGATGGAAAAATCTCAGGATAGAATAATTATGGAAGGCTCAGTCTACTAGAGATACGAGCTCCTGGAGAAGGAAAAATAATCCAAGGAAGTGCCAATTAAAAAAAAAAAGGTACCAAATCTGCATTTACAAGAGAGTTACTGATTGAGGCAGCTGGACTTGATGGTCATTGCAGGTCCCTTCTGACTGAAATATTCTATTCTATAAGTTAAGTATGAAACAGTTTAGATATTTTGATACGATAAATCTAAAAAAAAAAAAAGAAATATTTTTATGGGGTAGATGGAAGAAAGCTTACAGTTTCTTTTTAATCAGTGTAAATAATTGACTTCATTATACAAAGGGAGTCCTGCTTGTAAATTACAAAATAAAAGGGGGACAAAATAGTAAAAATATTTTTAGTCTCAAAAGGCATTGTGTTAGGAGAAATACAGAATGTCACTGGAACTATTTGTTGTGCCTTATAAACATGTTAAACACAAAACAGATTATACTATATACATAGTAATGAAAACTGTGCAAGCTCCACGATTTATGGACAGACCTTACACTTGCAGGAGGAGCTGGAAATAACCTCAACTAAAACACAGCTCTTTGTAATAATTACTCCTACCACCTGACTGTCACTTAAACTGATACTGCTTATATCCCATAAATCCATTGCTCAAAGTGTCCATTTACCCAAGTTTTAGTTGTTTTCAATGCAGCAACCGTAGGCAGAAATTTAGAAAAAGCTAATTTGAAAGTGAAAAGAAAAAAACAAGCAGCATAATGAAAAAGCAAGTTAGTTCTGTGTTATTCCTAAGTTGGTTTAATATCACTTTGTGTTTGTTGTGGTTTTGTTTGTTTGTTTTGATAACCTTAAGTACTTCAGAAGAATGCAGTCTATTTTAATACAGGGCACACGTTACAGTGCAATCAGACTGCTGAGGTAACACACTGACTAAGCAACTGTTCCATGCAGTTAAAAGTCGGACAGTGCGGTTCCAGCCAGCAAAAGGAAGGAAGAACATCCAACTGCTGCTCTCTCCTCAAACCCACTGTCTCCACCAACCAGACACAAAAAGTTTTGTCACAGCTTACACCAGCACTGCTATAGTAAAACCTACATTTCCATGGGTCAAAAGCAGGAAAATTTTAGCAGGGATTAACTCTCGTTTTCAAATTATGAATCTAGTCAGATTTTGATGAGGTATTTTATAGGAGACCACCACAAGCAAGAGTCTGTAATAATAAACTTTCAGTTTCAACAATGGGTATTAAAGAAAGAGCTAACCATTTAAGTGATTAGCTGCACATTTAAAGATGAGAAAACATCAGTTCATGATATGCAGAACAAACATTGCTTTTCCATTATGTTTTTAAAAGAATGTCAACAACAAGCACAGAGACAAATAGGCAATTAAAAAAGCATACATATTTATAAAAAAATAAATAAAAATTACCACAGAACTGAGGTCACTCTAATGGGAAAATAAAAAAAGAACACATTAGAGAAATTAGGGTTAAATGTTAAAGAAAAAAGGAGGCTAACTTTCAAACAAAATGCATTTCTGCATTTTTTTGCACCATCTAAACAAGATAGCATTAGTAAGACAGAAACATAAATAAAAATGGATGCAAACAAAGATGACAACTACATTTCTAATAAGTTATAGCTATTATGTTTACATGGTTTACTAGCTTTGCTTAAGAACCAATCCAAAGTAGAGTCTAAGGTACAAAAGTCGCAGATAAGATATTTCAGAACAAACTAACCCCCAAAAAAGAGTTAGTTTTGAGCAAGGTTGAAGTTTGTCCTGAATTTAAATCCATGTAATGGGTTGTATATAAAATGGAAAAATGGTCCTTGTCATTTTACAGATAATTTGAAGTATTCACATATATAAGGTCTCAAAATAAAAATAATGTGGTAACATGTTCTAGGAAAGCTACACTACTGCAGCTTGTAACAAAATCTAGCATAACATAATTGGGAAAAACTATTTTTTGAATATCCATTATTCAAAAAACCCAACTTTAATTGCAAGCATTGTTTTCTTAAATGTCTGTATATTTGCCTCCCTATGCATGTTTGCAGGAAAATAACCTTTTACAGAGCCTTTTTCAAGTCACACCAGGGTCAGTGAGAGGCTTTCTATAGGTCGAGGCGGCTAATTCACCCTCAGGATTTCAGCAGGTTAGGGTGACAGGGCATGCATTCTATGCACAAATGTTGGTGATCAACTTGATTTGATTACTACTGCAATATGAGCAACAAGCAAGAAAATTAAGATTCAGCATCATTCCTTGTCTTAGAAAAAATGAAATTATGGATTAAAATTTCTAGTAGAAAATAATTTTAGTGACAGACTTCATTAACAGATAGCATCACATCTGTAATATTAATGGTAACAGTTTAACTGGTTAGTGAACTTTTAATGACCTTTAGTTAACTAATAACTGACACATACTGATTTTTTTTCTCCCTTGCTCCCAGGGATAACAGTCCTTCTTACTACTCAGGATTAAGGTCTCAGTGCTTTGACAGCAATGTAGTATCACATACAAACATCTAACCAAATACTAATTTCTAGGTTTTTAAATTTTATTTAACTTCTGTGGTTACACCACATAGCAGCACTTCATATACATATGAATGGTACTATATCAGTTTGTCAGGCGAATTAAAATTGCTCAATTACTACCATCCAAAATATTTTTTTTCTATCAATTATATGAATACTATGGTAATGGGAGTTGCGTAAATTCCTAAACAGGAAGAACAAAAGGCATCAGAGCAGGCTTTAAAAACCTTTACGGGGGAAAAAAACTCAAAACCAAAAAAACACAAGTACCAGCCGAGACACCAAAACTTCTCATAGGTCTTTATGATGAGAAACTGGTGGCTAATTAAGGAATGGAGTTTATGAAGTTCCTTATCAAGGCCAGTCAGTAAAACAATTTTGTAAGAAAAGAATATTTTTAATTTATGCCAAAAGTTTGCTGAGAATTTACCTTAAAGAGATTTTATTTCCATTTGTTACAAAGTGTTTCAGCACAAACCAAAATTTACATATGAAATACAGAGAGACAGCAACATTGAAGATATCTGTCCCTCTTTCCCCTATCACGTATTTTCTACCTGAAACAATAATAGAATCTATTATTTTTTATCTTAAATGACACCAGAAGACATTTCCAGACATTCCCATTTATGGGTAACACCAATTCTATAAAGCACTCAACCAGTGGTATGTGCTTATATTCCAACCCTACTCAGGTATCTCACAGCCGGTCAACTTAAGGACTGAAGCCTGTGGCCCAGATATATGTATCAAGTTATTTTTAGGATTTTTTTTTTCTTCTGTGCTATGGTATTTGAATTGCTTATGACCTATGCCTTGACTTGCCCTACATCCTATATATTAAATGTATCATAATTTACATGCTATTCATTCACAGCAGATATTAACTCTTCGTGGAAAGTTTCCTGCATAACTCTGAACAAGACAGAGCTTTGCATCTGTAGTCCTAATTTGTGGAGCAGAAATTCTTATCTGTTATTTCTCCTTTCTGTTTTCTCTATTGATACTGTCAGGAAGGGAAAGAAACACACCTTTCACACCTCTGCAAGTGTCAGTCTGCATTTCATACAAAAAATACAGATTATGATGCTCACAAAATTAAGCTACTTTCTCCCTGTCATAAAACAGTTAAGTGACAGTGATGGAAACAAATGTCCTAACTCCCTATGTAATGAGATATTGCTGAAGTTTACACTACAACAGGCCTATATAATACATATATCCACAGGGAATGTCTACAAATAAAAATAATGCTGTATATAATTTGTAAGAGATTTCACTATCTGTGTTACCTTCAGCTAAAATTCTTCCCACAAATAGCCAAAGACAGATGCCTAAGTATGTACAAATAAATATATGAGACATATATAAGGTCATTTAGTTTTGAAACACCATGTATAAATTCCACAAACCTAAAAATTAAATTATTGAATTATTATCTGTTCAATAATTTAAATTTAAATTCCCCTATCTGGTAAATTATTATCTGCTTTGTGAATAATTAATGTCCCTTACGGTAAGGACTCTATCAGACTAAATATACAAGCAAAAACTGAAAGCGTTTGAATTCATGGGGAAACAGAAAATATGCAAAATTGACAGTCATTTGCATTAACGTCCTGATGTCTGCCTTAGTTACCATCTCTTTCCACTCTTCATCAAAAGTATATCTATTTTTAAACTAAATTATATAAACCCATCTCCTATTTTTTCCCCTTTAGAATTGATTATCTTTCTCAGAAACATGTATACTTAAGAAGCTGTTCAAGTTTAATCTAACCGCCTAATGTGAAGTAATAAACCCAGGACACAAAACCAAACCCAAATACACACAGCTCTCACCTCAGCATTGTAGAATTTAGTTTTCACATCTAGTGGTTTAAGAACCTGAATGAAATGGAAAAAAAAAACAGATTGGCAATTGGTTTCTGAGACAACTTCAACATAAACCGTTTATAAGCAGTAAGATCTTTACTGAAGTCTTATTCTTCTTTTTGATCTTACACAGGACAGGTGCATGATGGAATATATGATACAATCAATGCAGCTAAAACCTCACAATTCAGAGTATACACTCATTGATTCTTATTTGCATCCTTGACTGCTTTGCTACCAAGCAGCTTTTTCAGATTGAAAACAAATACTTCTCCATATAAACATTGGTCTCTTATGAAACCAGGCAAATCCAGTGCACTAAGTAGATTTACGTCTTTAAAATAACACTACATCCATATTGTATCCTGAAGTGGTCTGCACTTGCTTTGAAGAGTGAGCAAGAATCATGTAATATATACAAGTCCCTCAGTATTCTGCAGCAAACAAAAGTTGCTGAGGGCTTCTCTAAAAATAAATGAAAGAGAGAACTATTCATGTGATTAGTTTAAGCAACAAATCATTATAGGCCTCACTTCCTTCTTGAAAATGCAACAGTTACAAGAAACAAAAAAGCCAAAAAGTAATTTTAATTGCATGAGTTTAAATCAGCAACATAAAACAATTTGATGATATGAAAGGTGGTAATAAAGTGTTGGTTCTTAAGCACTTGAATTTTGTGCATAAAGCTAAGTTAACACATCCAAATATGAAATGGATATATACTGGTGTAACTGAAATAATACTCTGTTATGCTTTTAAGGAAATATATTTAAATTATCTTGCTGGAGACATTTATTTCCCTCTATACAGAGAAAATTTTCCTTTGTTTAAGTAAGTGTACTGCATCCTGAGAGACCACTAAAGGTCCAAGTCATGAACAAATTTTTTAACACCAAAGAATTCAAGATTTAAAACTAGTCTTCACAGATATTTTTGCACTGTAGCAGGCATAATGTTCAAATCTTTCAAATAATCATAACTCTCTAACCAGGAAAAAGTCAGAATATTAATTTCGGTGTTTCTTGGCTGAGTGGGTTTTTTTCCACCAAATATTTTGCTTCAGTGAGCTTCTTATTAATCTCCCTAAATGCCGATGTTTTCTCTCTCTTTCTGATAAGCAATGTCTTCAAACTGATTCCAGTAAATTTTAAGTGGTTTACAACCCACCTCCCAAAGCCAAACAACCACCAAACCCTAGAAAGAATCATAGTGGTGTTAATTAATCAGGGAAAGCTTTGGACCAAAAAGGTACTACACATTATTAAACCACGTATATAGGTTGAAAAAGAAGCTGTTTAAAATCAACTGTAACACCAACTTAACTGAAAAGACCCTAGAAAACATAACTGAAAAAGTTGGAAATGTCCAAGAGAAAATTTTTCTTTTTTGTTGTAAAATGGAAGGTGGCACCTCAATCACTAGCAGCCATCAACTCCCACTGTAAAGACATTGTTCAGTTTTCTGTACTATTTCTTCTTGTTTGTTCTCAGATTTTTAGCTGGTATCTCCATGTCAAATTTCAAAACTAACAAGCAAAATTGCTCAGTGAAGTGCTTTTCTCATAATGAATCAGAGAATCGTTACAGAATGGTGTTAAAGCATATTATACTTTTGAGAAGCTCTTATGCTTCCTCTTTTGAAGGAAGAGCTTCAAATTTGAGAGACAGCTGGCCTTAGCTATTTTTACATTAAAGTTGTATTCAGTTAAAAACCACAGAAATTACAATATGGCTGCAGACCCCTGAAAAATGTGCACAAATACATTTATATATCAAATCTGAAGGAGACAAATCCATATCTTGAACAAGGTAGGGAATGGAGAGAAGATGAGAAGTGGAAGCCTGCAGATGCTTACGTTAGTGACCCAAGAAAGCGTGATGGGGGCAGAAGGGAAGAATACTGAACTCCTTGGGGACAAGGAATGGAGAAATTGAAAGGGAAGCATTTTCACAAGGGGAGCAAGGCAAAACACACAAAGTCGAAAATCAGCTTCAATAAAGATGAAGAAACACTGCAGAGTTTCTGGGTTCAGAGGAGAGTGTAACATGAAAATGGATAAAGAATGATTTTCCCTAGGATTGTCTGGAAACAGCTGCCATTTCAGGACCCACAAGTACCAACAGCGCTCGGGTGTTCTTTGTCAGTAGCACATGGAAATTTAGCCTTCTAAAGACTGAAATTATTTTGTCTGAAGTATTTAGATGTGAAGTTTGAAGCAACGTTTTTTATCACTTTTCAAAGTCAAATGGATTTTTAGTACTTAAAAGTGCTTTTGGAGTATAAAATATTTTAAAATGGTTCTCCAGATTCACCCGTTTATTAAAAGTACAGTACTTTGCGCAATACCTGAAATTTGAAGAACTTTCTGAAGTACATCTTCTCTCCTGTCTGCGTAGTGTAACTTACTGCACAAACTAAGCTGAAAGAAACAATTAAAAAAAAAACAAACTTGAATTCCTTAAAATTTTGTGCTTATATTTAATCACAGAAAAATTTAAAACCTTACATGTGTGTTCCTATCTCCTTTACTTCATGATGGATCACATCATCAATGCAACAGTCAGGTTTAAGTTCTGCCACTGCAGCACTAGAAGCTGAAAGGTTCAGGCGCTGAGAACTTGTCTGAAGATCTGCCTAGGGATGGAAAAATAAAGCATTGGCTAGAACTGCAGCTGCTTAAAGCAATCTAAAGAAAAATAATTCATGTTATGAAGTACTAGGTTCCACTGAGCATTTTGTACCCTGCATGGTTTCATACTTGTAACTAAGATATGTTAAGATGATGAGATACATGTCAAAGCTAAAGACAAATTCTAAAATATATATAAGCAGTCAAATCTTTTAACATGCAGCTCATAAAATCTCTGTCTACTTTTCACATTGAGTTCCACAACGACTTCTGGAATTTCTATTTTCAACATATTATTTGTTAAACAGAAAATGAAAAAAAAAAAAGCACTAGAAAAGAAGCCATTTGAAATATAAGCAAAATACAAGTCAAAGAATGCTTTACAGAGACTTGCTTTGATGACCTCATCAAAAGTGCAAGTAAGTAAATATAACTCAATTTTTTTAGCTGTGGAAGTTTTGCTACACCAGTTTTCCAGAGAAGCTTTATAACACACCTTTTTTTTTAATCCAATCCTAGTTTTTCACTTCAATCTTTAAAAATTTCAATAATAATTTCTATTTTTACAACTTATTGTTTACAATTTCCAGGTATATTTTCTAGACTGGAAAAACTGACAGGTGTTTCCTCAAGTCTATATATTAGCATTAAACATAAGATACTGCCAGAAAACATACTCGACATATTTTATCTTTTTATAAATCCACCAAGTAGATTTATCTTCACATACCTTCACCAGTATGTCCTTGACAACTTGATTACTGTCATTGTGTACACTAATGTAACTGGAAAAGGTCTCTCCGAGAAATATGTTTCTGTGTTTTAAAAAAATATACGTAGGTTTAGTAAGTTATTTGTAAAAATACAGAATATTTCACTGAAACCCCTTTAAGTTCTATTTAGCATATATGTATACATATACATCACACATGTGTTTTCCAGATGCAATCCTAACTTCCATTCGCAATTTCAAACCCATACTTTTAAATGTCATTCTTCTAAGAGAAACAACTTTGAACGAGAACAAACAAATCAGAATTATTGCTAGACAACAATGTGAGAAGAAATATATGATGGCTTACAGTACCCACAAAAATTACTGTAGTAAACTAGTGTAAGATGTGATTTATAGTAAGTGCATTACATTAAAAATTCGCCTACAGGTGCAACTTTCTTTCAACTTTCAATCCTTATTACATTCAGAGTCAGGCTACAGACAAAGATCCGGCAGCACACATTTCTATATGGTGTCACATTACATATCAAGCGACAGATTATCTTAAAAATGATTGAACATCTCAGTGCGTAACAATGAAAAGTAAATGAAAGAAGATTAATAAACACAGTATCACAAAATGAATCCTAAACCTTACGTATTATAGTTATAATAATTCATTCTTACCCAAAATTTTGAGGCAAAGTCAGCATTTCTCCTAGCATCAAAGTTTCTGCTCCCTTTACAGTAGAAGGATCATCTTTCATGAGCTGGTTAAACAGATTACCTGTAAAAATACCAAATTGCTAATATCTAAATATTTGCTAAGTCCAAAGCTTTGTCTACATTTAAAGTTATGACTCTTAATCACTTATTTAGACGTAATATATTTTAGACATACTTACTTTACAAGCAACTTGTTAGAGGATGAGATACATATCTATGGGCCTGCCTATACATTGTAACTTACTTTCAGGCACTTCGTGTCCAATAAATCATTCAGTATACATACTGGATGGCACAATCCCAAAGGCATTGCTCAAATAAACATCAAACTTCAAGTGAAATTCTGCCCAAGTAAAGCACACTACATAACAGAACTAAACAACACAATTTCTTCTTGCTTGCTTTGTATTTCCACATAATCCTCATTTCATTACCTTTCCTTTGCCTCTTTCTTAACCTGGACCTCTAGACTGCAACTCTTACTGGGGAACGACCCAGGACTTCCAATTTATGACTGTACACCACACATAACACAATTCAGAATCAGTGATTCTTGCAAAATAATTTTCCAGAGAACAGCCACATATTGGTTCTAGTTACCAGAGCATTTCCTCCAGATGAAGATGACAGTAACACCAAACTTTCTACAATTACACGCCTCTCACAACTTCTTCTATCTTATCTCACAACTACCTTCTATCTTGCTCAGACTTTGAGCTGACGTGACTGCAGTATCATCACCAAGCTTTCAAGTTGTAGGTCAAGCATTGTAGAGTGCACCTTGGTATTTTGCTATAGCTACCAACAAACATAAAATATATTCTGTTTCAGATTACTGTCTATGGGAGGTCATAAGACTCCTCTGATATCTAAGTCTCAGAGGCTCACATTTCTTAAACCTGGTAATACATACATAATAATCAGTCAGTAGAAAACACATACCTGGCAAATCTCTTTCTTCACAAGTCACCGGAATATTAGTGAATAAAGTAGGTTTGGTTAGCCTCATCACTGCAAAAATCAGAAAATAAAGCATAGATCAATTAAACAAGTATTTTTAAATTCCTTTTTTTTGCAGTGTAATTTTGTCTTGTTCTTCCACCAAAAAAAACCCACAACCACTAAAACTTAGCCTGGAAAAGGGTAGCACCTTTTTGGATCACCTGGTCTTTTTGCAATATAACAAATTCCCTGCTAATCTGAGATCCAAGAGCACTGGTGATGCTATTGTTCCCTCTTGCTTTATTCCCCTGATGCACTAACATCTACTGCTTTCAATCTTAGGTGTTGAAGGTCTTAACACCTGTTAGAACGTTAAGTGCTTTGTGGACTTCAGGAGGAGTGTACTGGTTTCATTTTGTTGGTGGACTTTTCTAGGCTAAGTGCCTGTTCTGTGATCCTGGTTGCGCTAGAACGGGACATGATGACTAGTACAGACTCTTTCAGGCAAACTCCAGGCTATGAAAAGTTGCATTTACACCCTAATCTTCAAAGCGTACACAACATAGAGTCACCAGTCTAAAAGCCTAAATTATTTATGCAACTGCTTTTTCTTTTAGTCACAGAGTTTAAACTCAAACCAGAAAAAAACATCACAAAACCTCAGGAACATACAAAAAGCCTGTTTTATTGATACTGACAAAATAAAAATAATGGAGATCTTGCTATTAAAAAATCTCTACTTCAAGAAAGAGGTATTTTCAAAGGCTATTTTAACCCAGAATACTCAAAATTACATTTTTGTTTGTAGTACAGATTTAAGATACTGCTGCTTAAAACAATTCCTCCCTCTTCATATAAAACAATGGCCCTAATCTTGCATATAGCTTCTCATGAAAGCATGCACATGAAACAATGTTGACCATTTGTAACCTTAGGCGCTGACCTGAATATGTAAAAATCACTGATTTACTTTTCTTTGAAACTCAACAAACATAAACCCGTATAAAATATAATTTCTGAAAACTAAAACTAAAACTATTTCTCTTAACTGCAACAAGTTACTCAACATCCTTGCACTGGCATATGTATTATACTTTTATTTTTATTGTACTTTTGTAAATCTTAAATGTCTGGTCAGCATTCACTATTTCCACTTGTGTAAAATATTCAATTATTTCAATATACATTTGGGTGTAGTGGACTGTATTGGTTCACAAGAAATTACACTACCATACAGCAGACGTATGCAAGTTAACATCAGCTGAAACAAATCTCTGTTTTCACATGAAAAGGGTGATACATTCTCTTTCTTACGGTGTAAAGTTGAAAAACATGACTTCTGAATGCTTAGTTAAATAAAAAGCCCCAAAATATACAAAACAGAGTAAATGGGAAACCAGATTCAAAATCGAAAATGAATTGCACATGCATATGAACTAAGCATTTCTGAAACAATTAAAAATGGGAGTGTGGATTTCAGCTTGTACCTTGGTGCTACCCAGGACCATAATAATTCTGTAGAGAAACCAAATGTGGTGTTCACTTTTCATTAGACAACAGTTAACCAACTGGGGTACTCACAGCTGGCAGCACAGGTAACATTATTGTATATAGGCCAAGACAAAGCAGCAGAACATGGACAGCTGTCACTGAACAGGGACACCAACCTCTCCCTCTATTTAGGAAAATGTTTGTTTAGCTCTGTTGTCAGTATATGAAATAAATATAGTTTTGTATTATTGTATTATGGCAATTACCCAATTTTACTCAATTCTACAGTAAACCCACATAAGCTAGTACTTGTTGACTGTTTCTAAAGGAACACTTACAGATAAAGTTTAGTCACATTCAAGACAATTAATGAATAAAAAAAAATCACTGAATGAAGTCAAAATGTGCACACACACAAAAAGATATGCAGATTATCGTATTTAGTGGGACTACTAAATAAATATTATAAAATATTGTATTTTTGCAGGACAACCTCTCATCTATTTTCTCCTAAATTCCTAGACCCAAAATACATTAGCTAAAACTCAAATCACACTGCATTTTACTACATTATATGTTTTAAAATGCTGATGCACAAATAAACTTTGTTACTATTAGTGTTAAGCTCAGAACAATAATTTCAGTGAAATTATTTGGCTATACATGCTAATAATGACTTTCAGCTACTCTAGACAGCATTTTACATCAGTTTTGCTACGTGGTAATATTAAATGTCACAAACACCTCAAACGTCAACATAGGAACCTCTTAACCTTCAGTCAAAATTTAGAAATACATATCGACGATTCATATTGAGCAACATCCTTAATCTTCAACTACAAAAAGATATGTAATGCCTATAATAAAATATAATTATTCCAACATAAGGATATCACCAGAAGAAAAATGTAAGTAAAAGTTCATGGGGATTTTTAGGTTTTACACAGAGGAATCTCCATTATGCTTATGTACACTTCTATTTGATCACTGTTAATGCAACTACTATTTGCTTATTTTCCCCCTTTTCCAGATGCCACAGATCTTGACCTTCACCTGCTGCAAAATTGGGTGGGAGTAGGAAGGCTCTATAGAGAGAATGTCATGGAGATGTGCCAGGGGAGGTTTAGGTTGGACATTAGGAAAAGGTTCTTCGCCCAGAGGGTGGTGGAGCACTGGAACCGGCTCCCAGGGAGGTGTCACAGCCCCAGGCCTGACAGTGTTCAAGAAGAGACTGGACAACACCCTCAGACACATGGTGTGAACTGTGGGGTTGTCACATGCAGGGAAAGGAGTTGCACTCGAACTTTGTAGGTCCCTTCCAGCTCAGGACATTCTATGACTTCTGTGATTCTGTGATCTGGACAGGATGGTTCGTTGGGCTGAGGCCAGTTTTATGTGGTTAAACAGAACGAAGTGCCAGGTCCTGCATTTGGGTCACAACAACCCCAGGCAGCGCTACAGGCTCCGGGAACAGTGGCTGGAAAGCTGCCTGGAGGTAAAGAATCTGGGGGTGTTGATTCACAGCTGGCTGAACATGAGCCAGCAGTGTGCCCAGGTGGCCAAAAGGCCAACAGCATCCAGGCTTACATAAAGAATTCTGTGGCCAGCAGGACTAGGGAAGTTTGTCCCCTGTACTTGGCACTGGTGAGGCCCCACCTTGAATAGTGTTCAGTTTTGGGCTCCTCACTGCAGGAAAGGCATTGAGATGCTGGAGAGAGTTCAGAGAAGGACAATGAAGCTGATGAAGGGTCTGGAGCACAAGTCTGATGAGGAGCAGCTGAGAGAACTGGGGCTGTTCAGCCTGGAGAAAAGGAGGCTGAGGGGAGACCTTATCATTGTCTACAACTACCTGAAAGGAGGTTGTAGTGTGGAGGGTGTTGGTCTCTTCTCCCAAGTAGCAAGTGATAGAACAAGAGGGAATGGACTCAAGTTGTGCCAGGGGAGGTTTGGCTTGGATACCAGGAAAAGGTTCTTCATGGAAAGGGTTGTGTGGTGGAGTCACCATCCCTGGAGGTGTTTAAAAGATATGTGGATGAGGTTCTTAGGGACGTGGTTTAGTGTTAGAGTTAGGTTCTGATTGGACTCGATGATCTTGAGGGTCTCTTCTAACCAAAATGATCCTAGGATTATCTGTAGTTAGTAGCTGTCCCTAGGAGAAACACATAAGTGTAATCATATAGATCCCAGTTTAACTACTCTACTGACCCTCCAAACACAGAATTGAGCAGAAACAGCATGACCTTGAAACATTTCATGCTTTCAGGTGACAAAAAGTCATGCTGAAGTCAGTCTTTTAGCACCATGAAAGACATTCAAATCCTCAGAGAGCTTTACCTTCCATGACAACGGAGGTTTATGGATAGAAGTTTGATTTCTTAACTTCCTGACCTGTAGCTGGAAGTTAGTGTTTTCTTGTTCCCCAATATAATTAGAGACAAAAGACCAGAAATATCAGGAAAAAGGAAATCTTATTATCCATGTCATAAAACAGCAAATGCTAAGTTGTTCACTTTTTCAGCTGACAACTTCCATTGAAACTTTCATTATTACTTCTGGGAAAACATTGCTAACGGTACCAAGACAGCCTATACATGCAATAGAAAGCAAGTCTGTATTTCATGAGAGGGCTATGCCTTCATTAAAAAAACCCCACACACTAATTTCAGGAAATGATCGAAACTCAAAAGTCTCAGTGTCAAAAATAATTGCAGATCCTTACAGTGATTGTAACAACTCACTTTAAAACATTTTTCCTTCTCCTAATTTCAAACAAAGAAGCACAGTGAGGATGTACTTTGCTGGACCGAAAGCATAAATTTTATTATCTGACACAGCTTGCCTTAATACTCTGGAATTTTTATTTTATTTTTTTTCCTTCAGAACACCAACATAGAGAAAAGCTATAAAATGTACTACTAAGCCAAACAGAAACTTGCTAATCCTAATACAACCATTCATAAGTCTCCTGGCAAAACAAAGTTAAATTAATGCGTTATTACTGTTAAAAAAAACTGTAGCAAAGTAATATTGCGTAGTTTTCTGCTCATTAATTCATCAGTTCTAAAGTTTGTATATTCTAAGCTGCTTAAAAACTCTGGTACTCAGACAGCAATTTTATTGTGAAATTCTATCTTATCATTACAAACTAAATATAATTCCAAATTTATGTACAAGCAAATTCATTTTATCAGTTAGGCTTAGCTTTTCCCTAAGAATATTTCTAACATATTCACAGTATAATATATCACAGAAAATCCATATCTGTCCCACAGATCTTTGGATAGTAGCATTGCAAGATGGCAATTCATTCTGCTTGATGAGTCTATTCAATTTTATCCAGATGTCTTCCAAATTCTGATTATTACAAATAGACTGTTCAATTGTCCACTTTGCTCTATAAAATGCATGTAGTTTTAGTCTTTCCAAATTATTTTGCAGTTCTTGAGATAAAGGAAGAATCTTTTCTTTAAGCTTAGGGCTAGGAACAGAGACACTCCAAGACCTTTTCAACTTTTGTTTTCCATTAGATGGTGGTTGTTCTTGATCCTCCAAGTTAATTATTCTGTGAACAGTTTGTGCTTGGATTAAATTTTGCTCATGTTTCGTGTTAGACTGAAACTCAGAAAGATTTTTTGTGCAGTCATAATCAGGAGATCCTGTAACATATTCTGAAGGTGTAGAAATTTGCTTCAATTCTTCTGCTTCCTCATGAGAAATAACAGGTGGCAGCTTTTTTGGTTTGAGGGGAAGTCTGTACAAATCATTTGGAAACCAGGGTGCAAATCTTGGTAATCGACGAATGGGAAACTCCTTCACTGCTGCTTCTGCAAATTTCTGCAGTTTTATTAGATCCCTCTGATGTGGTCGATAATGCAAGACCACTTCCATGCTTGTACAGTAGGAATCCATTTATTGTTAAGAAAAGGAACAGCCTCTTGATTGGGATTCTCAAATATAGATTGAAACATCTTATTTACTAGAATTTCCTTGCCCCGTGCTGCAAAGATCAGTAGAAAACAGGACCTAAAGCAGAAGTGTTATAAAAAATAAGAGACTACCATATTAAGGAAAACATGACTAGGATATTTTACAAAAGAGCAATATGTAGTAAAAATAGGCTAGAACATTCTGCTTTATTCAGGCTGAATGTAAGTGACTGTCTTCCACCATTACCAGTGTAACTTCAGTACACTGAACATTACCCGTATGCACACAGTCCCTCCCTAGAGTACCCATCATCTCTTACTTGCCACCCGCCATTATTATTTCAGTATTGTTGTGATGCTCATTAAAAGACATACACTTACTACTGCCTAGTTTCTTAAACTTACCAGACAAATCTACCTTTTTAAAGGCATTTTCCTCCTACACTTCAACATTTTAAGGCAGGGCATATAAAGCTACTAGAAAACATATGTGTTACAAAAACCCTACCTGAAATAGTACTGACCAATACAGAAGTTTTTAAAATCACAAGTTAAAAAAGAAGTACTATAGGCACACTAAATTTCTCATATCAGAATTACACATTTAGTTTTAGTCTCAGAGCTTCTGAGTAATACATGTGGCTATCCTTTCACTCCTTAAGGACTTGATAATTCCTTAATTTATTAGACTTTTAGAACGACTAAAGGACTTGCTAAGTACTTAAAGACTTTATACTTTCATACATCAATGCTTTCTTTCATACAAAGATTACATTAAATGGGAGGGAGAGGAAGAAGAACTACAAACACTACAAAACACTACAAAACACTACAAAACACTACAAAACACTACAAAACACTACAAAACACTACAAAACACTACAAAACACTACAAAACACTACAAAACACTACATAACATAACATAACATAACATAACATAACATAACATAACATAACATAACATAACATAACATAACATAACATAACATAACACATAACATATAACATAACATGCATGCTCTTGCTGTCCTGTTTTCCCCCTCAAACAAGTTTGCAATCATTTCAGGTTCTCTGGGAGAGACCAGCGATACACAATAATATTAAAATCAATAAAATCTAGGATTGCTTAATCATTGCACTGTCAAGATTGAGTTTAAAATAGTCACAATGCAAAGAAAGCCTGACACCTTTCTCACTTCTTTTGCAAAATCTACAGCCTGGACACTGCACCAAGTTCAATACAAGCCCAAGGATTCTATTGGTTTCTTACAAATGTGCATCAAAACCTTTTTGCATTGAATTAATTACTATAAAAATGCATTTGTAGTGTCAGCTGCTGATGTTTCACATTCACAGGATTTGTGTGCCAATGGCAAGTTGACCACGAGCCAACAGTGTGCCCCGGCAGCCAAGAGGGCAACTGTGTCCTGGGTGCATCCAGCACAGCATTGCCAGCCGGGCAGGGAGGTGAGTGTCCCGCTCTGCTCTGCTCTGGTGCGGCCTCACCTGGAGCACTGTGTGCAGGTCTGGGTGTCACAAGATAACAAGATATAAAGCTACTGGAGAGTGTCCAGAAGAGGGCTATGAAGTTGGTGATGGGTTTGGAGAGGAAGATGTATGAGGAGTGGCTAAAGTCACTGGGTTTGTTCAGCCTGGAGAAGAGGAGACTGAGAGGAGACCTCATGGCAGCTACAGCTTCCTCACAAGGGGAGGAGGAGGTGCAGGCACCAACTCTTCTCTCTGGTGACCAATGACAGAACCCAAGGGAATGGCAGGAAGATGTGCCAGGGGAGGTTTAGGTTGGACATTAGGAAAAGGTTCTTCACCTAGAGGGTGGTGGAGCACTGGAACAGGCTCCCCAGGGAGATGTCACACCTCCAAGCCTGACAGTGTTCAAGAAGAGACTGGACAACACCCTCAGACACATGGTGCGAACTGTGGGGTTGCCATGTGCAGGGAAAGGAGTTGGACTCGATGATCCTTGTGGGTCCCTTCCAACTCAGGACATTCTATGATTCTATGTGTGTGTGTGTGCACATACATACATGAAAAAGGCCTTGTTGATCTTTGAATTATGGTTAACATTAATTTTTATTGTGACATGCAGAGACCATTAAAAATTCGCTCTTAGAGTGCTTTGAAACTAGTAAATGGGCAGAAGATGGGCTCTGAAACCATCTACATACCTGCACTACTTTATCCATCTGAGGAGCCTCACTGATTTAGAATGCTTGCAGAAATTAGGTTATAACTAACTCTTAATTACTCCTACTTAACTAGAAGCATTTATTTTATAAAGAAGCATGGTTAGAAACAAAGAAAGCAAATATTATGTCTTAAGTGAAACAAAGTGAAAGAAGATTCAGGCTTTTCTGCGTATCATTGCTGACTTTAACTGGTATGCAGCTGCCAGCACAAAAGATCAAATTCTTTACAGAGCTTCTTTAATTTCTGTATTAATTCTGCAGTGTATGCGAGAGACATCCACATTTTTGTTTTCGTGATTCGTGAATCAACGCTGCAAACTCAGTAGTTATGCATTAAGGATGAGGTTAAAGGGGCACAAACCATTAAAGGGGGAAAAAACAACCGAACGAAAAAAGACAGCAGGGAACTGGAAAGTTTTTAAAAATATTTGCTTGTAACTGCTGTAAGCCTTGTGCAAAACTCAAAGGGATCGAACCGCTTCGATGGCCCCACGGGGCAGGACGCACAGCTGTGTGCAGGGCTTTCCCGCGGGCCCCTCCGCCCGCCGGGCGCTCCTGCCGGGCCGCTCCCCTCTCCGCCGCCTTCTCAAGCGGAGCGAAGAGGCGGCCTCGCCCCCGGAACGGACACGACGTTTCACGGCCGGATCGCGCCCCGGATCCCCCGCCGCCTCGGCTCCCCGCTCCCGCCCGCGGCGCCAGGCCCGACCGCAGCGCCCCGCAGGGCCGGCCGCAGGGCAAGGAGGGGGCCGAGGGCAGGGCGGGCGGAGGCGCCGCGGCAGCAGCGGCCCGACAGGGCGGGTGGCACCGGCGGGCCCAGCGGGCCGCGCTGTCCGTACCTTTCAGAGCCAGCAAGTGCTCCTGCTTGGGCTGGTTCACGTCCATGGCGCCGACCTTCACCCTACGGGAGGACAGACAGGCCAAAACGCTGCTGGCGGTGGAAAACGCGCAGCCAGGAGAGCAGGAGTGTACCTAGGCGCAACGCCCGGCCGCGGTGCGCACCGCCGAACCCGGAAACAGCTGTCCCAGCATGCAACTCGGCACCGTCACGGCAGCGTCGCGGCGGGAGAAACTACAGACCCCAGAAGGCACTGCCTCCCGCTCCCCGCGGAGGGCGGGCACCCCGCGGGCGTTCTGAGGAGCCACCGCCCCCTCCTGTGCGTGCCGGGACGTGCGGTGCTCCGGAAACCCCAGGGACGTCTGTGCGGCGCGATGGGAACCGTAGTTCTGCCGTGCGAGGCACAGGCGGCGGGCGCAGACAGCGCCGCGGCGGCGGCCGGGCCGCGCATGAGCCAGCGGGCGGGGCCTGCGGGGCGGGGGCGGAGGGCGGCTGCCGGCTCCGTGCTTCTTCCTGCCGGTGGCCGCTGTGCTCACCCCTCCCCAAGATGGCGGCCCTGGGTGTAAACAAGGTCGGGGCTGGTGCGGGGCCAGACGGCAGCCGGGGGCCCGGCGGCAACGGCCGCGGCCCGGCTGGTGCCGCAGTGAAGGTGAGATAGGCTGCCCGGCCCTTCGCGCCGTCCTGGCAGAGCAGGCTGTGGTGGCCGGGGCTGCGCCGTCTGTGGCCCGATGGAGGAACGGGGAGCGCGGGGTCTTGGGTACAGGAGGCGTCCGCTGAAGTCGGGCCAGGAGTCCGCTTCGGAGGCCCTTGGCCCTCCTCGTCTGCCTGCAGCCGCGATGCTGTGGATGCCTCGGGGCGGGAGGCCTGCGAGTGAGGGGAGGGGAAGGGCGGCTGCCTCATGGCGAGGGGCTGTCTTGGGAAAAACGGAACGAATGGGCTCCCAGAGGCTGCTGGCTTATGGATTGTCGTTTGGATTTTTTTTTTTTCGCCTAAACGGCAATAAATGTTGCTTTTATTAGCGGTTTAAGATGTTCCGGTCCCCCCAACTGATTGTTCCTGCTACCTCGATGATCTGTTCGTAGCTTTGTAAATTGCTAACTTGTTATGACTGACCTTTTTGTGTGCATCGGCTATGAATGGAAACTTTCTCCACCGGCTACCAGTCTGCTTTGGCAAGGTCTTGCCCCTTGTTTCTTTTCCCTGCAAGGACGTTTCTGCTTACTTAGTTGTGCTGCTTGACCCGTGGGCTTTTCCTATAAAAGTGCATAAATGTAGTGGGCAAGAACCAGCGGTGATCAAGGGGGACGCTGAAGAATTAAAATGTTTTGTTGATGTCTCTTTAAATGTCCTTATGGTCATTATTTGTGTGTACAAAGCAAAATTAGTGACTCAGCCTATCTGCTATGATTGCAGGACCTTCTGTAAAATAAACTGTATGACTTACTATATGAAGTTTTGCTTTTTTATCAGCTCAAAAACAAATATAGTGTCTTTATAAATTATAGGTTCTTGAGTGTGGAGTCTGTGAAGATGTATTTTCTTTGCAAGGTGACAAAGTTCCTCGTCTGCTTTTGTGTGGCCATACTGTCTGCCACGACTGTCTTACCCGGCTTCCCCTTCATGGCAGAGCAGTTCGTTGTCCTTTTGATCGACAAGTTACTGAACTAGGTAAGAAAATGTAAGGCTGAAGTTCTTAAAACCTACTTAGCCAAGGATATTAGAAGATAATTCTAGATATAGGTTCTTAATGCTTCACTTGGTGATAATATTTCTGATTAATGAATGTTCAGTTTTCCTTTTAATTCTAGGAAGCTCATAGCACTGTTCAGCACTAGTGAAATAGGTATCTTAGAAAAAGAAAGTCAGGATCTTGTCTTTATTGTCTTCAACCTGGGCTTGCAAGCTTTATACCTTGGAGTCTCCTTGTACACCTATATTTACAAAGGTATTACTCTCTTTTAAATAAGTGTCTAAGGGTTCCTGAAGGGTTATGAGTTTCTTCTTGTCCTAAACACTAAATTAAATATGCAATTAAATAGATAGTTTCTTTGACTAACAGATTGGGGAGTTGGACTAGATGATGTTTTGAGGTCACTTCCAATCCCTAACACTCAGTGATTCTGTGATTTGTCTGGATTTATGATGAAGTGATATAGAGGGAAGTAACAGTGGTAACAAACCTGGTTTGTAAATGTAAAGTAATTCTCTATATGCAATAACTGATAGTGGCAGGCTATCAACAGGAATTCCTCTGATGTAGGAGTGTCTGCAGACAGTATACAAAAGGATAAGATATAGCTTTTATCCAACAGTGATGGTTTATATTAGGCAAAAGATGACACATACTTATAATTCCTTCAGAATAGGAATTGCCTTTTCAATGTAGGATTACAGAGAAGACAAGTTATCAGAAGAATTTGTACTGAGAACTTGTTAATAGCACTGGCTGCTGCCATTTTGAATAGCACAGGGTAAAAAAAGCTGTTGGAAGGAGGAGAATCCTTAGAGGAGATCTGTAATATAGTAATCAACAAAATAAATGTTTAAATATCAGATTCAGTCAAATAAGAATTTACTTTGCAGTAGGAGAATCTTCTAGAGTGTAGACCAAGCTGAGATTAATATTAAGGCACTCTGTGGGATGCTTTCATGGAGATAGGAGCCAGGAAGAGAAATAACAGTCTCATATCAAAGGGGGGTTTGTTTCCGGTGGAGAGGGACATGGTTAGTCTGAGCGTTATGACTGATTGCTGATCTAGGAGATGTGGTTAAAAGAGTCATGAGTTTTACTCTTTATCTATGACTATAGCTGCACAAGATTTTTAAAGTATGCTTTTAAGGAGGAGAATGTTGAAGCATAAGTCCTGCTTTTGTGAAACATTTCTGTCCAAGACCACTTCTTGTATATTGTAAAATAAAAGTAGCATTTTTATTATGATAAGGAACTTGTCAGTTTGAAGATTTTATTGTGCTTCCCACCCCCTGCCCCACTATCCTATCATATTTTTTGTGGGTTTCAGATTTAACAAAAATGAAGCTTCATAAAGACATTTTATTTTTTTCATTTTATGTAATACTGAGGAGCTTCTGGTGAAACACCACGAAATGTTATTAAACTTGTAAGGCTACTACAGAAAGGAAGAAGGAAGAAAAGCTTCAGCTTTTGTGTCTAGGATAACAGACTTGCTTCCTGCTTGGTACTATTAGAAAGAGGAATGATATGTTGTGACCAGCAGTTGCTCAGAAAACTGATACATAGAAAATTTTAGCAAAACAGCTTGAAAGTAAAAATGCTTCTGTGAATAAAAATGTTCTGCCTGGTGATTTGAGCTGGCAGAGGGTTGTAGCCACTTTTCCTCTTACCAGGTCTGTAAGAATTTTCTTAAGAACTATTCTTGCTTCCAGCATGTAAAAATGGGGGTGGGGGTGTGGAGTGTAGCTTGTCATGGCCCCTCTTGGAGGAGTCTGTGCTTTTGTTGTCTTGCTCTAATCACCCAGTAGTTACTACTGTTGGTTAAATCTGCTGTGCTTTTATTTCTGTTGGAGTGGAGCTGTGGGGGAGACATGGAAACTCTGGGCCCAAGTAGCTTCTCATCCTTCCCTCCATTTGAGGGCACGTGAGAAAGCAAGCTCCATTTTCACCCATTCCTGCAATTGCTATTCTGCCATTTAATGAAGCTGTTCAGTATCTGAATCTAGGTTATAGAATCACTGCCAAGAAAAAATACTGTTGAAAGAAAAGCTGTATAATCAGGGCATAAAGCTGCCTGTGTTGAACAAAGTTCTTTAATCAGTAACTGGATTTTACAGTTGTTTTTATTTGGTCATTTAACCTATAGCGTTCAGCAGATAGACTTGCTTGTTTTCCTTTGCTCTTGTTAATAACTCACATAATCCTATATTCATCAAAGTACTCCCTAGGAATCTTGGGAACTTTTTAAAATAAATACTCAGAGATCTATCTATGTATCTATCTATCTATCTATATCTGTTTATTTCTTGTGTTCTGATTGGACACTTGATTTAAACTTACTGGCCTGTCTCTTTTATATATACGTATTTATATGTATGTATGCAACTGTATGAGAAGGTAGGGTTAGAAGTACTTTGTCAATCAGGATTTCTGGGAATATGAAGTCTGCAAGTGAAAATTGACAGCACACCATTTACGTGCTTATCAAAATGTTCTAATAGTTCATAAAATCTTGCTATGAGAGATAGTATTCAGCAATGAACTGGTGAGACTAAAGCCTGCCCAAACCATATTACTTTGCAGAGTAGACTAAACATAGATTTTTGAAGGGTTTTTTTGAGACTTCTTTAATGAAGTTGCCTGTGATTAATCTTCTAATGGGTAATTTTAAATTAGTATATACATGTTGAAGGCACGTGAGCTATCTTTAACTAGGTTAATGTTCTCTAACCAAAAAACAGAAAAGCTTTTTTGTAACAGAAAAGCTTTTTTGATTTTTCAGAATTTTGAAGCCATATATTCTGGAGATTATGTTAACCTGGGAAATATATTTAGGGGAAAATCTATGAAATGGTCTTTGTAGAAGAAGAGACTCCTCTTAAAGCATTCTCCTTAAAGAATCTTGATTTGGGAGAGAAGCTGGATCATTTATTGCAAACTGCTTTCTCTTTTCTTCCTGTGTTAGATTAGTGTTTTGTTTGTTTGTTTTGTGGGTTTGTTTTTGTTTTTTTTTTTTTTTTTTTTAATACGTGGACCAGGGAGCTGTTGGGAAGGATGTGCTTATGTAACAGCTTTGGAGGCTCTGGCTTTTGACTTAGGCTGAGCAGCTCTGCTAAGGAAGTCTTTAACAGTTTATGGCTCAGGTGAACTCTCCCTACCCATCATCACATTACAGGGCTGAAACTATTTTCTGTCATTAGAACTTGTTGAACTGATGTATCTAGGTATTCGTATCCTTCATGGAATCCATCCCATTGGAATTGTTTACATTTATATATTCTATTGCTAGTGTTTGAGTGTTAAGACAAAACTTTAAAACATTGTGTGAGAAAATGTGGCTATAATGTAACATTCTCTCGGAGTTGTTCAGACATTTAGACAAAACTTGCCCTTTTTTTTCCTTGCTTTATTTATAATCCTTTTGCAGACAAGCCTCATACTTTTGAAAATGACATTTGTATTGTTGGCTGGAGTGAGTCTTAATATCTTCACTCTGTCACTATTTCGTTCTTGGCTGACACACTTCCTGCTATTTGTGTCTTATTCTCCTTTTGAGAAGAGACAGTCAGATTGTGTAGTGGTTTTGTAATGGGCACAGACATCCCTTTTAGGCACAAGGATGAGATCACTAGACTCTTTTACATTTGTGAACCAAAGCAGAATTTGAGCTGAAGTCAAAGAGATTAAATAGATCTATTTATATGATTAATCTTTTAATGTTTTTAAATATAAAATAAACACTTTATTATATGTGTTGAGAATATGTATGTTGAGTATGTAGTAATTTTGTAGTAGGCTTAGTGTACAAAGAAGCAAAGTGGCTTTTTCTCAAATATGTGAACTTTATGGTAGATACCAGTGAAATGGGACAGACTTTCAGTATGATAACATATGTTTTGTAGGGTGCTTACTGGTTATAAATATTACTTTAGTAGATTAATAGTTGATGTGTAGGCTTTGCCTTTTTTTCCATCTGTGTCCAAGACTGACAGTGCACTGACAATGTATTACATGTTTTAGCAAATCTCAGCATATATTATAAAAAGTTAAAAAACGTAAAAGCAATGTAGCTTTGTTTCTCCTGACAGCTTTAAGTTATGAACTAGAAAATAAATGCAGAATATCTAAAGGGGTATCTTTTCTGATCTTTTCTGTTGATTGCATGTCAATAAATTAGTTCTGCTTTGACGTTTCTGGCTTGGCTTTCTCTTCATGTTAGACATGGAACAGAACTGACCCGATTAAAATCAGATACAAGAATGTAAACTGAGGAGAGCACTTCTTAGGTTTTTTTTTTTTTTATAATAAATAGGTTAAAACCTGTGAAAGAAAATACCTTTTTAAGAAACTCTGTAGTAATGATTGAATAGCTTTTTTCCTCTCAGCCTTTTCCAACATTTGCTTAAATGCTAAGACAATATTTGCTTAAAGGCTAATTTGCTATAATCTGTTTCATAAGTAGATTTCTCCTTTTGGTGTGTGTACATCCACATATACTCTGCTATTAATGGGTATCTGGATTAGTAGCTTATCTGGAGATACGAGGTCCGCATTAGTATCAACAGTCATTATATTGGTGTTTTGTTAATGTGGTATTTTGTATACTGTAGTAACTGAAGGTTATACGTGGCTAGTTTGCTACAGGACAGTGCTATTCTAAACACTGTAGGAGAGAACCTCTAGCCACTTCTCTGTCCTTTGCTTTCCAGTAGTTACTATCTAGAAATCTGCCTAGAGACAATGTCAGCAAATCCAGACTCCATTTACAAACTGGTTTGACATAATTTAGAAGGTCTCTTGCTCTCTGTGTTTCTTCATCTTGTAACAGGGGGTGACTCTTCCATGCTCTGTGTTATGAAAAACACTGTGATCCTGCTAGGAATGCTAGAGCTAAAAAATAACTAAGCGCTGAAGTCAGAATTTATCAAGGCAGATAGCTGTGCTATTGTTAACTGTAATTGTGAAGGACCAGAACATAACATCTGTAAACTCCTTCAAGATCTGTGGCAAAGAAAAGTTAAAATACTTATTTTCTGTCCTCAATTTATTTTATTGAGTGCACTGAGCTTAGACTGGGTTTTGATAATGCTGTCTGTATCAGAGAAGGCTTTAACTGTGGAACTGATAACTGCAGAGAGACTGTCATGCCTTTGCTTTACACCTAACTTCAAAGATACTAACCAGTACCTTGATAGGCCCATTTTCAGAAACAGCAGATTCCCCTAAATGAATGGTCTTTTACTGGTAAGCATCTTCTAAACCACATAGTCAGTTTGTTTTGTACCAGTTGAGGGTGTTGAAGGGGAGAATAGCTTACATATGCTTCTAGCTATAGCTATCGGAAGACAATATTCATCCATTTACCTGTTCTCTGAACTCTGCTTTTTACCCGTGATGTGCATAATTTCCATTTGGAGTTTAGCTACTGAGATTTTTATGTTTGATGATTTAAACTGTGGGGGAAAATGGCTAGGAAAGAATGTTTCATGTAGCAAAACTGGAAGCTGTACAAACTGGTAATGTATACAGTGTGGATATGTTGATTCCTGTTCATATCCCTCTTCAGAGGTGCTATAGCATTGTTGCATTTGCTTTGCCTAGATGTGGCATGTATCTTGCAAAACTAAGTGTTCTGCTTCCCTTAATGGGAAAACAGCTGGCATGTGGGCACTCAAGTCTTCAACTTATTTGTGCCTAGCTGTGTAATGGAGCTCTGCTATTTGAAACAGTACTGCAGGAAAAAATGTTGTCAGATGGTGAAAGCACTTGAATGTATTTCAAGCAAGTTTTGAAGCCTTAAGATTGAAAGCCAGTCTCATGTTTCTTGTTTCATAACTCTGGAAGTAAAAGAGAATGTTGAGGTTTAACCTCAGTGGACAGCTCAGCTGCACACAGCTGCTCACTTACTCCACTGCAGTGGGACACAGGAGAGAACTGGAAGGGCAAAAGCGGGTTGAGGTAAAAACAGTTTAATAGGTTAAGAAAAAGCCATGCATGCAAGTGAAACAATACAAGGGATTCATTCACCACTTCTCATCAGCAGGCAGGTGTTCAGCATCTCCAGGAAAGCCAGGCTTCATTGCCAGTAACTGTTACTTGGTAAAACAAATGCCATCATTTCAAATGGTCTCCCTCCCTTCCTCCTTCACCCTGGCTTTTATTGCTGAGCATGTTATTGGCTACAAAATATCCCTTTGATCAGTTGGGGTCAGCTGTCCCAGCTGTGTCCCCTCCCAACTTCTTGTGCATCCCCAGCCTATGGGGCAGTGTGAGAAACAGAAAAAGGCCTCAATGCTGTGTAAGCGTTGCTCAGCAATAACTAAAATACAGGTATGTTGTCATCACTGTTTTGGTCATACATCCAAAGCATAGCCCCATACCAGCTACTATGAAGAAATTAACTCAGTCCCAGTCAAAACCAATACAGAGAATAATTCTTAACGAGCTAAAGCTGAAGACAGGAAAGCTTGCAGTTCAGTTTTTGGTTGGTATTTTGTTATTTTGCTTTTGTGTACACTTCTTTAAAAACAATATTGTAACATATCTAGCTCATAAAAGTATTGCCTTTTATGCAGTGAATATATTTGAACAATGTTTCTGTAACTCTGCAAAGAGTCTTTCTAGCAGTGTGTACTCTATGTGTTGCAAGTCCAGACTCCTGTGGTAACTGAAGATCCATGTTCTTAAAACCATGAAAAAGCTGATTGTTGTGTGTACCAAGTACACCTGTACTCATGTGAAACGTGACTATTTGAGATAGCTACTTTGTTTTGCTTGTTTTCATAACTGCCTGCTGGTCACAGTAGTTGATATCTGTTTGGAGCAGCACTTTTGCTGTAATGATACACCAAAGTCTGTCGTGTGTTAGATCTCGGTATTGAAGAAGGAAGACCTAGTGTCTGTATAGGATCATTGGGATGGCCTCTGAATTCCAGAAGGATTCAGAGGGCATATGCCTACTGGACTACCACAGGGCAGCATAATTTAGGAGATATGAAACAACACTCAGGAGAAACAGACAGCTGATGTAGCCTGGTCTTTCTCTTTGGGAAAATGAGTGGAATACATTTTCTGTGAGTTCCTGTCCGATGCAGACTTCTGTCAGACACCAGATATGAGGACTGAAAATATCAAGAGTTTTTAGGCATCATGTGGAACCAGCCTTGGGCTCCAGTTGCTGTTCTGCTGGTCTTTGCATCTGGGTTATGAGAGGCAGCCCAGCCTTTTTCCAGATGCGGCATTGTTTTCTAAAATTGTGTTTTCCAGATCATGCGTGAAGCAAAGCATAAACTGAATAAAGCAGTTACTTGAACTTAATCAAGAACTGTAGGTTGTAGGGGTTTTGTTTGTTTTTTATGGTGAATAGCAAAACTTCAGTGAAGGTTTGGCTCATATTTATAGATGGGTATGTTTGCTTGAAGTATGGAACAAATATTTGAATTACAGAAGCAGCATGCATGAACAGTTTTGTCCAGATAGTGGTGTCCTACACTCCAAAAAGTAATTGCAGCAAACTTTTCTTGTCTTACACAGTTCAAAAGTTCCCTCATTAAGACAGATTAGTCAATTTCAGGCCTACAGATTCTGTTTAAATACAGTGTGGCATTTCCAGTGTGGCACCTTCTTTGCTCTGTAAGTGTATGTCTGTCACTACCTTGGGCACTACGGGTAATGTACCTTCTATCATTCTGCTTAATTAAGTTAGGAGATTCTGTACAGTAATGTAAACATCTGACAAAGAAATAAAGGCAATGCTATGTGATGAAACTAATGTCCACATCTTGCCTTCCTTTCAGTGCAGTAAAGAAGTGCTCTGTTAGTATTCAGCAGTAATGTTGGATATAATTAAGTAATTTCTTGGGCTTGTTTTTCTTCTCAGATATGTTATTTCAAGAGCTGGTAAAAATAATGTTACAAGATTGTAGGCGTTCATGGCGTTAACTCAGTGGTATCTGTTAGGAAAACAGGATGTTTGGAGGTTTACTGAGGATTGATTTATGTATCTATATTCTACCAATTTTGGTGAACTCGTAATAAAATCCCTGTGACAACAACGGAAGAGCTCATCATAGCATTGGGGGTGGAGGAAAAGGTCATGCATTTCTTTACTTGTCCTTTCCAAGTTAGGAATTGTTAGCAACTGGCATGTATTGATACTATGTATGAACAGCCTTGTTAGTGTCAATTAGGAATTAAACTGATTCTAAACTGTGCAGTAATAAGGATTTAGTTTGGGCAGTAAACAACTTCAGAAGTGGTCAGCCTCTGATTTCAAAGAAGGAAAAAAAAACCCCAAACCTACTCATAGAAGTGATACTTATTTTGGAAATTCATCTTGAATTCAACATTAGGCTCCATTTAAAAATAGATCTCTGTTACCAGATCATCCGTCTGTAATTTCTGATTTCCAAAAGTATGTAGTTGTGATTCAGCGATGGTAGTCAGCCTATTGCAGTGTCGAGGGTTTAGATTGCGGAGTGACAACAAAAACCCTGGCAGATGTATTGTTAACCTCCTCTCCCCCCCCCAATTTCCCCCTTTTGCCCCTCCCTCTCCCCCCTTCCCACTAAGGACAGACGATCGGGAGGGAAAGAAGGATAGAGAGAAGAGAGTTGGAAAAATTAAAAATGTTTTACTAATGCTACTAGTAAGAATAGAGAAAATAATACAAAATATACAAAACCAATCTTGAAAGTCTCAGCAACTGCAGAGCCGGCACCCAAAGTCCTGGATTGGACTCTGCAGCCAACCGGAGCTGGATTCAGTCTCTCACTAGGCCTCAGTTTGAAGGGACGACTAGCAAGGTCCTCTCCTAATGTCGGCCATAAGCAGAAGGGAAAAGGAAAAATGGACGAGATCCTCGTGATCTCCCACTTTTATATAAAGTATTCACGTGAATGGAATGTTATACACAGTTGGTCAGTTTCTTGGTCACTTGTTTCTTGTTGCCCCTCTTGCATGATGTCCATTCGTGCTTATCAATAAGTTTGCATTCCATTGCTAGGTTTACCAAAACATGTGTCTGGTTCTCCAGGAAAATGCAGCTAATATGAAGGCTTTAGCTGACAGCCAAATTCACTAAAAGAGAAACTTGTTTTTAACAAAACCAGGACATGCAGTTAATGAAACAGAACTTTCTAGATGTTTTATACTGAGGAAAACCTCAGATTCTGTGCACGCAGTCCTTGAAAATGGCAAACATTTCATTTGAGGAATGTCTGACAGCATTCTACTAAAATATGTTTGTTTTTTTTTTTCTTTTATATATCTTCAGAGGTCCCTTCCAACCTCAGCCTTCTGTGATTCTGTAATACTAAAAAGTGATGATCCAGTACTCAGAGGTGATGCTTCATCTCTTGAGGCACCTTCACCTTGCAACGGAGAAAATGTCTTTATGTTTATGGCAATGATGCTGGTAAAAGTCAAGTGATGATACTTCAATGAAAAAGCAATCATTAGGGTTCTCATATGCTACATGGCCTATGCAGGTAGCATTTAGCAACAGTCATTGGGAATCAGTTCTGGTTTTGTTTCTCACATTGCTGCATGTTAACCTCTATAAAATTAGGATATTGCAAGAATAGACGACTTCAGCTTTGCTCTGGGGAGTATGAGATATATTCTTTTTTGCTATATCAAATAGCCTTGTATGTGGGTCTTTCTTTCTGAGTATTGTTTTAACTCTTATTCCAGTTTTTACTGGACCATGATCTGCAGTAGGTGTTGCATCTTTTGATTCAGGGGAATATGAGGTTTGTCAGTATGAATGTTTCACAGCTTCTGTTAGTACAGTAGAAATGTTCACTGTATGTAGTTATGCAAAATATTAGTTTTTATGATACACATTAGAGTTTGTGTGTTCCTTGTAGTCTTTAGTTATTGCTATTGCAGATTATTTTACAGCTGTTTTCACCAAGATTTTTGTAAATTTTTAATAATACTGGCATCAGTTAAGTAGGGAAAATCTGCATAAATATTAAATAGTTCCATAATGGAAGGAAGGAAGGAAGGAAGGAAGGAAGAAGATGTAAAGATAGTGTGAGATTACATAGAAAAAGTGGTAGTTGTATCTTACTCTAGTTAGTATCTCTGTAGTTTTAATATTTGTCAGAATCTCCACTATTATTTGTGAAACTTCTCATGATGGAATTTGCTTTTTCTTCCTCTTATCCCCTTCATTTAATTCTTCCTCAAATACAGGAGATTCTGGTGTCTGGGGCTTGAAAAAGAATTTTGCTTTGTTGGAGCTCCTGGAACGGTTGCAGAATGGACCTGCTGGGCAGTGTGGGGTGGCAGAGGAAGCCATTGGTCTATCTGGAGAGGTACTGAATTTATAAAAAAAAAAAAGTTTGTTACATTTATTTAAAATTATCTCCAGATAGAAAAAAAAGTGAAAGTAATTTATTTGCCAAATGTAATTTCACTAATAATGCTGTTGTTTCCTTTCAGTATATAATATTAAGGCTTCAAATAATTCCTTCATAATTAAATGCTAATATGTACCTACTAAAGCAGAAAATAAAAAGGTATTGCCAAGCATGCATACTCTTTCTCCCTTTTTTAGGCTTTAAAAGATTTCTTTATAAAAGGTTACTCATTTAGATATTTCACTTACAGTGATTTAAGGACAGTTTTCTAAAACTTAGAAACTCTTCCTAAAGACTTCAACTCTTCTCCCAGAGTAATTGCTTTTTATAGTCATCTGATATCACTACATCATGTGATAGTACTTCATTACCAAAACTATCTGCTTTAATCATTTCAGTATTAACTGGTACACAAAAAGCATCATGCGGTGCCATTCTAGGAGTAGATAAGTGTTCTAATTGCCTATTTGTCTATTGGTGTTTTGTCTGTCTGTAACTTTGTAATTCTTTGTTCTCCGATAGCTGCCTTGGAGGAAATCACTGGAGCTTGAACTATTTTAGCCTCTAAACCTCTACAACTTCTACTGAAGTTTGGATTTATAAAATCGCTGAACATCTCTAGAATAATTTATTGGAATTGACTGTAAATGAAACAGGAATTTATTTTTAAAAAATTTACTGAGACCTTAAAATCAAGTTTTCAAAGTAGTCCAAATTTTTACTAGCATGTAACCTTCTAAGGGAAAGAATACCTTCTAAGGCAGGCATTCTGATTTTCCTCAGTTGTTGGGATTAAATGTTAACCTCAGTTTTATCGTTTTCATTGTTGTTGTTAGAGTATCATTCGTTGTGATGAAGACGAAGCCCATGTTGCATCTGTATATTGCACTGTTTGTGCCACTCACCTGTGCGCAGACTGTTCCCAGCTGACTCATTCTACAAAGACGCTAGCGAAACACAGGCGCGTACCTCTTGCTGATAAGCCTCACGAGAAGACCATGTGCTCCCAACACCAAGTACATGCTATTGAGTTTGTTTGTTTAGAAGAAGGCTGTCAGGCGAGTCCGCTTATGTGTTGTGTCTGCAAAGAATACGGGAAGCATCAAGGTCATAAGGTACTGCCAAAAATCTGTTTCTAGTTATGCCATGGGGTGGCTTGCATAATGATTTATCTAATTAAAGTATGAAATATTATCAAGAAAGGAGGGTAGATTCTTGATATATCTTTATATGAGTAACTTTATACTGTTCTTTCATTAACCCATTCCATCCCATCTTTCATTATCTGCCATTACAAGAGAAAAAACATTATTTCTAAGACCACAGTAAGTTATTTATATATTAAGATGGACAGTCCCTTTATGTGATGCATTTCTGAACTTCTCACAGCATTGAGTCACCAACCTGGTGCAGTCCAACCACCCATCTTTTTAATAGTTGATAATAGTAAACAGACAAATTTGTGTTTACTTGTGTAATTGCTAGATGCCTATCTTAGTCTCAGCATAAGCTGTTACTACTGATGGCGTTTTAAATTGCAAGATGGTTTTAAATTTTTACTTGCATTTCCTATATATACCTATGCATTTGCACATATACATAGACACACATATATATTATATATGTAGTAAACCAGAAAAGATTATTAAGGAAGATATTTATGATTAATCTTTATGTTGCTTTTAATTCATAGCATTCTGTCTTGGAACCAGTAGCAAACCAGATTCGTGCATCCATTTTAGACATGGCTCACTGTATAAGAACTTTCACAGAAGAAATATCAGATTATTCCAGAAAATTAGTTGGAATTGTTCAGCATATAGAAGGAGGAGAACAAATAGTTGAAGATGGAGTTGGAATGGCCCATACTGAACACGTATGCTTGCTTTTTTTTTTGCCAATAACCAAGATAAGGAATTTCTTTGAAAAGTATACATAGGTTTTATAAGACAAGGCCTTAACTTCTTATCTCTACCAAATCAATATTGAGGCTTAAGACATCAGATAAAAGGGAACTTGTAGTCTGTTACACTGGTTTTAGGCTACTCAAAAATAAGAAGGGAGTAGGGAAAGTTGTATAACTGCTAGTACAGCACTGAAGTACTGTAACAGATTGCATCTGTTCTCAGGTGTTGTGGTACTGTTGAGGCTTTTTTCCCTGGTCATTTTTAGTAAGGTGTGTATACATACGGGTAAGGTGCTTGATTATTGGAGTAATTTCTTGGAGGATGTTATTCTCAGGGTTGATAAGACTTACTGTATAATGAGGGCTTGAACTGTGATGTAGCCAAGCAGATGTGAACATAAGTTAGAAACTGGAATAAAATGAAAAATATTCTTCTGGAATTAACTGGTGTCTTTAATCCTCTGGATCTCCCAACTGCAACATTGTAGGTACCAGGGACTGCAGAGAATGCTCGCTCATGTGTCCGAGCCTACTTTTCAGATCTTCATGAAACCCTTTGTCGTCAGGAGGAGATGGCTCTCAGTGTTGTTGATGCTCACGTGAGAGAGAAGTTGATTTGGCTTAGGCAACAGCAAGAAGACATGACAATCCTCTTGTCACAGGTTTCAACAGCTTGCCTTCATTGTGAGAAGACTTTACAACAGGTAGGTTGGCAAGTGAGCTGTTACATATGACAGAATATGTGGAACTGCAAATTAAGTTTAGGTTACAAAGGAAAAAGTTAGGTGGTACTCTTCATTTATATTTCCTTTACAATGTTAAAACAATAATGATGTAACATGAGATTGAAGTATTAATTACAAGGACATATTAGATAAGGGTAATCAGTATGAAAGCATCAAGTGTTCCAGTTGCTGGAAATCCTGTGGCATGATTCTCTTGTCTGGAATAGTTTCTGGTTATTTGTGAGGTTAGTGGGAAGGAGAGATGAAAATGAAGCAAAAAAAAAAAGACAAGATGTGTGGGAAGGATTTTACAGTTGCAGTTACCAGTATAAATGTTTGAAGATAGTTGTCAAATGAGGCTGATAGGAAAAAGAATATTTTAGGACTGAATAACTTTCTGCAGCACTTGCAATATGGTGAACTCAATATATTAGATATGTGAAGAAACCGGCTATATTAAATTATCTGGTTAGTCTGTTACTCATTTAATTTAGTGGCAGCAACAAGTAAATAGTGTATGTAGTGAGCAGTAAATTGTGTGAGAAATCGCCTCAATAATAGGTTATTTCTACCTTTTTTTTTTTTAGAGTGTCTGATTGCTTAGTCAGATGTACTTTTAGCTATGCAAATGTTTCCATCCTTAATGCGTGTATATTAATCTGTGTTAAGTGTGTTGCTTGTATGCTGCAAAGCAGCAGCTCTACTTCAGCTGCTGGAATGATATATGTATGATATAAATAGTCTTGATATATAACATAACTGTTTCATATAATTTATATTCGTATTCCTACAGGATTAAGAGGGATCAAAAAAAATGTTTTTTAAAACTGCAGGACTACTTAGTATCTATTAGTATCAAGGAAGAATGACAAGGCCTTCCCATTTGTATTGCAATTTTAAATAAATCTATTTTGTAAATGTGAGTTTCTTTAACTAGAGCATTTCTGTTTAAAATGCTTTCTTTCCAGCCATCATATTTACATTCGTTTAGTTATTTTAAGTAATTTACTAAAGGTAAGGCATATTTTTGTTTTCTTTGTCTATTTAGGATGACTGCAGAGTAGTGTTGGCCAAACAGGAAATTACAAGATTGTTAGAGACATTACAGAAACAGCAGCAGCAGTTTACAGAACTTGCGGATCACATACAGCTGGATGCTAGCATACCTGTCACTTTTACAAAGGTATTCTTAATCTCGTTAAAATATAGCTAACTACTTTGACATCCCAACTATAATTTTAAAGAAAGCAGGAATAATGTATATTCATTATGATGCTGTATTTTTTGCAGCAAATTTAGGCAGTCCAGTATCAGTTAGAGAGCCAGAGTGTCTTATCATATGATGATGTCATCAAGTATTTGAGCAACAAAACCACTGCTGTTATAATTAGTGTGAGAAACATTTGTTTGACTGCATCCGTAGCTTTGCTGGAACCTTAGCTGCTTTCTTTTAAATATGTAAGATAGTATTTGTGAGCTCTAGAAACACCTTTCTTTGAAAACATCCCTGATTTGTTTTGCATTCAACTCAGAACAGGAATCTATCTCTTGTTTTTCCATGTCTTTTTGGCTTTTTCATGAGGACAGCATAACTTCTGCAGAATTTTTATTATTTTATTTCCTGAAAATTGCACACCTATTTTTAAACGCAATAATGCTACTATAACTTTCAGGTTATAATATTAAAAATAATGTATTTCTTTCAATTAATTAAATTATAATTTGTCTTATAGTTGCTTTGTATTCATTGGTAGTTTAGACACAGTTAATCTTCTAAGTAGGTTTTTTGTTGCTTTAATTTCATTTCAATGGCACCTGTTCTTTGAAAGAGATTAAATTATTTGGAGTTTGATAATGGTGATCCTTTTCACATAGGAGAGTAAATAAGTTTGAAACTCTAAAGAATAGGAGGTACTTTGATATATGGGTTTTTTTGGATCTGAATGGGTGAAAAATAAATAGGATCGTTGCTGAGATGAAACTGACGGGATTTAATTGTTGCTGTTGAAGCTTTTACTATAAGGAAATGGATGCTTCCATGGGGATTCTGTGGCGATCCTTGCTGATGTCAGAAATTTGATTTCTTCCAGATACTTTGTTTTGTAACTTTAATATATTTGAATTTCCATGTAATAACTGCATTGCCAATGCGACATTTTCACCTCTGCCCCTCCTTTCACTATCCAGCAGAGTTCACAGGGTCAGGAAAGCCTTTTCTGCAAGTCCTCATTGTTCCATGAATGAAGCAGCATTTAAATTTCATAGATGATTAATTGGATTCTGTGTATTCAGAGTTTGCTGATCCTGCCATCTGACAGGACTGAGTCAGAGAGGCATTTTGGATGTCTGGTTTTGCCTTTAGGAGCTGTTAATCTGACTTGGAAAAATTCGATTGTGCATTTCTGAGCACTTGGAAAGGGAATGGTTGCAGCCAGCTAGGCTGTAACAGAAGATCTGTAATAGGTCTTGGCTTGGAGGACCCAGAATTCTTCCAGTGTCTCTCTACACCTCAGCTTTCTTCAGAAAGAAATGGGGCTTCTATTGTTTTTCTCCTGTGACAAATTGGTATTTTTGTGAAATCTTCTGAAGCTTAGTTTCTGAATTTCAAAGGAGCCAAAGCAAATGTCATTTTTCACAAAACCCACAGCAGCCCTGAAAAAGTAAGATGAAAATGAGTACTTCGATCTTTCATTTTTTATGTTTTCTCACTTAAATTTGAGGGGTGGGAGAAGTCCTTTTCACTATTGAAAGTGAGTAAGTTTTGTCTACTTTTTTTGTTTCCTTGGTGATGCAAAAACATGGATAGTGCTATGTCCTCCTCCTAAACCATCAAGGGAAATGCCACTTACAAATCTTTGAGAGCAGGATTTGGAGCATTCCAGGACAAGATGCTGAAAATGTTTCAATAAATATGTTACTATAGAATAATTTATTTCCCCAAATGTTGTTAATAGATTGTTTCCAATGGATCCACCTTTTCCTGTGTATTTATGAGGACTTCACCAAAGAAGATTGACATATCTTCATGTACTTAGCTTGTGGCAAGGAAGTGGCTCCTATCCAGGAGTGTAGTCCTTACTTGAAGAGAGAGACTGCTGGTTTTTCCAGGTCAAATGAGAGCAGTGGCTGTGGCATGTTATATACAGGAATAGCAATTGGACATCCTAAATATTTGTGTGTACATACTAGCGAGAAGGAAAATGATTAAGATGGCAGTACCTGAGATAGTAAAGACTGCTTATCTATCAATGTTGAAGCAAGTATGGGGAACTATTAACCCTTACCAGCACCAAGAGTACCAAGAAAGAAGATGGTAATCTGTCAGAGGGAAAGCACTTAACAGAATCTTTAAACCTATATACAGCTTTTGTCACATCAACAAATTTCTTGAGAGAGAGAAAGGGCAAGGACCAAAAAAAAAAAAAAAGACATCACAGTTGCCGCGTGAGTTTTTCTTCTGCACTTTCTGTACTGACATGTAAGAAAACACCAAGTCTTACTTGAACAGAAGTCACAGGTTACCTGTTTTTAAGTAAGCTATCAAGTTATGCACCTGCCAGAAATGCAGACATGAAGGGGCTTTACTGGCCAGATTTTTTAAATAAAATTTTTGATTAAAGGTGCTGATATAGTTGTTGCAGGAAGATTTTTTTTTTCATGAGTCATTTTCTAGCTGTAAGCAATAGTCAGTTATTTCTGACTTGTACTACAGGTGCTATACATTGTTCTGTGAGTAGGAACTTTTCATTGAATCATAGAATCATTTTGGTTGGAAGAGACTCTCAAGATCATAGAGTCCAGCCATAACCTAACTCTGACACTAAACCATGTCCCTAAGAACCTCATCTACGTGTCTTTTAAACCCCTCCAGGTATGGTGACTCCACCATTTCTCTCGGCAGCCTGTCGCAATGCCTGATGACCCTTTTGGGGAAGAAATTTTTCCTAATATCCAATCTAAACCTCCCCTGGTGCACCTGGAGGCTATTTCCTCTTGCCCTATCACTTGCTACTTGGGAGAAGAGACCAACCGCGCTGTGTTCCAGCTCAAGTGGCTGGGTACCTGAAGCACAACTGTTCTGACTATTAAAGACTGAGGCAAGGAAGGCATTTAGCACCTCAGCCTTTCCCTCATCTTCTGTCACTGTTTCCCCCTCCCCTGCTTCCACCAGAGTGTGGAGATTCTCCTGAGCCCTCCTTTTGTTGCTGATTTATTTATAGAAGCAAGTCCATGACCTGCAAGCTGCTAGACACAACGAGAGTATTTAGGGGAGTTATCACTATGTGCTTTCTCTGTTCCTTACTTTTACATGTACCCACGTTTACCTAGTTTCAGACAACATGCTAGATTAGGTGGACCTTTGATCTGACTCTTAATGCTTAAAATCTTGATGTTGCTGACCTTTGCATTGTGCTATTTGCATATTTTAAAATTTTTTTTAGAAAGTAGTTTCTCAAGGTGTTTTTACTCTCTTTGGAGATTGCAATGGCATAAGGTCATTGAATTAATCTGTATTGAGTATTCTGGAAGTATGCTACTTCATCTGTGACAGAGGGTAGAATTGAGTTACATGTCATAATGCCATATATCCAGGTATATAATGGATCCTGTATATATTTCTCTGTGTGTGTGTATAAGTGTATGTCTCTCAAGTCACATGATGTAGAAGTTTATACATCTGATCACAGTGGTGCATGTTGATCTTGTACCAGGAGAGGCTGTGGCATGTTTGCACTCAATAAATGGCATTTCTAATGCAAGAGGAAATAAAAAGCTGTGTAGAGCAGACACAGGGTTTTGTGTACTGGTTGCTCAGCACAGTGCAGTCCAGATTTTTGCAAGGAAACAAATGTATTGCCACATAGTTCTGATGATGGAAAGTCTGGTATTTCATCAGGGTAGCATTTCTAAGTACTTCAAAATATGTTTCAGAGATACATAGTAATCTTTACCTATGTTGTTTATTTTACTATTTATAGTTAGCTGCTTTATATGAGTTGTACCACTTGATCTCATTGTTAGCATCAGCTTGTTCAATACACGTGTTTGCTTGGTCTAAACTACCAATAGGAAAATTATTCTCTTTCCTTGCCTCTAAGCAAGACTTGTGGACTTTTCTTTGTTTTTCTTCACTATTTCAGATTACTGCTTAATGCTAATAATGTTACTGTCATAATGTGGTAAGGGAGTGGCAGTGGCTTTAGGTGAAGAGGCGTAGCTATAGAGTCTCTAGCAAGAAAATAGTTCTGTAGGTGGGTGCATTAATAACGTGCCGAAACACAGTGGAAAGCTACAAAATCAACAGAGTTCTCTGGTCAGAGAATTCTAACTAATTGTGACAAACAACTCATGTGGCTTGAGCCAATAGTGATGAAAGAATTTGAAATGTTATCAGGTAGAGACATACTAACATGAGACTGGCTGTCTTTCAAAAAGGTGTGTGGTAACTCAGGCAAAAGTTACAGGTTCACTACAGAGATTATTGGATATTTTAGTTTAAATTATCGCCTGAGGTAGTTGATAATTGTGCCTTGTGTTTTTGGAGTCCATCCATTTCACTTTACAAATAGTGACAAGGTAACATAAGGATTTTCTATTTTGAATTGCCTAAACCTGCTTTTTTTTGTGTATGCTCTTTCTTCCAGGACAACAGGGTACATATCGGACCAAAAATGGAAATTCGAGTTGTCACTCTAGGCTTAGATGGAGCTGGCAAAACAACTATTTTGTTTAAGTTAAAGCAAGATGAATTCATGCAGCCAATTCCAACAATAGGTTAGTAAGAACAATTTCATTGTAATGATTTTTTTAAATGTTTGACTTAGCGGTACAATGTTGTTATTTTATATTCATATAGAACAAGAGTATAAAACATAATTATTTTCATTCTAGGTTTTAATGTTGAAACAGTAGAATACAAGAATTTGAAGTTTACTATTTGGGATGTAGGAGGAAAGCACAAATTGAGGCCCTTGTGGAAACATTACTATCTCAATACACAAGGTGAGACTAATATAACTTTTAAACTGCATTTGTCTTCTTTTTGGCTTTGAAATGCAACCTAGATTATGAATAGAAAAATTTTATAACTGCAGAAAATTGTTCATCTAATGAAAAATACAGCTGCCAGATTCATGAGCTAAGACATTTTAATACAGTTGGTCATACTGTCCACTTCATGGTAAAGGTACATTCTCCATAAATCCATCAGACAGTTCATGGAGCCAAATAAAATTAGAATCTCCATTGAACTGGTTCTAGCTGACAACAGACAAGGTGCAGCTTTCCAAAGTTTGCATAGTGAGAAGTAGTACTTGCCAGGTATGAAATTTAAATAGCACTTGAAAACAGTCAGCCTTTAGGAGCCTTTATTTGGCCATGTAAAAAAAAATCTACAAAGTTCTGTAACTTCTGACATAGTATTGCGGTGTAATATCTGGTCATAGACTAGATAGACTAGATTTCTACTGATTTTGAAAACTGATGGAAATGGTGCACATCTTCCTGCCATTCCCTTGGGTTCTGTCGTTGGTCACCAGAGAGAAGAGTTTGGTGCCTGCCCCTGCTTCTCCCCTTGTGAGGAAGCTGTTGACTTTGATGAGGTCTCCTCTCAGTCTCCTCCAGGCTGAACAAACCCAGAGACTTTAGCTGCTCTTGTTAAGGTTTCCCCTCCAAACCCTTCACTAACTTCACAGCCCTCTTCTGGACACTCTCCAGCAGCTTTATATCCTTTTTATCCTGCAGTGCCCAGACCTGCACACAGTGCTCCAGGTGAGGCCGCACCAGTGCAGAGCAGAGCGGGACAATCACCTCCCTGCCCGGCTGGCAATGCTGTGCTGGATGCACCCAGGACACAGTTGCACTCTTGCCTGCCAGGACACACTCTTGGCTCGTGGTCAACTTGCCATTGACCAGAGCCCACAGATCCTTCTCCACAGAGCTGCTCTCCAGCCTCTCGTTCCCCAGTCTTTATGTACAGCCAGGGTTGTTGTGTCCCAGGTGCAAAATCTGGCGCTTGCCCTTGTTGAACTTCATGTGGTTGGTGATTGCCCAGTTCTCCACTTTGTCCAGATCCCTCTGCAGGACCTCACTGCCCTCAAGAGTGTCAGCAGCTCCTCCCAGTTTTGGGTCATCGACAAACTAACTTACTATTCCATTGAGCCCTGAGTCTAAGTCATTTATGAAGACACTGAAGGGTGCCGGCCCTGCAGAACCTCACTAGTCACTGATCGTTGCCAGCCCAACATAACTCTGTTTACTAGAACCCTTTGAGCCCGGCCCATCAGCCAATTGCTCACCCACTGCACTGTTTACCCAGCCATGTGCTGGACATTTTGTCCAGGAGGATGCTGTGACAACCAGTAGCAAAAGCTTTACTGAAATACAAAAAGATCGCATTGACGGGCTTCCCTTGGTCAACTAGGGAGTTCAGAATTACCGGAAGTATTTTGGCATGACAAACATAAGTTTGTACTTCACTTTGTGCATTATTTCAGCCTTCATTGTAAACTTTTAATGTTTCAAATTGTTTATCTTTTCAAACTTTTAAAAATTGTATTTTGGGGTTTCTGTTGTCCTCCTAAAACATTCTGTGTAAGGATCGGTAGCCTGGAATCATGTCTGCCTTGAAGAATTTTATGTTGGAGGGAAAGTCTAAGCAGTTAACCTGGTGCATACCTGCAGGAAGTTTTGTTTAGTTTTGGTGGTGGGTTTTTTTTCATTGCAAAAAACATGAGTTTAAATTCTGTCCTCTAGCTCTGCCTCCCTGACTCTCCAGTCTTTCTGGCATCTTGGTTACTCTCTGTCGTGGACACCAAAATCTGCTGCTGCGGTGTCAAGTCCATGGCAATGCTCCTTGGATTGCATAGTCTGTAGCTGAAGGGAGCTGTGTTGATTTGGCTAAACCTGTAAATTTTACAGCCTGTTAAGGGAAACTAGAATAGTTGTGTGGGAGCTGATTGAGTGTAAATGGATAATGGTTAATGAGAGACTCAATCGACACATAGTAAATCTGATTTTAGACCTAAGTATTTAAAATATTACAGCATTTATGTTAGGCTAGACAAAAAGCTTCAGATTTTTTTTCCCTGTTTTAGGATGAATTCTAGATTTTTGTCAGAAGTGTAGAGGTATGTAAGACATTTCTCAGTCCTCCTGGATTTGAAATTGAAGATATGCACTGCTGGAAAACTTCACATAGAATACTGCTAGAAAAAAAAAATAGAATTGTGGAAGTTGAAAGCTAATTTTACAGAGTTTATATTTGAATGTGTGTTAAACATTTTTCTCTTTCTTTCATAGCGGTGGTGTTTGTCATTGATAGCAGTTACAGAGACAGGGTCAGTGAAGCACACAGTGAACTTGCAAAATTGTTAACAGAGAAGGAATTGCGGGATGCCTTGCTCTTAATCTTTGCTAATAAACAGGTACTTGTGATTTTTTTTTTCTTTCTTTCACTCTGTTACTCTTTTCCTCAGTTTGTGTATCAAGTTCCAGCTTTCTGAACCCTCTGCTATGGGTAGAGACTGGTAATGTGTAAAGGATTAAAAAGTAGATGTTTTCCTTATGTTTAATGCGCATAAAATACATGATGCTACAGTTCTTGTTTTGTGGTAAGAAGGAGAGAAGGCGTAACTTCATTTGGCTTTTGTGTTTGGAAAGCTTTATTATGATCTGCAGCTACAGTCTGAGCCATCAGTTGAAAAAGCTTCAGACATAACACAGAAGAGTAATTGAGTCTTTGTATCTGATTCTGTTGCAGGATGTTGCAGGTGCACTTTCAGTGGAAGAAATCACAGATCTGCTGAGTCTCCACAAGCTCTGCTGTGGCCGTAGCTGGTTTATTCAGGGTTGTGATGCCCGAAGTGGTACAGGACTTTTTGAAGGACTGGACTGGCTTTCAAGGCAGTTAGTAGCTGCTGGTGTCCTGGATGTGGCTTAATTTTACAGCAGCTGCAATTTAAGGTTGTAGTTTACTGTTTTGTGTTGTTTGCACGATTTAGGATGTTGTAGCCAGGTCTGCTGTCTGAAGAGGCGACTTTACTTAAATTGGTGGTTACAGGAAAATATAAGCCTTTATCCTAGATTGGATAATTGGTTTAGTAAACTTGTGGAGTTATAGTGGTTTTGAAATTTTATACGTTTACAAGTAATGGAATGGGCTAGTTACAAGGGTGCCTTGAAATTCTTTTTGGTGAAATTAGGTTGTTCCCATTTAAAATTATTTCCTGATAAGATATGCATTAATATAACTACTATAACAAAGTTACAGTAGTTAATTGGCGTCAGAAAAATTTTGTGTGGTTTAGAAATATTTTCCCAGGAAGCTATTCCAAAATCCATCTCAAGTTGTTAGGACAGCTGTCTCTCTCTATTAGTCAGAAATAAATGGTGCTACTCTTTAATATCTAAAGAATTGATCTAAAGGTGGCATTGAAAATTACATGCAAATACACCACAGAAAGAGAATGTTTCCCTCCATTATTTATTAGCTTCCCTGTTTGTTAACAGAAGGCAGCATAACTGGGCAAAGAAAACTTCAGAATGGGAAACAGTGTTACAGGGCTAGGGGGCTGTGGCATTATTTAGCTAGTTGTTTTCTGGTTGTGGGGATAGAAGTTAGTTTTTTGTTGTTGTTTTTGTTAATTGTAGCACATGCTAAATTATTTATGGACAGACTATAGTGATATTGAGATGAAACTGTTTTGTGCATGCCTGAGGACATTATCGGCCTTTAGAGATTAAGCTTACTCCTCAAGAAGTCAAATAAAGAAAAAAAACTTCTTAAAGAAGTAGTGTGGTGTAATGTCAATCCAGCTGTATACTCTTATGTAGAAGTCGTGCTTCCAGATTAAGGTAGTGGCCTTAAAGTACTAAATAACACAATGTAAGAGCAGTGTACACTAACTATAACTCTTACTTAGAAGAGCAAATGGTAAAATGTGGTATAAACCTTCCATAATTAGATTTTCAAATCTTAGATGTTCCTGCTCTGGCAGGGGGATTGGACTAGATAATCTTTTGAGGTCCCTTCCAGGCGCTAACATTCTGTGATTCTACATGGAACTGTCAACAAAGCCTCCATTTTTGAAGATTACTTGTGCACAAACCTCTAAAATATAGGTGTAGCGCTATTCAAAGACAGTTATGACTTAGTGATATCTCTTTTTCTGCTGCACATGCAACTCAGATAACGATTTTACCTGTCTGGAATGCGCATCACAATCTTCTGACCCCCTCTTTAAGTGCACAGCCATTGCCTGTTGAAGAAGCTGTGCCATGGACCTCTTCATGTTGGTAGAGGAGCTCTGAGGAGCATAGCCAGTAGATAAAAACTGCATATCATCACCTTTCTTACTGGAGCAGAGGTGAATAGGGAGGACCAGACAGTGGAAGTGAGCAGTGTGATTTCACAGATGGGGAGATATTTGTGTCATGCTGAAAAGTGTGTTTACCTGTGTGAGCTCTGAACCTCACATGGCAAAGAAAATGCATCCCATTATCTGTGGCTATGGCTTTTATTGTAATGTTATCAATTTTATTATGTTTTCCCACTACATACCTTAGGTAAAGCCAAGAATGTATAAACAAACAATTTAGTACGTTTGCACCTTTCTTCAAGAAGAAGCAGTTAACTATTTCTCTTAATGACACTTATTTGTAGTTTTCTGTTGTTACTTACATTTTGTGCAAATGTTGTTAAATGCAGTTTCAGTTTTGGCCAATCTGTTGAATAGTAGCAGAAAGAACACTAAGTTTTAGAAGTAGTTAAATGTTTGTGAAATGGGATTCTATGCCAACAAAGGGTGTTTACTCTTTCTTCAGACAACCTGATAAATTTGGAAATAGTTTACAGCAGAATGAAAGGTGTGTTCTTGCACCTACTGAACTAAAAATGGTTCATCCTTCCCGGTCTGTAACTTCTAGCACAACAGAGAGCTGGCTGCTGTGACTTGAGCATCTGCTTAGCCTGTACTGCAGAGCAGTCCCAGACCACAGCTCTGTTTAAGATGAACAAATTCTGCTAAGTACAGTGGATACCTTTTCCTGGAATATTTCTACCAGAGAAGACATGCATTCTTGGAAAAAAAATCCTGGTTCTGTAATTTTATTTTAGCTGGCTTATGCTTCAGTTTTATGTGCCTCTCAGTGTAGTTCTACTTTAAGATGTTCAGGGTGACCAGTTTTGACTTTTTGTATTAGGTTGGTGCAAAAGTAATAGTGATATTGGGCTGTGGATTTTAAATCATTTTAGCTAGGCTTAAACACATCTTTATTAATCAAAATAGGAACCATTACAATCAACACATTTTTGCCCACGAGAAATAAGTTTTTTTTATTCCTGTAGCATAAAAATCTGTGCTTTTAGATTCAACACACTCTTGGAAAGCATTTTCTGCATCCTGCTGGGTGTGGAACCATTTTCTCTGCAAAAAGTGGTTGAGAGGCTTGAAGAAGTGGTATTCGGTTGGCAAGAGGTCAGGGGAATATGGCACACGAGGCAAAACTTTGTAGCCCAATTTGTTCAGCTTTGGAAGCCTTGGTTGCGTGACATGCTGTCGGGTGTTGTCGTGGAGAAGAACTGGGCCCTTCCTGCTGACCAATGCTGCCTGCAGGCATTGCAGTTTTCACTGCAACTCATCGATTTGCTGAGCATCCTTCTCAGATGGAATGGTTTTGCTGAGATTCTGGAAGCTGTAGTGGATCAGACTGGCAGCAGACCACCAAACAGTGACTGTGACCTTTTTTTTGGTGCAAGTTTGGCTTTGGGAAGTGCTTCGGAGGTTCTTCTCAGTCCAGCCACTGAGCTGGTCACTGCCGGCTGTCATATAAAATGCACTTTTTGTCACACATCGCAATCTGGTAGAGACACGGTTTGTTGTTGCTGTGTAGAGTAAGAGAACATGACACTTCAAAAGGGTGATTTTTTTGGTCAGTTCATGAGGCAGCCACTTACTGAGCTTTTTCACCTTTCCAATTTGCTTCAAATGTGCCGCGACCATAGAATGGTCGATGTTGAGTTCTTTGGCAACTTCTCATGCAGCTGTAAGAGGATCAGCTGCGATGATCGCCCTCAGTTGGTCATTGTCAACATCCAATGGCCACCACTATGCTCCTCATCTGCAAGGCTCTCATCTCCATTGTGAAGCCTCTTGACCCACCGCTGCACTTCTCCGTTCATTAGCAGTTCTTGCGACAAATACGTTGTTGATGTTGTGAGTTGTCTCTGCTGCTTTACAGCCCATTTTCAACTCAAATAAGAAAATTGCTTGAATTTGCTTTTTGTCTAATATCATTTCCATAGTTTAAAATAAATATGAAATAAACAGCAAGTAGTAAGTAGTTAACAAAAAAAAAAAGGCAAGAAAAGCACATTATGTATAACCACCACATTTATATGAGAATGTATTCAAACATTAAATGGCAAATTTCAACAATACGAAAACTGCTATTGCTTTTGTACCAACCTCATTGCATTTGAGCACAGAGGAAAAATTCTCACTTGTGCATTATTTTTTACTACAAAGGGTTGCATGTAACACATGGAATGCTACCACAAAAGTGTTTTTAAATGGAATTTATTTTAAATGACTTGAAGTAACTGTGACTGTGTTGCATTTGTCTGTGAACTCTTCAGTGTAAACAGATACACTAAGAGGTTTATTTGTATTATAAATTAATACTACATATAAACTGCTTTAGTTGTAAATCTAAGCTTGTTTCACCAGTTTTACTGAACTTTATTTTTTAGTGTACTAACTTACGCTATATGTAATTGGAATATTTCCTCAACTAGGAACTCATTCAAGCATTACTAACTATGGGGATTATTTGAAAAGCCTGAATAACTTTTCATAGGATTTTGACTTAATTGTGAAATTGAGTAAATACAACATCCTGTGACTGTGTTGTGGCTTTCTATAAAGAATTTCAGCTCAGTATGTCTAGACTAACTGAAAAATCATGTTTTATGACTTTATATGGTGTTACTGTATGCTACCTTCAAATTTATTGTGGAATATGTGGTACATGAGGATTGTATTCTGAAACAGTTTTATTCTGAACTGTTGGATTAGGTGTGGATGTTATGAAAAGATTTCTTGAAAGAAAGTGCTCTTTTAGTGGAAACAATTCATGAGCTGCTGCAATTTGACTTGCCCAGAAAATGAATTCTTTTCAATAAAAGTATCTAAAACTTTGAAAATTAATTTTAATAAACTTGCCTTTTTTGTTAAGTTTATCTCAGAGTAGAGGTGTGCCTCATTTAACTTGCTGCAGAATTTTTCTTACAGATCCCTGAAGGTAACCCTTTATCTCACTGAAGCTTCTTAAGGGTAGCAGCTTTTAAGGAACTGAATTTGATTAGTGTGCATTGCATCTCATTTCCTGGATGAAGTTACCAGAACTGTGATCTCCTGAGTCTTTTATGAGTGCAGTAGTTACATGAGCATAAATGTTAATGTATTTAGACTAGACTTAGCCATTCAACATAGTAACAGAACCGTATCTAGCCCCAGGTTCACAACAGCTTGAGGAGCCACATGTGTGAGCTTTCATTGCAGACTGCATCAGAAACACCTGATGTGAATGGCATCATTTATTTTAAGCTAAGTATTTCAGCAGGAAGGTAGTAATGTTTGGGTAATGTTGAAGCCAGAAGTAGACTCCCTAAGCTAAAACAATGAGAAAGCAAACACTGGGGGGAAAAAAAAGAAAAAAAAAAGTATTATTGGCAATGCCAAACATGTTGCATAGGTCTTCATACACTGGCATTGTAAGAGTTGATTGCGAGTGGAGGAACAAGCCAGGGCGACTCAATGTGAGTGATAACGCATTGTTCAACTTTATTGCCGTTAACGACACCTATTTATACAGGTTACAGTAATTATGCATACTTGTCACCTGCTGATTGGCTTAGATCCAAAGGTTACATTTGCCTGACCCTCCTACTTGCGGTTAGCTGGCCCCGCGAGTTTCGCGCCTCCTCAGCTCCCACCTCCCCAAAGTTGTTTACAATACTTGTCAAGGTCACAGTGCCCTTGCCGATTCTCCTAATGACCAGCAGTTTCCACTGAGGCCTATTGAGGCATTGAGGCCTAGTTATGCTAAGCACCTAAATCATGACAAACCGTTAACTTATCAGAACACAACTCTTATTAGAACAAACATTAGAACAAAACTCTTCTTATAACAAACTCTGGTCGTGCAACTGCTCCATGGATTCATGTCCTTTATCTTTAAGCCACTCCCTAACAGTTGATCATTGCTCTTTGACACAGAAGGTACACAGCCTTTTTTAAAGGACAGAGGTAGATTACATACCTTGTCATAGCAAACAGTATCATAACTTAATCTCATGTTTGATGCATGTACATATGATGGAAGAGTTCTCTCAGGATTTCTGACCTTTTCCTCTGTCAAAGATTTCAATGCTATGAAAAGGTTTAATTAACTATGAAAAATGCAAATGAAACATGAGAAAGATACAAACTATACCATGATCCCCTTTTATAAATGGTATAATGAGACAGGGTGTGGGGTTTTATATTGAGTTTTGCATAGAAGCAGGGGAAGAAAACCAGTAGACATAGTAAGAAACAAGCAGAGGTTTTTATTTTAAAAATACAAAGTTACCAGAAATACAGACATAGGGCACTTCAGGTACATTAAAAATAGTAAAACTGGTGATTGCTCTGTGTGGCAGGTACACTCAACACCACCAGAAACTTACAGACACCATGGTGTCCAATATCAGGCACATGCCCCTTGGTTGACAGACAGGTCCCTTAGCCAATGAAATGCCCCAGTCAAGACACATTTCTAGACCACTGACCACAGATCAGATTTGACCAGAATATAAATGAAGTCCCACTGGTGACTTCCTCAAAGCAGCAGGTCTGCCGCTGGGGACTTCCCCCATAGGATGGGACACCACCTAAGGAAACACCTCAGGGTTGAGCACATTGTGAATCATCACAAAGTTTGAGGCTCCTTGGAGGCTCCTCCTCTTGAACCTGCTGTTTACTAAATATTTGTCAGAGCCTAAAGCAATTTTGATTGAGAACACATTTGATTATTGGTTAATCAACAGTTACACAATTTTGGTCAGAAAGAAAAATAAAATCCCCTTTGAGTTTGCCATCTGCCTAATTTGATTTTAGTGTGCCTCTGAAACACTCTGTCCTGGCACTTCTGAAAAACATTTCTGTTCTTTCGAGGTCCTTTTTGGGTCCTACCATGTGGAGTTTTTTCTGCTTAAGGCTGGAACCTTCGAATCCTTGCTTACTTCACTGTGATATTAATGATGCTGATATCCTCATAGGGTTTGTCCGTTTTGGGATTGACTTTTACATTCGAGATTCTTTGAACAACTTCCATTCCTTTAGTCACCCGTCCAAACACACTGTGCTTGTTGTCCAGCCATGGCTGTTTGAAGGCACAGGAGAAGAAAAGGGAAAACAAAAGAAAAAGCAACTTATTAAAATAGAAAGCAGCCTCTAGGTTAGGTACCAAACCAGAAAGAGACTGATGTAGAGTAAGCATGGATACATTTTGTATGTTCAGACTATGAAACTTAACACCATATAAATACTAGCATGTCAATAACTATTAGAGTATGGCTAATACATGTTCATATTCATTTAAACTCACTTTTTCAATTCTTTTCTTAAAGTACTACAGGGGTCAAGTTCTAGCAATGCAGTAGAATTTCATAATTTATGTTCAAGTGTATTCTCAGTTCACAGAAATGCTGTTTCTGTCTCTATCTCATGGTGTTTTCACAGCTGAACTTCTAAGTGCCAGTCCAGAATACTATTTAATTCAAAGTAATATACAGTATGCCCAATTAACAACCTGAATACAGGCACTGATACAACGTAGTAAGCTTCAAAATTATGGCAGATGAGTGCTTTCTAAAAAAAAGGTACATGATTTTGAAATAAGTGCTCTAAGAATGCAGTGTCTACAAGTGTTACCTCTAAGGATTTGGTTTTTATTTGCTAAATTCATATAGCAGTGTTTATTTTTTTTACTCTGAAATGGTACACAGATCAAAGGAAACCTGAACACTGGCCTCTTTGCATAGCTATAATTAGGCAATATTAAGGAATCATCCTGGCACCATATCCAAAAATTTCAAACAATCTAAGCAATAGCTAAATTTCCATCATGTTTAAACCAGTATATTAATACAAAATACTCTAGTAATACACAATTAAAATGCATCTGATTTACTAAGAATTTGATATTGCCCTTACTCCAATTAAAGGCAAAAGGCCTCTTGATCACAACTGACAAAAATACTTTTCTGTTTCTTCAAAGACTGTTTCAGTGAAGCCTACACAACATACATAGTTGTGTGCAGTGTTTATTTGCAAAATAACAAGAAAATATTATTTAGACAGTGCTGTGTTCCTTTTTTCACCAGAGGAAAAAAACAATATTTTGCTATCTAAGTTACCATCTCAAGCCTTAAATTGAGCTTTTAATATTACTCACAGTTGGAACTACTGTTATAAAAAACTGGGATCCATTGGTATTTGGTCCTGCGTTAGCCATGCTGAGCGTGTATGGTCTGTCATGTCGTAAAGTTGAATGAAACTCATCTTCAAATTCTCCTCCCCAAATACTTTCACCGCCCATTCCTGTACCAGTTGGGTCACCAGTCTGAATCATGAAACCCTGCACAGAAATTAAGTTTTATTATGTCATCACATAGAATAAATAAGCAAAAACGTGTTATACCAGGTGGCATTTCTTCAAACATTTCAACAAAATGTGTTAAAAGAAGCTCTTATCCACACCATTTAAGTGATAATGGAGTACCTGTGAAGAAACAAGCTTACTCATGGTTCCTACTAGTGAGGGACAGAAACCTGATTATCTGTACCTCCTGCAACCACTTAGGCTCTATCAACTTGACTCTGGTGCAAGAGAAATAAGGCAGCTTCAAAGAAATGCCTTCTGACATAAAATGAAGTCTTAGTTCAAGCAGGATTGCTGAATCGATCTTTCTCTCAGTTTCAGATTTCTTCCACTTTGTCAGTTCCAGAACAACTATTAAACAACTTCAAGTAAATTATAAAGCTGTTAAAAGCCTCAGAGTTGTTCAGACTTTACAGAGAATTCTGAAGCCATTACGAAAATTCCTTGTGCAAAAGGGAAAGGAAAGGATTAACAAAGAGGACCAACCACAAAGCTACATTATCTAAAACAACAAAAAAAAATAGTTCTGTACATGTTACCTTGATGATACGGTGAAATATGTGTCCATTGTAATAACCATTTCTGCTGTGCACACAGAAGTTTTCCACTGTTTTGGGGCACCTAAAATTGTGTAGCAGAAAACACAAGCTACAATAAATACTTAATTGTATGGTGGCAAGGCTGTAAACATTTCAGCTGAGATCAAGATCCTGTTGTAATGAGCAGTGTTTCAGCACACTGTAGAAAGAGCTTTCAACAAGTAAGGAAAAAAAGAAAAAAATCCCCACCTCCTCAAAGCCAGAGATAAAAACAAAAAAACCTTGAGAGTTGCACAGTTACACAGAAAGGCAGCAGCAATGTTGATAACGCCACAGTATTTTAGCTATTGCTGAGCAGTGCTCACACAGCGTGAAGGCCTTTTCTACTTCGCACCCCACCCACCAGCGAGGAGGCTGAGGTGCACAAGGGGTTGAGAGGGGACATAGCTGGGACAGCTGACCCCAACTAATGCCAGGGATATTCCATACCAAATGATGTCAAGCTCAGTAATGAAAGCTGGCGGAAAAAGAAGGAATGGGGGAACATTCTCAGGGATGGCATTTGTCTTTCCAAGTCACCACTACATGTGATGGAGCCCTGCTGTCCTGCTGAACACCCAGGGGAAGTGTGAATGAATCCCTTGTTTTGCTTTGCTTTGTGTGCGGCTTTTGCTTTGCCTGTTAAACTGCCTTTATCTCAACCCATGAGTTTTCTCATTTTTACTCTTCTGAGTCTCCCATCCCACAGAGGGGGAGCAAGTGAGTGGCTGTGTGGTGCTTAGTTGCCAGCCAGGGTTAGACCATGAGTCAGGAACCAAATATATTTCCTCAAAGCCTAGTCCAAGGCACCACTCTTTAGATGTTCCTTCTCCAGCCTTCTACTTAAACTGTTGGTTTACAAAATCAATTAAGGAGTGTATGCTGCATAAGCAGAGAGTTGTTCACTCCTTTACTGCTACAATTCTATTCAGTTGTATATGTAAGGAGTCCAGTCTTGCAAACAACAAGTAACATCTAAAAATACAACGTTACAGAACTTGCATTCAGCAGAGTCAGTTATCCTCCTCTGAAACTACTCACAAACATTGTTTGGAAGCAGGGTGAAGAGGCAAAATATTACTTCTGATGGAATAAAAAGAGGAAAAAACAACCAACCAACCTTCCACTTCTGTGACTTGATTTTTTACTTCTGAGAGATTTGCTACCAGGGTGAAAATTCTTTGCAATAGCTCCTTCACTAGTTTTAGATAACTGATCAGTAGCCAGAGTAGATCTACATTGACACGTTTATGCAGTAACACACATTTTCCCAGCAAATGAGAAAACAGCCAAGTGGAGTCCACAGCTGTAGAGTTCAGCGGTGACAAGGAACATTAGCTTGGGCTTAGTGATATTCTAAACTGAGTCAGAAAGAAAGTGCCAGTGGACTAAGTAATGGAACAGACAAGATTATAGTCTGAGCAGTACACAGTCATTCACAACTTGATTCCATGAGCACATGGCCAAAGATTTAAAGGCCATACAATGCCACATCCTATATGCTCTTCTTTAATTTTTTAATCACATTCATCTTCAAAAAAAATTTAAATTCAAAGCTAAGCTGGCTGGAAATACTAGAACAAAAAAGGACAAACCTAACAATAACCAAGCCTGACAACAATGTATTTAATTGAAAACTGCATACAAAACACTGCAGTGAAGCACCTAGCAATACTATCCCTGCAAACTTAGTGACACACTGACATGAGAATTAAAAAAAAAAAAAAGTCAGATAACATGTAGCTTGGCCTGTCACTTACTAATAAGGGCTGTACCATTACTTCAACCAATGTGCTAAAATTCCAGAAACTAGGGCCTGATGCAAGGAGACACTGGTGAAAAACTGGCAGCCCTACAGGGTAGAACTGAAGTTGTATTGCCTTACCTATGTTTATGATACAACGGGAACTTGTGTTCAGAGAAGCATGGACTACACTTACACCGTTTAAGTTCAAATGTATAGCGATATTAAGATATATAATAATAAACAGATCTGTTTCATAATAAAATGTTTGCATATATTAGCATCACAAAGAAGAGATTCTGACACAATAACTTTAGCAACTGTTATGCATAAAACTCTTCCAATTATATGTCTGGTTTTGGATATACACAGCACTAATATTATATGCTGGTACAAACTTCATGTTGCACTTGAAGGAGCTGCAATAACATCAAATGTAGTACAATGGCCACATTTGGAAGTTGCAAACTGCACTATTTCTCTGGCTTCCACAGTCCTACTGTCAACATCATCATTCTCTTTCATGACAGAATCGAACAGCACTGACTTACAATAATATGTAGCATACACAGAATCACGCAACCTATTCACATACGCTGTTTAGAGAAAGAATAAAAGCTAAGAAAGGAATAACCTCCCTGAACCTGTAATTAAGTAAAAGTAAAAATAATTTTTTAAAAATAATAAAATAATAATAAAAAACAGACTTGTGCCCACAACTGTTCCTTATATCTATTTTGCCCTATTTTATTTGTGTTTGTAAAGAGTCACAGTCCTAGCTTGATGTATTAAGAAACTGTTGGGAAAAATAGACAGTAGAAAAAGGGGAAGAAGAGAACTATTCCTAACTTTAAATACAAGTCTTGAACACTGCTACCATAAAGTGTAGAAGAAAGTAAAAACTAAAGAACAGAAAAAAAAACTACTAAATACATACTCAACAGGAAAAAGCTTGACATGAATATCTCCCATGCTTGTGTGGATGATGGCACTGTCTGAAACTCTTTTGGGACCTTCTGCTTGAGTAGCTGCCATGACCTCTTCTTTAGAAGGTTTCTCATTAAATACATCTCTGTCAGAATCTGCACTCTTTGTATCTTCTGGTTCACGTTTAGTAAACTAAGAACAAAAGAACAGAAGGCTGTTAGGTTTTTCTCTTTCCCCCTCTCCTTATCTTACACACTGGTGTCAATATGATTATTCAAACTGTGAAACACTAATAGATTTAAAATATAGGAAGAGAATTCATAGACAGTCTGTTCTTGCATTTCAGTGTCGTGCATTACCAGTCACGAATTCCAGTACAGCTATGTGCAAATCCAAGTAACTTTTTTATAACTGTTAAATTAAACTTCTCCCTCTCTTTAACAGAAAGCCCACAGTAGCTCAGCATCTTTTCTTTTAAAAAAAACAGTGGAGAATATCAATGTGTACTGTCACATTCAGACTAAACCAGCAGGTTTCATCATAAAACTTTTAGTTTCACTACAAAGGAAAACTTAATCCTCTTATTCCAATACCACATTAATGTAAGACTATAGAAAACCATCAAACTTAACTGAAAACAAGGAAAAAACCTCAGAAATGTAGTTTTAGAGTACTCATAGCAAAAACATAGAATAAATATACGAGTACAGAAGCATCTGCTTAAGTGAGTAGTACACTTACTTGTCAAATGACGATCACTAATCTCTCTACATGCATATAGCCATGTTTTCTCTAACAGTGAGTAAAGTTTTAGATTTTGCCTAACTTCTCCTCCTCACTTGTCCTATCGTTCAGAGTAGTATATTCCCTTACGTACTACACACTAACCACACAAAGCTTTAGAAAATATACCATCTTGGTCCAACAAAAAACATGATCAAATTCAGACAGACTGATCTCTAACCACTATGGTGATCACATCCCAACTGACTACTAACTGCTCTGGAACTACTTGTCTGTTTGGCTTATTCACTGCATCTCACCTAAAATCTAAATTGTGAACAGGAAGATGACTCTTTGTCTTAGCTAGTTGCCCAGAACGTCCTTGATGCTACTGAGTCCTGATGCTGCTCTGAATTTAACTTTTTTAATTACATAATGAAGGAACGCCTCTGGAAAGTTGTGTTTGAAAATATTCAGGACAAAAAGCACTGGAAAGGTGCAAGGAGAAAAGTAAAAATAATATAGAAAAAAACATCAGTACATGCATGGAGTTATTTAAATAGAAACTACACTCACCATGTAAAACCTATTTTTTTTAAAAGCTGTGCAGATTACTGTTGGATCTGCCTGGATATTCTGGAGAACAGGATTTTCAGATGCCTTCATCTCTATAGTGATGGCAGCACGATGTTTTTTTGCTACTCCTTGGAACAAAGCTAGTTGCATCACTCTGATGTTTTCTTGTTTTCCCAAGATACGAATACACCTGAAGTACAAGATATAAAAAGGCATAACTATTGTTAGCTGCTCACAGTCAGAGATTATCTCCTTTCTGCCTGGAAGACCCAAAACAAAACTCCCAAAACCCTCTCAAATAACTAGTTTTTTTTTTACGATGCTTCTCTATTCAAACTTGCTATGTGATTTACTAGTCAGCCTCCATATGCAATAAAAACCCGATTGCATGATCCACGTTTATGTTATCACACACAATTAGCCAGAGATTACACCTTTTTAATACAAATATGCTTGCCATATTTTCTCATTGTTTTACGAAGCTTTAAACTGCAACAACTCATTATGAATCACAGCATTATCTTATCTACAGTCTAATGTAAGGCTCCCAAATAACAACAAAATAAGATTAGAGACCCCCACAGCCATACCAAGTTTTAAATATACTATAAACTTCTCTGAATATAGGCTTTGAAATAAGAATATTTATCTCAAAGTGTGTCACTGGAACGTACCTGTTAGTCTCTACATTTATGACCTTAATGCCCAACATTGTTCCATAGAGAACGAAGTGTCCAGTTTCATCAAAAATAATATTGATTAATCTTACTGCATCCACTTTCTCCAGCTCACGTTCAACTGCCATACGTCGGCCAAACTCCATGTCTGGTAGTTGCTGTCTCATCTGCTGAAGTTCAGTAAACATCTACAGAAAAACAGAAAAAAAACCCCATTTTTATATAAACATATTTTACATCATTGATGCAGCAAAACACTGATCCACATGCTTAGAAAATTCAGAATTCAAATGAGATTACTCTACACAAACTTAACTGAAGAATTAAAATAAATACAAATACTCCCTTTATTTTAATGAACCAATAGGCATGTTGTAGTACTAGCCTTAAGCAAAGACAGAAAAGTATGTAGCCATCTAACAAATTTCTTAAAAGATGACAAGTATAATTCGCTATCATTATGTTATTTTAAATGGACATTTTGCAGAATTGCTTCCTAGTAAAAAGAAATCTAGCAGTACAAAAACACAAATGAAAAGTGACATCTCTGTTTCACCGCATAACTAACATAAATTGGTAATTAATTTTGTGGCAAAGCTATACAAGAGGCAAGGAAGGGAACAAAGAAAAATTTTCTGCAAGAAAAATACAGCAACGAGGCTCAACTTTAGAAAAAAATGATAACTTAGGTGAATGTGCTGGTAAAGAAATTCAAATACGTAGAGAAAACACCTCATAAAAAGATAAGCAAGACCATACTTACACTCAGAGATTCATCAAAGACTCTCATGAGCTTCCCTGTCAAAAAACGGAAAATTCTAACTTTTCTGTCAGACCCAAGAGTCGCCATTTTCTTGCCATCAGGTGAAAAACTTATACTGGATGGGTAAGCCTTGCATTTAGCAAATTCATACAGATCAGTATCTGTTTTATACTCCCAATTCACGTTCTTGGGAAATTTATATTCATGAGAAGTTCCAGTCCAGTACTCGATCATTCCAGATTTGTCAGCAGACACTACTACTTTGTAGACAGGGTTCAATCGTATCTGAGTAAGAGAGGACGTGTGGAGTTTATCAAAAACATGAAGTGGCTGGTTATTCCCTCGTCCATCATATATGAATATTTTTCCTGTGCTCTTCTCAGATGTGGCAACAGAAGATATGGCATCTCCAGGGCAATATACCCATTCACATTGGCCAGGGTGGTAGCTGCAACAGAGTGGAAGGACAAAAAAAAAAAAAAAAGGACTGATGTTACTTAGATAAGGATTGAGTCATGCTATGAACTTGAAATCAAATATCAGAAGCAAATTTTGAACTTCATTTACTAGTCTTACTAATATCTGTCTTGCCAAAATTCAGGGTTATAACCAAGCTTTTCCAAGCAACACAATTCAGTGGATGGCTTGGCCAATTTCTGTTGCTCCCATATTGTTTTATAAAGAGGGTCTGATAGAAAGCAAAGGTAGAAGGCAGCTATAAAAGAATAAGGGTGGAAATCCAGCTAAATCACACCAGTGGCATTAACGATTCCTATTCAACTTCTGCAATTCAATAGCATTTCTCTTCCATATGTTACATGATTAATGCTTCAGTGGAAATGAAGAAAACTGCACCTTTGCCATGTAGTTACAGAAAAGTTTAGCTAAGTCTTGCAAAAAAAAAGAAAAATCTAAGTAAAATCAAGACAATCATCCTATATTCAATAAGTGTTCTGAATGCATTTAAGAAGGAACCCATTTGCTACTACCAAAACCATACTCTACAGGTAAAACAAGCCAGAGATATGGACAATAACATAAATTATGGCAGTTTTTTAAAAAAGTCTGTAACCAAAGATTTTGAGAACCAGAACTCAGGAACTAAATGTCAGACCACAAAGAAATCATAAAATCCTAGAATACCAGGTTGGGAGGGTCCTCAAAGATCAGCTGGTCCAACCTTTCTTGGCAAAACCACAATCTAGACAAGATGGCCCAGCACCCTGTTGAGCTGAATCTTAAAAGTGCCCAGTGTTGATGAATCCACCACTTCACTGGGGAAACCACTCCAATGGCAGTCTCCACAGGAAACTCTTTTATAGTATCCTTTCAGAAATCAAACTAACAGATACTGAAGATTAACAAATGACAAGACACTAATTATTTGGATTTTCGATGCTTGTCTGGTAAAGATTCTCATAAAGAGAAACACAACCAGAAGCTTGTCTCAGATTCACTAGAGAGAATAGGATCAAATAAATACATAAATAACAAACATGATGTCCCATTGATCTACACACATCATTATCCAAAGTTTCTGCAGAAATAGCCATCCTTCTCCAGATCATTGATGGAAGCATAAGGCATGGCGATTTGCCAATCACCACACTATATGGATTAGTTAGAACTGAAAGGATATGAAGTATTTGAGACAACGCTAATCAACCCTGCTATATACTGGCATATACCTGTCAAAGCAAGCAACGCAAGATTACAAGAGCTGAAAAGATCACATGGAACTTAGGATGCTACATCAACAACTGCAAGCCTGAGCAAACAGCCATGCAAAAATCTCAGGCAGGTCAGAGACCATCTGCTCAATAAACAGTAAGGCAGAAGATCGAGCCACAACCACAAAGCTTTAAAGGACTGTTTAGGACAATGCTTATATTACAGCTGTATGCTGTTCTCCATTAAAGAGTTCACTACAGGAAAAACTCAATTTATGGGGAGAGGAAAGTCTTGATTACTGAGGCTGAAAAAGATTTATTTAAAGATAAACCAGGAAACATAGTAAAGAAAAATGTTACAGGTAGCATCTTCAGGGTATTCCTGAAGCAAAATAGATTTAAATTCTACCTCAGTTTTCTCTGAATTCTCAAACAGAAAATACATCTTCTATTGTAACATCAAATTCAATTTTTCTTAATATTATTAAATCTTTTTCATACTACAATTTTACCACTTTCGTAGTGACAATACAGGGCTGCTAAGTCGAAAAGACCAGTTAAAACAAAATAGTAAGGTTAACTAGAATTTTTCCACAGCAGACAGCCAAGAGGGAATAAATTCCTATAGGTTAAATACATTATCTGGAAGAGGATACTAAAACTGTAACCAGCAAAGCACGTCACATAAGCTTTTATATAGGTATCTGAAAAGCTCTTTTTTTTTTTTGAACTTATGCTTCTACTCAGTTTCAGAACTAAACAACAAATAGCGGACTATGAGGAATCAGTTTTCCAGTTCTAAAAGGCTTGTGGAAACATCAGTACCTCTACTACTCTTGGTACAGCATTCATTGAACCTCCAATCCTCCAAACTCACCCTTGCAACAGCGTGGGGCTTGTTTTCCTCTAGTATTGTTATAATTCAAATAACATGCATTCCCATTTCTCCCACATTCTTTAGCTACATACTGTATAACTACAGAAATCCTACAACAGCAAGACTAAGAAAAACAACATTCTTTATAACAGAAGGAGGAAATTTCTATCCCTATGACAACAAATAAGACAACACATATAGGCCAAATTCCTTCTTTACTGGAAATATTAGTTGGCTATGATTCTTACATTCAGTTCCAAACAAGAGAAAAAAAAATGTCTAGCTAAGTATTTTGAGAAACACCACATCTTTGTGCATAATATTTTACACTGAGGGAAGGCACAGACCTACTACATTCACATACTGGGCATATAGTCATAAATTTTTCTATTCAGTCAGGCAGACCACAGCCACTGGATGCACTTCAGATAATGCCATTTACTCAGCTTCATCTGACTGGGGGGAAAAAAAACCTCAAAACACACAAATTATTGATTTACCTCTTAGCAAAATAACCCCCATTTATAATCCCAAACAAACATTTTCAAGAACTATGTAACTTACCCAAGTTTCAGCATGTTGATCATATCAAAGTTGACTACATCAAACACTTTCATTGCTTTGTCATCTCCAACTGAACAGAATAATGCCCCCTCTGAACTAACAGCAATACTCTCAATAACACCTATTAAAAAAAGTTAACATACTATTAGGACACAAGAAAGGGACATCCTTCATTTCAATATTCCACAGGAAAAACGTAAAGAGGTTTAAACCTGTTTCTCAGCTGTTTCTTCACCTTTTAGACTTAAAAACCTATCTGACTTTCATAACAAAAAACGCCAAAAAACTCACAAAACAACAGTTTGTATCCTATCACTGGTCACAATCAGGTACATTATACTGAACTACTTACCATATACTTAAATGAAAGATTATAATGTCAATTATTTTCATTTAAAATGTTCATTTAAATAAATCTAGAACAATATCAAGATATGTTAAAAAAATGTGCTCTTCAGCTTGCACCTCTCAAGAGAGAAAAAGCAGAACTCTACAGACTATTACAGTCCTGCTATTAGCACACATGATACTCAAAATTACTCCACAATATCTATTTTTGCTTGGTAGTCTTTGTTCTCACATTTTATTTCTGTATATAATGAAAAGCTGATAGTTAAGATTGAGAGCCCACCATAACATCTTTTCAAAGTCTAAGAAGAAACAGTACTTCTACTATATATTATTAAATATTTTTCTAACAGTCTGCATCTCAAACTGTATTTTTCCCCAGGAGGCATGTGATCACTTCTAATAGCAATGAGAAGGCCATTTTCCGTCCAGCCTGTTTAACGCTTAGCATAATACGGAAGAGCTATGTGTACCTACCAACTTTGAAAATTGAGTTAAAATTATTAATTGTTAATTGGAATTCAGCTGATAGTCATGACAATGATGCAGAATTTACTCTACAGTTGTAATAATACAAGATGAAAATTACAATTTTTTTAGACACTGCAGGAGGTAGGGAGAACATCAGGGATTAAGATAACTACTTAGAGTACCATTTTCTTAACTTCTCTGAATTTTATGAATGCTGTTATGCACATTGTTCACTTATTTTTAAATAGACAGCTTTTTAATGTCCTTGACATTCTCCCCACAGGATGGGCACAAAGTAATGCAAAGGATGTAGAGGATCTGTGCAGGAGGCGTCCCACGTATTTTATTTTCACCCTAACCCTCCTGCAGTTCCAGAACAAAATGTAACAGGGCAGGGGAATAAAGAAAGACAGGCAGGCATCATGTAATCCCTAACTGCAGTAAATTAATCCCAGAATCCCTCTTCACTTTATTTGTACTCTCTATTCAAATGCTTAAGAGCAAGGGTGAAGAAACAGTGAGGTCCTTTATAGAAAAAAAAAAAAAGCAACTTCTCACCCAGGTGACTCCGGAAGTGTTTAACAAACTCAATCCCTTCTTCTATTTTTTTCCAGAATTTTACATGCCCATCATGACTGGCTGTTATGATAAAATCTGTCCTACAATTACAAAAGAAAAACAAGAAACAAAGAAACAAAAAGTTACACATATTATAGACTTTCACACCGCTCCGAGGCAGTAATTTTCACTATCCTTAGTGCTGTGTAAAGAATTACCTTTAAACAAATTACTGTGACAATCTGTCTGAATGGGTACTACGACTCCTGGAAAAGTAAACAAGTATTTCCGTGCACTCTGGATTAATTTACAAAAAGCCAACGGCCTGAATTGAATAAATATATAATACTATCTCACTTGACTACATAAATTTTACTTCTATTTTAGTTTTGCTTTCACAATAGGCGCTATTTACTAATGTACGTGTGTGCATATACACATAAAAAAGAGAAGAAAGCTATCTCCTAAATCTGAGCAGTTCTGCTGAATCACATTTTGTTCAGATGCAGTCAGTTGCTCATATTCCTGTATATACTGCCCACTCCGATAAGTATAGTAAGACTTTCTTTCATTCTATTTAAACAACAGTTATCTTCACAGTAAGCCCTTTTCTTTGCACTTAGTTTTGTTTGAGTTTTTTTAATTAGAATAACACTTCTAGACTCAGTCTTCCCATTACTGAAGTTCTACAATGAAAACTTTCTAGCATATACAAAAATACATCTCTGACAACGAGATATGGTGAAAAAAAAAAGAAGACACTTACTTAGTACATGCTACATGTGTAATGACATCTCTGTGCATGTAACTGCGTTCATACATCGAAGCACATGGTAGATTTTCAAGATAAACGTGTTCAAATTCAAGGACTAAACAGAATAAAAAAAAATCAGGAAATTATTTTTCATAAAGGTACATCTGGCTTCTCTTCTCCCTTGAATAGCTTACTCCCATTGTAGTCAAGAATACACTAATATTTTCTGCAAAGATAATAAAAGGGAATTCTGCTGTGGCTTTCTACTCAGACTGATAAATTGGAGCCACTCAAACTCCATTTTAAGACACACAGATGCCCCGTTTAAAGTAACTATTACCTTAGCTGTCTGAATGTAATAAGAAAAAATTCAGTATCACAATTTTTAAGTTACTGCCAGAAAGCAGATTATCTGCACCTGATTTTCTTCCAAAACCAAACATATTCCTGACACTGTTGTTAAGAGATTTGAGGTGCCACACAAGTATTGCAGCTTAAATTCTAAGTGCTAGCACCTACCTATTTCACTGTTTAACTAGTCCAACTAAAATAATCTGATTTTCTACTTTTGTCTCCAATGTTTACATCCTAACTGTTGACACCTGTGCAACGGTATTTGTTACTGAACCAGCAGGTTTGCATCTGTTGAACGTCTTTAAACCTGCATTTACTTTACAACCGATGCTCAGAGAGCTGTGAGTTGCCGCACACATCATGTATCAAAACACAACCTAGAGGCTCCTCCACCTTAGGGCAGAGCCCTAGAAGCCATTTCGTTCCACATTTGTGGGCAGCACGGTCTCAGGGTCTCAGCGCTGCCGGCACTACCAAGCAGGGCCTCTTTGCCTGAGGGCATCTCCCAGATTAAGCAGAAATAGGGCGTCCATGACCTGTAATTCTGCACCCAAGAGGTCCCTCCACAGCCCGGCCGTTCTACGTACGAGCCGCTGCTTCAGGCAAAGAGCTCCGCCCGCCCGCCCGTCCTGGGGCACGGGGAACCGCCCGAGGGCGACCCAGCTGCCCGGCGCCCCCACCTCGTGGTGGGGGCCGCGCTCCTGGCGGGGCCTGCGGCCGAGCAGCGACCCCAGCGCTCCAGACCGGGCCCGGGGTAGCGCCCGCAGAGAAAGAGCAGGCAACCGAAGGCTCCGCTCCTCCCGTTACCTCTCCTCTTCTTCGCTTGCGCGGCCTCCCCCGGGAGCGGTCCGACCCAGCGTTCCTCCTCATCCCCCTCGTCCGCCGCTGCCTCGGGCTCCCGCCGCTTGCGCTCCAACTCCGAGGCCGCCATACTGCGCAACGTCACTTTCTCGCGCTTCCCCTTCCCCAGCTCTCGCCACACCCTGCGCCGGGCGCCCTGAAAGTGACGCCTCGGGGCGCAGCCAATAGTTGCGGAGCGCGCGCAGAGCGGACTGAGCGCTGTGGGCGCGGAGCGCTGAGGGCCGAGAGGAGACACCATGGTAACGGGCGCGGGTCGGGCGTCACTGGCCCGGGGGGCCCGGGCTGCGGCGGGCGGGCAGGCGGAGCCGCTTTTCCGCCCAGGAGCCCCGGCCGGGCTGGCGGCCGGTGAGGCCGCCGGGAGGGAAGGAAGGAAAGAAAGAAAGATGCGGGCGGGCCGCGGGAGCGCTGCCTGTGGGATCAGCCCCTTTCCCGTGTCCTCCCCTCGGGGCTGCGGTGCTGGGGCCTGTGCTAGGGCCGATGGGAGCTTCCCGCCTGGTGTCTTTTGTGCCGTTGTTTGTATCTTGCCCTTTTAAAAAATATTTTTTAAGTTACTCTCTTTAGAAGTCCCGGCTTTCTGACTTTTCCCATCAGTTTTCCCTGGGCTGCTCTTACTTTCTCATCTCAATTTTCCTTTCGTAGTTGGTCCTTTTGTAGTTGTTGACATGAAACATTTCCCTTATTTGCTTGGCTGGCATAAAGCCCACAACGCACACTTGTCCCTGTGTCTATTTTTTACCTAATTTTGGAGTTCTAAAATGAGGTGAGAAAGAACGTGTTGAAACACACCAAGAAAGTATTTGGTTTTCAGGCATGGTGTACAAATAGAAGCCTAATTTTACATACAGAAACAGATAAAACTGCAAGCTACAAAGAGAAAAATCTGAACATGATACTTTGACGTATATACTTTGAGAGGTAATTAATGGCACAATATTAGGGACCACAAGTCAGTTTGGCTTGTGCTACTGGGGCCTGTAGTATCTGTTTGTAATATGTATGTTGTGTAAAATCGAGCACGGAAATTTTGATGGTCAACAATAATAAAATCACTATAATAATTTAAACTTTTTTTCTATTCCTTAGGTATGTGCTCAAAGGTTTATTTCATATCATGTGTTCATGTGGACAGATTGTATTATTGTGGGTGGACACAGGAGAACAGGACTTTTTATTCCACTCAAAGATCCCTTTCAAATTTCCAAAGGTGTTTTGTTTCAGGCCCTCTTAGTTCTGCTGCTGCTGAGCCTAGTTGCCATGATGAAAATTCCCTGTTCAGGCTTTTTCTTTGTTTGTCTCCTTGACAGTTTTTGGTCTGAGAAAAAAAAAGTACATTGCATCTCAAGACTGTTTAATTTCTTTATTAGCCTTCTGTGGGAGACTACGCTGGAGGCATTTCAGACATCGTAATAAATTATGTGAAATAGTTCTCTTTTAAGTAGTGGAGCCATTCCAAGACTCCTAAGAAGACAGTAATTTTCCTTTGCAAAAAATGAACTGTGCCTGTTAGACCTTATCAGATTATGGCAACCCAGATTTTCTAGTGTTCTGTTTTTAATTACAGATGCAACAACTTTGCCAGGATGGCTTAGCAGAAGTATTGCTACCTTTCAGTTCTCTAGAGTACTTGCAGTCTCTAGTGAGACATTCTGATTTTTTTCTTAGCCACTCTGCTATGGTATACTTGAACTTTGGAGGTACTGGTTAAATATTTAATTCCCTTTAAATTATTTGGATTTTCATAATAAGTTTCTCTGATGCTGTGTTTTCTGAAGGTGAACAAAAGGTTGAGTTAGGAATTTGTGCATCATCAAGAAGGCAGAGATGTTTATTTCTTCTTAAGACCTTAATATTTTTTAATATCGCTTTTAAATCTCTACTTATTTGGTGAACTTAGTGATCCATTTAAGTATTTTTAAAGGCTTCCTGCATCTTGTACATCTAAGAAATTCCTGTTGGTTGTTTTAGCTTTAAAAAAAATCCATTTGAGTGTCATTTTTTACTTTCTTTTCCCCTCTTAATTGCTGCTGTTGTTCGTGTATCTCTTTGTAGATTTAGCTAGAATTAAATTTCTGAATTTGTATGAGTTTCTATCTGATCCAACAGTTTCTAAAACTTTTTCATTTAACTTTGGTTAATTTTTTTCCCTTGGCTGTCCTGATGCCCTCTTTCCTTTGTTGTCGGCCCATCTTTCAGGTTCTTTTGATTGGTTTTCTGGTAACCTCCGAGACACTTTTATTTGTTAATCAAAAAGATTCTGAGTTCAAGTTGTCTCAAGGAGAAATAGACTAGGACATTTATTGGAAGACAGAGCAGAACTAACTATGGTTAAGAACTTTGCAGGTATATGGAAGTGTGGCTTTGTAGAAGTGAGGTTCTCTTCTTGTTTCTTTATTTAAGTTATCAGAAAATTTCCAAAAACCCACTATTGCAGATAATCAAAGCAGTTCTGAAAATTTGGGATTTTGTGATTTGATTTTAAAAAATATTAACAGTGTCTTCAAATTTTATTATGGTAATATGGTTAGCCAATTTTACAGAATGATTGAGTGGTATCTGGAAATATAGGAGAGTTAACTGAAAGCTTCATATTCAAAGGGATTGCTCTGTTAAGTATTTGACCGAAACTAACAGGTATGATTCAGTAATCTGTAAATAATTGTTGTAGATCTACATGATAACTGTTTTATTTGCTTGTTAATAGGCTGAATGCATACAAGATATCATCAGCGACCCGGTTTCTCCCGTAGATGCCAAGGAAGAACTCTTGGATGAATGTGAGGGTATTTGGAAGCTTCTAGAAGAGGTATGCAAATCACAAGTGTTAGACTAGATTTGTCATAGACTTTCTTTCCTCAGCATTTGTTTGTTCAACTCTCCAGCCTTCCCTGCATGCTTTCCCCACCTCCTCCAAAGAAACCACCTCAAAAAAAAAAAAAAAAAGAAAAAGAAAAAAAAACAGGGGCAGGCAGCAAGGAAAATAAAAGATCTTCAAAAAGGCCAAAGGTGGAACTGCTGTCAGGGGTGAAGAATGCCTTGAAGTGTCAAGCTTTGTTTACAGCATGCTGATGTTAAGATTTAGTTAAGCAGAATAAGAGTATATGTTAAAGCTAGGGAAAGTTAAACAATTTACTTGTGTTCTGGTAGTACCAGTACACTGAGACTTGAGATCCTTTAGCCTCATGCAAGACGGGATTCACAAGTGCCATTCTCAAGTACTTTGGATCTTCAAGGAGAGAGAAAATGGGAGGCAAAAGAGGCTTAGAAGGACGATGTTGTTAGCATATGCTTATATAAACTGACAGTTATGTCCTCAATAATAAAATTTATCTCTCTTGATGTATGGTCCAATATGCTAATAATAACATTTTAGTGCAAGTTACTAATATTTTTATTTACAGACATCCCAGGAGAGACAAACTTCTAACAGTTCTGAGGGAGTCCTATGCATCCTATAAGATTCTGCTGAGTCTGATGAAAACACATGTTTTAAATTATTTTTTGAGATTCTTACTTTTTTCACTCAATTTTATTTATTATTAAAATTAATAATATTTTAATGCTATTTGCTTGACTTCCGAGTTGTAGCTTCAAACTTTAAAAAGTATTGGAAACTGAAGGAAAAATACTTCCAGACTTAAAGCAGAACAAAGTATAGACAACCCACAGTGCAGTAATTTTACAGAATTAGCTTTTAAAAGACTAATATGAGTTTATTTGTTGTTACGTGTAAACTTATCTTGGTATTGAACAGGTGGCAGGGAATCCTGTGTTTAGGTTTCTGGAGTACTGTAATAAATTATCAAAAGAAGTTTTGCTTCACAGCACTTCAAAGGATGCAAACTTTCGTTGAAATTTTCAGATAAGAAAGGTCATTAGAATGTTTATTATTATGAATTTAATTGAAAATCTCTGATATCTTGTATGTCATTCCCAGCATCCTCAAAACAATACAGGAAGTGATAATGTGTGTTATATTTGGAAGTTGATAAAAACAGTAGGATTTTTATTATTTTGTGATTGTTGCGTCCTGGATGCAAGCATGTTTCAGCAAAAAGTTTAAACAGCCAATAGTCATTGAATTAGCTCCTAGCTTATATGGTTTATGATGTGATGTTCCAACGATTGTGTGTCAGCTTTAGCAGATTTTATTGGAGAAATCCTGTATTGTGCTTTAGTTCCAAACACTATAAAACAAGAAAGAGCTTAGCAGGTGTCTCCCGATGAAGCCTGGGATATCTGTGGTGGCGTGAATTTCTGACTAGATATATATCCCATTGCAGTCATGGGAAGCTGATGTATTACACTTCTAAAAATCAGAACTTTTCTGAAGTGCACAGTATATTGCCCTAAATGAGTGAAAACTAAAAATGTGTATTATAATGTGATTACTCAGGAGGGCCAGAATAGTAGCAGCAAGTGTGGTAACTTGTCAGCAACTTTTCTATTCAGTACATGATTCTCCTTTCCTTGTTTCTCATGTTCGTCTGTTCAGTGTCTTTCCACTCACTTTTCTCTCATAACTTCCCTTTTTCTTCAAATCATACATCTTTTGTTAGCTGCTACTTTTCTACTTTGCAATTAATTGAAATTCTATTTTTTTATTGTGGTTAGAGAAGTTCCTTTCCCCTAGGCTTCCTGTAGCAGAGACATAGGCATGGATTCCAGAAATTCCTCTAAAATAAATAATATATTTGCAAGGTACAGTATGGAGCAGGAAAAAACTGAGACAGTTATACCCCCAAGCTGCCACCCCTCACCCATCACTCTGGGCCAATTACGAAATCAGAGTCTGGGGTGTCCCTTTTCTTCATTGGATCTCTTCATTTTCATCAGGTAGCCTGTCAGTTAAAGCTCAGACCTTCATTGCTACTGTGCAAAATAAGTTCTTGACAACAGACAAAACATTCTTCTGTTAGGTGTAGTTCTTTTCCTTTACTTATCTCCAGGTCACAGCTCCCCTTCTAGGTCGAAGACTCTCAGGCCTTTTTTTTACTTTATAAAGCAGAAAGTTTCAAGGGTTCACAGCTTGCAGAAGTTAATGCTAAGCAAACTTACTTATCCTAAGCAAATTCTATATTAGCAGTTTCTAAACAAATTCTACCAAAAGCAATATACTAAATAACTCAGTAAGCTAGGGCAGTCTATTCTCTAACAGTATGACTTCAAAATATTTCTTAATTTTGTGTTCTGAGTAAAGCTCTGATGTATGTGGTAGGAGCCAAGTCACAACCCCTTTATTCCTATATTGAACAACTTGTTGGAATTTATAAGCATTGCATTTCTTTCTTACAAAAGGGAGAGTAAGTAAACATTTTTTGGGTTGTTTGTTTTCTACAAAGTGTCAGAGCCAGATACTGCTTCTGGGAACGGAAACGCTGCTGAAATCGAATGCCAAGGTAATGTAGATTTTTTAAATTATTATTATTATTCTCGATGAATTATTTACTTTTCTGTGAATATATGGTATGTTTCCAATTCTTATTAACTTTGAAGCTGTATTCTGAAGTATGTGTCTAGCAAATACCGAAAAGTTGCATTTACATATAGAAAAAAAGTTACATAGAATCATAAAATCATAGGATCATTTGAATTGAAAGAGACCTTCAGGATCACTGAGTCAAACCATAACCTAACCTAACTCTAGCAATAAACCATGTCCCTAAGAACCTCATCTAAACGCCCTTTAAATACCACCTCCCTGGGCAGTTAGGAATTTTTTCCTAATCTCCAGTCTAAACCTCCCCTGGCACAATTTGAGGCCATTTCCTCTTGTCCTCTCACTTGCTACCTGGGAGAAGGGACCTACACCCTCCATGCTACAGCCTCCTTTCAGGTAGTTGTAGACAGTGATAAGGTCTCCCGTCAGCCTCCTTTTCTTCAGGCTGAACAGCCCCAGTTCCCTCAGCTGCTCCTCGTCAGACTTGTGCTCCAGGCCCCTCACCAGCTGCACTGCCCTTCTCTGAACTCTCTCCAGCACCTCAATGTCTTTCTTACGATGAGGCATGATTCAAGGTGGGGCCTCACCAGTGCTGAGTACAGTGGCACAATCACTTTCTAGTCCCGCTGGCCACGCTATTCCTGATACAAGCCAGGCTGCTGTTGGCCTTTTTGGCCACCTGGGCACACTGCTGGCTCATGTTCAGCCGCTGTCAATCAACATTCCCAGATCCTTTTCTGCCAGGCACCTTTCCAGCCGCTCTTCCCCAAGTCTGTAGCGCTGCCTGGGGTTGTTGTGACAAAAGTGCAGGACCTGGCACTTGGCCTTGTGGAACCTCATACAATTGGCCTCAGACCACCAATCCAGCCAGTTCAGATCCCTCTGTATGGCCTTCCTACCCTCCGGCAGATCAACACTCCCACACAACTTGGTGTTATCTGCAAACTTACTGAGGGTGCAGTCAATCCCCTCATCCAGATCATTGATAAAGACATTAAACAGAACTGGCCCCAAGACTGAGCCCTGGGAGGCTGTTCAGTTGTTTGTGTATTCTAAATGGGAATCTTTAAAACAGAATTTGTATGAGGACCCCAGATTTGCAAGGCATAAACAGACAAACATTGGGCTGGTTACATGTAATATGTGGGTATTAAATCTCCATCTTATGTTACTTCAATTAGAGTATTCAGATGGTTAGTTCAATACACTTGACTGAATAATTAACAAAAAGAACACTTTGCTTCAGAGATTTATATATTGAATACATTCAGATACTTAATTACTATGCAATTACTGACATCTGCTAGTAATAAACTATGTTCTAAACTTGTTAGGGTGTGGCTTAAAGATAAAGGACATGAATCCATGGAGCAGTTGCACGACCAGAGTTTGTTCTAAGAGTTTTGTTCTAATGTTTGTTCTAATAAGAGTTCTGTTCTGATAAGTTAGCAGTTTGTCATGATTTAGGAGCTTAGCATAACTAGGCCTCAATGCCTCAATAGGCCTAATGACTGCTGGTCATTAGGAGAATCGGCAAGGGCACTGTGACCTTGACAAGTATTGTAAACAACTTTGGGGAGGTGGGAGCTGAGGAGGCACAAAACTCGTCCGGCCAGCTAACCTCAAGTAGGAGGGTCAGGCAAATGTAACCTTTGGATCTAAGCCAATCAGCAAGTGACAAGTATGCATAATTACTGAAACCTGTATAAATAGGTGTCGTTAACGGCAATAAAGTTGAACAATGCGTTATCACTCACACTGAGTTGCCCTGCCTTGTTCCTCCACCGCTCGCATAAACTATTATTTAATCAGAATAAAGAAATGAAGATGGATATTCAAATGCATAAAATACAATCTTTTTTCTTCTTGTAGGACTCTGGATAAAATCCTATAAGTAGAAATAAATTTTGTGTAACTTTGTGTGTAGGCTGAGGTTTTCACCTTTCTTTGCAGCTTTACTGCAGCACATCATACTCTTGTAATTAATACTTAAACTTCTGAGATATGCTTTTCTTGAAAACTGTCATAGCAAGATGGTGACTCAATGGATTTCTCTTTTGAAGATGCACTGTACAAAGTTATTTTGAGTAGTCAAAAGCTAAACTTAAGTTGCCAGTTTTGGATATTTTTATTGTAAGAACCTGGCTTATGATTCTTAGCATATTTTTCTCTTTTTAGTTGATGTAAAGACAAATGCAATCTGCAGTGCTTTTTATTGAATGCTTGACCATATCAGCAGTACTTTTGTATTTAAAATTATGCTTAATATCTTATCAGAATACTTGTAATATCATATCAATATGTAATTTACAACGTATTAAAAAAACTATAGGTGTAGTCCTTGGTTTCAGGAAGTGGAATAGTCATAACTAATGTATTCTTTCCTCAGAACATAGTAAGATAGTAAAATAAGTACATTTTTAAAAAATGTTTAGGGTTTTTTAATAAACTTTCCTGAACAGGTGGGACTTTTTTTATTACTCCTGTATTTTCAGTGATTACAGTGAACTAAAGCACTGGTTTTAAAGCATTTTTGTCGAGTTCACAGATGCAGTTTTGATAGAAGATATATTTGACTACTGTTATTTTTTTGGAAGCCAATCTTCTGTTTAGTGATCACAAATCAGGCATTTAACCTTAAATTGTGAATCAACCATGCATCTAAGGAAGAGTATGGATGTGAAGTATTGTCATTGCTTCTAGAGGCTTATCTTCAGTTGTGATCATTATCTGATAGTACAAAGGAAAAGGAGAAAATGCCAACTCTGTCTACTTCTGATTTCCTCCTTTTGGGGGAAAAAAAGTGTTTCTTGATCCCTGTGAGTGGTTTTGTAAGTCTTTGGGAGGAATGAGTGGTCTATTGTAATAGATGCTATTTTGTCTACTCTATAAACTTAATAACTGAGTTTCTATCTTATTTACTACTTATTCATTTGTCTATGTATTTATTTTGCTTATTTATTTTCCTGTCTTATTTTCTACTACTTTTTCTACTATTTTTTACTACTGTTTTTTTCTATCTTATTTTACTCCATTGAAACTCAAGACACTTCAAGAAATGCTTCTTTTCTTGTTGTACAGCTTTCCTTGTTAATGGCACGAGTGAGAGCTTTGTCAGTGGAATGTCGTCAATTGCAAAACAGATGTCCTGAATGTAAGTATCTGTTTCCATCTAAGGTATACACATATAAATTTCTGTGAAGTCTCTTTTAATTAGGCACCTTAAACTGTGTGTATATATCAAATGTTTGCTGATTGTGTTTTCATACTATAGCTGTTTAAAAATTAAATACTCCCACAGTAGCATGTATGTTTCATTTCTATGTTCTTTTTGCACTTGAGTTCTAAGTGAATTTAGAATTCAAAGTGAATTCTGCTATAGTTTAAAATTATGATTCTAGACAAAGAAATGCATGATTCATATCACCATTCATCAGTAAGTTAAATGGAAAAATAACTGTTAGAAGATCTCCTAACACAAAAATAAAAGTTCATTATGCGGTGTCAATGGTTTTGATTGCAGGGTGACAATGAAACTGTGGCAGATGTATTGTTAACCTCCTCTCCCCCTTCTCCCTTCGGCTCACCCTCTCTCCCCTTCCCACTAAGGACAAGTGATCGGGAGGGAAAGAAGGACAGAGAGAAGAGAGTTGGAAAAAATTAAAAATGTTTTACTAATGCTACTAATAAGAATAGAGAAAATAATACAAAATATACAAAACCAATCTTGAAAGTCGCAGCAACTGTAGAGCCGGCACCCGAAGTCCTGGATTGGGCTTTGCAGCCAACCGGAGCAGGATTCAGTCTGTCACTAGGCCTCAGTTTGCAGGGATGACTAGCAAGGTCTTCTCCTAATGTCGGCCATAAGGAAAAAGGGACGAGATCCTCGTGATCTCCCACTTTTTTATGAAGTATTCACATGAATGGGATGTTATACTCAGTTGGTCAGTTTCTTGGTCACCTGTTTCTCGTTGCCCCTGTTGCATGATGTCCATCCATGCTTATCAATAAGTTTGCATTCCATTGCTGTGTTTACTAAAACATGTATCTGGTTCTCCAGGAAAATACAGCTAATATGAAAGCTTTAGTTGACAGGCAAATTCACTAAAAGAGAAACTTGTTCTTAACAAAATCAGAACATGCTCTTAGCTTCAGGTTTCTCCTTTCTGTAATTGTTTCTTCTCCATCTTTCATTTGTATTTCCTTTTTAGGACAGAACTACAAATGATTTTGTCTTCATTTTCTATTTTAAGAAACTAATATGTATTTTTTTTTCTTTTTAAGTCTTGCTAACAAACTAACAATAATTTGCCCAGACATATTTTTAGCCATACCTCATTTGATTTTTTTTTATTAATACTTCAGAAAAATGAGTTGTATTGTGATGTACTAGCTGAAACTTGGAAGTAAACCTTCAGCAATAAGCCCATTACATCATAATAGAATATCTAGCTTGGATTTAACAGGAATAATAGATTTCATGTCAAGAAGAGGTGGTAAAAGACACTTGAGTTTGTTTTAAAAACAAAGGAATCCAGATCATTTATTGATCCTGAGAAGTACAAACCACTGAGTCAAGTGGTAGCTCTTATATTTTTTGGGCATTATCAGTCAAAGTATATGAATTCTTCAGTTTTTCAAAATTCTTTTTGTACATAAGCATGAGTTGTGACTGATTGCACTTTGCAAGGCTGATGTGGCCAGACACTGAAAATAAAACCATTCAGAATCTAAGTGTGAGGAAAGTAGTTTGTTTTTTTCAGATGTCACATCTGGAGACTCCTAAAACAGTTTACACTATACTATAAGTATTCTGGTAGCACTCACAGTTTTGTCTCCTGTGAAGAACCCATTAGCACATTTCAACCCAATAAAACTTAATCTTAAAATGGATGCATTGACTAATTTGAATATTATTATGGCAGAGAGGCTTGATTTTTTTTGTTGTTGACAAATGATAGGAATTCATTTTAGACAGCAAATGGTGATTTCCAGTACTTTGTCATTTGGCAAAACTGGGATGCATTTTCAGGTTAACGTTAAAGTCACTTCTCCAGCTTCTTTCAAAGTTCATGTACTTGCTGCCTATTGTGTTAAATAATATGAGCTAGAAAAAAAATCAAAACTTTTTCTTTCTTATAAATAGATATTGTTACTCTGTTAGAATAAATTCATAGTTCATGTGCTTTGTAAGCCTGTCTCTAAGAATGGTCAGCTTCAGAAGCTTCTTAGAGGTATGTAGACCAAAAGTATGACATTGAATGAATTTACAAAATACTGGGTCTTGGCTGCTGCTCATGAATAAGCTGCTGGCTTAAAGCAAATGAATTGAAAGCACAGTTTTTATCTGTGTAAGATACCTGGAGATTTTGGGTTTCCTTACTAAAATATGTAATTATTTTAAACATTAAGCTATTGATTAAAAACATTCTTGGGGCTTGACCTATTTTTATTGCCTGCTGACTTGCTTTGCTCAACCATTACTTGTTCCCAGGTGATATGATTTATTATTAGAAATCTTAATTTTGTACTAGAGAAATGATGTATGTGTATTATAATGCAAGTAGTATTTTGCAGCCAAAGCTTTGCCTTTTTGGCTACCATTCTGAGGGAGAAAAAAAGAGTTGCTGCTAAGAATTTGAATACAATGTTCGTATGAAAATCAGGAGTCTACTGTGCTTACATCTTCTTTGTCCACCTTGTCTCCTTTCTACCTACTGTTTGTTTCGAAGGAAACATTTGAAAACATTATCTGGATTTATCAAAATAGCAGAAATACTCATCTCAGACAATTTACTAATAGAGCATGAATGTCAGTCTGTCTTGTTACTTTGTTTTCTGCTTTTAGTAATGGCCAGCTTACTTCTTGTAAATGAGGGCCTGTCAGCATTTCAATTTTAAACTTTATTTTCAGAGGTTATAACTTGGCAGTTCTATGTTTCTTTGGGCACAATATTGGCAAACAGACTTGAATCCACAATGCAAATTTTATTTTAGTGAAGTTTTTACTTGATTCTGTTGTTCTTTCTCAATTTCTGATACTATTTTTGTAGCTCTAGAGCTGCTAAATCAGCTGAATTAAAATGTTTTAACAAGCATTTGGCTTTTTGTCATGGTTTAACCCCAGCTGGCGACTAAGCCACCATACAGCTGCTTGCTCACACCCCCACAAACAGCTGCTCGCTCACTCCCTCCCCTACAGTGTGATGGGGAAGAGAATTAAAAAAAACTGTTGATACAAATGGTTGACATACAGACAGCTTAATAGGACAGTAAAGGAAGATAAAATAATAACAATGATAAAAGAATACATAAAACATGTGGTCCACAATGCAATTGCTCACCACTTGTGATGGATACAGAGCTTGTCCCCAAGCCCCCAGAGCCAACTCCCCTAGTTTATAGACTGAGCATCATGTTTTATGGTGTGGAATATCCCTTTAGCCAGTTTGGATCAGCTGTCCTGGCTGTGCCCCCTCCAGGCTTCTCGTGTACCTCCTCATTGGCAGAGGTGGAAAGCTGAAAAGTCCTTGATTACCCATCAACAACTAAAACCATCAGTGTATTATCAACGTTATTGTCACACTGAATGCAAAACACAGCGCTACACCAGCTACTAGGAAAAAAAATTAACCTTATGCCAGCTGAAATAAAAACAGAATTTGACTGTTAGCTTTGCAAAATAAGGAAGGAGAAGCAGCCATATAGAACAGTTGTGGTCTCTGCAGGATTTTTATTTTTCTTTGCAAAATGTCAGTATGCTGCCAAACTCCTCTTATTTTAATATGAGTATCTGTATAAATATGCATAGTAGTTGCTTTTCCATTCCTAACATCTGGTAGTATTTTGCTTAGTAATTGTACTATATATCACCAGGCAATTCTGTTTGACATTTGATTTTTGCAAGTGTAATGATTCATAACTGAAAAAGCTTTCACTGATAGTAGATGGAGCAACCTGTGTTCTTTACAATAGCAGTTGCCATAATATGTTGTCCCAGTGTCTTAGATCTGCGCTGTCCCTTCACTAAATCAGAGTTAGTGATTTCTCTCCTAGAAAAGAAATCATGTCTACGTAGGATATTTGTGTTATTGAAGAAATCTTGCTCTAATAATTGCAAAGGCCACTGCCTCCCACAGCTCTTAAACATAAGCTAAATTTGGGAGCACTCAAATTTTGTGTTGAGATCTAGAGAAAGTAATTTGCCTAAGTAGAAGAGATTTTATTGAGACATATAACTTAAAATATTATGAACACAGTAGTTTTACAGAATTTCGTCTTGAAAAACAACACTACTTTAAAAACTACTAACCAAGGGTTTCTCAAGGTTTGTGGAGATAAAACCAATAAAGTTACCTTACAAAAAAAAAAAAAAAGTACTTTTATCAATTTATGAAATTAACTGAATTGTATTTAGGTCATATTCAATGCTTTTATGAGAGGGTTAAGTGTTTTTCTTTTTGTTAAAATAAGAGCTTTTATTGAAGTAATCATTTTTAAGATTAGCCTTAGCTTGGACAAAAAATATTCCCATTGTATTAAGATTTAAATCTGTTAGAGCAGCTTTCAGTTCTACTATTAATAAATTCAAATGCTTTACTTTTTCAGAAGCCATACATTTATGTAGATGCTGCAAGCTGACATGGAACTGAGAATTGATTGAAGTCCATAGAAGGCTTTCAAATACAAAAATTCACTTTTTATTCTGAAAATCCATGAGCCTTTTGCAGAAGCATTTGGGGGAAACATTACCACATCCTTGAATAGTACTGTATTTTCCCTCAAGTACAACTCTTGCTCAGGGTTGGAGTTAAGACATTGTCCTTGCTGGGCCTTTCTTCTCCCTACATGTAGCTATTCTTGTGAACAGTAAGATGAGTAACATGATTTTTAGGTTCTTTAAATCTGATAGGTTTTACAAACCTGATGAAGCATTTGTGAGGCTGTTTAACAAGACTGGAAGAATTTGATTGCCCACACTGGTGTTGTTGGTGGAATCTCTTCCACTGGCAAAATCAGGCTTGCTTATCTTGGAGAATGAGTGGACTTCACATTTCAGTATTATGTACCTAAACTAATTCCAGTATAAAAAATAACTCAGAAGCTTTAATACCACACTTCTTTCAGTCTAATTTAACTTGCTGAAAAGTGACAGTAGCTTAGCCCAGCAGGACACCACAAAATGTGGTTAAGCTGCTGCTGGCAGCCAAGCTACTTTTTTTAGAGGCTACACAAGTTTCTCTCTAGCCAGGCTGCTTTTCAGTATGAACAAGTCTATATCATCCAATGTAAAAAAAAAAAAAAATATTCGTTTTGTTTTTCAGTAATTTCTACCAATCCAGATGTACTGGTAAAATTAGGAAAACAAGAGGTAAGACTTTTTGTTTGTTAAAAGAATGTTTTTCAACATTTAAAAATGTTGAAAAAAATGAAAGTATGTAGAATTCCTGCATTTTCCTATGACTACTCCTGTGATGGACAACTGCTAAGATACTGTGTATGTTTCTTCAGGCATTGTTGTTGTTCTAATGTTTTCTAATGTATTATAACTACTAAAATTTTGTGGTTGTAATGATCGATCTTTTAAACAAAAAGTTTTTACATATTGCATTTCATACTCGATAAAAAATAATGAAACTTTATGTGTTACACAAAAAAGTGAGCGTTCTTAGATTTAGAGTTCTGTGATAATAATTGAAAAATAAATTTTTGAGTTCTTCCAGCCTTGGAAGAAAGACCAAATCAAGAATATCTTAGGGGTAGCTTTACAGTATGGTGATTGGACATATGTATGTGACATGACCTGAGAATATCTTCAAAAATACTTTCTGGTTTTCTTCTTCCTAGCAGATTGTGTCCCTCTAGTATCACTCACAACAGGGAACCCAGCCACTGTTAACACTATTAACAAGTTATTTGGTTATATATTTTCAATTGACTTTCGTGCTATGGCATGTTTGATCTGATATCCCATTTTGTGGCCTATTTTGTTGAGGATTCCGAATTTTTTTCAGATGTTGCATGTATACAGCGTGTTCCCTTCTGTAGAATATTTTCAAAATTTCGATTTCTTTGAGCTAAAGATTGAAATTCTCATAGTTTATATAGATGGAGACAAAATACGTCTAAATCATAGTTTTGTATTTTAGACATGTAAACTATTAGAAATACTGCTTTGTAGAACATAATACCCTAAGGAAAGACTTGACTCAATCCAGTGCTATACATTTTATGTTGGTGCAATTAGCAGGGATTAGCAGCTGCAATGATTTAGACCGCACAGCTCTGGTGCTCTAGATGTTTTCTCCTCAGTCTTCCATCAGATGAGTAGTTCATGTGTGTGCTCCATAATCTGCTTCAGGTAAAATCGACCATGTTGTTTTATAGAGCTTCAATTAGACACTAATGAGCAGCTGGTGACAGTAATGTTTTAAATAGCTCCAACTGGATTTAAAAACAGTCACTATATAAACATGTTTCTTAAGAAATTACAGATAATTTTGGCCCTATTTACCAGATTTATAGACGTAACCTTACATAGAACAAATACTACAGGCTGGACTATCTGCAAACTGTAGGTTTTATTTTTTATAGTTGCAGAAAGTAGAGAATGATCTTGAAATGATGCTGTCAACAGTTGAGTCAAAGAATAGGCAACTGGAAGAAGATCTGAAAAGGTAATGTAATAATTTGGATTTATGGGTGCTCTAAGCTTTTTTATCACACATTATTTTGTTTTTTACTGTCCAGAAAAACTATTTATATGTTGTGCCATTTCCTACTTTTTATGTTTCAAAGAGAGCAGCAATGGCTTGAAGAACAGGAGCAGGTGCTAGATGCTCTTACTGGAATTGAACAAGAGATAAAAGCCCAAGTTGAAGAAATTTCTGGAAAAAGGTATTTCTGCAGTGCTGAGTTTTTATGTTGAAGAACTTAAATATCAACAAAAGCAAATGAGCAAGCAAACTCCTAGAACATACTCTTGTTTTGTTAAGTAGATCAAATAGTAACTCAGTAATTCATGTTTGAAACACAGAAAATACTGCTATCTGCTTATATCCTGTGATTCGAGATGCTGAACTGAAAACAATAGAAAGTAAGGCTCTTTTTTACTTAAGAAGAACACTTTAATTACTAGATTGAATTTCATATTGTACTTCTATATTTTTACTATTAGCTCAAAAAAGGAATTATTGTGTGAACTACAAAATAAGATGTTGCAACTAAAGACATTTAAGAAAGACCTCTTGAATACTTTGCATGAATTCCTAGAAGAACATTTTCCCCTTCCAAAGAAAGATGGAATTGCTGCAAACAAGGTAAGGTTTTCTCAATAACTATTAAATTTGGAATGTTCAGTTTCTATTTAATTAGATGACATATCTCTTTAAAGTCACTAGTATAGAATTTGCAGTTATATTTTGAAATAAGTATATTTCTTACAGTTGATTCTTTAGGTTAAATTGGTATTTTCAGGTTCGTTTGTATTATTTAATGCTGTTCTCAGCTGGGTATTTTCTTTTTTAATGCATGTATCCTTTATCCAATGAGATGCATAGCAATGTATTGTATTTCTTACTGAACTGCAAGCTCTGCCAAACTTGGAAATGGTGAGGGGTTCACTCCAGATTGTTCCACTTCCTTATTCACTGGACTAGGCAAGCAGATTCATATTTTCCTTGGCAAAGCAAATTTTAATTGTCTAACAATGTTTTTGGAACAATAATAAGGACAAGTGTTTATAATTACAATGTAGTTTGGAATGTTAGCCATCAGTTTCTGTTCAGGCAAACTAGGCCAAAAATTATGTGAAACTTTAGGCAAAAAAGGCAGTCAGAGTATTTTGCATAATAAATTCAAAGTCTGCAGTAAAAATAAACTTTTTACCATTATTATTTGAAAGAATAGTTACAAAAAAGCTACAGAAAAGGCAGAGTTTGATTTTTATTTCAGATACACTTAATAATACAATAATATAAAGGATTTCTTTAATCCAGTTCCCTGTTATTTCAGGCAACCACATAATATAATTTCTATAATATTATCATTGAGCTCCTTTCTAAAACTAATTATTTTTGTTACTACTGTTTCTATTGGAGTTTGTTCTAGTACCTCAGTACTCTGGTCAGAAACTCCTAACTTCCACTTTCAATTTATTCACTTTAAATATAGATCTATATATTCTTATGCCAGTATTGTCCTTAGAATAGCTCTTTTTCTTTCTTGTATTTATTCTTCCTGATATATTTCTAGACAGCAATCTTATACCCTCTTTCTTTGTTCTGGTAATTGAACTAGCAAAACTTTTTTCTTCCGTAAGATGTTTTTTTTCAATTCCCTGGCTTATCCTCAGGATGCCCATTTTCTATATTTGCATCCCCTTCGATTAATCTTGCTTGGAAACTGGTAAAACCCAATATTATTAAAAAAAACACAACCTGTTTTTTCACAGAAGTGTATATTTTGCACATAAAAATAACAATTGGAACCTTCAAGGCATGATGTCCATTTTCAAATCTTATTCAGCCATCTTCAAGCATCTTTATTGTGTTTCACTCAGCCTAGTATCAAGATAAAGACAGAAAGACAGGCATTATTGAGCCTTAACTCCATGGCTTGCAAGGTTTCCATGGAGTAGGCAGCATGTCTGCTTTCTGTGGTTTGTGGCTTTCTGAAGGTGAGAATATTAAGACTGTGACTGGACAAAAGAAGCCAGAACTTGCTTTGGATTATTAAAAATCCAAATTTGCCTTTCACAAATTCTTTATTGCTTATATTATTCTGTTCCAGAAGTGGAATTCGTCTAAGGTGCTGCATAGCTGTTTATATCTTAGGACTTAAGTTGACATGTTCAACAGCAGTGCTGAGTAAGCAGTCACCAGCTCTGTATTATCTGCTTTATTTTGTTGAATGTGAAGTGGATGGGGAAAAAGGATAAAATTCATAGAATCATAGAATGTTCTGAGTTGGAAGGGACCCACAAGGATCATTGAGTCCAGTTCCTGTCCCTGCATGTGACAACCCCACAGTTCACACCATGTGTCTGAGGGTGTTGTCCAGTCTCTTCTTGAACACTGTCAGGCTTGGGGCTGTGACACCTCCCTGGGAGCCTGTTCCAGTGCTCCAGCACCTTCTGGGTGAAGAACCTTTTGCTAATATCCAATTAAAACCTTAACATTTCATTTTAAAATTTTAAAATAATTTTTTTAAAATAATTTTAGAATAATCAGGTGCACCACATAACAGAACAAGCAGTTTTGTTGGCATTGCTGCCTAAGGAATCCTTATCACTTCATAGGCAAATAGGTTTGATTTGCTTGCTACAAATGAAAACAGGTTATTTTTGAATTATATCAATAACTTATTTTCTATTTTTTTCCCCAGTTTTTAATGATTCTATTTCTTAAGCTTGGCCAGTTTTTTAATTGAAGTCAGAGTAAGAATAAACAAATATTCATTAGTACATCATGAAAAAATATCAAGGCACTATGAATTGAAGTCAAGCTGTGTCAAATGTGCATTGTAAACATTTTTCTAAAGTTCACAAAATAATTTTATTTTTTCCTACAAGATCTTATTTGTAGAATGTTTTGCACTGTACTACATTATAAATATGATGTATTTGATTTTATTTAAAGGTAAACCTAGGTATATATACTATGATCACTTAAGATTAATATTTTAAAATACTTAATTAAAAAAATGTTATATATAATGTATATGATATTGAACTGGTAGATTTAAGTACTACATTGTATTTCTGTCATGAATAAATCTGAGTAAAAGTCCTCAACTGTTTTATACTATGCAATCAAATAATTGTGTGATTATTTTTCTTTGTCAATTAACATTTTTCCTGACTATTTAGCTTTGAGTTTTTTTAATTTGGCTGGGGGGTGGTTATCTTTCCAGAATTCTTCTGAACAGCCAGCTGAACTGATAACACTGAATGAAATCATAGAGGTAAGATTTTTTTTTACACAGACATCTGAGGGATTTTCCAATGCTGAGAACTGATTATAATATATTAATAAGATAAAATACAGTATATGACATAGGTTTAAGATAGTTAATTGAAAAGCAGAATGTTTAAGAATGTTATGTCAGATTCCTATTTCAATTCCTATCAAATTAAACCCTCAATTTTTTAAAAGAGATGTGGGAGTAGTTTAGATAACTAAATTTTCTCCTTAAGCTGGAGAATTAATATCCCTTATTTCTTAATTTTATAATTATTATTTTAAAGAAGTTTTGTGAGCCTTAGTGGCTCATGGGAGGGGAGAAATGCTACACTTAATAGAAAAAGAATTGTTCCATTTCATGCTATATTTTGTACTGTTCAATAAAAGTATTTCTGAAATTAATACAATAACAGTTATAAAATGACCAATTAATGTGTAGTCTTGTGTATTAACTGGATTATCTTCTCATGTGAGGAAATCAAATGAATGTGTTTCATGCATTTCTAATTGATTTTTATAAGTATGCCAGCATTGCTTAGTGCGTATTTTAATCACAGTGCAATTTATTAATTTGAATTGCAAAGCATAAATTTGAAGGAGCATTAAAAAATGTTTTCACTAGCGTTGTTCCTTCTTGTCTTAAATGTAGCTTTTGAAGTGAGATTTCCTATTCCTCCTCAATCCTCTTCAGACAGTTGTAAGAACTTATGTGTAAGACCTCTCTGGGGGAAGAAGTTTTTTCCTGAGGGAAAACTTGATGAATAACAACTTTCTGGTATTAAGATGCTATGATCTGGTCACTATGACATTGTTGTACTTGAGTTTAAAGCCCAGACTTTGGGCTTACATCATTAAAATCATTTAACATGCTTCAAGTATCTCAGCATGCCTATTAATGCCAAATTAGGCAGAGCTTGAAAATAGATCAGAATTTAAAATAGCCACATTCTCTATGGAATTAAAATTTTAAAGCTCTTCTAATGCTTTAAAATTACCCTTCATATTTTTCTGATATTGTTAATCTCAAAATGTGAACACATCCATGTAAAGTCTGATTTCCATTTGGAAGAACAAACTACTTCCAAAAATTCAGGCTTATTTTTAATTTTAACTATCTTGGCATAAACTGTCCATGTCCCTTATCTTTGTTTTATGGGAGGTGGTTTTTTTGTTGTTGTTGAGCAACTTGGTTCTAGCTTCAAGTGCCTGTTAAATTTCAAAAGTGTTTTCTTGCATACAGATAGTAGTTTCTTAAAGAGACATGCAAAGTCACTGTTGTATTATAATTACAGATTTAGGCTTTGCTGTTGTACCGATGTAATTCATTCACAGAATTACAATCAGTGCATGTGTTCCTAACCGTGGCTCCTCAGTCTCCATGTGTTTGTTAAACAATGAAAGTGTACATTTTAATAAATCCACTTTGACAAGCCAGCTGTATACATTTATATTATTTAGGTATATCAGTACCTACTTCATTAAGTTACTGTAAGTAGTAAGCAAGCAGTAAGCTCTTTTCCCATGCAACCCTCAGAATTTTTATTATACTAATTTTCATTGCAGTAATGAGCTGTAACTTTTTACAAATGTAGTAGTTCTTTTCCTTGTAAACAGTTTGAGGATTTTTCTTTTCTGCCTGAGAATTTAGTGAACTAGTTTAAGATTTGAAAGGCTGTTTACAATACAGATGTATGTAAGGTTACAGCCATAAAGGCTATTTTGGAATATCAAATGTCAGAAAAAACTAAGTAACAATTCATCTAAAATCATGCATTTGGACTAAATACTCAAAATCGGAGCAGATAAGTACAAAAGATATAAATTGGAACAATTATTTTGAATGTTCTGAAAAAGAACAGTATTTTTTTAAATAGCAGTGATTGAAAAAGGAGTGAAATCTGGTAGTGCAGATTTTGAGCTTTTCTTCAGCAATAAAGAGACAGAATATTTGGTACCTACTGAAACTGGGAAAGCTATAACATTTAGAAGTTCTGAGTAGCAAGATGAAATATCTGGGATGAATATGGAGAGAACACCATGGGGTGGGTAATATTATTTAATCCATAATGTGTAAAGTATTCCCCATGAGCAATACTATACGGGCATATTCTTGGTCTCCAAGACAGAAAAACTATGTCAAAACTGATGTTTGTTTTAAACTCTACTAACTAATTCTGTATTTAGATAAGGAACAAAGAATTGAGAAAGTATCAAGAGGAGCTGAATTGTTGTAAGGTGCTCGCTTGTCATGCCTAAACATGAAGTGATATTAAGAATTTGGATAATCCATTTATGAGATAAGCAGAAAGATTTGATTTGCAAGCATAATGAAGCTAAAGTAGGACTATGATGTTTAATTTTTTGAAAGTGCAAGCTTATTTCGAACATTAGCTACAGAAGGACACAAAATACAGGAAAAAAGAATTCTCAGTCTAAGAAGATAGATATGTTTTTAGCTCATTAGTGAGATGAAATTTAGAAAAATTGTAAGATGGACATTCTTCTCTGCTAAAATCTGAAAGAGTGAGGGAGAAATACTATTTGTTGATAGTAATTCATAGTTTGAGGCGATTCCCAAAAATCTAGCTTTTCTCTCTTACTTAATGCTTCTAATCTTAAATTAACAGATACCAATTTAAAGATGAATTATACAAGGATTTACCACTTTCATGTGCAGATTTTTTAGATATTTACAGTTACACTATCTAAAATCTACCAAGAATTTTGACAGATAGTACAAAGCTTAGTCTGGATAAAAGGAGAATTCAGGTTCTAATTTTTACATAAAAAAAGTTGTAATTAAGTTAATGGGAAGTTCTTTGTTTTACTTTTACCTTGGCCAGGTCTTGTACTTCTCCTGTAGGCTTGTGTTTCTTATATTGCCTAAGTAAGTGTCTCATTACAATAATTTGTACAAATTTCCCTAAGGAGATAAAAATCTAGCTGTTTTGTTAATTTCCTAAATTTCCTAATTTCCTTTTTGTCTTCCAGATTCTTGTTAGCAAATTAATGGACACACCACATGAACCCTATGTAACAATCAATGAATCATTCTGGGTACCTTACATTGAGCTGCTGCTGCGATATGGAATAGTCCTGAGACACCCAGAAGATCCAAAGAGAATACGCCTCGAAGCCTTTCACATGTAGCGTGACCCACGTGTTTACCTTATAACATAACAGAGCACCAGTACTCTTAGGGGCTAAGACATACATTTTATTCTAAGCTTTTTTAAAAATCAGCACCTTTTTGGTCTATAATTTTATTATTTTATTTAATAAATTGTGTGCTTTGCCATAGGAAAATAAGACAAAATTTTCTGTGAGCACTTTTAAGTGCTCATAGTTACAGTTGGCTTTCAGATTTATGGCAAGTGATGCCAAGATTTCCATTGTGGAGGTTTTTATCAGCTGTTTAATAAGATGCAAATGCAGGTAATAGACAAAGTAAAGAAGTTTAACAGTCCTTTCTACTTTAAAAATTATGCTTCATACATGACTCTTTAATGTTTATTTCTTAGATTGCTTTAACTCTTCTCAATTTCCATTAGTATTTTGTTGTATTCTGTAGAGATAAAACTTGAAATAACAGCTCCTTCTGTACATCGTCTTACAAATATTTGGAACTAACAGTGAAGTATCATCTCAAGAATGTGTTGTTCTGTTTTTTTCTAGAGCCTTTGCCACAAATTTATTGGTTTTAAGATAAACACTTAGGAAAGCCAACACATCTTTCTGTGCAAAGGGCTGCAGATGTTCAGTGTGCAACTGTACAGCTGCATGCTTCCTAAAGAGCCCATATTGTGTTAGATACTGTTAAGCAAAATAGCATGTCTTCACTTGTTCAGATCTAGTTTATCAAGATTTATAGCAGATCTCTGTTCTTGATGTAGACATTTACCTTTGAATATACGGTGGCATACTGTGTTGTACTAATCTGCTTTTCTTATAGCTCTCATTATTGTAGTCCATGGGAGCACAAAATTCTACTCGTGTGTATTTATGGAGTATATAACCTTGGAAAATAGAATATGCCTTTTATTAACCAGATTTCAGTTTATTGATGTAGGAACTATAATGATTTTTCAGTTCAGAAAAATAAACAGTTTTATAGAATCATTTAATGGTTTGTGTTTAGGGATTGGAAGGAACCTTGAAAGATCATCTAGTTCCAACCCCCCTGCTATTGGCAGGGACACCTTCCACTAGACCAGGTTGCTCAAAGCCCCAGACAGTATGGCCTTGAACACTTCCAGGGATGGGGCATCCACAGCTTCTCTGGGCAGCCTGTGCCAGTGCCTCACCAGCCTCACAGTAAATTATTTCTTTCTTGTACCTAATATAAATCTACCGTCTTTCCATTTAAAACTGTTATACCTCATCCTATCGCTACACTTTCTGATAAATAGGCTCTCTCCATCTTTCCTGTAGGCTCCTTTGGAGTCCTGAAAGGCTGCAATAAGGTCTCCCTGTAGCCTTCTCTTCTCCAGGCTGAACAACCCCAACTCTCTCAGCCTGTCCTCACAGCAGAGCTGTTCCAGCCCTCTGATCATTTCTGTGGCTCCTCTGGTCCCTCTCCAACAGGTCCGTGTCTTTCCTGTGCTGAGGGCTCCAGAGCTGGACACAGGACTCCAGGTGGGGTCTCACCAGAGCGGAGCAGAGGGGCAGAATCACCTCCCTAGATCTGCTGGACATGCTGCTTTTGATGCAGCCCAAGATATGATTGGCCTTCTGGACTGTGAGTGCACATTGCTGGCTCATGTCCAATCTTTCATCCACCAGCACCCCCAAGTCCTTCTCAGCAGGGCTGCTCTAAATGCCTTCATCCCCCAACCTGTATTGATATGGGGGGTTGCCCTGATCCAGGTGTAGGACCTTGCACTTGGCCTTGTTGAACCTCATGAGGTTCACATGGCCCGCTTCTCAAGCTTGTTCAGGTCCCTCTGGATGGCATTCTGTCCCTCAGGAGTGTCAACTGCACTGCTCAGCTTGGTGTCATCTGCAAACTTGCTTAGCGTGTTCAAATCAAATGCTTTGCACAAGTCCAGGTAGGTGATTTCACTTGCTCTTCCGTTATCCATTAATACTGTTATACCATCATGGGAGGCCACCAGATTTGTCAGAAATTATGTGCCCTTAGTGAAGCTATGTTGGCTGTCACCAATTGCCTCTGTTTTCCATATGCCTTAGTGTAGTTTCCAGGAGGATTTGCTCCATGAACTGGGTGAGCATAGAGATGAGACTGACTGGCCTGTAGCTCCCCCAATCTTTCCTTTTTTTCCTTTTTAAAAATGTGAGTTATGTTTCTCATTTTCAGTCACTGTGAACTTTACAAGACTGCCATGACTTTTCAAATATGATGGATAGTGGGTCAGCAAGTTCATCCATCAGTTCCCTCAGGACCCTCGGTGGGTGGACCTGGACTGGATGCCAGCTGCCTACAAAGCAGCTCTATTGCCCCCTGCCTACTCAGCTGGACAGGGGAGAAAAAATATCATTAAAAGATTCTGGGTCAAGATAAGGACAGGGAGATTACTCACCAGTTACCATCACTGTCAAAACAGACTTGATCCAGGTAAATGAATTTATTAGCAAACAAATAAACTTAAACACCTTTCCCCCACCCCTCCATTCTTCCTAGGCTCAAATTTACTCCAGTTTCTCTGCCTTCTCCCCTCAAATGGCGCAGGGGCATAGGGAACGGGGGTTATCAGTTTATCACACATTGTCTCGGCTGTTCCTTCCTTCTCACACTCTTCCCCTGCTCCATTATGGGGTCCCTCCCACAGGAAGCAGTCCTACAGGAACTCCAGCATGGATCCTCCCCATGAGCTGCAGTTCTCACAAACTGGTCCAGCGTGGGTCTCTTCCACAGGGTGCAGTCATACACGAAAAGACTGTTCCAGTGTGGGTCCCCCGTGAGGGAACAAGTCCTGACAGCAAACCTTCTCCAGCATGGGTTACACGGGAAATGGGTACAAACTGGAACACAGGAGGTTCCACTTAAATGTGAGAAGAAACTTCTTCACAATGAGGGTGACAGACACTGGAACAGGCTGCCCAGGGGGGTTGTGGAGTCTCCTTCTCTGGAGACATTCAAATCCTGCCTGGACACATTCCTGTGTAACCTCATCTAGGTGTTCCTGCTCTGGCGGGGGAATTGGGCTAGATGATCTTTTGAGGTCCCTTCCAATCCCTAACATTCTGTGATTCTCCATGGGGCCACAGCTCCTGCCAGGACACTTCTTCAGCATGGGCTCCCTGCAGGGTCACAGCCCTTTCAGGTGCATCCACCTGCTTTGATATGGGATCCTCCTCATGCTGCAGGCAAGTATCTACTCCACCGTGCACCTCCATGGCCTGCAGAGGAACAGCCAGCCTGACCATGGCCTGCACCACAGGCTGCAGGGGAGTCTCTGCTCCAGCACCTGGAGCACCCCCTGCCCTCCTTCTCACTGACCTTGGTGTCTGCAGAGCTGTTTCTCTCAGATATTCTCACTCCTCTCTCCTCGCTGTTGTTGCACAGCAGGTTTTCTTACCCCCTTTCTTATACATGTTATCCCAGAGGTGCTATCACTGTCACTGATGGGCTCAGCCTTGGCCAGTGGCATGTCCATCTTGAAGCCAGCTGGCACTGGCTCTGTCAGACATGGGGTAAGCTTCTCACAGCTTAGAATCATGAAATCATAGAATAATTTTCATTGGAAGATAACCTCAAAATCATCGAGCCGAACCATAACCTAGCACCAGCACTAGACTGTGTCCATAAGAACCTCATCCACACACCTTTTAAACACCTCCAGGGATGGTCACTCAACCACTTCCTTGGGCAGCCTGTTTCAGTGTTTGACAACCCTTTCCTTGAAGAAATTTTTCCTAATATCCAATCTAAACTTCCCCTGGCACAACTTGAGGCCATTTCATCTCATTCTGTCACTTGCTTCTTGGGAGAAGAGACTGACCCCACCTCGGTAGAACCTCCTTTCAGGTAGTTGTAGAGAGTGATAAGGTCTTCCCTCAGCCTCCTTTCTCCAGGCTGAACAGCCCCAGCTTCCTCAGCCAATCCTCATAAGCCACCCCTGCAGCCTGCCCCCACTACCAAAACATTGTCATGCAAACCCAATACACATCTCATCAGGTCCCATGGACTTGTTTGTATTCAAGGTTCCCTAGGTGGTCTTGTTATTTTCACACCCCTATGCAAGTTCAGCTCTAGATGTGTTTTGGCTTCCTGATCCCCTCCCTATAGTCTCAGGCCACATCCCTACAATCTCCCTGGGATGTATATCGTTGCCTTCACTGCCTGTGCATTTTGGTTTTGTGTTTTAGTTCAACTAAGAGGACTTAGCCAAGCTGGCCTCCTCTGTCCCCTACCCAACTTCTCGCACATCAGATTGAGAACTTTAGCACCCTAAGAAAAATGTCTTTAAATATCTCCCAGTGTTGATTTGCTCTTTTGCCTCTGAAGGCATTTTCTCAAGGGATTCCCATGCACTGGCACACTAAACCATAGAAAGTTTGCCTTTCTGAGGTTTAGAGTCCTGACTGTACTTTGTACCCACCCTGTACCCCTTGAGAATGAGAATTCCACCGGGGCATGATTGCTGCAACACAGACTACCTCCAGTCTTGACGTTTCTGATAAGTCCTTCCTCATTAGTGAGCAACAGGTCCCGCAGTGCCTCTCCTCCGGCCAGGCTCTCTATCACCTGTACTGGGAAGGTCTTCTCAACTTCCTGGGTAAGAAACTAAACGAAACAGATGAAATCAGGCTATTTTTTTTTCAGCTAGGTCATGCAGCTACTAAAAATTACTACAAAAGTCCTGAACAGTACTCAACAGAGTATTTCACATGATGACTTTACAAGATGATATAAGGACACGTGGGTGAGGAAGGGGGGACAAATCTAATAGAAGTTCGAGCATAATCGCCTTTTTCAGCCCCACTAAATGCTAACCAAAGAAATCATTGCATCATTTTGAGTGAATGATGTTCATTTTACCCACCCATTTGTTGTCAGGCATGAATATAGATCCCAGAGTGTGCTGTTGTGCACAACCATTGACATTTTTTTGTTTCATACTGCTTGCTCAACTGCCCTCCATTGTTCAAAGTCTAGCTCTACTGTCTGACTAATGTATACATGTTTACCTTACAGTATTTTTCATTAATTATTCAAATAGCTAAGGTTTTTCATAATGCTTTGTTTTCTAGCATTGTCTTGATAGATTTTTTTTTTCATTTGTTTTTAAATACTTTGCATTCTGCTATCATTTCACCTTACTACAAATACTACAAAGCTCAAATCCTTCATTGACCTTGGATGCCTGCTTCTGTAACACTGGTGAGTTGAAGAAAAAGTATTAAACACTAATTAGTTCCTCTAGTTTTAAAAAGGAAAAAAAAAAAAAAGCCTACATCACCCCCAAAAAACCCCAAACCACTGAGATGGAGATAGCATAGACTATAAATGAATGCTCTAGAGATTATGCCATATTCATTACTTTTCATAACACAAAGTCAAATATCACCCAAGTAAATTATCAAAATAGATTTAAAAGAAAGCACTTCACATAAAGCTTTATATTAAATTATGGAACTCACTGCCATAAAGTGTGTTGTAAAAGTTAAGTAAAATTTTTCCAAAAAATGCAAGTTTATAGAATTTAGATTCATGAGTAATTATTAAAGAAAACTGGAAGTCAACTGTTCCAGAAATCCCTGTCCTGCTAATTGCTGGACCCTGAGAAGCTACACACAGATATTCCTTGAGACCCTCCTGCAGGTCCACACTATCTCATTGCACCCCTTAAAGCCTTTCTGCTCAGGCTTGGGACCTGCTCAGAACCCAAAACTTTGATGTAGAGCGTTTTCCTTGGGCTTGATTAAATCACTACAGCAAAAGAAAAGATGTAGAAAAAGATAATCCATTTTCTCTCATGGCTTAAATGCATGATCAGTTTTTAATATAAACTGGTTCAGACTGAAACGGAGCTAGCTGGAAGCTGTAGCTAGAAAACTGGCAAGTAAATGGAAGAAGCTCAAGGCTTTAATGAAGAACAGATTTTTTAATGAGAAAGGCTTGGAATAGGATCTTTCATCAGTAGTATCAACAATTAGGAAGGTTGGGAGCACACCTAAAGACAGAGTAGGTTAACTTCTCCATTTTTTTTTCTCTGTGCATGTCTAAGTGATAGTTGTTTAGCTGGAATCAACACTTTGGTAAACGCTAATATTGGGACTCTACCTATGGACATTCTATGAAATAAGGATTTGTTTAGCTTAATATAAATTTTTAACTCTACAAAGGTAACATTAAAAAAAAAAGCTTGGAAGTTCAATGAACATTTGAAGCCACCAGTCTGAGTAAGTTGAAAATTTGATCTAACCCACTGTCATCCATTCTTTGTGACCTTTTAGTAGATAGTATGAGCACGTATAGTCACAAACTTTCTTAGAGGAGTGGTACTGACAGGTTCAATTAGCTGAACCGCTCTGTCGCTTTCCAATCATCATCTTGTGGCTGGTTCCAGTCAAGGGCCAACAATGAGCAATCTGTGTTTACTTTCTTCAGATAAGTTTATCAAGTACATTTGATAGTCTATAAATAAACACACAGTTATCAAAAGTTTCATTGTGAAAAAGGAGCAGGATCAGAGAAAAGAGGTGAGCTTTCTACCCAGGGTAAATCTATGGCACTAGAACAGCTTAACGGGTGCTTAGCATCCAATGAGTTCTTGAGTTTTCAAAATGAGCCTATGTGTACCATTTCAGCTGCATGTGCCAGGAAGAGAGCCAAGTCTTCTCGTAATCACCAATGTGAAGTCCTTAACTGAGATTCCTATACGTTTGTGTAATCACTTTTTGAATCCATGTACTTTTTTTAGTATGCAGGATGTCCTGTGATGAATAGTTTCACAGTTTAACTACCTGTGACATGAAATAGACTATCCACTTGTTTACCAGACATGATATTGGCCTGTCTTGGATAATATCAGTATACGTTTTCTGTTTGGACACATTTTAACATGGATTAATTACACTGAGCAACTCACAGTATAGAAGTTTACACAGTAGACCTGCTTTAAGGTGCATTTTGATAACTTTTGTTCCTGCCTTATACTGCTGGTAATGAAGGCTGTGTACCCCATTGCCTCTATTCAGTGTTCCCCAGGCTTCCTTTCTCACTTCCTACTACTCAGGATAAATCGTCTTGGTGATGAAAAACATCAATAGAGAGTGGCAGACCTGCACAGTGGGTTTCAATCTAACACTGGGTATCAAATCTGTCACTTGACTATGCTGTCCTGCCTCTTGGAAAAAAATAGTATTTTGCATGTGATTCAGCGTAGATTCCATTCTACATACCTTTATACCTTAAGTATGCAAGTTCTTAAACCCTTGAATGGCTTTATCTTAAATCTACATATACATCCCTCATACATTAGTGCAAAGGAAAGGTCAGGATGGCATTGAAACTTTCCATCTTATTGCCCATGGCAAGAAGTTGCAGTCAGGATCAATGTAAGTTCAAATCCCACCTTTGAAGAAAAAAAGTACTTCTTCTGTCATAAGCATTTTTTTCTGGGTATGTTAGACACTTGCTCCACCAAATAAGTTAGAGGCCACTCAGGCACAGACACAGATATTCCCCCTCACCTCCTTCAGCTTATTGAGAATGACTGAAATTAGTCTGTCATAATTGTTTCACATCATTAAGCAATTAATACAGCAGGAAAATCTTCTGCCCCAAAAGAGTATACAACCCTGACAAATGCTATAGCCTTTGTTCTTTCTCTGTTTCATCTGACACTCAAATGCTCAGATACAGCACTTGAGCTATTCTTATCTGTTGCTGTCCTTCAGCCAAAATTCTAAGAAGCTTTGACATTTACCCTTACTTCAAAATAGGACATCTGTCCTTCCAAGGGGAAGAAATATAAAAAACGTTGTGACCATCGATACCAGCATGCGAATAATTAGCTGCACCTTGGAGTCTACAACTTTGACATTAGTTTCAACAGCATTAGCTCTGTAACCAAGAGATCACATTTTCAATTTCACATGCTTGATATTATATTTATAAATTAGTCCAAATGCATCCAACAGATACTGACAAGTCAAGCAAAGCCGACTATTTAAAATATTGTGGAACAATAACAAAAGGCAGGGATAATTAAAAAAAAGGGTTCACTGCTGAAAACAATATACCAACCTAGACAAGCAAGTTCTTCCTGGTACCAAAATATGCCTTTGAGAACACTGTCCATCTTGGCATATCAGATATGGCAGGAGTAATCACAAAACTAAAATACAGAAAGTACCCTATAGTGAGGTCCAACACAAGTGATGGCAAACAGACCACCTGTGGGTTGTTGTAACTGTTGACATCCTTGAGCTTTCACTTTTTTAAGTCCTGAACTGAAGCTCTGACACACATCTTGGAATAAAAAATACAAAACAACGTTTCCCCCCCACCTACAGATAGTTTTATTGTATCTAGATTATTGTCCTTTAGTCTCTTGCTGGAAAGAAGTGTGGCTCAGGAGAATATTCATTCCTTCCCATCTTTTTAGGAAACTTAGTCTGTCAGGCTGCTGATAATCTACAGACCTTGTAGAAGCGGCTCTTGAAAATTATTTAGAGCTTAAAATTAAGGCAACAGTGATCCAAGAGAATGCACCCAATTTATTCACATCCTTATCATCACCTCCTTAGCATTTATATGGATCATCTGTGTAACAACACAGCTTTTAGCATGCTTGATCCGTGGCTGCAGGAGTTATAATTCAGACACCTATTTAAAGGTGCCTGGGATTCCAGCTGAGGACAGTATCTTATCTGTCCTTAAAAGAAATTATTGCCTAGACTGCAGTTTCATGACATGAGAATGTATCACATTAAAACCATCCTAGTGCTGACTTTTGGAACCCTGGTTTCCACTGGACACAGTCAGAGACTACAGTCGATACTTGAACAGTAGACATTGCCAGCAACACCAAATGTCTCATTGCATGCTCATATGACATTTTTGCACCTTCATTGACTCTCATAAAAAGAAGTGGTTGATTTGATTTACTAGATGCCACGATAGCAACAAGCAGTAAGAACAGATTTATTTAAATCATTACTGAATAAGGTAGTGCTGTATTTGGCTGGGTTTATTTGATTACGCCCATAGCTCTTGGATACTGACACTGCTTAACACCTCTCACAGCTCTAACTCTGCTGAGCATCTGACGAACAGGAGGATTCTCCATGTAACACATTGTGGCAGTGTGCTCGCTCCCCCTGCACCCTGGCCTGACTTTTTACCATAACCCTGCTCAAGCAATAACCACCAGTGGTGTTCATGATGGATGCCTCCGTCTCAAAGTGGATTCAAGGGAGACAGATAACAGCGCAACAGCCAAGGGCTAACTGATGGTGATGCTCCCATCTAACCACAGCACTGGTCAATATCTGGCTCAAGGCAATTTTGGAAGAAACTAACATCTGCAGTTGGTATGCAAATATGACTATGAGTCAATAATCTTACTCCATAAATAGTGGACAGCTCAGAGTCTTTTGAGCTCTCCTGCACAACCGCAGGCTGCACACCAGGATGTCCCCTTGTGTAGGAACCCCTCCCAAGGTTACTCTTCAAGGTTGAGAGATTCCTTGCCACAACAAATCACTGGTAAGTGACTAATAGCATGCTAAACTTTGAAATCTTAGCTAAGTTATATAAAGGATTGATTGTGCATATATAATCCTTTAGGCATAAACTGTTGACCAAGTCTTGATCCAGCCACACCTAGACTCCTCTCTGAGAAGGACTTTAGAACACAAGGAGGTCCTTTCTGAGTCTCATGAGTTACCGGGAGGGTCTCCCTGACAGTTTTGTCTGACCCTGTCCTCTAGGCAGTAAATAATCAAGTCTACCTTGCCACTGAAACTTGTTAAGCTACTGTTGCATTTATTATTGAACTTTGTTACTTTACTGTTTTATATTACAGAAGTTTATTGTTGCTTCTTTCTTAAAGTGAAGTGCATTCCTCTCACTCCATCCACAACACCCCTATCATATTCTCCCAGTATTGATGTGGTGGTTTTAACTTGGTCAACAAAGAGATGTCAGTCACAACCCTGTCACCATCCAGGGTATAATTCATAAAGAATCACCTCCTGAATGAACCAGAGGCCAAATCTGGGAGAATGATGCTTTCAATTGTGGCTGGTTCATTAGAAAATGTCAGCCTGAGGGAGTGCTAATTGCCGTTCAGATTTGATGAGATCCAAACTGGCACATACATGAAGAGCAAAAGACTACTCATTCCACAGTAATGATTATTCTGGACTGCGTGTACAGCATAGAGCCCCTGACTTTTCTCACTTTTCAGAATACATAGGTACAACAAATTTCACGTTGCGAGGAAACTGAACACCTTCTTGAAGGTAGTATTACAAGGCTGCAAGGAAGCACGGACCACATCTGCCCTCACAAACTCATCTCTGCAATAGGCTGCAATTGGTACAACCTTACTGGTGTCATTTCTTAGCAAACTAACTATATTTTTCTGCAGGTAGTTTTGCAACTTTTGATGGTGGCATTAAAGTTAGCTGTTGTATTTGTCTGATAAAGGCAGATAAAAGAATTATAATTTTGAAAGACTGGCATAAAAATTTCTGGATAAAAACTTTTGTCAGAAATACACATAAGGTTTTTGTGTGTGTTTTTGAGAGAGCACAGGTGAGGCTAATGAAGTATGGCTGTACTATGGCTGGTTATATGCATATAACCTTGGAAAAATAAGTCTATCTTAAAACCTTGAATATTCTTTAGGATTTTGGTAAAATGACACTACATTTTTTGTATCCTGTGTTGTGTTTGAAGCTTTTTTTTTTTTTTTTTGGAGTCCAATAAACAGCATATAAAACAGTCTGGGAAGGTGTGGCAGTTGCACATTCTCCTGAGGTCTGGAGCCTTCAATTGGGCAGTTGATGGCTTTTTAGCACCTTTTGTGCCCCACTGTGCCTGTCCCCACATACAGCCCCAGGGTGGTACCAAGGTGCTGCCAGTCACATCCTCTCCTGCCCCAGGGCAGGGTGACTTCACCTCCACCAGCTGAGGGGCAAGGGGGACGGGACCCTCGGTCGATTCACAGGGCCCTCAACCAGATCTTGAGTCAATTGACAGGGTCCTCAACAAAGGTGGTGCCCAGAGTAGCTGCGAAGCTTCTGGACCGTGTTATAATTGCCCACAACCAAATCTGACCCGGCTATAAAACGGGGTCGCTGCCGAAGGCCCCCTTTGAGTGGTCTTGTCGGAGCAGTGGGTCTGTGAGCTGGAGCCCGCCCCTTAGACTGGGACGCCGTCTAAGGAGACTTCTCGGGCTTGAGAGCGCCTCACCTCCTCATTTGGGTGAGTGGTCGTTTACTGGATGTATCCTTGAATGAGTCCTTGCCTAACCCAGGCAAGTGAGAGCCCTTGCCTAGCCCAGGCGAGTGAGAGCCCTTGCCTAGCCCAGGCGAGTGAGAGCCCTTGCCTAGCCCAGGCGAGTGATTTTTTCTTGTGGGTGCCCTCCAGTTTTGTCTCTTGTGAGTGTATGAGTGCACGTTGTGGATCATCATTATTTTTATGTTGTCATACCCCAATATTTTCCTCAACTGATAACTGAACCTGTATTTTTTGTTGTTGGAGTGCTAAATAATTGTATAAACCCTGTTTCTAGTGGGTTTATTTGCTGTGCTTTTCCAGCGAGAATAAAGTCTGTTTTGGAACTCGTTGTCTGCCTAAAATTGACTTTGGGGTGCCTCCGTGACAGAAGGTATTGCCACATTGCACCTGTTTACTTTAAGTCTGCAGTTCATGTTCCATGAGTTATTTATTCACAAAAGATATCCAGTCCATGAGAGAAAGTTATTTTTTTCATTGGTTTGGTTTGGTTTACTGTATTTGGTACGGTGTGGTTTGTTTGTTTGTTTGTGATTTTGTTTATTTGTTAGTTTTTCTTTATTTATTTATCTTGCTTCAAACTGTTTTAGCATAACAACTTTTTGATCACAGTACTTTTACTTATTCCCAAAGGTGAAATTCTAGTGATTAAGCCAGTGAGACTCTTTGTTTTGTGCATATTCTTGGGCAATATTAACACTATGTTTTATTTCAGACTGTTTCTAGGTTGAACACTGAGCATTCCAAGGTACTTCGCTAGTGCTGAACTACTTGTAATTATAATCAGCTATGGTTACAAGAAGTTCTTTGTTCTGCAAACATTTTAAGGTCTGTACTTCGGAAAATTTATTGTGTCAAATGAAACATCATCTTGCCTTCTCTGTTTGGCAACAAATGCTCCTTGCAGGTGCTTCCAAATGAGCTTTTGGATTATAGTTAGCCAAGACAATGTGATTTTAGTGATATTCCTATTCTAATAATTATTTAGGTTGCATTTAAATTAGTTGCAGTAGACTGTTTCAGGCAGAAAGACTTAAAACACAAATTAAAGCAGATTAATGTTGCAGTTTACTTGATAAATTACTAGTCCTTTGTTATTTATAATAAATCATTTCCCCAGCATTGGACTGATCAAATTTCCTTAAGATTGTGAAGTGCTTTTATTTTGTTTAATAGAACACTAAGGAACTTTGTTGAGGAGGCAAACCATTACTTTGGTGTCATAATCTATAGACGTCTCTGCCGGAACACTAAATCATCCACAGAAAAAAAATTACAGTGCTTAAAATATATATCTCTTATAATAGTTCATCTTTGGTACTTCTTTTGCTTTTATTTAACAGAACTACTCTATTTTATGTCTATTTGCCAAACTGTAAAGCTCTTGTAATTAAATTATTAATCTATATTAATAAATGTTTCTGAAGGGCAAGTGTTAGCTTAAAATGCTACTATGTATGCATAACCTGATGCAGCAGCATCTAGGTTTGTATTTGAATGTGAAACATGCTTTTATTTTAGTATAATTGCTTTTAGGACTATTAGAGGGTTTTGTTTTGTGAAAGCTATTGTATTGAAAGTTGTACTCCGATTAGATCCAGGAACATGTTGGTTATGTTCCTGCAGCACTGAACTGCAGCACTGGAAAACTGGGTTATTAATTTTTTGCATTTAAGAGAAGAATACAAAGGCTAAAGTCAATGTGAATTAATCTGCTTGACAGAAAGTGAGTAGATCTGTGTTTTGTCGTGGAAAGGTGGAACTGTTCGGCTAATGTGAATTTAAAGTTGATTGGTGTGTTCAGAATAGTTCTTTTATCTGTTTTGCAAATTAAAAATTCAATTAGACTTTATCAGGCAGCTGTCAGATGACTCTGTCTTTGCAGGGCAACCCATGACTGCAAACAGGAGTTTAGTTTTGATGCACTTTACATATAAGGGCTAAGGCTGCTCAGCCAATAAATTCTTCGACTGACTGTGCACAAATTTGACAAAAATAGTGCAACATGATCAAAGTCCCTTGTATATGACAGGATTCTGGCAACATTGCACATAGTCTGTTATTTGGGAAGATAAAATATCGAAGAACTGGTGAAGGTATAAAAATAATACTACAACTGCATATGTGAGCGTCTCAGCAGAATTCTGCTAAGAACAACACACAGATTCAAATGTAACTTTCCTCCTACAGCTAGAACTGATGTAGGCAGTAACAACAAATCAGAATTTTAAAAATATTTGCAAGTCCCTGGACTGCTAACTTTGAGATGATTAGCTCAGAAGTAGAGCTCTTACATATGGGTTATAGTTCAGGAGCACTGAAGCTGAGAATATCAACTGTGTCTTGATTTAGTCAAACAGTGACAGTTGTACATCAACAAAAGTGTAGTTGCAGCACCATTCAAATTTGATAATGCAACACAGAAACTAATTTAATGAAATACATACTACATCTCTACATCAACTGTGAATTACCTCAAGAGAAGCAGCACTTTTTAGAGAGCCAGGAGTCACGTAAACTGAAAGGAACTGGGAGAGGACAGATGGAACCCTAGTAGGATGTATGATGAGAACAGTACTTACAATAAGAAGTTTCCTAAACCATGTCAGAAACATCCTAAAACAAATCAGCTAACTCTAGATAGAACTAGCAGGAGTTAGATGTAAACCTTCACCTTAAAGCAAGAGAGAGTTATTTCACTCAGCCAAATTATTTCCTGATGCAATTATTTTCCACTGGAGACAGGATTGTCTGTGGGGCTACAGCAGGGATGATACTGCCCCACCAGCTTGCTGCAGCAGCACTATTTGAAAAAAAAGCATTGTCATGATCGTTGAACAAAGTTATCTTTGCAGCATTTTAGCAAGGTTGTTTTCAAGCTGCTATTATTAAAAATGTAATCTAGAAGGTAGTTAACACAGACATAATTATTCTCACAGAAGAAAGCTGTGGACCTCTCTTCTAGATGGTCTCAGACACTGTTATGTTTTCCTTCCTATGAGCTTACTGCTTGATGCCAAGCCACTGATAGTGGAAGTATTTTAAAAGCAGATCATGCAAAGAGGCCATTAGGGATCCAGGTCATCTTTTACTGGGCCTTCCAGTCCTTTGTCGCCAGAACATAAGAATTTATTTCCATCAGAAAAAGACATAATTTTCTCAACAATAGATTTTGCTATGGGGCAAATTCTGCCAAAAACAAAGCTGAGAAGGTAGGAAAAGGAATTGCAGTTGCAAAATTAAATTACTTCCTGTTGGAAGAGGTTGACAAGCAGCATTTTTTAATTGGTGCTGTGCACTTAGCTGTATATTTAGTCTCTAGCCTAAGTCACCCGATTTTAAAGCATGTTGAATGTCTAGAGCTTCCATTACACTTCAATATCAGGAAAACTGTGGATCAAAGATCAAGCACATGCTAGTTACTACATTTCTATTTGCTGTTTATTTATTACTGTTATCTATTCTAACTTATTAAAAACCAAACCAAAACAAACTATTACCAGTTAAGAGTTTGAAAGGGAGCATCATTTCTTCACAATGGTTTTGTACTTTGCTTGCATTCTTCAGTCCTGGCAGATCAATTTACAGGAGTGTAGTCCAAATAGTACTCCCTCTCTTCAGCTTTCTCAAAAGTAAGAAAACTGTGGAAAAGAGCAACTTTTCAAAAAGTTGAATTTAGAACAAGTTTCTATAAATGTAGCGATGGTATATTTGGAAATCTTTCAGTGTTAGGTGTGCCAGTTCATTGATTTCTTTTTCTCTCCTTGTAACAGATATACTCTACTGTAGGTGGAACCTATAAGGATATTGTTTTCCCTCCCAATTTTATTAAGATAAAATCCAGGCCATATACTATTGCTTGTTGTAGTCTTTTTACAGAAAGGTTTGTCAGCTCTACAAATATTAAAAAAAAAAAAAAAAAAAAAAAAGAAAGAGGAAGAACCACCCCTCCATCTATTATTAAGGGCCCCTAGGTAGGATAAGTAAAACCTTAGGGCAAGTAAAGCAGAGAACCTTGATTGTGTTACTTGAATGCCAGGACAACAAAAAAATTCACCAGTCAAGCAAAGATCTCACCCTGGTTTTATGTTAGATCAGTTCCAGTTACTCTAAGTAACACTGACTTATTTGAGGCAGGGACATGAAACTGGGTCACTCACATGCCAGTTAAGTGCTCTGGATGTACGGTTTAACAGAAGATTGCATTTTGTCTCACTGTTAAATGGGAAGATGCAGTATTTTTTTTAGTTCAAGAAACTACTTCCTTCTCAACTTCACCATCACTATTCTTGAACTCTTAAACCCAAAGCAAGGAAATGAAAACTGTGACCTGTTGTGAGAGACTAGTCACAGGTTGATATAAGCTTAAAGATTTGGTCATAGCTGGATAAACTGAAATTTGAGGAGTCTTTATGGTCCCAAACACAAATGATATATTGAAGAGGAATGAAACAGCAGTGGAAGCACTGCAACTTGAAAATCATTTGGCTTGGATAAAGACTCTTTCCTGCTGAACTACTACTTTATTCAAGAAAAATTGTGAGTAATATTGGTCTCATTATATTTAGACTTAATATGGAGTAGACATTAGAATATGAATGTCACACAGAAAAAAATCCTGAAGTTCTTGGTCTAAAAGTAAAATGTAAAAATCTTTCTTCAGTTTCTACTTAATTTCAGGAACATGAACAAGGATTCTGAACATGTGAACATGATTTTCTTTTTCTGTCAAGTTAGTATACGTTCATCTCAATGTTAGCATACATACTAAGGGTGTCTATAAGAAGTTTTAATGGGTTATTCCATCTTGTCTCCACATAAAAAGAGTTTGTAGGAATAATGGCATCTGGAGAGAGTTGTAGAGTCGTACGTGTCAAAATTAAACTAGTAAAACTAAAGCAGCCAATCCTACTTTCAGTGAAACTAAACAAAATTACCTTGAGCTCATTGTTTACAAAATCAGAGAATCATGCTTTTGCTTCTACAATAGTGGTATTTTAGTATTAATTTCTTAAGCCATATTGTTGATATTTGTTCATCTCCTGTCTAGTATCCATATATAACTTAACATAACATTATAACTTAAACTAATTTGAGACAAAGATATTAATTCTGCAATAAAGTTTTCTCTTGAATAACTGGACATCAGAGAACTCATAAACATGTGGGTTAAATAAATGTCTACCGAGCCACACAGCCAACTTTGTTCATTTTAGTGGCACTTTTTTTAAACAATCACAAGAGAGGAATACAAAGATTCTTCCATATGATGTTGGATGAATCTCATGTAGGAACAGTTGAGAACCCTAGATAAAATTTGTTTCTGTTAATGGCAAGTGACTATTCAGACTATTTTCATCTTCTATTCCTTTCTAGAAAATCTTTATTCAGTTCAGATTTGCTGGTTAAACATGCATGTTGCTACAGATGACAGTAATTCATGTGAGAAATGAAGCAGTGCAATCGGATGTGGACTGGCACAGGTAATAGCGCCAAAATGACTTTTGGTGGCATGTTAGGTTGGCTGTACCTGCCACTTTTTCCATCTCACTGGACCTTCTTTTTAGTACTATGAAGGAAACGAAAGCAAAGCGTCATTTTCAGTAAAATTATTGATGGCTAAGATCCCATTCTGAATCTAAGCTGGCCAAATCATAGGAGTTCAGTGTTGAACCAGATAGAAAGCTTAGTATATAGGAGCGAGAGGAATTTAAATTTAGTAGCTGCTGTGTGCCAAGTATATAGTCATTTTTCTTCAGGGAATTGGTTGAGTCCAGCACATTGGCAATGGGTAAGGGGAAACCTATTTTGCTTCCAGCTGGCCAGTCTACAACTCTACAGCTCAGGGTTTTAAAGTATTATGCTGCCTGATGTGGGATGATTGTCTGATGACCAAAAGTGAAGTTGGGAAATACAAATTACTTACTCTGATAGAGCTGTAATATTTTTAGAGAGATTCTGATCTTGTTACTAGTAATATGAAAAAAAAAAGAAGTATGTTTATTTTAGTAAAATAACAAGAGGATGGGTAAGAAGTATATCCAAAATAAACTGTATTTTCAAAGGATAATTCCTTTTAATTACTCTCATTTTTTCCCCAAAGAGTAAAAAGCAATATTTGTTAATAATGCAAATTACCTTCTAACTATACAGTTAATTAGTCCAAGTTAAATTTGACTGTGTTTTAAAAAAAGGCATTTGCATAATCTAAACTTCTTTTATTCAGCCCCAAAAGCAGAACTACTTGCTACAAGGCACTGTACACCTGTCTGAAAAGCTGAATCTAAACCAGATAATCAGCAACAGGAGAGCCCTTTACCCTACTCAGCTATAAGAACTTCTTAATTGTAAATCTATAGTGCTTATAAATTCATTGTTATAAAATAATTTGAATGTTTCAGAAAATATTTATTCAAAAAGAAATATGAGAAAAGCTAGGAATCTGAGTTTAAACACAGTACTCTAACCATAAGACAAGATTAGTTCCTTTTTTTTCTTTCTCTCTCCATAGCAAAGCGTTATTTTATGGAAATTATAAAAAAGTATTTTAAATAGTAGCCCTGCCTCCCCCCAATACCAGCATATACACTTTTTACATTTATACATACATGTTGTTATATTAAACCAATTTATATTTAAATCTACATAAATAGACCTGAATAAAATCCTTTAAATTTTTAATATGCATTGAAGCCACTAAGGCTGTGTGACCTTGCCAACTAATATACAGTAAACTGTTTTTCATTAGTGAAAAGTTGTTTACTAAGCTAAGAGACAAGGAAGACTGGATTGCACACAATTACCACTAGTATTGCACACACTTACCATTAGTATTTTTAATGCATCACAGAGGTCAGTGGGAGAATTCACTTGCTCCCTGAACAGCATTAGGGAGGGAGATGGAATTAGGATAGTCCTGACAGACTGTTGATCCCGCTGCTGATGGTAGTTTGTTGTCAATGGACAAATCACAAGATTCATTATTGTTGATCACAGTGCCATTGGCTCACCTGAAAATGCTGTAAGAATCAGTGAGTGTATATTACATACTTAAGTGTTTCATAACCCAGAAAACACAAAATGTAGTGATAATCACCTTTTTCTACAGCTTTTTTCATATTGAGTGTTACAAGGTTCATTCCTGTGTTCCCTGTAAAACACATACATGAAACAACTAGAAGAACTTCTGAAATGCTTAAAGGCCTAAGTATTAGTAAGGAGCAGAAGACACTTTAGTAGCAACATGTCCACCCAGCCACATGCACAAGGACATATATCATGTTTAACAGCATAAGCATGATGAGGGTTTTTTTGAGAAAAACAGTCATAATATCTAATTATATTTTATAGAGAGTGTGTGTGCTTTGTCAGCCAGTGTTTTGCTATCAAGATGAAAAAATCCTTTTCTGCACATCATATTTCTTTAAGTTACCCAAATTATTGCACAAAAAAAAATTAAAACCACACGTTGTCTCTGTCCTTAGAGTGCAGTGATTAAACAAACAAGCACAAAATTTTTATCTTCAAAACTACCATTGGACTTCAGAAGAATTATAGTAGTGCATTTACACTCCATTTTTGGTAGGAGACCATGCAGCTGGTAAGAGATTTGTGTGTAGTTTTTTTGTAGAGCAGTCCACAAGGAATGCTGGGCTGCCCTGCCTATTCTGAAACTTTTGCCTCAGCCATTTCAAGCTTCTAAATTTCTTTTTTTTCCATGGAGTCTCAGAAAAAAAAAAACTTAGCAGATATAGTGCACAAAGTGAATTCCCTGGTATTCTTTCTCAGTTAATTTGTTTCATCCTCCAAAAGAAAGACCCCAATAGAAGAGTATCCATTCATGTGCAAAGCTGAGAATCTGGGGCAGAACAGGAGCAAAGGTTACCCCTGCACCCTCCCCCAAGCCCATTCAGAGAGAATCCCAACTCTGCTTCTCACCTCTGAAAGTCAGACATTGTATCTAGGGATGGAGAAAGAGAATAGCCCAGGGACAGCTATTCAGGAATGAGAAATAAAAATGCTCTGTGTCTAGACTCCAAACAGGAGTGACAGGGTATACCCACAGGTGATGCGTAAAACTATCGATACTTTAAAAGAAGTATGAGCTTGGGCTAGGGGAATAAGTAGTCTTCCAGTGGTGGAAGTAGCGTTAAATACCTCATTTTTGTGATTACTAAAATGTATTTTGGCCTGATTTAAAGTTTGTGCTAGCTGAACTGAAGGTGTGATATTGTACAAATTTAAACTATTTGATTTATGCAGATCCTTGAATTATGAAGCAATTGATGGCTAATTGCACCTAGGTTCTTTGTAGTCCCATTTGATCTATTAGCAAATAACAACCACACCTGGCAAAATGCAAAACTGACCTTTCAACTCTTCCATTACTCAGGATGAGCATTAACTGGCCTAGAAAACCGGCAAAGCTTTAAGTCCTTTTAAAGACACCAGAAAAAAATCACTGTAGTTATATACTTGCAGTTGGGATATTTCCATCTGTGTTTGTACTCCTTATGTATGTACCTGATTGCCCTTGTAAATACAGTAGTAAATTAAGATGGCTGTAGGTACTTACTGTTAGTCAAATTACTGGCAGTACTGAAAGAGTTGTGTTATGTTTATCATCAAATCTAGGCAGAAAACTGTTCATGCAGTAATTCATGTGGGAGCTTACCCTATTTATTGCCAGCTAACTTAATCTGTGGATGAAATTGTGTAGATTTATAGACGGTTTCAATTGTGGATGCAATGAGCTAAAAATAAATGTCCAGCATTTTCTGCAAGCCTGTAGATTTCTTCAGCTATTACTCCATTTGCTTTGAGTACTTTTATTTTGGCTGACAAGTCTCTTGATGTACTATTAATTACAAAGTTTACAAAATTGTTAGATAGAAATTATCACCACTAATTGAGTTTCAGGCATGGTGAGAATACAGAGAGTGTTTTGCTTGTTTTGTTTTGTTTTGTTTACCAAAAAAAAAAAAAGAAAAAAAAAGAAAAACTGAAGTTAGGAGAAGTTAGTCTTTCAGGAGCTCAGAAGGTTGCTGCTAGAAGCAGCTTGAACTGTATCAGAGTTTCCATCGATGACCACATTTTGACCTCTTTTGATCTTGGCTCATCACGTAAGTATAAACACAGGAACAAGTTGCTTTTCCCTCCTTTGCCCTCAACCATCTGTGAACAGCCACGCGTTGTCGTCTTCATATCCCTGGATGGTTTTATGGTTATTTCATGTTAGAACACAAAACTGATAGCATGTACTGTACAAGTCTGTTGAACCATAATATTAAGCGACCTGAAAGTTTTTGAGAAAAGATGAATCTCATCCTTTTCCAGTATAACTTGCGTATTGATGCAAATAATTACTTAATGGCTATTGCAGGAACAGGAGTACACTAAACCCAGTTCATATTTCAATTCACAGATTGTGCCCAGAATATAGGCTTGTAACTAAGAAATGTAATCTTTAGACTCCTTGGAAACAAAAAGTTTCCTGTGATTTTAATGCACAGCTGAGTTTTCAGCAAAATGTAAAGAAGACTTTTTTGATGCTGAAAAACTTGTGACCTTTGATCTTTTATTGAAAATCTTTTATTTTAGTTTTATCTTCAGACTACAGCAGTACCCTTTTAACAAATAATAAACAAAAAAAATATTCCAGACTGAATGTATTTAAAGAATATTTATTGTAGTAACAGAAGATTCATAGGACTAAGTCCCATGAAAGGGTTATACAAATTTCAACCATCTCAACCATTTGCTCTTGCTCCCAGGCATTGTATAAGTGGCAGAGAGCTTTGAGAGGTTCATTTGACAAATAGCTGCAGTCATTACTAGGGGAACAGTAACTGTTCTTTTTTTGGGACTTCTTTTTATTACTGTTCTCTCATGGGAGATGACTACTCTCACAGCAGAGCAGCTAAATACAATATATAGATGCTCCTGAGCTGCCTCGGCGTGAAATACAGCAGTGGATTACAGTGGAAATTAGTGGGAAGTTGGAAATCCTTTTCAGTTAAGCCGCTACAATTTGTACTGAAGAAGCTGGAGACTGCTCTTAACATAAAAACAGCTGCTGGATCATACCTAAAGATTCATCTGGCCCTGGAGTTTTTTCCAAGAGTGGCTACAAGGGGATAACTAGGGTTAACTGGGCAAAGAACAGGGCAAGCATAAATGGCAGTTGCCCTTTCCACTCTCTAGTCTCCAGTGTCTAACCAGTTCCAGGTTAGAGACATGCATGAGGGTCAGACCCTTCTACATAAACCATCTTAATGCCAAATCAGCCAATCCTAAATAATCTGGGAAAGGAAAATGCTTGACTTTTTAAAAGAGGCTTTAATAAACCCCTTCAAAGCAGAACACCATCTTTCCAAAACAAGGAGCTGCTAGTGCCGTGATAATCCTGTAAGAAAATGAACCATGAAGTTACTTGTGAGATAAGAGGGAAGAAATGTATTTACTAACCACACTCACATACCACCTTGCTGCATTCACAATAAGTCTTCGCACTTCGGAGGGACACCCAGAAGTTAAAAGGGCAAAGGTGAACATTGTAATTTTTTTTTTCAGTTCTTCTTCAAACCATTGGCCTAATGGCTTTTATAAAAGATAGTTCTATTTATAAACTGTTGCAAGATACTGTTGTAGAAACAATGCCAGAAAAGCATCTAAATTAAACAAAATTGTAATCTGTGTCCAAAGCAGTATGCACCGTGTGCTTTAGAGTCTTTAATAAATCTTTTCCAGCTATAGAGTCCAGGAATATGGAAAGTCCAATTCTTTCCATTCAAAATAAATCTGTGCTCATTTCATGATCCAATTTTACAATCTCTGACATTAGTGTATGTGTTCATGCTTTTATATAAAGCATATCAAGAAAAGGGGAATGACCACATAATTCAGCAGATGCTAAATGAGCAGTCTGTGGTGCTCATTAGTGTGATCACCGTAATTCTCCTTCAATTCAGAAACTAAACAAGTCACTCAGGCACCTGAGACTGAGATGCCTAATTCTGCACTGGGAGTGTCATTCTTAGATCTGAGTGCCAGACTGCAAAATGCTGCAGTACTCTGCATGGTAATAGCCAAGTCTTGTTAGTTAATTCCAGATTTTTCATTCTAAAATCAAAATAACAGAATTCTTATGTATTTGCTAAGATTTTCTGCATAGCTTTTATATGTTTCTGTGTACACTAATATTTGAGGAATACCATTTGCCAGGTTTTTCTATAGAGATTTTCCATATGCATTTTCCACATATTGTACAATTTGTCACAGCTTTGTTCTCCATAAGTCTTACAGACTGCTCAGATCTTATGAACAACTTTCTCTGGAAACAGGAAAATAGCTAAACAAGAATACGCAGAAAAACTACAATACATATAGCTGGAAAATGCTCCCTTAAACAAATCGGTATACCTCCTGACTTAATCTTCTTTATGGGATCTATCTCTTCACTTGGGAAGTCGGCAATAGATGAAGCAGGAAACAATACTCTGTCTTTGAAACAAAACAACTCTCTCTACCTCTACTACCTTTTCTGCTTACTACTATTCTAGTTCTTGCGTGGAACTGTGTTGTTTTTTCTGTACTTTCTGCTTTAATCTTAATAAAGATAGGATCAGTTCCATCTTATTTGCCTGAGAGATTTAAGAACAACATCCATTCTGCTATAGGAATTCCCTAATCAGCCTGAGTAGTCCCAGATTCTTCATCTCAGGTTTACTAGAGAGATATTTAATCTTACTTCTCCCACTGTCGACCCCTCCCACATTTTGAGGAAGCTCTGAGTGTTACCCTCACCATATTAGTATTCTCTGATATCTTCTTTTTGCCCTGCATCATCTGTGTTCCTTCCACCAGGAAGGAAACTGGCCGGGACAGGCTGGAAGATGTCAAGCTTACATGAAATTTTCCAGTTTTATTTCCAAATCTTATACTAACATAATTAGGTCGGCCAGCTTCACAAGATCTTGCAGAAACAAGGAGGCTTGGGTGACAATAAGCCCAGCATCAGCATAACACATGCAGCTGCTTGCAGGGAGCACCCTGGAAAAGAATGGTCTGCCATCCTGCCTTTGGTAAGACTCTTCATATTTAAATCAAGACATTCTTGGCAATACCAGCACTTCTGGGCAGAAGTAGCCTCGAAGCCATAGTTGAAGCCAAATGCATTGCTGTGAATTTTTTTTTAGAGGGTCATCAAAGACAGCTCAACTTAAAAGAGGTACATTTTCTAATTGGAAGTACATTTTGGCATGCATTCTCATCTGAAATACAATGCATCAGGCGCAATAGCTTCTACTTCTGATGGCAAGTGCTTGGTTATTAGGCTGAACACATGGCCCAGGGTCATTTCTAGAGAAGTTTTTAGACCTCTTCCTGCAAGGGTAGGTAAGATTTGTAAGCAATCTGAATTCAGATTATTTACAAGGAAACGTCAGTGAAAGATACAGGATCTCAATGCACCGTTACCTTCAAGCACCCCCTAGAACATCTTAGTTCAGGGAACCAAAAATGAAGCCTTTATGCACAACAAGAACTTTTCTCCCTATAAGTACAGATAAAGCACACAACCTATAGCGTGTGTAAGTGCAAGGTTATAATGTATTTTTTTCAACTATGTGTTAAAACGAAGTACTTTAGCAAGTATATTCATCCAATTTATAGCATCATTTTAGATTTAATTTTTAAAACTATTATTCTCTCCCCAAACACTGCTGGGATATTTCTAAATATGCCAGGTTATTATCCTCAGGTCTTCACAGATCAGGGAAAAATATACCCTGGATAAAAAAATGGTACTTTCAAGTGTGTCCATCCAAATGTACAGGTAACAAGAATCTCATCTTACAGAAATACACTGGTCACCAAAGTTTTCTCTTATTTTCATTTCAGTTACAAGCAAGACCCTACAATCAACTCCAAATACCTCTGAATATACCAAGCAATGTTAAACTGAAGTTTAATATAATTATTTACTCAAACAAAAACATGTGCTTGCCAATCTTAGCAGTTGTTGACTGACATACTAGAGGTTTCAAAGGCCTGAAGTGGAGAGTGCTTTAGCCACTGTCAGCAAAGACTAACAAATTGGTTAAGACACAGAGTAATAGGCTCTGTGATCAATAAATGTGTAATCCTGTCCAGAGCTTGTGAGACACAGCTGCCCAAATGATTTATACATATTATCAGAATTCACAGTAGAATTCCTGTCCCTGCTACAAAGACTTCTACTTGCAGCGAAGAAAACTTTATGCTAAGAATCTGCATCTTACTTTCCATGCAAATTTATTTTCTAAAAAATTGCGTATCACAAAAATTGTATATAGATATTATTTGGGCTGATGAAACAAAAACAAAAGCCATCAAATAAGCTCACTATTTTTATCTGAATGAGGTTCACTCTGAAAAATGGTTTTATGCAATAAAGCCAAACAGGTAAGTCAAACTGTATTGGGAATTCTGTCAAAAATTCTAATCACAAATGGTCAGGAATTTTTTCACTGGAGCCAAAGCTTTTCCTGGTAATATACCAGTTCTGACAAAACTGCTATTGGAAACATTTTCTCAGTTCCAGCAGTGGGTGTAGGCAAAAAAATGTAGTTGTCTGGGACAGGGAATGAATAACTTGTTGGTCTTAGCAAGCAGCTGGGTTTTGCAGAGTGCCTATATCTTTGCTTTGCTTGATTTAGATCAGGGAGCTGAACCCACATGAAGGCCCTAACCAGACAGTGATAAGCTGTCTTTCTTTTTAGCTTGATGAGTATTTAATAAGTTGTACATAGCGGAGCAGCCCCAGCCATGGAGAGGCCCATCTTCCACACCGGAATAGTCCCCAGCCCAGCCATCAGACAGCAATGTGAGCATTCCTGAGTCTGATTTGGCCTGGGTCTGATTTGAAGGCAGGTCTCCCAGATCCCATGAGGATACCCTAAGCATGAGGCAATTGGCTATGATAAGTGTCTGTCTGTTCAAAAGGTTATTTTTGGTCCCAATGCAGAATGAGGAAAAAAACTCTCCTCACAACCTGTCCTTCAAAAATGATAGGCTCTCCCAGTCCTCCATGTATACCACTGAGTTTGTAGAACAGGTTGAGCAGAACCTGCCACAATGCCTGTCCATGCAGACAGATGATGTGCTTAAGGTACATCTGGCTGCATCTGCCACAGAGCTTACCTAGTGAGCATGGTTTATCGATGTGCCCATCCTACACGTTAATTCGCCGCAGAAGTAAGCACTTTGGAATATTACGAAAAATACTCATCTCAGCAGTAGAAACGGCCGTTTTAATCAAGCAGACATCCCCAGACGCAGCCACCCAGGCGGCAGTTACCCACGCAGGTGTGCGACGAAGACGGCGGGCGGCCGGCGCTCCCCGCGGTGCCCGGGCAGCACCAGCCCTGCCCGCCCCGGGCGCTCCCGCCCCGCTCGCCGACGCAGGATGGCGCCCGCGGTACGAGCAGTTGCCCCGCGGGGAGCAGGTTGGCGGTGGGTGTCCGGAGAGAAGCGTTTCTCTCCCTGCATGCCCGTATTCCTGCGGAGCACTCGTTTCACAGCTCCAGTTTTCAGGGCGATGAGGTATTCTGCTGCTCCTCGAAGCATTGTGACATTGTTTTGCCAAAAGACTGCAAAAGGATCTCACAAATTAGCGTTTATTTTATTTGGTGTGAAGTTTCGGTATGAATGATGACAAGCGCGACTACCTTTCTTACGGGGTTGTGCTTATTTTGCTAGAACTACTGTTAAAAGAAATTTCACACACTTATATGTAGAATCCAATTCCACTACAGCAGTGCATATTCACGACAGTCATATTCAAAGATAAGCGTGCAGCATTTATTTGAAACGGTGAATACCAGCCACCGGTCTGACTTCTCCGTCTGACAGTGCACACAGCCAGCCCTTAGTGACCAGGAGTACAGTGCGGACTGTTGACTCTGCAGGCTGACCCTGTTCTTTTGATGCTCTTGGACATTTCCAGGCAAGTCATTTCACAGGCCAGCCAACTATTACAGATTGACCAAAAGAACTACACCTACTACCTCCGGCTTGGGTGGAAAGCGCGCATCCGCACCATTTGGGAAATACTGTTAGCAGAAGCTTGAAACCTTAGAACCCAGATTTAGGGAGTATTTTTTCCCCCTCTCTCTTTTTTTGGCTATCGGAAATTAACTTGGCTGGTAGGAGAGCAAGTCTCGGATTCCATCCTCCCCCCCGGCTCCCGCCACCGCCAGCCTCACGGCACACAAGCGATCCCGCAGACCGCCAGCTACCCTTTGCGTTCTCCGCCTTCCCGCCGCTTCCAGCCAGTGCTGGCGATGCCGGGACGCGGCCACCACCTCCGGTCGGCCCCGCGGTCCCCGACCCCCGCCAGCGCCTCCCGGTTCCCGCCGCAAAGGGAAGCGAAGGCGCTGCGCGGGCCGGGCCCCGGCGGGATCCCCGGCCGGGCGGCCAGGAGTTGGCCCCGGCCCCGCTGCGGTGGGTACCGAGCTGCCGCTCGCTGCCCCGACCTAAGACACCGCCGTTCCTCGGCGGGAAAACAGCCACACGTTAACTTTTTTTTATTTTATTAAGGCCTGTTATGGGGCGGGAGCCATGCCGCCGGCGGCGAGCGGGGCGGTAGGAGCTCTGGGGGGGAAGGCCGCCCCTGCTCGGCGCCAGCCGCCTGCACAGCACAGCGCAGCGCACCGGCGCTGCGGCGGCGGTGGCGCGGCCGTCCCAGCAACTCCCTCCGGCCAGACCGGGCTTCCCGGTGGCGGCGCGGCTCCCGCCTCACCCCGCGGGGGTCGCGCCAGGGACGTTACACCGTCACCCTCATCCCCCCCGGCCCCTCCGCCGCGAGCTGCGCGCGGCCTCCCCGCCCCCCCCGTTTTTCGTTACCCCGACTGTACCCCTGCCCCCCCCCGCCGCCACGTGACGCGGCGCGCATGCGCGGGCACGGCGGCGGCTCGGGGCACATCTGCAGGCTGACGTCAGCGTGCTCCGCGCCGTCCCCCGGGCGAGGCTGCCAAGGCTCCCCGCTGCCGCCGCGCTCGGCTTGGCCGGGGGCCGGCAGCGAGAGGAGGTCTGGGGCTACTTCAACCAAACTTTCCTGAGTCCTTCCTGCTCTGCCTGCCTTCCCTCTCCCCCTCTCTCTCCCCCCTCCTCTCTGTCTCTCGCTCCCCCCCTCTCCCCCCCAACTCAGATGATATTCACATGGTATTTTGCACAGAGGAGGCTGCTCAAGAGGAGGGCACCCACCCCCACCCCAATATAAGCCTGTTTTTCCTTCCTTCCTTCCCCCCCCCCCCCTTTTTGTTGGAAAGACAAAATGTGCAGGGTGATAGGTTGGGTGAATTGATGGCATCCTTCCTCCTGCCAAGCCGGCCCGTTTTCTAAAAACCCCTTGTAGGAAGGCTAGAGAACTTTATTCTGTTGGAGAATATAACCCTGATGGTTGCTTGCACAGAGGGGAAAAGCAGAGAGGAATACGGGGATCGTCCTGTGCAATCTCTATTGTTTGAATCTTACTTTATATCAGAAATTGAAGATGAAAACGGTAAGGAAGATTTCACGCTATTCAATGAAACTTTTTGCTTTTTTTGTGTCCCGAATAATGGTGCGTGCAGGGCTTTGGGGAGCGGGGGGAGTTTTATTTGCATTAGGCGAGGTGGATTTGGAGTAATTTCAGACAGAAACCTTTGAGGATGGGGGAAGGGGGTGCGAGGATTTTCAGCCGAAAAGAGTAGTGATTTATGAAGTAGCGTCTCGAATAGTGTAAATTTTTTTTTAGATTTTTCATACTTTTAATACTAAGTCGTTGGCAGAGAGGGGGGAGAAAAAAAAATCCAACAACAGATGAAAACCAAAGCAGCCCCCAAACCGCGACAACCCACAGCTATTCTGGATCGCTTTAAGTTTAAGAAGCCCAGCGTCTGGCCGTGCCGTGTCCAGAGTTGTCCGCTGCTGCGGTCAGACAAGTGCATATTTTGTGCGGGGGCTCGGAGGGCCGGCGCGGCCGCCGTCCCGCAGCCCGATGCTGGCGGGGATGTCGGGCTCTCGCCGGGCTCATCAGGAAGATCGAAGCGTCTGGTTTTGATTTACTTCGAGCCGCTTGGGATTTGCCAGACTCTTAACCCTGCGGAGCCGTATTTATCGGTGTGTGTCTGTCTCCGCAGCGGCCCGGGGTTCAAAGGGACTTTGTTTGGTGGGAGGAGGTAAGTGGGCTCTCGCTCCCTGGCGATGCGTGTGCGGATTTTGTCTTCGCTATTTTCTTTCATTGTTGTACAAGAGAGAACAGAGAGGAGAGAGAGAGAGAGGGAGAGTCAGCCTCTTGTTTTTATTTGGGCTGCCGGTGCAACGAGTTTGGGCCAAACGCCAAGTGTCTGGGTCACACGCGTTTTATCCAAATAGATTCAGCGCTGCTGTCTGGAAATGGGCTGCGGAAAGTTAACTTTAGGATCAACTCCACCACAGCAACCAGGCTCTTCCCTTCAGTCTCTCTAAGGAGGAGGGCGCTTTTTTTGTTGTTTTTTCCTTTTGAATTTTCTTTGAGGGATGTGTGTCTGGTGACCTCCGACTTGCTTTAATACTAGGTTTTCAAACCTTTTTGAGAGTGCAGACGTGTGTATGCAATATGCATGTGTATACGTGTTAGACTGCGTGTGTAGCCATCTATTTTTTCTAGTTGTTGACTTTTTTTTTGCGGGGGGGCTGAGGGGAGCGTTTTCTTTTTCTTTGGCATTACTACCCACCCACCCCCCACTCCCGAAATGCATTGACAGCTGACCCCTTCGGCAGGGTCGGCGGGGAGCCGTCGCGGGGGGAGGCTGTTCGGGGGGTGGCCGGCCCCGCCGCACATCGGGGTACGCACAGCAGCAATTCTGTTAATCACACCTCGGTTTCTCGTTAAGTCCCGGGGAGGAAGGATCCGTTCTTTCCCTTTGTACGTGTCGCCCTCCCCGCCACCCCCTGGCCCCCGTTTCTTTTCACCGAGCCCTTCCCGGCGCGGTCTGCGCGTCGCTGTTTTCGCCTGGGGAGCTCCCAGGGGCACGGCTAATCTCCGGCTTTTGAAGCCCTGCAACGCTTTTCATGGCCAGCCCCGATACCTGTAATTGAATTTGTGTGATTGATGCCCGCCCCCCGCCCCGTCCCCTCCCGCCGCCCTCTCCATTTCCTTAGCAACCACTCGTCCTGCCGGCGCGGACGGCCGCCCCTGGCCGCGCCTCACCGCGGCGCTCCCCGCCGCTCGCCCGGGCCGGGGAGGGCGGGAAGGCGGCGGGCACCTCGCGGCGGCGGGGGCAGCCTGTACTTCCCCACCCGGGGCCGTTTCCCGCCCTCCTGGGAGCTCGACGCATTTGTCGCTCCCGTCGACCCGTCCGTTCCGCCCCGAAGCGTAACCCTGGGTTTGTCTGTCTGAGCCGGCGCTGCGGTGTCGTTTCGGCACCTCGGCTGGTACCGGCAGACCTTGTCGCCGCCTCCAAGCCGCGCCAGAGCCTGGCGTTTTTGTTCTGTAGTAGGCGCCCCTGGTGTGGAGACCCCGCGGCCGGTGGGGGCCCTAGCAGCCCTCAGGGGAGGCGGCCCGTGCAGTGATGCTCTTGGGATAGCGGTTTCTTGGCAGTTTGCCAATCTCACAGCTTCATCTACCTTAACGGACACATTAGTTGCCCAAGGTATCTTTGCTTAGGTGGAGGCTCACACGGAGGCTAGCAGTTTGGCTAGTCACCCCCCATAATCCACTTTATGCCTCGAAGTCTTCCAGTGTGGGTTTGTACCCTTTCATCCCGTAGTGGAATTTCAATGGGTAGGAAGCTCATGTCACCAATGAGAGGACTGACACTCTTGTCATCAGTGCCTCCACAGAAGTGGCACTGCTGTGCACCTGCCTTGTCATCAGCATCTTAGGTTTTGAAAAAGTCCTGTGTTTTTTTTTTTTAATTTTTAATTCTTTTTCTGTTTGGCAGAGCATTTATAATTAGGCAGGAGCTGTGATTTTAGGTAAAGGTTCAGGACATGAAACACCCTTACCAGTGGGTGAACATGTAGTTCAACCACAAGACGGAAGAAATGCTTCTTGTTGTAAGCTTAGGGTTGACAAAATGTCATCTTGACAACAGTCAAAAGTGCAATACCTAAGAAGATGGAAAGAGAAAAGGGTATAGACAGTGGATACGTGGAGGTTCATACTGGAAGTACTATGTCTGGAGTTACAGTGCTTTTATCCTTTAGGTCCATTACTACTCCTTAATCTGGAGCATTAAGGTCTGCTTGTATCAGGGCTCAAGATGGCTATGATACTTTTGGAAAGGAGGTTAAAAATTCTGCTGAAGCTTCTAGTAAGCTTAACATGACAGGAGATCATTCTTGTGTGAAGCTTGCAGTGAGTTGACCAATTCACACAGACCCCTGCAAAGGCACTAGACATGGGTGACTATTGGACACCGTTGACCAAGAACCACCATGTGGGCCGTTGATGTCTAAATAACGGGCACTGTAGTTCATGTTCAGTATTCTGAGCTACCTAGCTCCTAAGGTACTACAGTTTCAGGAGATCTTAAAGTTGGGATAACTTCTTATCAGCTTAACAAGCTGAATATGAGCTCCCCATTATGATTATTTGGCTAAGTAAAAGCTGTTGGGCAATGTTACCTCTAAATGTGACACTACAGTGTCCAGTTCTGGTGCCTGTGCATGAAAAGGGATGCTGATGAATTGGCAAGGGTTCAGAAAAAAAACTGCAGAAGTAACTAGACTTTGGGAAACTGGATTGCAGAGTGAGGTAAACCAAATAGGTTGAGCTGCTTATCAAGAAGTGTCAAAATGTGTTTTTATATCCATGCAAGGAGAAGAAAGCAGCTCATCGGCAGGCAGGGATAAAGCAAGATTCAGTGTCAGGAATTTGAAATGGGATGTTCTCAGATTAGTACACTAACTATTGTGCCTTATTTCTAATGTAGCTGAAGAGTATGGGATTGATTATGTCTTTTAAAAACTGGTAAAAGTCTAAAAACAGTGACTAAATATTAGCTAGGAAATACAGGTTTTTACATGGAAGACCAGACCAGAGATTTTATTAATATGCTTTGAGACCTTGCCACATGTGAGTGGCATAACTAAATTCTTATGCCGCCCCAGGAAAAAATACCACCAAGCCCAAAGAAAGCTTGCAAAGTGTCTTTTATTCCTGGTACAAACCTGATTGAATTCTATGTGCTGTCTTGAAAGACACTTTAAAAGTAGGTATTGGAATGAATAGATTAACTTCATTTATGTGGTAATAAGTAGATGCGTTTCAAATTGACTGAGAAGTTTCCTAATATTCACTGTGATGTTAATAAGTAGGATTTGCATGGTGTTGATTTTTCCTTAGATGACAGGCTATAGCTCTTTAACCTTTGCAAATAATCCACTGTCTGCAGGGGTATTACCTGTCTTAATGAATGTTGCAAATAATTCCCAGAATTTTAGAAAGGCAAATTTATCTAGTGCATATGTGACTATGTATGCTTTAGAAATTTTTTTTAAACAGTTTTCCCTTGTTAGGTATTCTGTTTCTCCATTGTCTGCTTCACCAGAGTTTGTTCTATGCACAGGTGTGCTGGGAGAGCTTAAGAGGACTGATTAGTACCAGCTGACACAACACATGGTGTGGTATCCCATGATACTGGATGGTTAGCAGACTGCATAGATCTTCCATTTAATCCCTGGCTGCAGCTAGACCAGCTTTTTAATATTACAAATGAAAAGAAAGTAACATTATTTACTCAATCTTGTGACATGCAGAATGAAAATAAAAATATGTTCTACTACATAAAACTGTAGTTAAGATATATACAAAACATTTTTGACAAAAAAGATTTGAAAAATTAGAATGTGTGTGATGAATAGCTTCAGATGCTGAAATTTGTCCTTTGGTATTAGAATCTGCAGCATTCCTATTTAAGTGAATGAGAATTCAGTCTGCATAAGCAGAACCCAGGTCCAAGTATTAAGAAAATACATGCTGCAGGAAGATCAGATAACTGTACTCTGGATTTTTTCCCAGGTCCTTCCTTTGTCTACCAGTGTATTGGGTCTAGTTACTCACCACTGAAATCAATGAGTGCATAGCATTGATTATAGCTGGAACAAGTCTGAACACAGTATTTGAGCAACAAGAAACCTTAGTTTTATGAGCTCTTATGCCTATTTAATGTAAAGTCCATATGTGCATCTTAAGTTGCATGGATCTGCTGTTCATGTTTTTTGTAAGATTGTGACATTGGGCCATAAAAGTGATAATGTTTGAATATTATTTCAAAATGTTATGTTAGCTCACTATGATGGCTTAGTGTTTTGCAGTATAGATCTCTTTCAGTAGAAAGAACTTGCTGTGACTCATTTTGCTTTGTTTTTCAGGAGAAGAAATGGAGCAAGTTCAGTAACTATCCAGTCTAACATCTTAACTGATTTCTTAAGGAATCTTACAAATACTTATTTTGAATTGAGAAAATGACTGCAGATATAGAAGAAAGTACAGGTTGTTGGAAAAGAATACCTGTCAAAAGGTGGAACATCCAGTAGTTAATTTGGAAGTACTATAAAATAAATATACCTGTTATGGTGCGATACTGGAGTGGAGTTAACTCCATAGCACACAGGTAGCTCTCCAAGGACAAAACCAATAATAATTAAAAAAATAAAAGCTTTCTGTTTTTCTAAATTATGGATTTTTTTTGGAAGACGTGGACATGGATTTTGAGTCTAGTCATGGTTTCATCGGAATTTCACAGTGGAAACAGGCTTTCATATAGTTCTCAAGGTAGGGTTCCGACCTCTGTATCTGACAAGGAACATCTATTTTTGCTATTTTTGCATTGCATTGGGTAATATTTTCTTAACCACATTTATCTTGTTCATGAGATCATATGGGTTCTACCCTTAGTTTTATCATGATTCATTGTCATGGAAGTTAAAATACAGCAGATCTGATTAGATTTTTATTTTAATTTCTTTCTGTCTACTTTTAACTGTAGGAAAGTCTTTCAAATTCAATCTAGTAAAATCTTGTACTTGATAATAGTTTAGAGACTTGCCATAAAACAATGAACATTTTTTTGGACTAGGAAGTAAGGATTTAATATTACTTCGATCCATTAACATTTATAGATTTTTAATGAAATAAAGAGCTGTTTACATGTTTTTACAATGTAATTATTTTCATTACTACTGTTCTTATTCTTGCAGGTGGTTCTAATAGCTTTTTTCTTTGAATGGTATCACTGAGAAGAATATGTCCTTCTTAGGTTAGAATGTAGACCCAAATGCTTACACATTTTGGGTAAATAGGAAAAGATACCTACTTAAAAACTGTTGCTTTTTCAGTGACATCAAGTTAATAGGAAACCAAATACATTTTCTTGACTTAAAAAGAAAGAAAATATTATTTTATCTTATTCAGTAAAACACTACATCTTGTGTTTACTTGAAAATGACTTTTACTCATAAAGGTGATGAGATTTAGCCAAGTATGGTTTATGTTTATACTACTACTTGTTGTTTCCTGTTATATTTTCTTCTCTTCTATGCCCACTCCCTGGACTGTCTTACCTTGTGATTACAAAGAGGAATTCCTGTCTTACCTTGAACACTACCAACTAACAATCCCAATAAGGGTTGATCAAAATGGAGCCTTCCTCAGCTTTACTGTGAAAAATGCTAAACCCTCAAGAAGGAGGAGGAGCACAGACCCTTATGATCAAGAACTGGCAGCATCTAAGTTATTTTTTAAACTTTCTGCCTATGGCAAGCACTTTCATTTAAACCTGACTCTCAACACAGATTTGGTGTCCAGACATTTTACAGTAGAATACTGGGGGAAAGATGGACCGCAATGGAAGCATGATTTTTTAGACCACTGTCATTACACAGGATATTTGCAAGACCAACACAGTACAACTAAAGTGGCTTTAAGCAACTGCAATGGTCTGGTAAGTGCACATTACATGTTCTACTATAATATTGTGCTTGTCCCTTTTAATTTACGGAAGAAGAACTTAACTGGCAGATCTTTAAGTTTTTTTTGGTCCTTGTGGAAAGCAAGCAGACAGGAAGGTGTAGAAAACTCCTAAAATCTGGTCTGGGTCATGGGGTAATGTAGTCATCAGTTTTTCAAGCTTAATTGTAAGTACCAGGACCCAGTTATGTAGTCCTTTAGCAGGCAACATTTTCAGTGTTTACAGTGTCTGCACAAGGGCTGCAAGATTAGGTCTGTACTGAGATCCTTACAGGCTATAAAATTTTTGCAATCTCGAGGGGTGGGACGAGGAAACAGTGGATCCTTTAGGATGCCGAGTCTCTCCAGAAAGGTGTTGGTTGAACTGAACACCTGCTTACTGTCTTTGACAATTTTGAGTAAATAGAACTTTGAGTAAATAACAGAGAATAGGAATTGCTTGGTGTAGATCTCATCACTGCTATAAATTCGAAGAGTGTAGAGGAAAGTAGACCTTATGCAAGTAATAATTTACCATTTTTTAGAAATATTTCGTTCACAAATTGTAAGCAGTTGCATTTAAAAGTAGGATTAGAAAGTCTCGTCTCTTTTATTTTCATTTCTTCTTTTACTGTTGATCTTCTGATCATGATGGAAGTACTGGCATGGGAAAAAAGATTCTTTTATTCCCAGAAGAAATTAGAAAACAAACATAAAAATTAAAAAAAAAAAACCAAACAACAAAAAACCAAACAACAACAACCCAGACTACTGAGTAACAAAATACTGAAATAGAGGGGCATTACTAGGAAATTTAAATCAAGAGCCAGTAATTTATCTAGTGAAAATATATGTATATATTATGGTTATTCATTCTGGTTTTAATTATACTAGCACACTGGTCAATCTTCTTGTTAGGAATAGGCAGATCTAACTAATTGCTATGGGAAAAAGAAGGTTACACAGACTTGCTAAGCTAATTCCTATTTGTCCTTGAAAATGCTGTTGAATAATGCATCTTGGGTTGTTATTTACAAACAAAAGCCAGCTGCTTCAGACCTAGATAGGTTGAACTACACCCAACTACTTTTGGAATACCCTTGAGGAAAAAACAATTTAATGGGGATTTCCATGGCTAAGTGAACACTTTCAAAGAAATGTAGTTAAAATGGCATTCTGTTGAGTGTAGTATCACAGTTTGGTTAATGCAGACTTGTAGTGGATAGGTCTGAATTTAGTACAATTTTTGCTTTGATTTTGCAGTTCCCATAAAATAACTTTTCTGTTACAGTTATTTAAGCTCTTAAACTAATATACATAATCATTTTGCTTTTGAGTTCTTTTCAGCTAAAAATACTAGGGAGACTAAATCCTGGCTTTCAGGCTGCATGCCTCTGTCCCCAGAGTTTCTGCCAGTTGAGGCACAGGCTGGTTGGCTTCCTCAGAGCCTGGAGTCAGTGCCATTGTGCTCCCATTTCAGTTCCTTTCTGACCTCAGCCAGGGGGTGAGCCAAGAACCCCTGTCCTTGCCTTTGCTGACTCTTGTTTTCCTTTCATGTTAGGAAGACAAGAGTGGGATGAATCAGGAAGAAGTCTGGGTTTTCCTGTCAGCTTTGCCCGTCTCTAACCCCTCATGGCCCTTTTTTTTCTTCAAAGAAGTTAGCAGTATGGGAGGTGCCTCACACCGTGAGGTGACATTTAGCATTCCCATTGCTGCTTGTTTCCCTCACCCTTGCTGTTTTGCTGGAGTGAAACTGCTCGCTGTTATGTGGTTCTAGGTGTGAATACATTACCATAGGGTCTGTAAGCTAACTTTAGGGTGAAATGTTTCCCAGTTAAATCATCATCTTCAGTGATATTAGTTGCTGTCAGCCCTTATGTGTTTCTTCCAGGTATTAAGGCAGTCTTAGTCTAGTCTCTGGCCATACCATGACTGGCGCCCTCGAGTTCTTCATGATCATGCCTCTTACATGTCAGGTGTCCAGTACATGCTCTAGAAAGCCCAAGTCACAAGTGTGTGAAGCTCCTGTTGTGTTCCAGAAGTAGCAGCGAGGGGTGACATGAGGCTGTTCCTCAGAGAGATAGGAATCCTGAAGAGGGGTGGAGCGAAGGCTTGACTTGGTATCATCCTCTACTGTTCAGAAATTCCACTGTCATCCAGTGTTGGCAGGGCCTTCTGAAGCACTGAGTAGAGGAGTTACCTCTCCGTTCAAATAAATCCATCACAGAGTTATTTTTAAATGATGATTCCTGCTGACAAATATTTTGTTATACAGCTGCTGGTTAGAACACGTTTAATAAAGCAATTGGCAATGAATATTTAAGACAATATTTCTTGTTTTACAATCAGTGATAGTTCAGAATATGTTGTGCTTAAGGCATTTGTTGTATTTTCCAGTCTGACTGTTGGTCTGTGAGAGACCATCAGTCACATTCTGCATAGTTGTTGATTAACATTTGTCTCAAAGTCAGTCATTTTAAGTGTAACTCTAAAACAAGCAGTAATATTTAACAGTGAGTGTTGCTCACAGTGAAATTAAAGCGTTCAGTTTATTCCAGTTATCCTTTTAAGCTTCAGTGAAGTGAGTAAAATTTCTTCCTCTTCGTGAATGTTTGAGTTAGCTGTTTAGTTATTCATGGTGGGCAAGTTAGACCATGATCTAATCAACATAAGTTGTATGACTTTGAAGAACATTTGTAGTATCTGAGATGAGTTCTTGTCCAAGAAGGGCTCTCTTGGGGTTTCATTATAATAAAAGTGACGAGCAGTCAGTTAATTTCCCTGTCACTGTTTCCTGTTTCAGCCTCTCCCTCTCTATTTCTCATTACCAAGTACCCTAGAATTACAGGCTGCTACTTACTGAAGTTTCATTGCAGCAGTTTCCCTCTGCTGGGCCCTGATTATGCTATAAATTGTCTGAAGTTATGAGGAAAGCTCTATAATCCAGTGAGCAGTCCTGTGAGGAAATTGAAGGTCTTGTCCGGCAGGCTTGCTGACTGCCAAACTCATATTTAGTTTGTGGATGTTACATTTGTGGGTAGATTGCACGTTTGGCCTTCTCATGAAAGAACCTGCAACAAGCAGTGTTTTGGGGCCTTTGGATGTTGAGTGCACGGCAACAAGGCTGAGGCATTGCCTAGGCTGGATGCATCGTACTGAAAGAAAGAATAAGCTGGTAGGCTGGCTGAAGAGACCACTTCACCTCCAGGGAAGGAAATTTGTCTAATTCTGATTGAAGCAAGTCTTAAAGAAGAAAAGTTTTGAAGGTCATGATAGTGGAATTGGGCAGAAACCAAACTTTTTGCATTCTGACCGACATATGTCCTCTGCCAGGTGTCAAAGCTTTTAAATGAGTGCCCAAACAAGTTTTCCACAGTAGCAGATTTTCTCATTGTCAAGGTTTAATGCAAGATGACAATAAACCGTGGCAGATGCTCTGTTAATCCCCCCCAACCTTTCCTTAGATAGGAAAAAGTGAATAGAAGGAAGAAGGGAGAGAGACTTCAAGTTGGAAAGGGTTTAAAGCTTTACTAATCCTACTAGTAAATAGAGAAAATGATACAAAATATACAAAACCAATCTAGAATGTCCTGGAGTAGCAGCTTTACCCACATGGAGTTGGCATCACTCCAGCAGCTGCAGGGCAGGCACTCAGAAGTCCTGGGCAGAATTTCACAGCAAACCGGAACTGGATTCAGGTGTGCAGGGCCTGCAAGCAGTCCTAGGATGGCAAGTATGACAGGTAGGGTCCTCTTCAGATGCTGGCCATGGTCAAAGAGTGAGACCCTCGTGATCTCCCTCTTATATAGGGTGTGTGGTGCATATGGGATGGAATACTTGGTTGGTCGGTTTTAGTCACCTGTCCTGTCCACCCCTCCTTGCAAATACACCCCTCTTGCAATGGAACATGTGAAATATTGTCAGTCTTCTTGGCTGTCATAGCAATAGATCTAAACGTGGGTCTTCTTCTCCATTTCATTGACCACTCTTATCTGTCTTGGAGGGAACAGTGTCTCAAAAAATATGCAGTTACTTAGAAGGTGCTTAGAATAACTTAGCTGAAAGGAAAATTCACTAAAAGAGGACTTGTCTTGTTTATAACAAAACCGGGACACGCATTTTGGCCTGAAAAGCTCAGTAGTGCGAAATACTTTAAAATGTTTAGAAAGTGAATATTATTAGGAAAGTGAAAGAGAGGTTAAATCACATTTTGAGGCTACTATGGTTCCAAGGAAATGTTTAATGTAAAAGGCCAAGTGTTTCCATGGCATATGAAGTTCCATACACTGAGTAACATTTGTGCTGGGTAGCACAGATGTCTCTATCCAAACAGAAATGATAAAGAAAGCACAAGAAGTAGGCTGTGGCTAAAAACATGACCTTACTTGGTTAAAAGAGGAATTATTTTGCTGGAAGACTGCATGTTTGTTTCATGTATTCCTAGATTCATAGATGTATACATTAATCATATTCTTCTTAAATTAGATCATTTGAAAGCTGATTCTACCATAAAGAATGCATCTACTTTTATAGATTATAAATTGCATATAGTATGGTATTATTGAATTGTGTGTAAAATAATGTCTAATTTATAAAGATCAGAAATTATATTGAAGAGGATTTAATGTTCTAGATCAGTATCTTTGGAGTTCTCTTTGGTACTAATATATATTTTCAGTATGGACTTCATATTCAGAAAATGATATGTAAGCTGTCTCTGTCCTAGTTTTAAGGTGTCATTTTAGTTTCCATGATGTACTGCCTCAGGCCAGATCACTATTTTTTTTCGTCTTTAGGAACACAGTAAGCTAATGCAATTGTTTTCATCAGTCATAAAACCACCCTGAAGTGTATAGCCAGATGTAGATATACTGAACAACACTGGCATGTTTTCAGAAGTTTCCATTACTACTAGTTTATATTAAAAATGGATAAAGCATAAAGTCTAGAAAGATTCAAGGCATGGAGAAATTGTAAACCAGTAGTATTGTGTGGAAAAGGCACACACTTACTTGTCCTCCATAAATAAGTTTGCTTCTGTGACTGATGGGCATCCCCCATCTGAAGGAGGTTAAGGCCCCAGCTGGACAGCCTGGCAGAAAAAGATTGCTTTTCACAAATTCAGGGGAACTCCATGTGGATTTACAGATTTGTCTGAGTATGTCAAACTGCTGGATCCAGACCTTATATATGTTAGCAGGAGCTGGCAACCTGTAGTGGGATTGGATAGCACAGGACCTCAAACAATCTGTTTCATATAATAATCTTGGGAATGTTGCTTGTAGTAACCTACTTGGGGCATTCAGCTTGTATCTTAAATTCATGGTATTTTGTCAAGACCTTTTGCTGATCATTCTTACATCTTAATGATCTTTATTTTGCTTTGGAGCAGAAGTTTGATTTACAAACTGTTCAAATACAATAGCAAAACTAAAAAAAAAATGAACATGAATTCTTTTTAATGCTTTAAAAGATGTTATTTCAATCTCCTTTTTCAACTATAATTGTGTTTTGCTCACATAGTAGATTATAAGCCAAAACTGGGGTTTAGAATGTTGGTTTGGATGTAACAGTGTAATTCCCACTATTTATTAATCAGGCATTGCTGAATGCATATACAATGGAAGTATCTCTAGCCACATGAATTTCTTAAACTCGTAATTATAATAAATGTTGCTTGTCACTGACCTATGTACACAATTATGTACACAATTCAAAGTGCTTCTTAAAATCAGTTACAGTGGTTAAACAAGACCACTTACATCAGTTTAATATTGGAAGAACAGTTTTGTTTGCAAGCAAAATTAATATGTTATGTTTAAGATTATATCCTGGGCTTATGTGAAGGCCATATGCAGGGCAAGTGTGTCTCCAGTGTTAGCAAGTCACTTGGCTAGCTGCAGCAACTGATCACATACATATTCTGCCTACCTGGTGGTAGTGTAAGCTAAAATGTATTTATGGTTCCTCAACTAAATATTACTAAAATATCTCTTAAACCACCATAATGTTCAGGCAGATGATATCAGATGTCAGCTAGGCACAGGAAAGACTAGCGATAGTCTCCTAAACCTTTTTTATGGCTGGTACCTGAAGGAACTATGATGATAGTTTGCAGACATTCATACTGGGTTTTGCATATTTTGGTTTGCAAATATGCAATTTGTATAGAGAATTAATGCTGCAATTAAGTATTGCTTATGGCATATGAATTGACTCACTCTCACTAAGGTCATATCACTGCTTAAAACTGTCAGTTTCAATATCTGATATAAATGTTCATGTTTACACTTATTAAGCGGGCTGGACTTGAGTATGGACATGAAGAATGTATGCTCTGGAGTAATCAGATTTAGGTTAAGACCTGCTGCGTTGCAGAGACGGAGCTGCAGTTTGGATGGTACCTGTGTCTCCCCAGGCTTGGCAAGAAGTGGACAGCCTGGTGGTGTTGGCCAGAACCACTCTGCAGGACTCTTTTCCTGTGGCAACATAATACCAGAGCTTATAATGGCTCAGGATTCGCCTGAACCCAGATGTCTGACATCCAGACTGGATGCAGTCCAGACTGTCAAGGTTCTTTCTGCACATCTGGCAAACCTAGTTACAATTTAGTTTATATTTTCAATACTATTTAAGCAGCAGTGTACCAGTAAATGATTTATATTCTAGTAAAGTCTTAGACTCCCAAGTAACAAGAAGGCATTGTGAGAGGAATTTGATACCAGCATCTTCCAGGTGAATATAGACCCTGATGTTAACTTCTTGAGTAAGTAATTGAGTTCATAATGAAAAATACCACTGAAGAGGAACACTTACTGTTATAGTCACTATGTATGGACTGTGTAATTGAAAGCTGCAGTGTGTTCATATATTTATTTTAAAAATTTATAATAGAGTTATATTTGAAAAACACTATTCATTCTGATATGTTATACAGGATTTTTTATTTTGTAAGTTTTATGTTGTTACTGAAATCCGCTTATTCCAGGAGTAAAGAACAGCAGGCATTTGATGTACAAAGCAGCAGCAGGACAGGAGCTTTGACCAAGAGTACAATGGCAAGCCTTTAGAAAAGGCTTTAGCATATTTAGAGCAGATGTGGAGCAAGTGGTTTTATGGCTGATCATAGAGGTCTCATCAGAGGAAAAAATAACGCCTTTAAAAATGGCTCATGCATAATACTTGCCTTACAGATCAAAGATGTGGTAGAAATTGGAGAGTCATCAAATGAGGATATGAATGCAGAAGTTCCTGCTTCCATTCTTCTACCTGATAAGTAGCTCTTTCTCCTGGTGTAGAAAGTTCATACATTCAGAATTTTCTAGATATAGATAACAGAATTTTTTATTTAGGAAATACAGGTATAGGAGTCTGTCAGGGCTTATTCCCCAGTGTTTCTATATCTGAAAGGATCCCAAAACTGGATTTTTTGCTGAAGTTCAGCTTTAATTGCTGAAGGTTCAGGAAATTGCATAGTTGGCCCGAAATCTCCCCTTTCTTCCATAAACCACTTCCTGTTTGGAAGAAGCTGAGTTCACAAATGTGAAAGTTATGTGAACAGAATATCTACTATTCTGCACTGCAGTATGAGGAAAAAAATATTCATTTGCTATGGAGGATGAGGTCTAGTGCACAGTCTGCAACAACTCGGATTTGCCAGATTTGTGGCAAGATCTTTTGTGCTGGTTCAACTGAAAATGAGTTAATTTTCCTTCACACAGTTAGAAACCTTTCTTTATTGTAGCTAGCACGATTGTTATTTGGATTTAGTTTGAGGACAAGAAGACAACACCCCAGGACAGAGTTGTCTGGGAGTCAAGGCCTCTGAGCTCTGCTCACAGGTGTGGGCATCAAGGAAGTGGGGCAGAGTTTGACTGACATCCAGACTGATCAATAAGAGTATTCCATCCCATTAGTGTCATGCTCCATATTTAAGGAGAATCAGGATCTTCCAGCTGAGTTCTTTCCTTGTTTGCTTGGAGCCAGGATGGAGACCTGTTGGGGGAAGTTCTGTTGGGGAACTTCTTTAGTTCAGCCTTTTGCCATCCTGCTGTTCTGCAGAGGCCTCTGGGTCTTTCTGCCTTTTTCTCTCTTCTCTCTCCGGGATCGGCTGTTGGGACCAGGTGCTGCTCCCTGGTGTGAATACTGCTAGGGGTGAGTGGCGTTCATGAGGAATTGCCTTGAGTATCTTTTATTTTATATTCTGTTTCTATTTATATTTTTATATATATATTTACTAGCAGTGTATTAGTATTTTGTTATTTTATTGAACCGTGTTTATCTCAATCCAGATTTCTCCCTTCCCTTTTGATTCTCTCCCCTAGTTGGGGAGGAAGGAGCGAGCGAGCGGCTATTGTCATTGTATTGCTAGCTCAGGTCAAACCATGACACCTTTTAAAGAATAGGTGCTTTGTAGATACTGTATCCTAAATTAACATTAATAATTTGATTTTAATTACTAGCTCATTTTTGGAATTAAGCATCTGAATGTAAAATGCTGAACATTTTCCCTGAATATATGTTTTGAAATGAATCCTTTGTGCCCTTTTCTTTGATGCAGTATATGCCTTTAAGCATCCACCAGTATGGTGTCACATATTTGTCTCACTATTGGAGCAAGACCATTTTGGCTTGGTGTCGCTTTTAATGGATATGAATCACGTAGTTTTGGAACATCTCTGTGAAGAGATTATTTGTCGTATACTGAAGAATATCTCTTCCTTTCTTACCACATCACCAAAAATGATGGGAAAGAACTCCATAAATGGGGTTTTTATTTTTTTATGATGTTTTTATTTTTTTTCTCATTGTGTTGCCTATAGGCACTTACTCCTGTTCCCACTAAAGTCTGTGCAGGTGACCTGCCTCATGTATTGTTTTCTATGTTGACTTAGAGTTGTGGATTTCTTCGCAGAGATCGTAGTCAAATGTTTTTTAAAATTAAGCTTTTTAATAGGAGTTCTATCTTTTGTGAGTTTTCATTTTCTTATTTTCTTCTTTAAGCATGGAGTCATTGCTACAGAAGATGAAGAGTATTTTATTGAGCCTTTAAGGAATATAACCGAAGATTCTAGTAACTTTAATTATGAGAATGGTCATCCTCATGTTATATACAAAAAATCTACCATGCACCAGCAACACCTCTATGATCACAGTCACTGTGGAATCTCAGGTAAATGAGTACAAGTGTCATTCTTTTTGAAAAATTACAACTATTTTAACATCCTGCTTGGTTCACATGTCAGACAGTGGAAAATGTAGCAAGGGGAATCCTCCTTCTGGGTGATGCAATATGCCCTGTTGAAAAGCAGCTTTATTTTATTTTCAGATTCAGAGTATAGTGTCTTTCAAAAACTGAGACACTGGGAGTAAGTCTTGTTTTATATTTGTGTTGTGTACAGTGGTAGTAGTGAGCATAGGCTTCCTCAAAATGTGTTATGAAATGTACTTTGTTCCCCACTTGAAAGCATGACAGCTCAATGTTTAATACATGTTCCATCTCATTTGAGGAAACTTGACATGCAATAAATGTGTTAGTATTATGATTAGTAATGTATTTGGAACTAGAGTCAACATCTTTCTTGTTTACAGAAGTTTATAGTGTTTTGATACTGGCTTTTGGGTCAGTGGATTAATTTAATAACAGTCACATATGTGATTTACAGGTGCCTTATGAGAAGGATTATCTAGTTTTGATTGAAAGATATTTTCCTTGTGTATTCCACAACAACACTTTTCAAGTACTCCTTGATGTGATTTTCACTTGCTTAAACAGAAAACTAACTTTTTGAAGACATCATGGAGTAAACCTGACAAGTTGTTTTAGAGCACTAAAATAATGGATTTTTTCCATAATAGAAAAATGTTCTAACCTTATACTTTTTTTTTTTTTTTTTTTTTTTTTTTTTTTAATATCTCACAAATAGCTTGTTCTTAAAAGTTCGGTCCTGGACAGTTGCATTCTGTGAGATTCAGTGCACAGGCCGGGCTGACAAATACTAATATTAAAATAAAATAATATCACTGCTCATTGATGTAACTTATTTCAGCTTCTTTTGGAGGTTGTAACTTTACTGGCACCTGCTGACTGAATTTACAGTACAGATTGCCTGGAAAGGTCCATGCTTGGGAGACAGTTGTTCCTGAGTTTCAGTTAACTGTGTTTAGGGAGTGTCAGACGTTATGTTTGTAACTTCTGTTTTAGTTTGGAAGTATTATTCCATCTACATGCTCCTAATATTGCAAAACAAGTGTCCTAACCATTACTGCCTGCTAAATGATTGCAAAATCAGACTACTAATGTATGTTCATTTTGTAGGGAAGGCTGTCACTTAAGCCTCTTGAAATAAATGGAAGGATTGTGAAATGTAGGATGATGCAATTTTTACTATTATTATATCCCTAGAAAAAGAAAGGATATTGGCCTCTGTCAGATGTTATCTCCCAGATCAATGCTTAGGAAGTAGTTCTCCAAGTGAGGATGAAGCAGTGGCAGCTAGTTTGGTCAGGTTGCATTCAGTCATTCTGATGGTATCTGTTGTGTGGATCATAGGCTGATCAGTGCTATGCATCTTGCATACATTTTTTGTGAAATCTGCCATAATCTTTAGCATTTATTCCTTTGCATATTTGATGCTACATGTGTTCTTGGAAGCTCCTGTGTGTGTTCTTGGAAGCTCCTGTGCATGTTCTGAGCTTTAGATCTGTCATATGCCCAGGGGGGTTGTGGAGTCTCCTACTCTGGAGACATTCAAAACCCACCTGGACACATTCCTGTGTAACCTCATCTAGATGTTCCTGCTCCAGCAGGGGGATTTGGACTAGATGATCTTTTGAGGTCTCTTCCAATCCCTAATATTCTGTGGTTCTGTGATATCCTGAAGTCTTAAATTATTGAAATACTAAAGCATTTCTTTTTAAAAGCCTGTGACTAATATCATGCTCATTCATCTCAGTTTCTGCTTTTTTTTGTTGTTCTGTATACTACTTCCACTTGATGAAGATATCTGAAAGAAATTTGCTGTCCCACAAAACTCAAGGTCTCACTTTTCCAGATGATGTACTATTTTAATGTTCTCCCCATGGGTACCAAAAACCTTTCAAACTCATTTTCTGAGTGGTGTTGGAGATTTATCCCGAAGTGGTATGGATTCTCTGGAATATCAAAAAAGTAAAATAAAATATTACTTTTCAATTTCACAGGTTTCAGACCCTAGGACTAAAGCCAGGTTTACAGTAATAACTTATTTTGCTGGTAGAATAAATCTTCAGGGTTTTAGCAGTTTTGAGTAGTCTAATTTTGTGTTTTGAAATGTGGTTGTAACAAACCTGTAGGTGCTTTTTGGCAGTATATAACTTATTTTGTCTGGAGACTGATCTTAGCTTTACCTTCAGAACAATTTTGCCAGTATAATATGCTGGGAGGAATCTGCTTTTGTAGCAGTGCCACTATTCACAGTCTGGCAAGTTTCCCTTACTGTAATCTAGACCTAGATTTATTGTGTGCCTTTTCTCTATTAGGGAAGTGGTAAGGATTTTGAAGTGCTGATTGAGACAAGGAGAATATTATTTCTGACTTTTCTGAGAAAAATTGCAATAATTGATAGGAAGTGGGGTGGTGAATTTGGTGGAAGGATGATCAGAATTGGTTGGGATGAGCAAGTGATGGACTAGCTCACAGTAGATAAAATTATGGTGCCTAATACAATAGAAGAATTTGAGGGGCAGGGTGATTCAGGTAAGAAGATGGGATAGACTTTCATAACCTAAACTAGATTTCAAGCAGTTAGACATAAGAATGTTTAGAAAATAAAAAATGTTGAATTACTATTTCATGTGTGTGTCATCACCAAGTTAACTATGTTTTATTAAATATCATTGAAATCATTAAGGTTTTGGTAAGAAGTTGGCCACCATCAAATTATAATCTCTTCAATGGGATTTGAGGCCACTGGGTTATCTTGCAGAATGCTGTATTTGGATAGGATTGAGAAAAAAAACAAAAATTGACACATGAAAGACACAGAGCGGCAGATTATTTAGGGGTGGCTCTACTGCATGCTGCCTTATGTATTGGTTTTACTCATGCTAGACTTTAAAGTTGGTGTATTCTAAAATGAAAAAAATGCTTGTATATACATTAAATGATGATGTTAAACTAGTAAGAAAAAAAGCAGCACATAATGGTTCACTTAAAAGTATTTTCCTAGTCTCATCTTACATAAGTAGCATTCTGTTGTGTTTTGAGATCTTTCTCTATATATGTTCTCTCCTCTCTCTGCTCCTTCATGCCCACCTAACATCTTTAGAGGACTGAGTTAGGAAAACTTGGGTACCGTAGTTGTGAACTCTATGTCCACACATTTTTTGATTTCTTTTTAAATTTTAAAGCTAATCTCTGCTTTTGTAATCATTATCTTCGAGTTTTCCGTTTTGGTGTGTGATTTCCACCCCCCCTATCACCCATCCTCCCCCTTTCTGCTTTTCCTTTTTTACTTCCTGATAGCTATGTTCAATGTTAATGAAATTCAGGTTTTTTTTACTTTTTTAATCTAAGAATGTGCTGAAAAAATGTCATAACTTGACACAGAACTATTTCTTTTAGATATATTGCAAACATTAATTGACATGTTTTAGCTTTATAAAGAAAATCCAATCACCATTTTCTTGTGTTTTTAAAGTAAACCAGCATAAGCATTAATAGATCCTGGAGTGTGAGGCTAAGTACTCAGGATTGTTTTCAGCTTTACCATTACTTTGAGACCAGCATGAAGTCTAAGCTTCTCATCTGATAAGAAACTGGGAAATATTTGTTTTTGTGAAGTCTTCGGAGACCTTTGTTTGAATGATGCTATCACAATGGGTCCAAAAAAATATTTTGTTTGTTTATCTGAAAGTTTTCTGCATGAGATAATTTGTTTTCATATGTTTAGAATAGATTTGCATCTTTGAGTGAAAAATTACGAATGAATGTGGAAGCTGTATTGCACTTCTAAAGTACTTCTAGCAAATATAAGAGCATCAGAAACCCTCAGATGTCACCATTTGTTATTTTAAAATTAAGAGCAGATTTAAAAAAAATAATAGAGAAGCTGTCAGAGAAAATTCCAGACATTCCTAAATCACTCCTTAAGTGAGATGAAAATCTTTGAACCATTAAAGCAACTTTGAATTGCTTACAATAGACGTGAAAAACAGGAAAAAGCTTAATGTTCATATAGAATCCTCAACAGGCTTTAATACTTGATAGGTTTTTTTAGAATGAATATATCCATTTCAGAATTAGGACAATTGTATTACCAGCATTTTTTCAACTACCAGCTTTATTTTCATTTTTTGAGTTTTCTAAAATATGCACCTTTTAAAGCCAACACAATGGCCTCAGAAATTATCAAGCACTGCAACAGTGGAAATGCTGAAGCTTTGTATTCTTGGTTTTGACCTGAACATATGTTCTTAGTGGTGTAATTATTGCTTTGAAAATAACATTCTACTTAGGTGAAACTGGACTAATAATATACTTAGATAAACTTAAGGTTGAGACCTGTGTGGGCCTTTCTGGAAAAAGGGTATTTAATGCACACAAAAGTGCCTGTTTTGCAGGGAAGGGTGGGTTCAATTTTGTCCTGAGGACAGGAATTCAAAATCAAAGTCTGTAGTGTTTGTTTTGGTGATAATTAATTACAGCTGTTTGAATTTTTAATAATCAATCTCTTGCATGCAAAAAATATTTTTCTGTAGTAAAACAAATACAAAAAATCAACATATTTAAACTAAAATTAGTGTTAAAAATATCTATAGCAATTATCCAATGTCAGACTATTTTAAATTTCCCATTTTAGTTAATTCATGAGATAGGTAAAACATAGTCTGATAGCTTTCTGAAGAAAAAGTTAGTTTGTTTGGCCTGAAAATTATTAGGCAGGTAAGCATAATTACCTAATCATTACAGAGTTTCACATGAGGGAAAAAGCTTTTTTTTGATGCATTTATCAGCATATTTAATTCTTTAGTATATTTTGATACCTTTCAGCTTGAATTTTGAATTTTTTATTTCCACTATATTTTTTTCCAAATGTTCTATCTGTCTTGTTGTTAGCTATAAAATTCTGAAGTGTGCTTGTGGCTAATTTTAACTAACCTTTAGTATTAGCATAGATGTGAAGAATCAGATCTATTAAGAGAATATTGATGATTTATGTTCCCAAGTCAATTTAGGGAGAGTTGAGAATATAAGAGCTCAAAGCTGGTTTTCCATTATGTAAGGTATTTTAAATAAATGTTTAAAAAACATAATAAATTTAACTTTGCCTCAAGAAAGACTTCTTTTTAGAAGCCTGAAGATAGTAATCTCAACATAAACCAGCTGCATTTGAATGAGTTTTTCTAGTGAACCCTCTGAACTGTGTATTTATTTTGGCTCCTAGAAGACCTCGCAAGAAGTGGTAAACCTTGGTGGATGAGTGATGCATCTGCTTTTCCAACTTCACTGCCAGTCAATGACACTCTAAGTGGTCATAGTCGACAGAAGAGATCAGTAAGCCTTGAACGGTTTGTGGAAACGCTGGTAGTAGCAGACAAAATGATGGTGGGATACCATGGTCGCAAAGACATTGAACACTACATTTTGAGTGTAATGAATATTGTAAGTTTCATCCCTCTCTGTGTTCATATCAGTAAGCATGTACTGAAATGATAAAGCAACTGTATTTATTTATTGGCATGAATAATGCTTTAAAATATGTATCAGCTTGCAGGAATGAATAATTGAAATATCACAAATTTTGGCATTGTGGGGGAAAATGCAGTACTGTTTCTGTCAAGAAGTATGCTGTGATCACTTTTAAATTATTTGTCTTTAGTTTTAAATTCATATGATTACGTTTAAATTATACAGTTCTATTCTGTTTAAATCAACAGTCTAAGTGCTCCGTGTGTTGGATGAATTATGAAACAAGGTATAAATGGTTTTGATCAAAAAGTGTGACCCAAGAAGTTTGTTTTATTGAATGGTCATTTTTTGGTCCATTAATAACTGTCATTCAGGTGATAATGATAATTAACATTACAAAATTACTTTGAGTGAGAGGTTAATTTTTAAGTGTTTAGAAACAAGTAGTGTTTCTTGTCTGACTTTGTGCCTTTTCTTATTTTCTGGAGGTCAGGTTGCCAAACTTTATCGTGATTCCAGTCTAGGAAACGTTGTGAATATTATAGTGACACGTTTAATTGTCCTCACTGAAGATCAGGTAAGAGCTGTTGCACTGATCTTCATATCCCTGAAATATAACTTACATTATTGTGTAATATAGATTTCATTTAATTATTGCTTGAAATGACTGCATCTGAGTACAAAATCTATCTTGTAATCTTTCACTACTTTAATCAAGATGAAACAGTTCAAAGGAATATTCCTCATGTATCATTTCAAATATATCTGTTCTTACTCCAGGTGATTATTAATACACCTTTGGGAATGTCAGTTTTATTTTTAGATCTATATTCTGATATTCTGATTTTTTTTTTTTTTTTAATTTTTAATTGACACAGGCATTATTAAAGTTGGAACAGAAAGAATGCCTGTTCAGTAATACACAACTGAACTTGGGTCAGATTTTACAGAGATAAAATTTGGCAAGAAGAGTTTATTCCTAGAAATCACTGCTTCTAATTATAGTCCCATTTTAGTTTTCAAAAGGCTTAACAACTGACCTTAGTAATTTGTTTGGAACATTTCTGGTATGCATGTTGTATTGCAGCCAAACTTGGAGATAAACCACCATGCAGACAAGTCCCTCGATAGCTTCTGTAAGTGGCAGAAGTCCATTCTCTCCCACCAAAGTGATGGAAACACCATTCCAGAAAATGGGATTGCCCACCATGATAATGCCGTTCTTATTACTAGGTATGGTCATTATAAGTATTGTGTTTATTTTATTTTATTTCTGTAGCTTTCTTGTTCTTGCCTTACATATATATGTAGAGAGAGGCTCGTTGTAAAGTAATATAATTGGTAGGTAATCTTAAGAGGAGGAAAATTAATAGATGGCTTGTCTTAAATATATCAAACTATTAAACTAAAGATTAAGAATTTGGAAAAGTAAGATCTGCAAATTATTTGCTTCTGCTGTAATTTTCACTTCATAATGGGCAATGCAAAATATTTCAGTAGAACAGATGGATCCTATTGAACATTTTATACTTTTATAATTGAAAAGAATTAATAAGATTATGGAGTATGAAACAGTGTGGAAAACATTTTATTAACTGTATATAATCTTTTTTATAAGAATTTCAAGCCAGAACCTCAACTAATGTATTAGTATTTCTGCTGAAAAACAGCTTCTTACTGATTCAGGCAATGTGAGAATCTACTTTATAGCTGTTTTGATATATTGCGCTTAATTAAGATGAGAACTGACAGTTTTAATAGGTAGTTTCAAAGCCTGCATATGTACCCATTTGTATGCTTCAATTCCACAAAGCTTGCACTGTAATTTTGAAATTCTGATAAATGTATTCCTGTTTGTCCTTTGCAGTTATGGGTAGGCAACTGTACCTCATTAGGAGATTGCTTTTCCCATTGCTTATTTTTTCATCTCTGTTTTGTTTAAATAGCAGCAGGTGCAGCAGCACTAATTTGGATTAGGATCTTTTATTATAGTTTCTGGTTTCCAGGACAAATTGCGTACTGCTTTGTATGTGACCTATTTGTGGAATCATTGTTTTCACTGCAGAAAATCTTTACCTATTGATTAAAATAATGGGTATTTTCAGGAATTTGTGTAGAAGGTGTAAAAGTGTCCGGGGTTTTTTTTTGGATGGGTGGGTTTTGTTGGTTTTGTTTTGTATAAGGAGCATTTTTGGGGGGCAGGAAAGAAAAGCTAATGAATCACGTGTATTTTTGTATTCATATTTCAAATATAATTGTAACATGGGGTCATTCATACTACATAGTAATAATTAGGATAATTAAATGCCAGAATCATTTAGAGCTCAGTTATAGTCTGAGAAGTTTGAAAATTAAAATCTCTAATAAACAAAAAGGAATGAAATTCAAAATAAAATACAGTCCAAGATCTTGATTTTTCACAAAGGCCTTCATTTATGCTCAATTTTTTCATATGAGTACTTCCTTCAATAGGGCTGCTCATGTGTGAAATCAAATATATCTTTACAGCTGTGCTACACGTCAGGCTTTTACTAACATAATCTAGGCAGTGAATGTAATCCATAGGTGGTATGACTGTGTCAGTTGAAGCTCCCCAACATGTATGTATTAGCTACCTTGGCAACACTGTATTTTTACTGTCATGACTGAATAACTTGATGTTTTGTTAGTGTTATTCTGTCACTTCAAAGCACAGTTGTTTATTTTCTTTCACTGTTGTGCTTTATTACTGTATGTTTTCTGCTGTCTTCCCTGTTCAGGTAGCATGGTCCCAGCATAATTATGAACAGTTCTGTGTTCCAGATGAAGGCTTAAGCCAGTGCTAACTTGAAGGTCTTTAACTGCAGAAGGAGCAAATTTTCAGAGAACATGAACAATACCCAGTGAAAATTAAGTTTTCTCAGTAAGAAGTAGTAAATATTAAGGACTTATTTTATTCCTCGTTATGGGGGCTTAGTAATTGTGTAAGTATGCATGGAGGCATGCCAGGCCAATCTAAGAAGTCTCATGGAGACGTTACCATGTCTGCTAAGCCACTGGTCTTTGGGCAAGAGATTACCTTTGTTCAGTGTGCCTGGTGTATGAGCTTCTCTGTTGTGGTCCTGCAGGCACCCTGCAGCCTGCTGAGCTCTTACTTTTGCTATGTGGGTGGGGGATTGCAGAAAACTTCGTAGCTCGTAATAAGAAATAAGGCAAGTAAGAGACTGGTCCAAGCAAGAGCCTCATTTCCAGTCAGGAGAGCAAAGTGGTGGTTATGGAAATATGGTATTACTTGCATGAATATGATTTAAATAAAAAAGTAATGTGAATTCTCAACTAAGTCTGGTGAGTATTTGGTCTGGTTTAGCTTCTTTAAGGCTGACAGACTCCATAATTTACCTTAAAAACACAAAACTTCAGAGATCACAATGTACCCTGATATTGCTACTTATTTGTGAAGAGCACTTAACTCAGCTTCCCTTCCGTTTCAATCATTTGTTTCCCTTTCTTGATCTTATAGATCATACAGTAGGAGTTATGGAATTCCTCAGCAATACCTTGATTAACTTGCAAGCATATAAGTTATGAACAAAACTATTCCTTTTCCTGTGCACCTACACAGAATGATGAGGGCCAGAGGGTTGCATTCTAGGTTATGCTTTGTGGCAGAGGTGGAAGATGACAAAATTTAAAACATGCCTTTTTTTTTTTTTTTTTTTTTTGCACCGTAAGAGTTCTCTAGTACTACATTTCTATATAGCTTAAGATGTTAATTTGATTTGTCCAGGTACTAAATAGTTGTTTTTCTAGACGACATATGTGACTGACTCTCTAAACTTTGCAGCAATGGGGTCTTTTCCTGCTGGGAAGGAAGATCCAGAGCTATTAGTTTACCTCCTGTTGTGTCAGTAGATCAAGTTAAAGGTGTACCAAACAGCCCATAGAGAAGAGGCTTCAGGGGAAGCAGAGATGCCCATGTGTGTATCTCTAAGGGGGCAGAACTTAGTCTTTGAGATACAGATGTTTTGAACAGATGTATGAAATGTCATCCTCTGTTGATAGCATCACATACCAGGAGTTTGGTTTATGTTTTTTAAAAAGAAAACTGAATCCACTATGCTTGACAAAAGCATTAAGATCTCTTTGATGCTTTTATAGGAGCATAAGTGATTCCATGCAAAAAACTTCATGAAGTTTTAGTTCTGAGACTGTAAACCTTGATCCTTTTTCCCCTTCCTGTCTTGCCCTACAGTACTTGTAGAGATGCACTTATGTAGGTACAGCTTCACAAAATTAAGGACTTACAACATCTTAAAATACAAAAATCTTTTACTTGGAGTGCACTTGAGTTAGTTTTAGGAGTGGTTTACTGCTTTAGCAAGTTTATTCCACAACCCCACATTATTGATGTACCTTGTGCATGTTAATTTTTGTGAGACAGTGAATGAGCTCAGTCTTAATACAGACTCATCTATTTTTGCTAAGTACCGCTGTACTTGTAATTCAGAAAATGTATTGCTAAGCTGTGTGATATGGCTGCTGTTAGCATTAACCCTGGTATTAGTATGCAACATATCTCTAGCAACAGTGCTGAAGCCCATGTGGGAGGCATTAGCAATACAATAGAATTGGTGGATTTTTCAAATCTTTCAAGAAGAGAAGTTTAAGAGAGAGAGAGAGAAGTTTTTCATACATGTTTATTGTACATGTACAAAATTCACTTCACAGTGCTTCAGTTTGTTGTTCATCATTCATGTTCCCTCATGTGCAAGGTATACTCTCCTTTGTGAGATATGCATCCCTTGTGCAGGCCAGTGCTGGCAGTTCTAAGAGGGCAGAAGGTGCATGTATATGGTAGCAATCCTAAACCCTTGTAAATCTTGTGGTTCCTAATCTAAAGAGCTGAAATGCTTCTGGCATTGCTGTAGATACTTGAGAGGGGCAAAAGGTTTCTTGTTTCATTTTTGCATACCTGTGTAGAGCTGACCACAATCATGCCTTTAATTTTTTTTATAACATTAAGGGGTTGTAGGCAGCCTGGGATGATTTAGTATTTGCATTGTCCTGATAGCAGTCCTAAAAGAAAATGTATTTTATGGACACATTTGCCCTTTTGCATGTCACTTGCTTATAGGTTGGGAATATACTTGTATTGTGTAATAGCAAGTAACATTTCCCCATCAGGTTTTGTACTAGTTGAAGCCCTTGGTGGTAAGCTAGGGCCAGCCAGGACTGCACATTCCTTTTCTCCTGCAGCTCTAATATTGTTAGGCTTCTTTCTGAGATACTTTTCCACTTTTTTTTCTGGGCTTCTTAATTTGTTGCAAAGATTTCTATACAACACACTCTCATGTTGCTCTGTCAGGACAGTTTTCTAGCCTTGTCCAATAAATTTGGACATCTCAAGCACTTTTGTTCCCATGAAATCCTGCCTCTGATCCTCATTCTTTGGTTTCTCCCTCTGTTAATAAGAATGGCTCTGATTACAAGAAGTAATTCTGATGTCAGTTGTGTCTGTTTGCATTTTACTTCCTTGACCTGTAGTACATTAAGAGATTTTTTCACCCTTGTGTTTTTATATAGCCTTTCAACTTGTTCTACTGAGTTCCTTGCAGTGACTTTAAGCCCCTGACAGGAGGCTGTTTTTCCTTAGTTGTTTTTTTTTTTTTTGCCAAAATTGTAAGACTGTACATTGATTTAGTGTCCTGGAGACCACATGTATAAGACTACTCCTCTGAGATGTAGGGTTGAAAAACTGAGACGTATATGTTGCCCTGAATGTCTGTCTCTGTAGGTGCTTAAGGTACAAGGAGCCCACTTTCCAAATAATAACACTAAATTCCCCATGCCTCTTTGTTTTCAGGGAATTAAAGGTGTGTAAGTGAAAAATCTATCTGCATATTCAAAATGATGTGTTTGGAAAAAATCCCAACAAACTTGAAATGTACTAGGACTGTGCTGCAGCAGATTGAGGAAAGTAAGGTATTACAAGTTGTTTGCACCGTGCTTTGCATTAGAGGGATATTTGTACCTGGATACCTGTGTATGACGTGCTCCTTTACTCCATTTTAGATCTGCTGCTGACCACTGACAGAACCAGTATGTTGCTAGATACCATGCCAGTACCACAGTTCTTACACTCTTCTGTCAAAACACATTTTGTGGGTCTTCACTATCCTAAGGCAATTCTTTGAAATTACTACTATAAGACTGACAAAAGAAGAGTTGTGGCTGAGGGATGCAGCGTAACAACCATGAGCCATTACAGCAATACAGCATCTCTGTGTGTAGATGATTTGCTTTAGATACATACAGGTCTAGAGCCATGTTCCAAGTGAGTTCCCTGCATGTTCAGTGGAGGGAAAACATATACAAAGATTGCAGTGGATAATTCTCCCTCACTGATTTTCTGTGTCCTTTTGTGAGCTGAGAGGCTGTAGGCTGTGAAATATCGTAGAAAATCCACTCAGATAACACAGACAATAGAGAAAAATATGAAATAGTTGGAAAGTAATAAAATCAGTTGGCATATTACATAATTCCTCTTTATATGACAGTTATACATTTACTTGTTGAACGTTTTTGGGGTTTTTTTTTTCTCCCTTACCCCACCCCCTCCTGAATAAGGCCTGAAATATTGTTCAGGTTTCCACTCTTGGCTGTGATTTTTTTTTGTTGTTTTTTGGGGGAGGAGGGTAGTGTAAATTGTATCTTTAAAATTTATTCCTAGATTTTGTAGCTGAAAGGAATCAAATAGACTCTGTGGGATTTGAGGGAACTCACATGGAACCATAAAGTAGCTAGAATGTGAATCTGAAAAACTGGTTATTGCATGGTAAATGTCAACCAGCAGGTGATTTGCAGCTAATTAACAAGCACACTGTGTGAGTGGAATGCTTTCTAATAAATAAAAAGGCTGTTATTTTTAATTTCTGATGCCATTAGTTGATTCTTAGTTTACAGTTGTTTAGTTAGAAGATGTATATTCTGATTTAGTTTGTAAAATTTGAGTCTGTGGGGGTGGAAGTGTGGAAAAGGTATAAGGTATACGCAGAGTTTGCCTAATCCATTCCAGATGGACAAAATGTGTTCAAAATGTGTTTTATTTAATACCAAATCCAGAAGACTGACCAGTGTCATGGAGTAAAGCTCAGACTTTCATGCTCTGACTGGAGACTTCGAGTCTGAAAGCTGTTTTAGGTTGGGTTGTTGTTGTTGTGGTGGTGGTGGTGTTTGGTTTTTGGTGTTTTTTTCTTTTTTTTCTTTTTTTTTGATTGGTTGAAATACTTGATACTTAGTAAAAAGACAAATAACATTCTCCTATCTCAATTGAAGACAGAAATTTTGAGTGTAATGCCACAAACATCTCCTAGGATGTGCTCACTGCGTGGAACTGGTTACACACCTAATGATTTCCTGAACTGGAAAACTTGAGAATATTTACCAGCACACAACGTGGGCAGTGCAACTCCTTACTGCCCCCAGTTAAAGTCTTTCCCTAAATGAGGCAATGAACCCTTTAGTAATCAAAAATGCGTTGGGATAAATCCATAAAGTATGAAACTACATTTCCTATTGATAGTTATGGTATATTAATGCCTGCTGTAGTTTACAAATAAAACTTTTCATTTTAGACATGATAGTTACTACAGAAGAAAAAAAATGAATGAAAAATACTTTAGTATGCTCTATTTCACCCCTCCCCCTCATTTTTTTTTTTTATTTTTCTCTAGGCATTTACCTTCTGAGTTACACAAAGGGTCATAAAACTATTCAAATTATAGTTTTTCCAGGAAATGTTTGGTGGCAATAGTTTGGGATATCTGTTAGAACACTCAGTTACTGCTTGGCCAGATATCTGAGGAAGGGCTTTCTAGCAGTTTGAAATGTCATATTTTGCCTTTTTTTTTTTTTTCTTTTCTTCTTATAAAGAACATAGACTTGTTCAAAAACCTCTCACTTTAATTTTTCTTAGTAGTCTGAACAGAATCCTAGCATTCTCTTTTTTTTTTTTTTTTTTTTTTTTTTTTGCCTCTTTCCCCCCTCTCTTGCTTAAGTACAGTATCAGGGCTGTTATTATTTTCACAGCTTACAATGACTGGCAGAATAATATATATCCAAGTGAGTAGCTGTGCTCCTCATTCTTAACAATCTAGAAAAACATACTAGGCCAGTTTCTACCCTGGATTTTCACCAGTTTTGGATTTTGTCTGTGATCTGTTGCATAAATTCTGTCTCTCCACCACACATGACTATATACTACATTTTCATGTTTTCTTCACATTTTAAACATTGGTTCTGAGTATTTATCTCAACTTTATAGTTACATTTTATGATATTGCTTCTGTGTAAGAATACCTTAAAAACATGTGCTTGTAATTAAGACGTAGATGGTAAATTAATTATTTTAGTGGTAGCATCATATCAATGTAATTGTAGTATTCAGTATTCTTCAGTTTCTGCTAGTTTGCACCAATCTGTCTTAACAAAGGGCATGGTTATTTATGCTTTGAGGTCAATGGCAGCATGCCCATTATTTCAGTAGGATCTGGATAAGATTTCAATTTGAGCTCATGGCTTGTTCATTTTAATTATGGAAACAGTCATGTAAAACCTAAAGTGAGCATTGTTTGTTCCATGCTACTTAAACTTTTTGAACTATTTTGCAGCTTTAAAATGTGGATTAATGAAGTTAGGTGCATGAGTGTCTTAGCTGTTTTCAATTTAGGGATGGTATTTTCTCTGAAGTAGTACCCATATATGTATGAAATTAATTACTTTTATAATAATCCATGATGCACACAAGTAGATCGCTTCCTAACTAATTTAGGTATATTCAGTGGGTTAAAAGTAGTTTCCAAAGTGAGTAGCACTATTTACAGGTGTGATGTGTTTTTGGTGTTGGTTTTGTTTGGTTGGTTGGTTGGTTTTTGTTTTGTTTTTTGTTGCTTTATTAATGAATTTACAGCAAAGAAGTGACACTTGCAACAAAATGTCTGAAAATTTTCCAGTGAAAGCGCAGTTGTGAAAAGGCAGGAGCAGATGATACTACAGAATTGTCCCAAGTAGAGAAATAAGTTGTAGTCCATGTCTGCAGTTGTAGCTGTTGAGTTTCACTTTCATAATGCATGATGAAATGCAGCTTAAAAGGTTATTAGAATTCAGAAAGAACTGGATGATGGAGGCAAAGTAAAAATCCAAGGTTTGATTTCCATACCTGAATATTTTGTAATTGCCATGCCGGTCTGATTGCGTGTGCTCAGGTAATTGGTACTAAAGTTGATCCTGAAATCAGATCTGCTGAACAACAAATACATTTTTTCTTTAAACTCAAATGAAATCAAGCTCTCTTGTTTTCAACTCAAATCAAAACATTTTTATGAGTAATAAATTTGATGAAGAAAATAAGAAATCACATTTGTTTACATTTAATATGTTCATAATTAAGTTAGCACCTGTGCTGCATTCCCAATTACATTTTAATTGACACTTTTACTTTTCTAAAGATATGTGTTTACCAGTCTTTATTATATGAAGTGAACACTGGAAAATAAGGTTGCTGAAAATCAAACACTGAGAAAAAACCCTGAGAATTAACTGAATATCTGGTCAAACATTTATTTTGCAGCAGCATGTGAAGAAACGATGGTCTGGCCAACTGTAAAGAGTTAAGTATGAAACTGTAAACACGTTCAGTGACTAGCAAGTATAGTGTAGATTTACTCTTTCACACACTGTATTCCAATTCTTCCAACCGTTGTTTGTTTTCTGTTCTCTTCTGTTGCCATATTGACCTGTTATCAGCAGGTGAAACTGTAGCATGTGGGAATGCGACCTATGGGAAAATACTCGGCAACTGTAACAATTTCTGCTTTGTATGCTTTATCTGTTACTTATTTCTAGACTTGTAACTCTTCCTACTTTACTAGCCGTATTTGTACTGGCTAGGCTAATACAGGACAGCAATTACAACATTACCAACAGTGTGAGTAAAAAAAAAGTCTTTTAATACTGCATAATCAAGTATCTTTCTTAGATCACCAGTTATTAATTGTCCACACATGTACTTAAGCAAAATTCTTGACATTCCTAGTTTAAGCTCTAAATATACGTACCCCTATTATTTCAAAACCGTATTTAAGTAGTCTGTGAACACAATGGAGACAGCCAAAAGCTATCTCATGTGCATGACCAGGGACCATGGACACATGTGCTAGTGGCACCCCAAGCTAACAAATTTAATCAGGATTTTTTTTTTTTTTTTCAAATTATTTGCAGTTGTCTTATTTTGAGTAATGACTGATCACTTCTTCAACAGACAGTACTCTTATTCAAGCAATTCTGTATGTTTTAGTGTTAGTTTGTCAATAGTGACAGGTATTCTAATATTTGATACTTTGGCACAGTATTGCATGTAGATCCTTTGTACAGGATATTTCATATGCTTTTCTTCTCTTGCATTTTCTAATTTATATAGCAAGAGAGAAGTGCCTTTCAGTTGTAAGTACTGCTGAACTAGACTTGAAGAATGGTCAAGATCAGTTGCAACTATTTAACTAAAATAATAAAAGACTTCTCTATATAAAAATACTTCTATGTTAAAGAAGCTTCTTTTTACTTATGTTTTGCATATTATGTATAAACAGTAAGTTTTATGTAAATGCAGCAGCTTGTAAAATTAGTAGGGATGTACATCCTTTACTTTTACATGTATTATCACGTATAGTTAGAATGGTAAATTCCAGACAGAAAATATTAGATTTACTGAGGGGAGCCATTGGGTGATGTCAACCCATGATGTCAACTGCCATGTATGTTGTTGCGGTTAGTTTGACTTGCAAAATTGTACCAGCAGTCACTAAGTTTTAAGCACACATTACAATAGTGCATTTTCTCGATATTGCGTTATGTCAGAATTGTTCTGTTTAATTAGTGGAAGCAAGCTGAAATTTATGGTGCAAACATTATTTTGGATGTGGTTTAAGTACCTGATTTGCACCTTGCGAATAACCCCTCAAGTATGCTGTACTTACTTTTGTATACAAAGTGAGTAATGTCCTGCAAAGACCAGTCTTACCCAGAAGTTTTTCATCACCTTTGCATCTGCTTCTTGTAATCTATTTTTCATCATGCATGGTGAAAGCATTCTTAATTTGGTCTGAAAGTCCTTCTGTACCTGCTCCTCTGCTGCTCCTCTGCTGCTCCTCTGCTGCTCCTCTGCTGCTCCTCTGCTGCTCCTCTGCTGCTCCTCTGCTGCTCCTCTGCTGCTCCTCTGCTGCTCCTCTGCTGCTCCTCTGCTGCTCCTCTGCTGCTCCTCTGCTGCTCCTCTGCTTGGACTAGGTGATCACTGTAGGTTCCTTCCAACTGAAATATTCTGTTCTATTCTTAATGGTTTATTGAAGCTTTCAGATGAAGCAACTGATTTATATGTATTAATATGTTAACATACTTCCACCTTAAAACTCTTGGTATATTGTATTGAACTCACTTTCTTTCAGAGAGAGGGGAGGTATTTATTTTCAGTATGTATTTGCCTGCCTGAAGGTTAAGACTTCCTTTAGTACTCTGTATACCACAGTATGAAATTTTTTTTGGTAGTAGCACAATGCAGTGAAATATACTGCATTCTAATTGCAGGAAAGTCACTATTTGTTACATGTAGCAGTTTATTTAAATAAATTAGATATGTTTATTTATGTTTAATGGAGTAATTACAACTGTTCTGACCATTAGAAACATCCAGAACATAATCTAAAAACATCTAGCTGTTAGATATCAGACACGTTATATAATGGGGCATCTAAGATAATTTTAATCTTCCTCAGCCTCATCCAAAAGACCTTTCTGCCATCAGAATAATTTATGATTTTGTCTTCCTTTATCTATGGCCTCCATACATTTAACTTCTCTTCAAGTGGTTCTGCTAAGTGAGTTATCAAGAAGAGTGTTTTCTATGGCTGCAGTCCTGCAATTTGATCTATAAGTCAAACTCTCATGTTTATGCCAAGTACCTTAAATATCAACTTGGCTCTGCACGATTATATATATAAAAAACCCCAACCTTGCACAAATATTTCATATTGAAGGATTTAGGCCATAAAGAGGACAGAGTACCTTCTTATTCTTGCTTACAGGTGATAACAACTAGATTTAGTGTACGGGAGGGAGGGGACAGAACAGGAGGACATTGTGTGTGTGCACGCATGTGTGGGGAGCAACAACCAAAACCTCTCTTTCTTTCCACTCTTCAAAGCAAACAAACAATTAGACAAAACCCTGTGGATTCCTCAGCCTGAAACATCGAAGAGTCGCTTTTTAGAACCGTAGTACTTAGGACTTCTTTTACAATATCATAGTATTAATTTCAAAAGGCATTTATTCTGACTTTGCTTGATTTTTTTTCCTGCCACACGGATGTTGTGACTTTAGTTAGTAATATGACTTTTGTAGAACTAGAAAGGAAAATAAGAATGTTAATGATGTTTTATTTAAACCTGCAAAATAATTTTTGCTACTTTAGTGACCTAACTTTGAGCTATGTCTTCTGGTAAAGGTCACTGTTACTGGTCTGCTTATATGTTACAAATGATGTGTGCCATTAAGATTTTTCCATTATCCTTGAGGTTCAGGTGCATCCTCTGTTCCCCTGCTACATGTTAAAGAGATTCTTCTTCCACACAGATCTTGAATCACTTGTTCCCCAAGTGTCCAGTGCAGCTGTATGGAAGTATTTTCTGTGAGGTGGTCTGGAGCAATGTTCTGTGGGACTGGTGATACAGATGTGTTTTAGTGTCCTATTTCTAAAATCACCTAATCTGTAGAAACAGTATGCTCTATTGTTAAACAGTTGTTGTGAAACAGACCCATAGCAGTGTAAAATAAATGTATAGTTTAAAAATATATATATATTTTTTTAAATGTTAAGACAATAGACATAAAATAAGTGGTACTTGAATTAATTCTAAAGTTATCTCTCACTTCACATATATATCAAGCTAACAAAGCTGAAGGGTTCATCAAGGCCCTTTGCCTGAGAGTTTAGTTCTTGTGCTACTCTATAGTCCTGTGGAAGATTTGGCAACCGGGACCCATGCTCCACTGTTAAAGATTTTTCTCATTCAAAATTCTTTCGATCCCCATAGGGTATTTTATTAAGGAATTTCAACCTTTCTGTTGCTAGACCATTGTCTTCACCTTTGGAAATGCTGGCGTCCCTTGATTGGATGTAGTTAGAAATTGTGCAGTCTGTAAAGTCTGTTCAGAGGCTCAGAGGGAAAATGTTTTCATACTTAGTGTACATACAGTCCTCATTGTGTGAACCTTCTTCCTATATATGTACATTAATTTTGTGTTTCATACACAGTTGTAAATTTATTTGATGCTTGTAAATGGCAAGCATATGATGAAATTAATGTATTTTCAGAGTGTATTTTCAGAGACAAGATGCTTTGGTAATAGATTTGAAATTAGCTTTTTCCCCAAGTTGTCCTTTGGCATTACTGTGTTTGTGTTTAGTTTTTTCTAACACACAACAAAACACTAAATTTCTGGAATCAGTGTTTCCATTGTGTCAAATACTGTGATTTTTGCTGATAAAGTACTTTGAAAGTTACTAAGTTAAAAACTGGTTGCAAATGAAGGAAGAGGGTAGAATGAAATGAAAAATTGTCTGATATCAAAATGTCAGAGATACCTGCATATGTGAAGTGGCTGTTCAGTGTAATATTTGAAGGGAAAGGGATTATAAAGACATAACAGAGGAAAGGGCATGACTATCTCTTACATTGAAGGCTTGTGCAACTCTGCAAAATCAGGAGGAAAATGAGATTGAAACCCTGATTTTAGTAGAAATGCTTACATAAATTATGGTTCGCAGGATCAGATGCTCTATTTGTGGGTGTTTCTTGGTTGTTAAGCACGTAAGCTTGAACTATGTGGAGGAGAGAATGCTTCTTTCTAAATCACTTGTCTGGTATATGTTAAAGTCTGCTTTTCTGTTGAATATCATATTAATATAGTATAAAATATTTAATTTTATTGCAGTTCTCTTTCTTTGGGCCAGAACTGTCCTGGTTTCACACTGATTTTTATACCATTAACATAGAAGCTCCAAATAATCTTGATCCAAGTCTTTTCCTTGCATTTCTTTACCCAGAAAACCTTAAGCACTCCAGTTCTAGCCTTTTTGCGTTCAGTGTATCTGTATTGTATAAGACCTCCCATTCATAAATAGCAGGCTGTCTATCCTTAATTGCCCTTGGTTGAGATTGACTATTCTCTTCTTTGCAGTGGGCCAAACCTCCCTTCTCCAAGCCTGCTAGCTGTTTTGTTATAACCCCTTTCACTTAATTGGTGTAAAGAGTTTCACTTGCATATGATTGAAATTCTTATTAAAAATGAGCAAATTAACTTGCTCACTGCTACTTAGCTGAAAGATCCGAAGTAGCAGCAGTTTAGTAAAAATTACCAAAAGGATAACAGCCTGCTAAGGAAGGCCTTGCCTTAATCTTCAGAGCTCATTCTACAATGCTTGCTGTGGTAGCTTTGTTGAAAAAGATTTCTGTGCCTGACATCTTTGAGACAGGCATCAGCATTCACAGCAAGCATTGGATGATTGATTGGTATTGATGGGTGATGGATGCAGCTCTGCATAGAGGCGTGCAGTTGCTGTCACCCTGGATCCCAGGGACCAGAATTTATCTTGATGCACCATGCTTTCCCATCCTCCTTTCTGCTTCCTCAGTCTCTACACAACCTGAGTTTTGAAGATGAGAGGAAGTGGTGTGGGTGAGTATGAGTGTGAATATATGTGTGTATGGAGGGAAAGGAAAATCATACCATGTCAGTGCAGAGCAGGAAGAGAGAGAATGGTTGGCTGTCAGTACTATGTCAAAAAAAGGTACTTCAGTACTACATCAATAAACCATCATAATGGTTTTATGATTTTTATGAAAATGCGCATTTGGACTCTGTATCTTGAAGAACGTAATCTGTTGGTAAGTAACTTCATTTATACAATCCACTAACATCTCCTTTTTTTTTTTTTTTCCAACTGTCATTTTGACCTTAAGGCTGTCACAGCATGTATGGTTCCTAGGAATTGTGTCAGTTTTATATGCTGAAACCAAGCTTGAGAAACTTGTGTTTTTCAATAGTATAGACTCCTTGAACATTGTGTGAGACATAATTTTATACTTGTCAAAACAAAATCTTGTTGTTTTCTTACTCCTCGCATCTACCTGTTTTTCCCAAATAGTTACCAAGTAACTTCCTGTTACATGTGGTAAGGTCAAATCCAAGACTGCCAGCTCATGTTTGCTTCATATTTTCAAATACAACTTTCTGGAGAAAAGTTTAGAAACAAGGTCAGATGTTTCTAAAGTTTTGCTTTCCACAGATGAGTTATTTGGAAACAAGAGTTGATATTTAACTTTTTTTTTTTTTTTTAAGTAGCCATCATAAAACTGCTGTTGAGTAAACTGTTCTCTGTATGTATTTGAATGTGTTTTCCCACTAAGATAGTAAAACTCAAGTGAGACTGAGCTATTTGATTGAAAAATGTAATGAGAGAGCTGAAGGACTGGAAAGGGAATGCTATGCAAGTACTGTAATAGTCATTACACAGCTTTTACGTTCTGCAGGGGTTCCAGTAAGGCAGTTTCCTATTGTTTTACTATGCTGTATTTGTAGTAAGTATATGAAAATTTCCTAACCAAGCTTTTAAAAACAAAGGATCTCTATACCATGCTGTTTTGTAAAATATTTCAACATTTCCACCTCCACTGGACTTGAGGAAAGCTGCATAAGTCTTAGCACTTTTAAAGCTTATTTCTGCTTTTAAGATTGCCAGTGTGGAAAGTGTTTTATTTTGAGAGTTCCTTATTCTCAGAAACACTACTGGCAAATAGGAAATTAAGATTGTGATTTTGTCAAATATTCAGTAGTTAAAACTGTCAAATCTGAAAGGTGATTTTAGTAAGCAATTAGGGCATATCAGAAGTACTAGTGTCTAAGCTCCATATCCAACTGATTACTCAGATCCTCCAGTTACTGTAATGTGACGACTTTGTGGAAGACAAACTGTTTACAAGGAAGCACTGTCCATAAGAAAGAGCTATATTTTTAAGGTCCAGAAGCTTGCAGAGTCTATGTCTGATTTTCTACTCCCTTCTGTATGTTCTTCCTCTGTCTTGCTGTTTCACTGCTGCATATTGTGTGGAAATAAAGTTTTGATTTTTGTGTGGTATAGCAGCTTGGAGCACTTATTGACAAAATCAGTTTCTGTATCTATTCTTAAATGTTTGGGAGTAAGAGTGATAGTGTCTGTTCACTCCTTGTAAATATTGACTTTACAAATATCACTGAGGAAGAGATACTTTTTTAGAGCTTGTGTGATGGGGTGGTTTTCTGCTTTCATCAATCTCTTTACTGAAATAGCTTTTGAGCATTTTTTAAAGAGGAGGTAATTTCTGAGAGTAAATTTGAAGCAAATTTAAAGTACACCCATGTCTTTCAAAGATACATAGGCAATGCTGGTTATGCTCCATTTCTAATAATTTTCACTGACTAGATTCCAGCAACAAAGCTGATCAGGGGCCAGGAGCACAATGAGGAGCAGCTGAGGGAACTGGGGCTGTTCAGCCTGGAGAAAAGGAGGCTGAGGGGAGACCTTATCGCTGTCTACAACTACTTGGAAGGAGGTTGTAGCGTGGAGGGTGTTGGTCTCTTCTCCCAAGGAGCAAGTGACAGGACAAGAGGAAATGGCCTCAAGTTGTGTCAGAGGAGGTTTAGATTGGATATTAGGAAGAATTTCTTCACAGAAAGGGTTGTCAGGTATTGGAACAGGCTGCCCAGGGAAGTGGTGGAGTCATCCTCCCTGGAGGTGTTTAAAAGATGCATAGATGATTTTTTTTAGGGACATGGTTTAGTGGTGGATTTGACAGTGTTAGGTTAATATTTGTACTCTATCTTGAAGGTCTTCTCCAACCAGAACAATTCTATGATTCTATGTGTACTCCACACTGTACAAATGTATAAAGGGCACAACAGGAATTGGTTCACAAACATCCAGAACTCATCACTTGTGTTCTACAATTCACATTAAAAAATTTGGAATCCTTTCTTCTATATTTGATAAAGAGTGAGACACAGAACACATGTAAGGGTTAAATACTTCCTTTGACTACTACATATTTCCAGAAGTAGCTAATTTTTCCTCAAAGGTCTGGTTTTGTATGTTACAGGTTGATTATCAATAAGTTTGTTAACCCAAAGGTCAGTTTAAGTTGAGAATATCTTCTGTAACTAGTTCTTCATTATTTTCTTCTTTCAATATTTTGTCTTGCAACATATGTAAACCCATATTCCAGTATATTTTAATTTTTTTTTTTTTTTAAAGGAATAAAGCCATATTTCCAAACATATTTTTGAGCATCTTCATGATTCAGTGTCCAGCTATGAGGGATTTTAAAGAAGTAGAATATTCAGAAAATGTTGTCTTCCATTTGGAAACTAAAGCTCTTAAATTGTTTAAAAGTGGAGGTGTCAGAAGCCTTTCAGAAATATTTTAGGTCTAAGTATTAATTTGGCTAAAATATTCGCTCACTTTTATAGAAACATAGAATCACTGTAGCATAAATTGCACTAATATTTCAAAATAAAAAAGCTTTAATGGATTTAAAAAAAATTCTTTAAATGTCACTTAAAACTTCGTTTTCAGTTTCATGGCAAATAATGTGATTTGGTTTTATTATAATTAAGATATTGACTCAGTAGATGGCACTCTTCCCTCTGAGTCACCAAGGTGCTTATGTCATCTGTATTTAAGGTTCCCTTTTTAAAATACACTATAGATTCGATCCTGACTACTTACGCTCATTAGAACAAGAATATCAGTTTTTGTACTCTGACAAAATGTCTGTTTAATTGTTACATTCTTGCTTGTCTCAGTGTTGGTTGTTACTGCTGCTGGATAACATTTTTTTTCCTCTATACTGTTGTGTGTGTTACTGTTAAAATTGTTGTAACACCCTCACATATGTACCTTCCTTCACTCCCCAGCTTGTACCTATCAAGGCCCGATTGTCAAATCTTTATTCTCATAACTAAGTCTTATGACTTCAGTAGAGTTGTTTTAATGCTAAGATGAAAATTCACAGTGTAAAACTTGTCAGTGAATTACCTTTCAGTAAATGTTACGCGAGACTCGGTGGCATGCTGATAGTCTGTGCTCATAGTATTAAAACAGGATCTCTTCCTATGGATTTTTATCTGCTTAATGGTCTGATTGTGCTGCTACAGACAAATGCAAATCATCAGTAAACCATTTCAGCTGTAAAATGCAGTCTTTAAATACATGCCCTTTATGTGTATATTATTGGAACTTGTTTTAAAATTGAATTTTCCCACCAGTATGTGTGGGTCGTATAAAGTTACAATCTTATAATTTTGAGTGTCAGTACCTTTGTCTATGCCATGCTGTGAATGTCTGTGTCCCCTGAACCCATGGCAACAAGGGAAATAGGCTGTCGCTCTCTCTTTAATTATTCTTAGTACTTTTATCAGAGACACTGAACTCTTACATGATCTGCAGATTTGTACACCATGTGCTTTTTCTTTCAGTGTTTTATATGGCAGGTCAGTTTTTTGTTTGTTTGTTTGGTTGGTTGGTTTTTTTTTTTCCTGGATTTATGAAGCCTGGTTATTGAAAAACAAAACTACACCATCTTTGTACCTTTTATCTAGTTTCCACAGTGAACAGAATTTAGCTAGTTTTAAATGGAAATAAGAACCAGTTTTTCAAATCTGCCCTTCTTGTAATACAGCTTATTCCATTTTATGAAACAGATTTGAAGTGGCATTGTTGGACACATTTTTATTTTCTTTTTTTAGAGAAGACAGAAAAAACAGGGAAGTCCATCTGAAGATTTTTTATAGTATTCAGTGAGAGCTTCCTTAAAGCAGGAAAAAATGCTAGCTTATGCTCAACAGGCATCTTCTGCTAGTCCTGCATTTTTTCTTGGTCTTTAAAAGTGATTTTTTCCTTTTCCTTGGGATCTGGTAAACAATAAATCCTCTTCAGTCTCTGAAACAGAATGCGGTTTACAACTCAGATGTGTTCCTCTGATGTTTTGCGGCACTTTGGTCCTGATACCTGTGATATGTTCTCAACCAGCAACCCATAGCTGCTTTAGTAAAAGCCTTCAGATATCAGTGCCCTCAGGGTCAGTGATACCCCCAGAACCAAATTTCCTTCTGTGGTGACTTTAAAAACAAGATCATTGTTTTGTGTCCTTTGCCGTTTTAATGCTCTTTAAATGCACTACCAGTCACAACTTCTGTTGTTCTCCAGATTGGATGGGAAAAGACTCATCTTTCTGTAGATTTTTAGGTTATATTTCTAGATTTTTGCATTTTGAGGTTTTTTTTTTTTCTTTCTCTAGAATAAAAATGCTTGTTTTCTTCCCCTCTTCTAAATAACACAAGGAATCTTCATGAGACTTGAAATAAATAATAGATAGTTACTTATTCTTTTGCCAAAGCCTTACTGGTCCAATAGATTATCCTGAACATTCTAAGCCTATAAGAATTTTGAATGGATACCTACATAAGTATTCAGAGTTTTCACAGTTTACTGCTTCTCTGTAGTCTGAGTCTTTGTCCATGTGTTATGCAGCTTGCTAGGAAGATACACTCCACAGAAAAAGGATGCTTCTACACATGTGCGCTTAACAGTATATTTTTCAGTTAATGAATAACCATTGTGAATTTCTAAAATAATTTGGAATTGAAAGTTTTTGTATTATGTCTCAGAACATAGTTACCATTCTGGAGAATTCTCTGTGTCTATCTTGAATTTAATCATTAGCATTTCTCCAAGTGGAAGAAGAAACATGTCTGTATTACAAAAGTTGCTAGAGTGACTGGTAATGTTTCAGCAGTCAGACTGCACAAACATATTAATAATCTTTGGTACTTGAGTCTCGTATCGGTTTTGGAGGGGTCTTCTGAAATCATTAGCGGTGGTCTTACAGGTACTGAAAGTGGTCTCTGGATAAATGAGGAGACTGTTTTCCTCTGTAAAACCAAATTATGAGTAGTTCTTATGAATAACAGATTTAATTAGGAATACTCAAAATGTAGAAACTAAAAAAACTGAAATATTGCCTTGTTTCAAGGCAAATACTTATTTGATTTACATCCTGGTTTTAATTCTGCCAAAAAAAAAAAAAATTCAAAATATCTAGATGTGATTTGCAAAAAATTATGGTAACTTCTAGTTTATTGTAATTTTAAAAATTCCAAAACATTGACAGTAAGATTTTTCCGTTTTGTTGTGAGAAGTAATTTTTGTAGTCTGGAATTCAAGTAATCTTGCTAGTTACTCATTTAAGAATGATGAAACTTAAGAGCTCTTTCAGTAATGGTTTTAGATACTGTATAAGACTAACTGGAGTGTCAAATCATGGCCTTAGTCTGTGGAGAAGGGCAAATGCACAGATCATGTAATGAAAGTATTTTTTCATGTGTTTTATTGTTTGGGTTATTTTCAAAGTTGCTATATAGTTCTTAAATTACTGCAGCTGATATGTTTTGCTTTAAGACCTGTTTGATTTTTTGTGGGAAGACTCCTAGACTTACATAGAGTAACACCAACGGCAAGAGAAATGCAAGAGTCTGTGTAACAGTTTAGACATAGGAGCAATTTAGTACAAAGTACCAGCAAGATGCTACAAGTTAGCTTAGTCTTGTTTTGTTGCACATTAAGCTGACTCAGCTGACCTTTCCTTGTCAATAAGCTCAAAGTTAAGCAGTTATGATCTTGAAGGAAAAGGTGCTTTAATGTCAGAACTACAAGGACGGAAACTATCAAAATTCTTGGTTTATTTCCCAGGTAGGCATTTACAAATCTTTGTTTTAAAATCAGCTTTATACCAAGTTGCTGGAGGGATTTTACTCCATGACTACCCAGTGCTGCTGTTGGAGTCAAACCTCTGTTGTAGTTATTTGTAAAATTATGATAGGGCATCGGGTGTTCATTATTGAATATAGTATAATCATTATTTTAGTTATTTCTGAACATTTTGTTCAGTTTGTGTTCTGAAAACTGTGGAACTTGGTATTTTATAGAGCTGATCACATTCAGCTTCCAGATGAGCGTGATTCTTTTCCAGACCTTTTAAGATGGCTCTTTGGATAGCACTGAAGTTGCACTTGGATGGCATTCACACTACTTCAGCCAGACCCATGGCAAATCTCTCGTTTATTACCCTCAGCAGCTTGAAAAAGGGAGTGCTAAGTGATGGAATAAATAGGGAGGAAGAGGTACAGGCAGTTCCTTAGCTTGCACATTAATTTAGCTGTAATGAAAGGTATTTGCTTATATTGTAATTCTAGGACAGTTAGTCCTGCTTAAAAATTGCAAGGTCATAAGTAATGCTGACAAATATTAATTGTCCAGACTCTTTCAGAAGAAATGACTACCCTGTGAGCTCTTTCAACCACCTGCCAAAGTGGAGTGAAATGTATTTTGCAATTCTGAATAATATATTTGGAAACACTAAAGAACAAGAAATTGTACTCCAAACACCAGAAAAACCAAGGAATTTTTCAGATGTGTGAAATGCAATCTGTTAAGCTATTAAAGTGTTTATGAGTCTTTGACCGAGATTGGTTTTGAAGCTATTCCATTTTAGTCATATTTTGGCTAACATTGTTAGTTATTTAGTGGTTAAAATTAGCAGCAAACAATAGCAATAGTAAGAGGTGCAGTTGGTCAGGAGAATTTTGCAAATCTGCTTTTGGTTATGTCTTGAGTCAATTAAACAGATTGTTTAGCAATCCAAAGAACTTTGTTACTGTATGCGACTCTTCTTAAAAAGGAGGTTCTAAAATAGCATGGTTCTGTGCTTGGCTCTTCTTTGTAGTCTTTCCTCTCTCTCCCTGCATTACTGGAAGGAAGCTCTACTTCTGCACATTCTTTAAAGCATCTCTACAACTTAAATACACTTGTTCATCTTAATATTTTACATTTTTAACTAACAAAAAATTCTTTACTTCAGATGTTTTGCTTTAGGCTTTTACAAGTTCTAAGCAAAAGTGAGAATTTGATTAAAGTATTTATATTTGTAAATTACCTGTATTTATTGAATAAAACCACAGTTAACATTAATAGAAATACTAAAGTAACTAAAACTGAACTACACTGTTTGGCACAACAGAAAATAAAGTTAATACATTGTGAAAAGAATACTGGTATTTTCTGCATGTTGTCCAACCTCTTTCTGAGCATCCTTACTTTATTAAACTACTATATTGATCCTTATTTCCATTTAATTCAGGTGGAAGTTTAGTGTTTCTGATCACTAACTTTGGTCTGTGTAAAGTAATAACATAGTTTTGTCATTTTTAAAACAATGAAAATCTTCCTATTTTTTTGGCCACGGTGGAGAGAAATGTTTTACTGGATGTTAACTTTACTTGTTTGCAGATCTTATGGTACTTACTTGCATTTATTTATAATGGTTTAGCTACATTATTGCCAAAATATTCTGAGCTGGAAAAAAATAAGGCATACTTATTCTTTCAGCTTGAACTTCTTACAGTTAGTGCTTTAGGCAGTTGTTTTGGGATTACAGAAGAGAACACCTTCTACAGGACAATGTTAGGCACTTAAAACTTAACAGGCAACTAATTGGTGAAAGTAGCTCAAGAGGTTTCACGTGTAGTTATTAGTAAGATGTAGGACTGTTCCAGATCTGGATAGGATGAGGTGGGAGACTTTTCCCACAGTTTTCTCTGTTGATAAAATGTTTAGACTACAATAACTATTACTATAATTAAGCTTCCATTTTGAATATGTGTTTCACTTTTTTTTTTCAATTAATATTCTGAAAAGTTGTATTAAAATATAATTTTTATTGTTCCATGATTATTACGTAAATATTTGAGGATTTTCTGATAAGGTTTACTTAAATTCTGTAGGATTCAGGTTGGGAGGGACATCTAGAGATCTTCAGTCCCATGTCCTCCTCTAAGCAGGGTGAACTGTGAGATCAAAACAGGTTGCACAAGGCTTTATTGAATCAAGTCTTGCAATACCTGTTTGGGCAATCCACTTTACTGCTCAGCTGCCCTCATGGGGAAAAAGTTCCTCCTTATAGCCAACATTTCTACTCAGCATTTAAAATTTTATAAGACTTTCAGGAATCATTATTTTAATAGTCTCATGCTAATATTCAGAGTGGTAAAAATAATAAAAAAAAGAAACATGAGTTCAGGTCAATTTTAATACGACAGAGTAGTCTGTTGATTCAAAAAAAATACATTAATCTTTTAATAACATTTGTAGAGGAAATCAGACTAGTTTCAGAAATAAATTGCAAGTTTTTGTTGTGGTATGTTGTTGTTTTAATTTGTTTTTCTTTTTGTTTGTTTGTGTTGTTTTTGTTTTGTTTTTAGTGGGTAAATGCTTAGTGGGCTTAATAAAAGTACTGAAGAGGAATTTATCCCACTTCAAGATCAGTTAGCTTTGAAAGACTAGTTTACAAAAATAAGACTTGAATAATGTATGGAAGATTAACACTTAGGAATAAGAGAGGAATTCCTTTTGACAACTGGATAGTTTTAATATGGAATTAATACCTTAGTTTGAATAATTCATAGACAGGGAAAGAAATCTGACAGGTGTGCCCCTTTGCAAGGTGGATCGCTGTTGCTGTAGCTCATTTTCTTTCCCAGCTAGAGGTGATTCTTCTGTGGTTCTTTATTGGTAGAAGCACTAAAATAGATTACACCTGCTTCATTCACAGAATCACATATGGAGAACTAAGTATGTATGCATGCAGTCTGGGTAGACACTGCTGACCAATCCCAGCTTGTATTCATACAATAAGGGAAGTGTGGTTTGTAAAGAGTTATTGTTTTCATGTTATTCAGCTATTCATTCACAGCACTTAGTTGCTGTTGTCATTAAAGTGATTTGTAAAAAATAAGCTAAACAGAAGATGATAGTGTATGCCACACAGACTTTTTTTTATATTGAATTAAGCAAATATTTTTTCTTGCTGTGTGTTATATGGAGAAGAGATGAGACAAATATTAAGTGCAATTCTGGGTTGCATTAACGGGTTCCACTTTTTGATACAGAGAGGCTTTAGAGATCAGTCTGAGATGCAGGTATTCAATTTGCCAGCACATTTAAAAAATGAAAATCAAAATAAGTTTCTTTTGGTCTTAATATGATGAGACCTTTGGGTCAGGACATGGACAAGATCTCAGTCATGTTATTCTTCTTGTAGACTTATTATCTGTTATCTTCTTTCAAAGTTATCTTTGTTACAATAGTCATTGCTTCTCTTGTAATTTCATTCTGTAACTCTGTGCATTCACTTCCTCTCAGTTCACAGGCAGTCTACAAAGTTCATTAGCTTAAAAATTTGTTAGTTGTAGAACACAGCAGCAGCCTGTTTGATGGAATTTATGCATGTCATCTGGAGAACTACCACAATGTCCAGCACTTGAGTGGTGTTGTATTGTTCTTTAAGCACTGACAATCAAATTAGTTGCTGTCATTTCTTGAAGAGGAGAAATCCTTTATTGTAATTTATTGTAACATGCTTATAGAAAGAAATTTTGAGTGTACCTTTAAAACAAAAATTGCTTTTGATACTAGTCAGGGTTAACAGTAACTTGAATGGAGTGATTGCCTCTTTTTTTGACCTTAAAAAGAAGTCAACAAATAGATTTATTATTTTTTTTTTTAGATTCCATTGGCTGAAGAAGCTTTCATTACTGTGTTAAGCTACTGAAATTTAGCTCCTTGTGTAAATACAACTCTGTGATTACCCAGATATTTTGTGATTGTTTAACTGTGACAAGCATAGGGCATATTGTTCTCATTGTATTCAGGAAAAATAGGTTGTAACAGAACATGCTTAGGAGTTTCAATCCTTTTCTCAGAACTTTTTGTAAAAGTATGAACCAGAAGTAACAAAAAAAAAAATCACTGCTCTTCTTTCCTCTTTTGATTCTGTTATTTGATAATATTATGATTTTACTGAAAGGATTTAGCCTACGTGTAAAATACACATTCTAAATCCAGCAGATTAAGTATTAATTTTTGGGATAAGAATAAAGATCTTTATTATGCCATTGAGTAAACTGGGCTTGATATGCCTGCAACTAGAATACTTTGTGTAATTTGTGTCATTCTCACCTTGATGTCTCAGAAAGTTTTAGATAATTGGGAGAGGGAAGCAAGTGTGATCAAAAAAATATGGGCTTTTCTTTACAAGCAGTTACCAAGTTGAGGACTGTCTTACTTGGAGGAGTAAAAATTTGGAAAAGTCAAATTTGGGAGTGTATTACAGTGATCTATAAAGTTACAGATTGTAAAAAGGGCATAAATAAGGAATAATCATTCATTGCATCTTTCATTACATGAACTGGAGGCTGCCCAATAAACTTAGCAGAATAAAGGCTCAGTACAAGGAGAAGGGAGGCAGCCCTTTATGCAAGAGTTAGCTGATGTTGAAACTCCTAGGTAAGACACTTTATTGAAGCTGGAAATATGCATGGGTCAAAAGGTTAGTTAGGCAAGTTCACTGAAGAAAAATCCATTCAGTTACTGAATACTCAGAAGCACATCTGTCTCAAAAAATTTGAGCTGAACGTGGTTGAAGTTGGGAGAGTATTGAGGTAATCGTCATTTTATGCTTGCACTGGTGTTTTGTGGTTGTTTTGTTTTTTTTTTTTTTTTTTTTTTTCCTTTTTTTTCCTTGGGTATTCTCTTAGATGATTGTGAAGGCAGAGTGCTGAGATATTGGAATCTTTGGTTTGGCTCATGTTACAAGTCTTATGTTCTTATTTTTGTAGCAGGTGTAATCTGTCATCTTAATGAACTGCCGCTCTTTACAATTGACCTAAAGTAGCCAGTCTTTTATCCCATATGCAATGTGAGTAAGGGCAGATAAAGTGCACATTTTGTGTATAAGGACATGTGTGATCTTTTGAGAGACTTGTAAACTAATAATTTAGAATATTCAGAAAACTAGAAAAGGGAGAATGGCCACATCCTCAGCAAACTTATAAATATATTTGCAATATGTTATTGCTATAATTTCTATCATTTATGTCGATACAACAGAACTAAAACTTGGTTTGTAATCATAGCTCCTAGCTGTGTTTCCCTTCTGCCAAAGGTCTAGACTAGTGGCTTCTTATAAATGGTTTAGCATAATATTTTCTGCTGTGTGGCAGGATGCCCCCGGCCACGCCTATGTAATTAGTTTTGCTAGTCTTCCTTTTTCCCAGACTTTGTTGCATTAGCACACTCTAAAATAGCATTGCCCTACAAGCTGCTTGAGCTGCTCTGAGTGAATGTCCTTTGAACAAAGGCTTTATGTATTCGTTGCCAGACTTTTCCTGAATGCACTGATAGAAAAATTATTAGCAGTGTACTTGGAGTAGATATGCAGAAATTTCTGTTCTGTTCTCTAGGCCAGCTTTAGCTAGTCCCATCCATGTAACTCCATCTAAATTTTGGCTCAGTTCTGAGTATGCAGTAAAACAATGGAATTGCCTCTGAGGAAAAGAATACAGTGAGTCAAGTATTACCTATGTTCTGGTGATACTGCAAATGCTGAAACTCTTCATTGTCTCTGAATGGTAATGAAGTCACAATTGTCACTCAGGTAGGTAGCTCCACCTTTCTGATGTGGTAGTATAATTTTTTTTTTCTGTGGATCAGGAACTAGGCCATAGAAAGAAAAATAGTTATGCCACAGAAGATATTTAATAGAATCATAGAATCACTCCATTTGGAAGAGATCCTCAGGATCATTGAGTCCAACCATAACCTAACTCTAGCACTAAACTGTGTCCCTAAGAACCTCATCTACATGTCTTTTAAACATCTCCAGGGATGGTGACTCCACCACTTCCCTGGGCAGCCTGTTCCAATGACTGACAACCCATTCCATGAATAATTTTTTCCTAATATCCAATCTATACCTTCCCTGGCGCAACCTGAGGCCATTTCCTCTTGTCTTGTCAGACGCTACATGGGAGAAGAGACCAACACCCTCCATGCTACAACCTCCTTTCAAGTAGTTGTAGAGAGTGATAAGGTCAGCCTCCTTTCCTCAAGGCTAAACAGCCCCAGATCCCTCAACTATTCCTCATAAGACCTTTGAAACACTCCTTATAGTTCTGCTGGATTTAAACTCTGCTGGATTTATGCTCTCTGATTATTTTTATGGGTTCAGAGTATTCCAGCTTGCAAGCTTTTGTGTCTTACTATCATAATTAATTTTAAAATTTTGAAATCTACATATGGTTTGTCCAACAAGGGTTTTTAAAATTATTTTCATAGAATCATGGGATACCAGGTTGGAAGGGACCACAGGGATAATTTGGTCCAAACTTTCTTGGCAAAAGCATGATCTAGACAACATGGCTCAGCACCCTATCCCGCTTTGAAAGATATGTGCTTGAGGAGACTCAGTGTTGAAATAGAATGTTTTGAAGAAGAAAGGCAGATTTATCTGAGATAGGGATATAAGTGCTATTAGGCCTGGAGCTCCTTCTCTGTGGTGGTTTATGCTCTCTGTACTGCTGTCAGTAAAGTGATTCTAGTATACTGAAAGTCAAGCTCTTTTAGCTAGGCTAGGTGCTGATTTTAAGTGTGTTAACACAGATCTTGGTGCAGGCTGTAAAACTGGAAAGAAGCAAGATGGATCTTTGGGTAGCTACCCAAGGCTGAGCCTGTGTGGTGCTGTGACTGCCATGTTGATGTCCCTCAATGTTACGTTTATAGTAGGATAGACCGTTTTGTATAAGCTAATTGAGAAAAGCTTGAGCCATCAGTGAGTCCCTGTTAGTCTTAAAGCTGTGGAGAGAGGACTCTGTAACTTATATTCACTGAGAATCACAAAAGGAAATACATGGAGGAGGAAGGAATGAGTTAATGCAGCAATACTGTATGTGTTGGATACAAAATAGAAAAAAGTAAGAGTTAATTTCTAATGAAGAAGAAATGAAGAGAGAGCAGAGAGTAAAGTAACATTGCTAGTCCAAGGCTTGCTAGGGGCAGGCTTTGGAACCACAAGTGCCTGGTTGTTTCTCCAGTGCTAGTTTGCTTATAAAGCCCTCTGTAGAGTAATTCTAGAGTCTACGTTGTCAACTGAAATAGTCTAGTGAATTTGTACAACGTTCATTTGTCTTCATGATATTGTGGTTGAGCTGATACTTTCTTACTTTGTAGTCGTGTATGGTCTACAGAAAGGTTCTGATTAGAAGAAGAATGTGGGGAAGGGAAGTATTCTGCCTTTTCCAGAGTCTGAAATTATGTTAACAATATATCAAACAGTGGATGGCGAGGAATTACCTGTGTTTTTATGCTATCTAATTTTAATTCACTTAATAGTACTATCATAGAAGCAAAGATTGTGATGTCACAGCTGAATCAATCAGCAGTACTGATGCCGTTTGAGGGTTTTTTTGGTGGTTTTTTTGGTGGTGTTTTTTTTCATTTGGTTTGGTTGTTTGTTTTTTGTGGGTTTGTTTTTGTTTTGTTTTGTGTTGTTTTTTTAATACTAGCAGAATGCTGATATTTTTCTTCTAAGTTTTTGTGGGTGTCTGTCTCAGATACCTAACTAGATCATGATCTGAAAGTTTGTAGCACTTGTTATTCTGTACTTTCCATTACTTTATTCTCTTCCCATTGCTGTAGCTGGGAAGGACATGTTTCTATATGAGGATCATGGCTTCCATTGGAAAAGGAAGCTTTTAGTCTGGATGGTTGTAGAATAAACCCTGAAAAGGGCCAAAAATGTACATAAATACAGATAGCCTTAGAAAGCAGATGATGATTAAAAAGTCTGAATGTATTATTTCCTCAAATGAAATGGTGTGTTATGGCCTAGGGTATGTCTTAAGCTGAGAACAGTCTCAGGGTCTTCATCCTGTCTTTGGATCGATTTTTGTTTACGAACTTATGTACAGAGTCCTCTATTTGCATGTAATTAGTATCTTTTGCAGTAGCTCTGCTATATGCTTGCATGGCACACCAACATAGTATTGAAGAAAAACCTGTCTGTTGATTTATTTTTCATGAAGTTCATTGAAGATTTTTTTTATACAGTTTAGGTGGTGAATTTGCAATTAGAGAGTCTTTTATAAAATCATAATTTCAAAATCAGCTTTGTACATCTGTACTAAGTACACCGATAATAATGATTATAGTAAATTTGAATCTGCTGTTCTAATGTTACATTGCCAAAATTGATGAGACAAATGACAGCATTTAAAAAAATTGTTTAAAAAAAAAGTTTGTTTGTACTGTTCTGACTGCATTTGCAGTTTAGAAAAGTAATATGGAAATGTTTCATCTGCAGTACAATTATTTCACTTATTTATTTTCATATAAGTCAGGAGAATTAGAACTTATAACAGTAGTGGTTTTTCTAACTCTAACTCAGTATTTCATTTATCCACCTATGGTAAGTATCGAAAGAAAGTCCAATAGAGCCAGACTTTGGTTGTCCATGGCAGTTTTAAAGACATGGAAAACTAATAATAGAAAAAGCTATTTCTGTTGAGTGATGTGTAACGTATATATTATACTTTTCCTTCCTTAGTTTAAATAGCTCTTTTTGGTTTGAGGTTTTTGGGGAGGAAACCAAATAAGACGTGTACTTTATTTTAAGGCAGAATGCTGTTGTGGTGTACCACTTTCAGTAAGGCTAAAGATATGCTGTAGTAAAGCTTTTAGAAAGACATAAAAAAATACTGTGTTATAAAGAGTATTGCTGTTTGTAACCTGTGCAAATCTAATGAATGACCAAATTATATTAAGAGTGATGATCTGTTGAAGAATTATGATACAAAGTTTTTTGTAAAAATTGACCTAAAGTCGGTATTTGTTTTATAACTATTTTTTCCACACACTTCTCTAGCATCAGTGACATTGTCTGCACTTGCAAAATAACTGCTTTTTAATCGTAGCCAAGTATATGTATGCAAAAGAATCTTGTGAAATTACGAGCCACTTACTATTTTTATTTTCCATTACTTAGAAATAAGAGTTGGAATTGTCAGATAGCTTGAGGTTTTTGATCCCTTTAAGGGAAGTCTGAGGTATCAGTTTGATTCAGCAGTAGTTCAGTTTATAGTTCTAGGTGCTGGAACTACATTAACTTTATTGGTCAGGTTTTTTAACACTTATTCAAATATGAGACATATGATTTGGTGCATAGATGAATCCTGAAATAGTGTGAAGAATAAAAAGTAAAAATGATAAAATTCTAATGTACCTCTTATGTTTATTGTTGAGCAAGGGTATATGAAAAGGACAGTCCTTATTTTAATAGCTTACTGTCAAAATTAATAATAAAAAACAAGTGTCAAAAAGCATAATTTGGTTTAAAACTTTTGAAAAATTAAACCTTCCTTTTGGAGATAACACCTTTGTAAATGTTCCCTAAAAATGAAATCTTAATAATTTGTTGTAGTTAGCTCTGTTTCCTCTTAGTCGGGGCAGAGCCAATTCTTAGGTTTGGTTTTGTTTTCTGACAACATTGTCAAGCAGGTTAATTGGCAAGTCCTGTAGTATTATATATATGAAGTACATGTTCAGCTGTCTCAAAGTTATGAGGAGCTTTTTATCCAGTCATACCTGTTTGTTTGTTTTGTCTAGACTGAATTTTCTTACATTAATGTATTTTTAACGTTTATATTCCAGCCATCTTGGTAGGGTTTTCCCTAGCATTTTGCTGTCATAATAGTAATTTTTTTTGTTTGTTTCCTAAATTCCTTTCCATTAAGAAATATTTGTTCAAAAGCCTTATTTACTTCTGTCAATAACCATCTGAAATATTGCTCAGGCATATTGGTATCTTTCAGGTAATTTTAGAGTGGCATTATGTGCTTTTAAGTAAGTAGCTTGTGTTTCATGCTGGTTTTGAACAGTTTGCATTTCTAATAAGCTCACAAGCTGACAGGTTGCAGGGATCAGGAAGAATCCTCTCACCTTTCCCTGTGATGTGCAGCTAGGTGGGAGAGAAATGTCTGTCTTCCCCTAAGGTGTCTGCGACTTGCTGTAGCTGCAAATAACTTATCTGACAGGACTGAGCAGTGCTTACACTATTTACAGAGAATTCATCTTTCTTATATATTTGTCTTAAGTGTCCTACTCAAATGATCAGGATCATACTCTTCATAAGATTTGCAAAGGAAAGGAATTTTTCTGCAAGTCAGAGTTGCAGATAACTGAGACTTCTTCAAGAGATAATCCATAGCTTACATCTACACTAATAAATTAAACAAACATGTCAGTGAATTTTTTGTTTCACTGAGGACTGCTGCCACAGAACTTTTTACATCCATACTAGTAAGCTGACTTCTCCAGAACAGAGTATCTTCATATGTTTTGCATGTACATAATTGTGTGTGGCCACCTTCTGAACTACTTCTGTGAATTCTTTGAGATTAGTTGTTGTTATGGGCCAAATCCATGCAAGGAACTTTTTTTTTAACAATTTGATGGATTTTAGAACAGTTTGATAATACAGATAATAGAATTTCACTGTCCAGGAGTGTGGTCGCTTTCAATTTTTAATTCAGTGGTATAGATGTGTATTTTAGCATGGGGTATGCTTGTATCCTGCAAAAAAGACTGGAAATTTTTCCTCGTTAAGTACCCTTGAAGGGCACACTCGCACTTCATGTTTGATTCATGGCCTGACAGGAGGCTATTGCTGCTCCAGTGCTTCACCATCCTGGTGGACTGATAATAGTCTATCTCTGCAGTTTCCTTCTGGCTGATACATTGGTCTTAGTTATCAGTGACAGCTGTATGTCCATCATGCATTTCCCACCTGTCTTCAGCAGCCCTGCAGTTGTGCCCAGGTGTCCCAGGCCTCTTCCACATCTGCCTCGTCGAATTACTTCTGATCCATTCAGGGTAGGAATGGACACGTAATCAACAATCTTGCTTCATACGTCTTTCCACATTTCTCTTGACCACCCTGGTTGCATGCGAAGGACATATGCACCCACTTTATTAGGAGCATATGATCCACCTTGGGCAAAGGATTTCCTTGGCTGTCTCAAAATGATCAAGCTGCCATCTCATCCTGAGGTTTTTTGCAACCTGCATATCTGTATTCTTACATTCAAATTTTGTGTGGCAGCCCTCTTACACATTCAGTCAATGAATAAAAAAGAAAATACATTCATATCTTACAAACTACATTTTTGCATATCTCTTGTGACTGTTGCAATTTTCAATGGTTGAGATAATAATTGTTGGTTTAAGAATTTGTCTTTGGCTCATGAAGTATTTACTGAGGTCCTGGTAACACTAGTGACAAGCAGGACCCATCTTCACCTTTTTGGAGTGTGGTGTGTTGTGGTTTTTTTTTGTTTGGTTTTGTTTTGTTTTGTTTTTTTTTAATTGGTGTTTGTTTGGTTCTGTTGTGTTTTTGATTGTTGTTGTGGGTTTTTTGTTTGTTTGTTTAAATATATCAATTAGACCTATCTAATCTCATGGTTAGTCTGGATGACCTGTCATTTCAGGGGTTTCTTGGTTTGAAGCTACTATTTGGGAAATATTGACTCTGCAGTCTTTGCATTTTGGAACCCAACATCTGTGGGCTTAATGGATTCATTGGAAATTCAAAATAAAGTTAGAGGAAGTGTTGTAAAAACAAACCCCCACAATTTAGAATAATATGTTTAAGTCATATAGAGAAGCAAATGATGGAATCAAGCAGTTTGGTACATAAAAATGGTAAGAGGTTTCAATCAATTCACAAGCAGAAACCATCCATATGAACGGAAGTGGAAAAAATGGAGCTTGAAGCTGATGTAGGTAAAGTAAGTCACTGAACACTGAAAACTTCAGAGGTGTTTTTTTTTTTTTTCCTGCTAAACATAGCTGTAAGAGAGTGTATGAATGTTCCTTACAGGAAATTAATTACTGCCTATAAATTATGAATATTTCATGAAGACTTAATTAGAGCACATTACTGCCTGGATATGTTCTTGCAAAAATAGCTAAGTGTATGGGAAAATAAAATTGTGTTTTCTTTAGTTTTATTTTCTAATTTACGTTTCATTATCATCATGTTTTCTTACAAATGCTAGCCTATGCATACTGAAAATACTCTGTACCCAGCTTAAACAGAGGATACCAAGGCCTTTGTTTTTCAAAAATATAACAGGAAAAAAGGGACTTAATTTGTAGCACTCTTTCCTATCACAGTTTCTTGTGAAACTTAACTGGAGGTGAGGAGTAGCTTCATATTCATAACTGTATGACAGTAAGCAGGTTGAGGCCGTAAGAGCCAGTTTGCAACTCTGCAGAAGTTGGTGACAACATTTTATTTGAATTTAGTGGGACTGGCTTGCTTCTTAAACTTCCATTTGATCTAAGGATATATATACCTTTAGTTTTTTTGTAATTAGCATTGGATATTAAAAAATGTTAGAAGACCAGTACTTCCTGTGTATTGTACTGTCTTCCTTGTGTTCAGCTTTAAACTACATTTTAAAGAATTCAAGGAAGTTTAGGAACTTGAGCAGGATTAGGTTTAGGCTCCGTCCTAAATGCAGAAATAGGAAGTTTACTTCCTTAAATGTATAAAAGGCAGGAAATACTCAGTGCAGTTCTTTCTCTCTGTACCTATGTCATCTTAAAGCTTCATGACATACAAAGCCTAATGATATTCCACCACATTTTGTATAAGAATGCTGATTTCATTACCTTCCCCTTTCCTCACAGCAAATGGGAAATCAGTGAGAGCTTTATGTGCATATAGGATGGCAGAATATGAACTCTATTGATGAGATCAGTACATATGAACATTTAAGTTCAAAATTAGAGCTTAATCCTACAAACTGCTCAATGCTCAGTACCTTTAAATATCACAGGAATCCTATGTGGTCACAGCAGTCTACATGTGTAGAGAGTTTACTGGATTTGTTCCAAATTTTAAGCTTTGCTATTTTGTCCCTGGATTTGGCTTACAGACAGGCCTCAACTCTGTTAGCACTGAATGGTATACATCTTATGATCAGACTCCTACAGGAAAACAGTCCCTAGGTTATATTTAACAGAAATGTCAAGTGGCCTTAAATTAGTAACTCTTTGGGTTAAAAATTTAAGCATAAATATGGTATATTTTAATCTTGTTTTGATTCACCCTTCAAAAGAATAGAAATCACTCTGAAGCACACTGCAAGGAAGTCAGTATAAATCCTTGAAAATCAGAGGTGTTGTAGGAGTGCTCTCATATCACTAGCCATATAATCAAATTTCAAATTCAAAATCTGAAGGTGTAATTAAAGAGATGACTGCTGCATGACCACTGCTGCAGAAAACATTTTAAAATCCATTTTCAGCTCCAGAGTTTCTTTGAGTTTCTGTATTTGAAGGTATGTATCAAAGATGATAGTAATTGTCCTTTAAAGGCATTATTTAGCTTATTGAAAAAATGTTTTTCATTTTGGGTTGCCATGGTACTCTTAAGACACATATAATAATTGGAAGATAATGAGAAGGGAACTATAATGGCAATTAATAAGATTTTTATATATAGTTGTTAGTGTAATACTTCAGAATTATAGTTTTTAATCAGAATAAAATATTAAATAAGAATAACAATATTGTTTAGTTGATAAGTGTGAGACAATAAGAGGATTCTGACTGTTCAAAAAGTAAAAGTTAAGTGTTTTGAATCAACAGCGGGCCATAGACATGCTGCTCTAAGTTCAGAACAGCCCAGTAGACTGCTTTACGGAGTTGGTGATTACAAAGATCCACTTTAACCATTTTTTTCTTACTGGCAGGTGTCCCACTGGCCCGAGGCCAGCAGCTGTACTGCAGCTTGCGGTTTACACCAGAGTGCAGAAAATGCCGACACCAGCTGGCTGCACTTAATTAAGCTGATTGTGGTCTGACAACTTGAACTATGATAGAGATATGTGATAAATATACAAAATATCTTACAACTTTGGTTCTCTGACATATCTACTTTTTTTTTTTTTCCCCCGCTTAACAGATATGATATCTGCACGTATAAAAACAAGCCTTGTGGAACGCTGGGTAAGGTTTTAAAGATAAATTTCAGCTTATATTTGCTCTTGCCTTACTTTATACTCAGCTGTTGATTTGTTGACTGATTAGATCTTTTTAGTTTTATTATTTCAAAATTCTTCAGTTTTATAAGCATGAACAATAAAAAGTAACCTAGGTGTGGTTTTGCTTTAATACATTGCTGGAAGTTTAAATTAAGTGAGCTGCTCCTGTGTGTTTCTTCTCTGGCAGCTGTAGTTGTGATGAAACCTGGCAGATGACTCAAACTTACTTATTACAGAGGTGAACTTGCTGTTTATTTCTATTTAACCTGACTCCATGATCTAGTTTAAAAAATACAAGTAAAAGACCTCAGGAAAGTTAAAAACCAAACCCAACAACAACAAGAGCTAAAAAAAACCCCCAAGCAACAACAACCCCCCAACAAAAAAAAGTCCACAAACCACCCTACAGAAGAAGCAGGCTTTGAGGTTTACACTGTTGCTCTGTTGTACACAGGGAGTAGTGCTTCAGGTTGTTACTTTCACAGACTTAGAGAAAAATAGCACAGTGATATAAATTACAGTAACATTTAAACTCCTTAAAATGATAGTTTGACAATGGAGGAGCACACATAGCAACCTTATGTGCAAAAAAGGAGAGCTGTTGTTCTCTCCACTCCTAAACTTGTTGCTGAAAGTTATTAAATACAGTAATTACCTTTAATAGTGCTTTAACATAGGAAATAAACATCAAAGACATAACATTCTTTTATTTTTTTTTTCAATTTGCATACTTTCATAAAACTCTTTCTCAGAAATAATTAAAGATACAATTCGAGTTCAGCTAGTTCAGGTTATTAATACTTTTCTCAGTCAGAACCCATAATTGTATTTGCTTTGTCTTTCTCTGTATTACTGTATTCTTTGATAGCCTTAACTCTTGTTAATTTTTCTACAAGTCCTGCTCATGTCAGCAGCGCTTTTGGCAGAGAGATGTAGTTTACATAGGAAAAGGTACTTGCCGTAAATATAAACAATTTTCACAGCATGTTTTAGTAAAAGGCAAATGATGCTGATGAATTTGTAAATGTAATTGATTTTCTTTGACATCTGTGTGGAGGAGAAAAAACTAAAGAGACCGTCGGTATTCCTGCCATAGAATTGTCTTTGCAAGTGTTAAAAGAAGAAAGTTTGAAAGAGTGTACATTCACGCACGAACTATTTGATATTTTTACGTGATATTTTTAACACAGATCATTATTGTACTAGTTCTTACTGTATCAGACTTTGGCATAAAGTCAAATTATGCTTCACTTGAATCCAGCATAATAGAGGATAGACTTTGGCAAATGTTTTATTAAAGAAAAGGTTTGATTTTTAAATTTTATTTATTGATTTTTTAAAATAAAAATTTAATGTGGTATCAGTTCCAACTCAGTGTTAGAGGACCCTTGGCAATATGCAACCATGACAATTTATTTGCATTATAGGCACTGAACTGAAGAGATAAGGCCCTGTGGCCCTCTTTTGCAAGGCCTTTAATATGCTTAAGTCCCACTGACCTCCAGTAACTACAGTTAAGTGTATATTTAAAGAGTCTCTGAACAAAAATCTCAGGGAGGTCTCAAAAGGTCAAAAGAAACCTGAGTCATTGGTGTTCTAGGAAGAAACAGAAGTAAAGGATTTTATGTGGCCTAGAAATCTCTCTCCTATTCCAGTTTCCTAAAACAGGGAATCTTTCATGGAACCTCTTAGAATAGATAGACCTTGGATGTCTTTGCAACACCTCTGTGGCTCCAGAGAAGGACAACTCCTTTTTAAAATCTGAGCCATAGACTGAGCTCTTGACCTAAGCTCTGTCACTTTCTGAAAGCATGGTATGGAATTGCATTAATCCGGTCCTGTAAGTCACTGAAGCAAGTGCTCAGTTACAAAGTCTGAAGATAGAGATGACTTTATCACTCAAAGGTGGTGGACTTTGCAGGGGGACATGACAGTTGGTGTGTAAGTATTACCATGTTGTCTTCAAAATGTCCTGCTCAATTAAAATAGCATAGATGAACTACAATAATTGTATTTTCTACTGGTTTCAGGCTGCAAAAAAATACACATTTTTTTCTTCATGGCTAGTCTTTTTTTCTTCTGATGTTTTATCTTGTTCTCTGTGGGTGTGTCTATGCTGATGGTTTGATTTATAGCAGTAGTACTGTTTTGATGCAAATTCTACAGAGACACATTGTCACCTTTTGCCCATGTCAGTTTGGTTATCAGAGTAGCTTTGGTCTACACAAACTAGATTTGTTTTGAGGAAAAGTAAATCAGAACACGTACTCCCCAAATGCTCCTTATGTGCCTATGGGAGACATTAGTGTCTAAATCTCTACTTGGGCTGTATTCTCATTATATCCTGTAATATTTTTCTTCCTTTAGAAAGCTTTGAACCACATGTATAGTGAATATGTTCAGCCTATGGGATTAAATTAGTCTAGAGTGTCCACCCCACATACAAAGATATGTGAGGAGCCTCAGTGTCAGTGCTTCACTCTGCTGACCAGTTCCTACAGCTCCAAATTACTTGCTAAATGTGGACACAGGCAGGAAGCACTTGCCATTTTACTATTTGCTTACTTTTAGTCCAAACAAAATGATTTGAGGTGCCTGCTCATATAAAAAGTATGATTTCTCTCTTCCTCCCTCCTTGCCCTGTTTTTTCAGTCATTTTTCTGTTATAGTGTAGTTATCTAAGCAAGTAATTTCCTTAAAGAAAAGATTGCTGCTTCTTTCAGATAAGAAACTCTAGGGAGGAATACATTAAATAAATCTGATGTTTAGAGCTTTCTCTAGTGGCACTAAATTATGACTGCAGTATGTTGTGTGATAATCTGTTGCTGAAGAATGTGTAAGATACAGAAGAGCCATAGCCATATTCTGTAAATGCCAGTGACTTAAAGTTTTTAAGTGTGTTTGTAATATAATAAGGTTTTAATTCCAGAAGATGATGGGTGATAAATGGAAAATACTTCATGGTTAAATGAATGCTTGTTATTAACATGTCTCCTTTCTCTTCATTGATGCATTCAGTTTTGTTTTTTTAATTTTTTTAACATACCATGTGGGGCTTTTCATAGCTTAAAAAAGTTGCTTGTATGTTTTTATGAACCCACTAAACTTAAACAGATTTCTTTAGAAAAATAATGTGGATACATTTTGCTTTCTTCAGGCTCAAGAATGTTAAAATAGAAATGCTTTCTTGAATTCCTTCTCCTGGCTCAAGTTACTAGGTGGTCCCAAGTTACCAGAAGTAAAATTTATAAATCTAACCCCTAGTCTAGACATTTTCCAGCACTGACTGCAGTTCAAAAAATATTAATGTCTAGCCGGCAAAGTGAAATTCCCCCCAGTGATTTTGCAAATGACTAGAAAGTTAACCTTTTGCCAACTGCTCCTTCTGTGCATAGAGGTTATTAAAAAGAATCCAGGCATTTATAACTATGGCTTTTAAGACTGAAACACCTTGGCATGACCCTTTGTGTCTCCTTCTGTTTATTCAGGCTTGGCCTCTGTGGCTGGAATGTGTGAGCCTGAAAGGAGCTGCAGCATTAATGAAGACATTGGCCTAGGTTCAGCTTTTACCATTGCACATGAGATTGGTCACAAGTGAGTGAGTTTAAAAAAAGAATATGTTTTAATGTATCACCTTTTTAATATTAGTTTAATAACAGATATTTTTTTTCCTGCATGGCCGTACCATCTCTATTCTGGTACTCCATGTTTCTGTATATAGTATTCACGAGTGGCAATACATTTTATTTAGTATGTATTACCAAGGGCTTTAAATTTAGAACTGAAGACTCACTGTTTACCATTTGATTTTAGATTGCAGTTAAATCTGTGCTTTTGAGATTTGACTCTCAACTTTCCTACTCTGTTACATATTTTTAAATATTTCACTTTAACATTTTTTCTTCCTCTTTTGTCTACCTTTCTTTATGAAACAAAAGTGATGAAAAGGTAATTTTTTTGCTTATTGCTATTTTGTCTTAAATATAATTCAAACTATTTTCATTAAAACATTGATTCTCTTGTCAATATTCATATACTATTCATATACATCTTTCACTCAAGCATGAAGTATATAAAACAAGTCATAGAGCAGTCATACCATAACTTCTTACATTTTAAGCATCGGCATATAATTTTACAGAACAAGATGTTGTTACACTGATAGAACCTGAGCAGAATTTGGTCTGGAAATATTTCAGGTGTTCCTTCAAAATACAGTGTTTTTAGTACATCGTGATATTTCTAAAAAGACTAGGCACCTTCATTTCCAAGAGGTTTCTTTTGCTTACATGGGTTGACCAACACTGAGTTATGGATGACGTTTTTCCAATCATTAGTTGATGCAACTGCTAAAAGCTTGAATACAAGCTGAAATGGAAACTATCAATCTGCTGATCAAAAAAGGTAGTTGGAAGTGAACAATTATTTCCACCCCACCTATCATGGAGATAATGATTGGGCAAGTATGATCTCATTTCTATTCAGTATGAAAAAAAAACACTGTTGCACTGAAGTAGACAAATTTTAGAATCCATAAGCAATTGTATAAGATCTGAACAAAAATAATTTAAACCACATGTAATTCTCCTCATCTTTATTTCCTTCCTTCTTTTCCTTCATTTGCATGAGATGAAAAAGATAGGGTAAAGGAAAATATATTTCCACTGTTGAGGAAAGAGCTCTTCCAAATTACTCATAGTTCTGAAATTCTTGTTAATAACATCTCTTATAGTAATAGATGATCTATGACCTTGGTGTGAATCAGTCACATGTTTAATAAGAAAATCAATCTTCCAATACTACATCTTCATTCTAATCTGTATGTCATGCAGCTTGTTCCACAGATACCTGAAAACAATTTAAATATATGCAGCTTTTTTTATCATGCAAAGCTGGCATGATGACAATTGATTTGAGGAACTTAGTCTTTGGTTAGAATCCAAGAAAAAAAATATAGCAATAGCATATATCCTGTGATCACAGGAATTTTTTTTTAACCATCTGTGTTTTTTACATTCCATATCTTTTGGTTTCTTGTATGTAAAGTCTTTTAAATTTCTGAAAACTCAGCTCTTTGAGGATTTCACCTCTTCCTGTAGGTTAGAAAAGAAAGTAGAAATCATATTCCTTTAGTTTTTGTCCAGTGCGCAGTGATTAAATAAAGTTGCACTGCAAGCTTGATTTTAAAAATGAACGCGCAATGTAGATACCTTCAGTATAAGCTGGGAAGAATATGTGGGCAAAAGATCTTCAATGCTTATAATGTTTTGTGCTATCCACACATCACCTTCAATTTGCCCACACTGTGACTGAATTCCTCTACAACTAAATCAAAGTTATTTCCTCTCAACTTCCTGCTTCCCAGTACCTACTAAAAGTTACTTGAATATGTGAGTAAAGTAATAGTTTCGTGGAGCCTTGTAAACTTTTTTCTTTGGCTGTACTGTGATTACTGCTTTTCTCTTCAGACATACATGAGAAATAATAAACTGGCTTCATTGTCAAATGAAAAATAGAATCATTTAAGGGTCATGTCTACACTGAATATGTGACATAAAACAAAAAAACAGTGGATTAAATAAGAATGAGAGGATTGCTCTTAGAAAGGTCATGGGTCATGTTTTTTAAAAATTATTTATTTCCCATGGAATACTGAGGGTTTTTTTTTTGTTTGTTTTGGGTTTTTTTGGTTTTGTTTTTTTGTTTTTTTTTTTTAAGTTGAACTGAGAAATAAAATTACCTTGTGATAAAAAGAAAATGGTAATCATAATACAGGTATTTTGATAGGTTATCCACAGTTTATCCAAAACTGGATTTATGAGATTCCCTGATGGAAGTATGGCTCAATGTGTTGTTAGTGTATAGTAGTTTATTAAATCATACAGCGGTGAGAAGTCATTAGATCATTCAGTCTGATGCTTTGTATATCATAGTGTATTAAATTTAACTCATTTAACCTTGTAGTGATCCAAGTAACTTCCATTTGGTTGAAGAATACTATCCAGAAAAACACTTGGTCTTGAATACATAGACCAAGAATATGAGTTTCATTATTATGGCCAGTCTTCTTTTCTCTTAAGTACTTCTAACGATTTTAAAAATATTTTGGGGGGTTTCCATTCCTTACCATTTGTGGTTTTTTTATGTGTATAGCCTAGCTTTGGTGCAGATAAGCTGTGTGCAGTTGAGACTCATAACCAGCTGGTTTTATCGAAGATTACTCTAAACTGTGTTTAACTTTGTTTCTTTCTTGAGGGCATAAGGAATGGTGTTAGACTAAGAGTTTTATGGTTGTTTCTTCTTATGCATGGTTCTGAGAACAGCCTTGTATTACTCTTAAATACGATAAAATTCAGAAAGGGTCCTTTAGCTTTCATAATAATGTTTCTAAAAATTTGATTTATGATGCTTGACTTCAAATGCTTTCTTTCCTATCTTTTGTTATTTCACACTGAAGAAATGCTTAAGATTTCTGGTAAAGCAAAAATTCCAACCAGTAATTTTTCATGGCAGGAGTGAGAATTGAATGTGTATTTCCTGCATTGTCAAGGAAAGTTTGACTTCTGTGTGGAGAAAGGAAGTATTTGAAGCTTGAATATGTATGCTCTTATGCTCGGACAAGTTGTAAGAGTTAAGATTCAGTTCCATTTTTTGTTTCGCTACCAGATGAGTTATGTGGCTTTCCAATCTATGCTTTTTAATTTGCGTACTTTATGAAATGCCTCGCTTGCCCCATGCATGCTGTACAGGTTGCATAGTTGAACTGGTAAGAAATTCCAGGTTCTACTGAAAGAGATATATCCCTGAAAGAAATGCATTGTGTCATTCATTGTTGTGGTCCTATGGAGTCAGATGAGTTCCTGAAACTAAATAGCAAAGTGAAAAAGAACAAATAAAATAAAAGAGGGTGTTGGAGGGGAAGGAAATATCAAAACGTGAGGATTGTGGACTAGGCTTAGAACAGAGAGCTGCCCATAAAACTTGGAGTTGAGGAAAGAATTTACTAGTGACAGTTATTGAGGGCTGTACGGAAGGAGTAGGGAGAAAGATTGGTGGCTAAAGTTGGAATTGTCTTAACTTACAGAAGGTGTAACGAATTGGAATTCAGAGCAGTTTGGCAGTCATGTCTTGATGAAAAAAAAATGTAAAAAATAATGAGATGGATTATAATCTAACAGACTAAATTGGCTTCAAGATGAAGAACAAGAACAATATATTCAAGCACGTATTTAGTTCTGAATTAGTTCATACAATTGAAATGTACCAGCAATTCTAGCAATTTTTTAAAGTCTTGTTTTTTAGTCTCTGTGCAAAGTAGAAAAATAGCGGAAATATCCCTTCTCCCATATAAGGAAGTTAATCTTGAGTGTCAGAGTAGAAATTTCTAATCTAGGAAATTCTAAAGGTACTTTCAGAAGCTAGTTATCTTTTCTTCATTCTTCAGTGACCAGTGGGCTTCATGTTTCATCAGTCAAACCTCATCTGCATTATAGGACCTGAGTTTGAGTGAGATGCTCTCTAGATTACATGCATGTCAAGGAATGTGTGTGTTGTAAGACTAGAAGGAAACTACTCCAATCTGAGGTAATAGGGACACAGATACCAGACTTCAAAATAGTTGAAACACTACTAGGATTAATTGTACTAATACAACATCCAATTAGGTCTCCAGTGAACAGATCTCCACTTCAGGCTGTCATAATTTTATCCATGATGATGATGTCTTCCAGCTTCAACTGTAGCAGGACTGACAGACTGTGTCAAATCTACAGTGTATGAACACCTTATCACCAGTCAGAACAAGTTAAAATTTGTCCCTGCTAGATGCCCAGGGTCCTTCTAGATTCCTAGAATTGACTGAGAATGATGCCTTAATTTTTTATGGACAGTTTAAGTAACTCTTTTTAGTTAAAAAACAAAACAAAACAAAAACCAAAACTAAAACCCAAACCCACAAAACCAACCAACCAACAAACAAAAATGACAGAATCCCCCAAACCAACAAACAAACCCAAACAAAACAGAGTGTGTCCAGACACCTGGACAAGCCACTTAAGACCATACATAATCACATTCTCTCTCTCACTCACCCCTTCACCCCCTGCTCTGGTCCTTTTTTGGTAAAGTAACATAGTTTTTTGTCTGCCTTTATAATATTGCAGGTATAAAAGCATGCAATTTCTATAAAGTCTTCATTGGCACTTCAATTTTAATGGTTTTGTGCATATAAAACCAAATGTCATAAAAATAAGTCTATAAGAAAACCTGTTTTCTTTGGCATGTTTATATTTACAATATAGAAAAGGCTTGTGTCTAAATATCTGTGAAATATTGTTTGAACTTTAGAATTAACTAAATAATTTGTTTAACATTCAAGCATTCTAATTAAGGAAAAGGAATGTAATAACTCTCAACAGTTCTTAACAAAATTGTAAGAAGTATAAATGGGGTGAAGAGGAAGGTTATCATAATCTTTAGGGCATCACGAATTTCCAAAGGAAATCTGAGCTCAGAAGTTTGCTTCCTGATTGGAGGCAATACTTTCCAATTTGAACTACATTGTAGAGACATGATGCATTCCCATTCTGGTTTTGTATAGCATACAAACCTTACTTGATGTTGCTCTTGTGGAATGAAAGTTGGATACCTATGGCACTATAAACCAGGAGGAGAAATTTGTGCTCTACTTTTTCTAATATTCCCATAGAAGTCTGTCATTTTCCCATAAGACAGTTTGGGTTTCTGAATAAGCTGCATTTTTTTTTAGTAAATTAGAATTTGCTGTGCTTTTAAGAGCTTCATACATTATTTAATATGAAATTATGCAAATATGTAAAAATTGTATTTGATGGGGATCATCAGCCATAACTCAGAGAAGAAGGATGCTTAGGAAGTGGGAAAAATGTTATGATAAAAGCATGCTAAAATTGCATGTTATTTCATGGCAGATGTACTTGTTCAATAGCTACCATTATTCAATTAGTTTGTGTCCCAAGTTCAGGGAAGTAAAATGTTTCACCAAAGTTTTAAATTCTGCATTACTTCAGAATAAAGGATTAGGAATGCTCTAGACCATACAGTCATTTCCAAATAGAGGAAATCAGCAGTTAAGGTTAAAATCCACATTAAGATGTGGAAATAGAAAGTGAGGTAACTTATTAATGTTGTTTCCTCCCTTGAGGGGAATAATGCAATATTAGGTATTCGCAAGAAATGCTGTCAGTGTTTGTGATCCTAAACTAAAATAATAGAAAATTATGGTCTTGAAAAATCAGTTTATTTTTTCTTTTATTTGTAGTGTCATTTAAGGTTAAGTTACAATTTGCATGCTGTTATGAAGCTATAACCAATAATTTAATGACATTGGCTAAAAATATATGGAGGACTACATAAAGGAGAATTTGGTATGGGAGGTATGGTTAAAATGTAAAGAAAAAATGCTGACCTTCTATTACTATAAAACCATAAAATAATAAAAAACTTCTCAAATAATTTACCATAACATCGTATCAATTGATGAATACCCCTCTGCTAGCAGACATGAGAATAACTAAGAAAACTACCATGTATGTCCACAGAGAAATTGTGCTTTGCTACATGTAGTTCATAGCTCCGATGTTGTGTGTGTGGAGGGGAATATTTTGTTCTTTAATAGTAGATTTTTTTCAAATTCATGCACTTTTTGTTGAACAAAATAATGCTGAAACATGCTTGTTTTCTCTTTCTTCCCGCCTTGTACATGTTCTACCATCATTAAAAAAGGCAATTTAAAGCCATGGTAACACTTACAGATATATGAATATGACAGTTTTCTAATTTTTTTTCAATATAGGCTATAAATAGACATTCTAAGCTGTATGAAATATATGTATTTAAATGACACCTTTTTAATAATTATGAGAATTAGTAAAATATACTACAAAAAATAAGTCAATACAAAGTTTATGAAAAAGTTGGTAACTACTAAAATAAACTGGCAGTTCTTAAAAGCCATTTATAATTCAGCCTTTAGGTCTTATATCTAATACAAGAATACTTGTTCAGGTATGCCTTCCATTTTCTCACAATTGCAGATATTTACTGTTAGACATTTTAAAAGTATTATTCACTCACTGGTGCACTTTATGGGCCTTCCCTGCCCTTTCCTTCATTCTTTGCAGATGTTGTGAGAACAGTGTCTAACCAACATGCTGATACACTGGAGGACGTTGTAGCAATGTACCTGGGTCAAGATTCTTAGCTTGAAAATGACCCATTTCACTCTTAGTATGTATGTCTATTTTGTCTCTCCTAGTGCAAATAATTAGTGTAATAAAAATTCTTAAGGTTCAAGTTTCTTTTCTGTCTTAGAAAGCTTTTTTTTTCTAAAGAGTTACAAGTAGTTATGCAGCTGTAAATCAGTCTCAGATAATGGACAAGAATGTCAAGTGCTTGATTTTATGGTATTTCTGTTGCTTGTGTTCCTGTAACTTTCTTGTCTCACCTGGCTCAAGATTCATAGTCCCTGGTACGCTTCTTCCTTATGCTGACAAACAAGTGGCAGAGCAAAATAAGAGCCACTGCTTTAGAAGAATTAGGTCACATTCATATAACTCATGAATCAGTAAGTGACTAAAAAATGAACATACGCTATTGTATTTAAAGAGAAACATTAGCATTCTCTGCAGTTCTGAACACTCCAAGTCCTGAGAAAGCTAGGAAATGGTTAGATATGCTGAACATTAGTACTACAGTTGGAAAGCAGGGATCATTGCTTGTTAATGAGAAAAAGCAGTTAATTTGATTAGCACATTGCAGATCACTTCAGTGCCATAAAAGTATGTGATCTACAAAATAAACCTCAGCAAACAGTATTGAGGAACACTTATATTGGTTTCGATCTGTCTTCTCTGAATCTTAAGTGTTTGGGTAATAAATAAGGACAGAAGCATCCTGGCTGTCTCACAAAAATACAGATACAGATACATCAGCAATAAGTGTTTTGGCAACCATAACCATCATAGTTTAGAACCACCCAACAGATTGGTAGCCTAATTTTAAATATAAATAAAAGTGTAGGAACCTGCAGGACTGTTCCTTTGTAAGAAAAAGAAAAGGTAGATGAGAAGTTTACATTCCCATCCTTCCCTCTGCTTATACTTCAGGGCCTCTGTTTATCTATTGCTATTTATTCTGGGCAGCTGAGACTACTTATCTCCCCTGTGATTCCTGAGGTCAGGTCTTAAGTTGGATGTGTATTACAAATAATTCCTTCAGATAATTTTTCAGATATAAGGAAAAACAGATTGCCAAAGAAAAAACAATCTGTTGCATTAACGATGTTAGTAAATGAAACAGGCACAGAGCACTAGTCAGATGTATTGCCTTCTCAGTATTTTTTAAGAAGTATACAAACTATAGAGAAATTGCAGGAGAGTTTCAGTTATGACAAAGGTCTTAGGCTTGATGCTTTGCACAGTTCTTTAATGTAGGTGCTCTCTTGGGAGAAAAGGAGCCATAATTCTTGAAAAAAGGGAGCTGCTGGGTTAAATAGCTTTCCTTGAGATGGTAGGTGGAAGGGTAACTCCATAAAGAAACTGCTGTGTTGCCTGAGAAAACTTGTCTCTCTCTTTGCACTCATCTGGCTGTTCTTCTAAAGGCAGAATTATACTGCTAGTTTTAGACAGGCCCTTTAAGCCAGTGAAAGAAATATAGCCTGCGTCTGTTTAGTGAGTTTGAAAAAGGTACGTAAACCTTAACAGTGGCTCCACAAAGAGTATTTTATGTTGCTTCCTTTCTTCCCTGCCTTCCTACCTCAATCTAATTGCAAACATGCTTTTGTAAAAGACATAGCTTTAATGTAATGATGGCCAAATATAACCATCATGTTCTGATGGAAATAAAACTGGTACTTTGGACAGAAATGTGTTTTTGTCTGCAATCCTGGCCATAGGAGTGCAAGTTACTGGGCTGTAATGGCATGCTGCCACTACCATCTTTGGAAACAGATGACAGTAATTGCAAAACCCCTTGCCAAGCATCAGAAAAAACTACCTAGACCTAATGATCAGTTTCCTCCTAAATTCAGAAGCAGGGGCAAGTAGAAGAGCCTTATTGGAATGGAATAGATGATTTAGGTGTATGAATATTTATAAAAAATGAGAAAACCATCAGCTCAAGAAATGGTATTGAATTCCTGTCTGCATCAGGAATCGGAGCTTCCATTCACAGACATGCTTATTATCAAGCATACCGTTTCCACCATTAGCAACATCATCTTTTTCACAAGGAGAGCTGGTAGAAGAAGGAAAACTATTCAACTACAAAGTTTTTTTTTTTTTTTTAATAGGCCCAAAAGATACAGATTTCATTTCCAAGACAGTTGAAGTCTGGCATTTCTTTGACAAATGGAATAAACTAACAAGGGATTAGCTGGATATCGGATATAGTCAGCATGATCCAGTTCAGGTCTTTCCCACATACCCAAATGCCTGTTTCTGTAAAAGAGTAATTCATAGAGATTATTAAAAACTAACATTTTCTATTTTAAGATATTGTACATTGGCAATTCTAAAGAAAAAGTTTCAGTTTGAAGTATACCACTTGAGAATTAGGTGAATAAAGTACATTTTTCATGATAAAATTCTGAATCAGTTTTGTTGCATTGGACGTCTAAGTTCTTCCCTCCTGAAAAATATATCTATCTATATATACATGAATATTGAAGATCATAATAATTTACACTGATCTGAAAGTTGCATTGCAATACATACATTGCTCAGATGAGTTGTTTTTAAAGCTGTGGGTTTTTTATATGTGAGGGCTATTCTTCATTTGATGGTACAGTAGTTTGTGTCAGTCATACTGTTCACAGCTACAATATAGCATATGGTTCTCTGCATTTATGAGATATCACACACTGAACTAGATACATGCAGGCATTGCTACATACCATAAGGAGACATCCCGTAGGCAAAGAAGTGTTTTGTTTTTTTTTTGTTAATGGAGTCCTTCCCCAGCTTGTAGGCATTCACTGATGTTTCTTTTCTTGTATCCTTGCGGTTACTGGGATTTGGGAAGAATGGTTGGCCATACCTTCTGCTTGCAGGTTGTCATGATCTGTTGAAGAGGGGGAACGGTACTCAGTGTATTGAAGCTCAGTGTAGTGTGAAGGTCTTGTATTTTTGTGTCACATTCTGTAGCAATATGTTCAGATTAATGTAACACCACTATTGCCATTTTCACTAAAAAAATGGTGTGAAGTGGTGGCCAGCCTCTAATCTACCACCATTTCTATCTTCCGACACTCAGTCCTCCAAGTTTTTAAAAAATGAAAACTGGAGTGTCTCAAGATATTTGTGTTCCTAAATGATAAGTAAGAAACCAAGGAGTTGGTCTTTTTAGCGTTTGTAATACAGAAGGCTCCAAAGACTGACCTTTTTGCATTATTCATCAAGAAGTGACAGTTCTGCTGCCTGGGTGTGCAGAAGCTCAGTTTTGGCATTCTCTTCAACTACTTCTCTCTCTCATGGTCAGGGAGGCTCCTGTGAGTCTCAATACCTTCCCCTCTGATTTCATAAGCCTTGTGCCATGGTTGGGTGGAAGGAATGAATCTGACCAAGTGATTCAATGGAAATTAATAAAAGGCAGACTAAGAAAACTTGAGTTTTAGAAAAATACATACCACTAAGAAATACCCTGTTTGGGTGTATAATTTATGTTGGCTAGTCAAGTATACAATCTTGATTGTTTAGCAATAACAGGAATAATTTAACTAAAGGTAGTCTGTTATGGAAGTTTTTCCAAATAGGTGCTCTGTGAATTTGCTTGTAGTTTTAATTAGATGGTTATGTTGATGATTTTTAGCTCCAAGGGTGTATTTCAGTAGTTCAGGATTTCTAAGACATAAGGATTCTTCTGCCATATTTCTTCTTCCAGAGTCATATCATTTTTGTTGAAAGTCCATTTGTTGGCTGGAAATCTCTGTTGGCCAAGTGCCACCTGGAGGTTTTTTACTGCGTTTTGTTCATTCTGGTGCTCCATGACAAAGCAGAGCTCTAATAAAAGAGCACCGAGTCAGTCTGTGAGTGGCTATGGAGAAGGGGGTGTGCATACAGCATAACCCTAGGAATCGCAAAACCCCTGTGCTGCTTGAATTATCACTGACTGCTCTGTACTTAGACTGTAATGTTACAACAGCATCACCTATTCTCTATTTGTCTTTGTTTACTAATCCAGATGTCAGTGCCACTATGTATGTTCCTTATCCAGGTATAATGCCAAATAAGGACTGAGTGCTCTGTATTTATCTTGCAAGAATATTGTTAAATTTAAAAGCTTCAGAAAACAAGTAAAATGCTTTCACAAGTCTGTAGGAGGAAAGAAGGTGCAGTATTTTGAGATCTGAATAAACTGATCCTGTTTCTTCACTTAAGAGTTCACCTGTACTACCTCTGTTCTTGTAGGTCCAACATGATTTCCGTAAATGTGACATTAAGTTTTAAGATATGTCTGATGCTGTACAAAAGTAACAGGCTGTTTCTTTCCTCCTCTTTTGGGCAGTTTTGGTATGAATCATGATGGAATTGGAAATTCCTGTGGGACCAAAGGTCATGAAGCAGCAAAGCTGATGGCAGCTCATATTACAGCAAACACCAACCCCTTCTCTTGGTCAGCCTGCAGTCGGGATTATATCACCAGTTTTTTAGAGTAAGTAATCTCTCACGAAAAATCATGAGTTATCATAAAATTGACACCTTTCAGGTTAAATAGTAGAGATACACTGACCTGTTCTGATGGCTTATGTTTTTAGAATCAACAGACAGAAATACAGCTAGTCACTTAAGACTTTTATTTTGTTGAGCACTTTTTCTATGTAATGGCAAAAGCTTCTTTGGTTCCATTCTGCATCTTGCAGTTTTCATCTTTAATCTATTCAAAACATTTTGAAGTTCTGATCATATCTCATTACTTCATTAACCTGAGGGTGAGAAATAGAGAAGGCTGTTGTCTATGAATGGTGAGAGTTGGTTTTTTAAGTAAATGCATGATGTTAGGGAATCTGATGAAGGGAACAAGGTTGTAGCCCTCTTCCTTGTACATTTCGTTCTCTAGATTTTTTATGCAGTCTTGTGGGTTTTAATCTGTCAATGTTCTTTGGCACCTTTGCTGACAATAGAAATATTATAGGAGAGGATAGCATAGGTCTTTATACTGATGCCTTAAAATTGTGCTAACCCATACTTTTGTAGTGATTTTTATCCAGAAGTAAATTGCTACCTGAAATTTTACTTCTGTATGAAAAAAAATTAAACAGTCAAAATATGTTAGTCTCAAAAATGGGCTCATATCAATGTATACATTGGTATATGATGCATAACAAAGCCTTTGTTTGTATTTTAAGTTGTGGAAGACAAACACAGCTGTGAGTTCAGTGAGAACAGATTAATAATAGGATTTTTTTTTAATGTCATAAGACAGGCTTTATGGGAGCAAATGGCAGTTGGTTGGTAGGTTCAGTGCCATCAGTGCAATCATTCCTTTAAGAAATGTTGTTCAATAATTCAGACACTTTCTGTATTTTAGGAGATGGGCTTAAACTAGTCAAGTGCTCTAACCATGAGACAACTAAGAACGAAGTGAGCTTCTCCTGCTCTTTGAGAGTTGTAACCTCAGAATAAACTGGTATATTCTGAATCTTACCTGAAGGGATCCATCCAGACCAAAAACTTACTTCAGGCTGGTTCAAATATAGCTTCCACACAATGTAGAGGATCACAGAATTGGTCAGAAGAGGTCTTTAAGCTCGCTATAGAATCAGAGAGCAGAGACAGATGTTTAATGCTGGTGCTGTTCAGAGGAAAAAAGCTTCAGTTACTATGTTAGGTTAAGGTATTTTGTGTCAGCCCACTGAACTGTGCCACCACCCAATTTTATGCGCTGGAGCATTTGAGTGTCTAAACTGAAGCACACTGAATTAAGTCTTCTGTATCTGTATCTGTGATACTGGTGTCTCACAACACAGATTTATTTTCTCAGGAGAGATATACGTATTCATCTAACACTGCCACTATAAAAAATATACAGGGTACTTTTATTTTATCATTACCAGTAATTTCTTTTAATTTAACACTGTTCCTGCTAGAAGTCTTTCTAGTGTGTCATGCAGCCTAGTTTTAACTATGAAAAAGAATATGTTTTTTGCATCTCTCTTCTGAGAGATTATTTTACAGCTTAGTAGTTCTGACTGTAAGTATATAGTTCAGGAATTTTCTTGTAGCATTTGGAGGTTTGTTTCTTACTGTTACAGTTCTGCTACTGTCCATCTCATTTACTTCTATTTGTTACTCTCACCTGAACTCCATTTTGATCCTATAATTGTCCTGACAATAGGTTTTCTATTGACGAAGACATAATTCAACAGATAGCTAAGAAGTAATTTCTCATTTATGAACTTAGGGAAAGAAATGTGGTGAGATTTTGTGACTTGTGTTATGTTGCAAATAGAACTTAAGATCTGTTCATAATGTTTCCGCACAGTTTTAGGTTTCAGCAGGAAGAAACTTTCTTGTTTCTCTACTTGATATGTATGCAGTGATGCTTCAAATTTGTACTGCCCATTAAAAACATATTTAGCTTGTGCCTCCTTTGCTTTTGTGTTTTATTTTTAAAATTTATTTTATTATTTACTGCTAGTATCTCCATTATTCTTTTCCATTTACTAGGTTTGATTTACTGTTAAGTTATGGTTTTAAGTCTGTGGGATGCTGGTGAAATTGTAGTTCTATTAGGATAAAGCCAAAATAGTACTCTGGTAAAACTGTTCCCATAGTTCTAATTTCTTTAGGTTTTTTGAGCCATTTCCTGATCATTGCTAGTGTTTACAACTCCACTCAAATTACTACCATCTGCAAATTTCTTAAAAAATTGTTACTGAAGATACTAAGTGATAGTTGAGCTCGAATAAAAAGAATCAACACATAGCATCTTCAATAATAAATTATCTTTTATAATATTTTAGCTGTATTTTTGTAACACAGAATGTAGATGTTATTTTTTTTTTCAAAGCCACCATGGATAAACATTATTTTATGCATTGCAATTGTGAATAGATTTATCAAGTATATAGGATAATGTGTAAAACAATGTGCTAAGAACCAAAGATAACTTCTCTTTCATCTATTAATTTTGCAACCTATTTTTAGAAATGTTACATTTCTCAAACATTATCTGTTTATTATAAATCTTCTTATTGTTAGTGGTTCTAATATCCTATATATAAATTGATAGTTTTTTTCTTATTAAGGTTGTTTTATTATTTCATAAAACAACTGCAAAACTGTAGACTTTTTTTTTCTCCAGTTTCTAGTTTTCTTCCCAGTTTTTCATGCCATCTGCTTAATGACAACAGGAAGTTGTTGACATAGAGTTACACAGGTACCTACAAGATAACTGTCACAAGCCTATATCACTTCTTCTTACCCATTCACCCCTTTAGTTAAGGCAGAACAGCTTTAAGAATGGTACAATTCTATTGCAGGTACTGATCAGTGAGCAAGAAGTGAAGAAAAATAGCAAGTTTCATGCAGTAGCAATTCTCTGACTGCTCCTGTAAGAGCAGAACAGTCTACATCCAGACAGGAAAAATCTTTGTTTTTTTCTGATACTTCATGATGTAGCAACAGATGAGGAAAATGCTGATTTAGAGCTTTAGAAGCAAAGCCTCAAAATGTTTTCTTGTGTCTCCAGATGTTTATTCTAGACAGATTAGACTCTACCCCTTTTCCTGCTATGTTGTGAAAGCAGCTGGGACAGGACCCAGTAGACTACAAACAAGGAGGACAAGTGGATTTTTTTTCCTGTGCTGAATGAGTATAGCTAGTTTAGGATTCATTTAGCTATGTCTAACAAGAAGGAAAGAACATGATAGCATGAAATGCAGATATCCAAGCAGAAACCTGAGGCTGTGAGTCTGTATGGTATACCACAATACTTTTACATTATTGGCTTGGATCTGGATACAAGCTTGGGCAGGGCTGTCATGGCACCAGGACAGTGCAGCTGGAAAGAATTTCACTAAAATCTCATTATGTCTTCACAGTATTGTATGGTGAGGTAGATAATTTGTGGATATACTAGTTTACCAGCTTGGGTCACCACTTACTACAGCAGTTTTCCACAGTATGCAGTTTTGTTGTGTAGATACCACATTGTCCTTTATCATCAGAAGTCATCCTGGCGACACCCGAAGTAGAGCCCCACCTTCATCCTTCTCTTTCTGAAGACTTTCTTAAAACAACACATAGAAACAAATTTTCCAGACTTAGGCTACTGGGGAGCAGTCATTAAGTGTCACTTGGAAGGTATCAGTTCAGCCAAGCACTAGTTGGGAAAGCACTTTATTTTGCAGGGTGGATGCATAAAGCATGAATATGGCTCAAAGGATGACAATAAGACAAATAAAATATATATGTATTACAAATAGATCTATCAAAACTCTTAAGAAGTATGGCCAGCCAGCAGAGACTCTGAAATGGGCAAAGAAAATTTAATTTTTTTCTGAGGAAAACATTCCTTCTAGGCCATAATAGCTGTTGTCTGTTGATCTTTATTTTAGAGTGACTGACTGAATTCAGTTTATCAACTGAATTGTTTGTAAATAGTTTACAATGGCTTTAACATTTTGTAGAAATACTCGCTGAGCATTGAAGGGCTGGAGAGCAGTATCAGGGAACAGAAATTCCTGTGAGAGAAATAAAAACCCTTAATGTCTGTTTATAGGAGAAATGAACCAAGCCTAAAAATATTGTTTGTGACTGAAAAGCAATTAGTATAAATTGTATTCTATGCAGCACACATATGTGTATATACATTAAAAAAATGTATCTATATGGTGGATATAATGAAACTTTCATGTTATACAGTGTGCCTATAGAGCCATGCAGACACCTAGACATAAAGAAGATAACTTTCTGCTTAGAATTCTTTATTCAGTTACTTTTATGTTTTGTAATAACAAAATCTGGGTGATTCTGGAATCATAGTTCGTTAATCTTGTCAGTATCAGATATGAGAAGGTGTTAGAAAGAGACAGATGGCCAACTCTGTCTTTGAAAGGCAGGATTGCCTTTTGAAGGTGAATGGAGAAGTACCAAGAGTCTTTAAAACTATTTGTAATAAGTAAGATCTATTGCAGGAAATTCTTGGAGAGTCTCTAGGATTGCTATACAGCAGGATTTAGATCTGAGACTACACCTTTCTAACTCTGGAAAGGAGCCAAAACTACCTTGGTCCAAACAAGCCCATGTAGACTATATAAAATTCATCCAGTATTTGGACCCAGACAACATCTGCCCAAGAATCTTGAATGTACGAGTGGATATGCAAGATAAATATAGAATATGTCTATATATGCCTCATATCCTGTCTATGGCAGATTTGCCAGTCCTCTAGTGCTCCAGAAATGTAAGTTATTAAAAAAAAAAATTACAAGGCAAGACTAGGTTTGAAAGATAAGATCACATCAATCATATCAAAATTTCATTTCTTTCCCTACAAATCAGTAGAGAAAATTTACATTCATTATTATCTCTTGACCTATACTTTGGATTATTATATGCTTCTTTTTTCTTTAAAGTTTAGTGGGTAATTTTTTTTAGCAGACATCATTGAATAAAGAGCACGTGTTCCCAATAACTCTGGATTTCTGGAACTTTTGAAAGTCTTGTGTTTTGTTCAAAAGGCTACCCACTTTAGAAAAACCCCACAACCAACCAACTACGACAACAACAAAACCCAAACAAATCAGTTTCTGTAATCATGGGCTGGCAATATTTTTTTGAGTGTTTACTTTACAAGTATTACTTTTTGTCTACCGCTTGTTTTATTTAAATTTAAAGAAACTGTAAAGGGCAGAATCAGCAGCAGATTCCTATTAACTTATTTATAGAATGTTTGAAGAAATACGTATAGAACAAGAAAGTGACCCAATATTTTATAGCTTAGTATCTCCCAATAGATTTTGGTAGGTGCTTGATTTTGATAGATGGACCAATAGATTTTTTCCTATTATGGCTGCTGGATAATTATTCAAATGAATAAAAGAACACTTTGAAACACAGACCATATTGTGGAGGAAAGTATATCCTAAAGAAATAGCAAATTATCTACTAATAAATTGAAGTCAAGTAATATGCAAAATTAGAGTCTTTGCTGTGAACAGGTAATAAGACATAGAGCCAGCCTTGTGTGAAAGATTGAAAAGAAGTGGAATTTATCATGAGAGTGAGTGGTAAATCCACATAAATGTCTGAATTTCCCTAACATTAATCAATGTTTTCATTTTGTAGTCCTATTCTGGTTCGTTTTAATTTTAAACATACCACTCCAAATCACACTTCCATTACTTATGCCCTGATTCTACAAATATTTGTTATTATCTGTAGACTATTGAGCAAGCTGCAGAGTTTATTCATTAATGTCAAGTTAAGCAACTTTTGTAACCCGTACAGAAATATATCCTGATAACACTCCAGAAGTAATTTTTTACTTAGGAAAAGTGTATAATAAATATGAAGTAAGGATTCTGTTAGGATCCAGATGTTATATATAGGCAGGCAGATAATTCATATTTTTATATGTAAGTATTTGCATAAAATGCACTGTGTTTATAGTTAATAAACGATACTATTTTTTCCATATTTGTGGGTAATTTGGTAACATCATAAAATACAATATTATGTATACTATCCATACATGTATGTATATGATTGTTTAGGTATAACAGATAATTACAAATATATATATAACACATTTAATTTATGATCATTAATCATAGCTTGCATTCACATATTTATGAATGAGCCAAGTCTGTAACATTAAAAAATATTTTCAGTGCCAATGCTCTGGTATATTTTCTTCAAGACTGAAGGAGCTGTGTTGTACTGTGCATGCTGCTGAGATATTTGGGAATAGATACTTTAATAGGAGCATAAACCCTGAAAGGCCTATATCCATGGTTTTTGCTTTTTCTCCTTACTTTACTTGGATACAACAGTGATGTCTGTACAGAGGTGATGATCCGCAGTTTTGCATTGTTCAGTCTGTAAAGATTGTAACATTGAATCCCTGGTTGATGTTATTTTGATCAAGCATGTCTGACATCTTAAGTTTTCAGAGAATACTTGAGTATTGTTGATATCCTTCCCAACAGAAGATTAATTTGCTGTCCTGTGATATTTAAATACAAAACAATGTTTAAATTATATTGTAGTGTTTAGAAACATCTCTTGAGGCACTGCACTGGCATAACGGGATAAAATGACATTAAGCTTAGGTATTTTGTAGTTAAAGTCAGTCCCACTGTGTCCCATAAAACCACATGAAATCAACCTGAATGATGAAAATGAGAAAGCTTTTGAGTACTAGTAGTTTCTTGTAGAGTAAATAGAACGTATGGTGAGTTTGAGATTGTCTTATTTCTATTGCAGACACTAAAGATTTATCCACTCCCTGTTCGAATATATAAATTCTCTGCAGGGATGTCATGTAGGTTTTTTGACTTGTATATGCTTCCTAACATAAGATAAAATCACAAAGCACAACAGCCTTTGTAAGTTGGAATTTTCTAAAATTGCAGAGGTGAAGGTATGTAGGCATTCTTTTCCTTTTCACATGTACACAAAGGGCTTTTTCACTGCTGTAGACCTGTAGACTGTTTATAAAGTGCTCTGATAAGATTATTCTTCTTGCACCCTTCTGGTTCATTCCCTGAGATTTAGCAGATTTTTTATTTTTTCTGAAATATCTCGGTTTTGGTTTGATGCAGCAAAGAGAAAGGGAGAAGAACAAGGACATTCCTGAGTCCAGTAGAAGTTGTCTGGAAAGGTTTCATGGTCCTCAGCCTGTATTCATCCTTTGCACAGCTTTGGTGAGACTTTTCATTACCAATGGAAAGTCCCTGGGTTTATTGATGTGTTTTATAACACATACTATTTCTTTTCCAAGAGACTTCAATTCACACAATACAGTACTAGGTCCTACACTAGATTTATAAAATGTGTCAATTTTGTTCAGTTACTTGAGAGAAATAATAGAACTGAAGTGGAAAGAAAGAGAAAATCTCGGTCTGAGAGGTTTTGATGTAATGTAGCTAGTAGGTGAATGACTGCTTAGTAGTAATTTTCCTGCTTTTTAACTACTACAACAATACTTCATTATGGTGGAAATACTGTCATTAGAGCAGAGGAAGCATGTTTTTGTGTTTACTACAAGGATTTTGACTTACATTTCTGCATTTATATGTCTTCTAGAGTAGGCATAGACCTTAATTTACAAGTTGGGTGAATTTGAAGATTTAAATCTGATTCGATAATCTAATCCGTGGAGAGGTACATATGCCTATGGAGAGAGTCACCAGATTTAAAGCGTTTTTTAAATGCCGTGCCCTTGGCTGTCTGTTTACAGGATCGCAATTTACAGGCCAAACTCTGCACTATTGGAATCTACGGAAATGTTCCCATCACATGCAATACTAGCTCAAGCTGATGTTGAATGCTAAACTTCACAGTGCTTGTTTAAGCGAAGTTCCTATCTGCAGTCTGGTCCAGACAATGCAGAAAAATCAGATAGTATTTGAGTTATTTTCATACATACAAAACACAACACTGAAATATTTAGATTCAGAAGAATGTAGGATAGTTTCCCTGCTTCTGCTGTTAGAAAATATATATGCTTGCAGTAATTAAAACTGAATAAAGGGGCAAGTACATAATTTTCTCTTCCAGAACAGTTGATATTATAAAGGTAGATTTCAGCTGAAGGGGTGTGTGTGTGCACGCAGGTGAATCACATTAAATTAATTGTGATTAGTAACCGAATATAATATTTTTTTCTGTATTTACCTGGTTATTGCCTCATTTGCCATTTACCCTCTTCTTCAATGGTTGGCATTTGTTTGTTTCTTTGCTTTTTTGGAGTGTTTATTGTAGTATTTCAAAGAATTGAAAAAAAAAAGGGGTTAAAATCAGAATATAAAGCATGTAGTTAAAAGAGGTTTTTGCTCTTTTTTTTATCTGTATAGAAAACTGGAGATCTCCAAAAAACAGTGTAGAACATTCACTTCAAAATTATGTTCCTTTGGCAAGGTGCATGGAAAAGATTTGGGAAAAAAAACATAAGTGCTGGCAAAATTTGTAGGAATGTTGGAAAAAATTTGAAGTGTTGGCATAAGAATTCTTTAAAAATCCTCACTTATTCACATATGAAATGAAAGTAAAAAAACATATATCCACTTTTATGCATACTGTGACTAAATAAAACTGAATAATTATATTTAGCAAAGTACAAAGTTTTCTAAACAGAACTCTGCATTTGGCTTTCTTTGTTATTTATTCCACTACTCTAAAATATTGTGGTTGAATATGGATGTATTTTGGAAAAAAACCTCACCAACCACCAAATAAAACAGTAAATACAAAAGAAGAAAATATTTAAGTTTGCAAAGATGATGATCTTATTTCTAGCATGAAATTTTTAAGACTAAATAATACCATAGAAAAGATCTTGGATCCACACTTTTTTTTTTACTCATTCTAGTATAGGTGCATCTGAAGATCCTGCAGAATTTTTACCACTGTAACTATTTTGTTCACTCAAATATACAAAACCCATGCATGTTAAGGTCCTAATCCTATAAACATTCAGTCATATTGAAATTTAAATGTATTTTATATAAACCAATTGAACTGCTTATATCTATAAGATTGTACTTAGCTGTTTGAAGGATCAGAAGGGTTATTAAGAATTGTAAACTTGATTTCTATTATTTGCCTAATTTGTTTATTTTTCATTCTATGACCAAATGTAGCTATTCTTCAGTGAAAACAAACAGAAATCCTAAAACAAAAATGAAAATCAGTCTTGTGTGGCTCAGAAATTATCACAGTTTAAAAAAGGATAATATATGAAATCTATTTCACTATTAAAATAAGCTTTTTTTTTGTTAAGAATAATGATGAAAAAATATTTTAATCTCTGAATTCCCTCATTATTTTTTATTTTTACTATGGGTGTACCATCTTACTGCTTGTTTATTGCAATCACCTTTGTTTCACACCCAGTGCTGTTAAAAGTAAGAACTAGATACATGATATCATTACTGTGATTTACAGTCAGTAGAATACCTAATTGATTTGGTCCTTTATGTTGAACAGTTCGGGCCGTGGTACTTGCCTTGATAATGAGCCTCCCAAGCGTGACTTTCTTTATCCAGCTGTGGCCCCAGGTCAGGTGTATGATGCTGATGAACAGTGTCGCTTCCAGTATGGAGCAACATCCCGCCAGTGTAAATATGGGGTAAGAAGTCTTCATCCTTATGCTGAGTGTTCTGCTTAGTCATTTGTATATATTCCTTTATAACATGAATCTTTAGTTAGATGCAGTAGTGGGTTACAGATTTCCGATAGCATGTCTGATGCCATCATACATAAGCAAAGGGTACATTTTAATCCTTATGCTGCATCTTTTGCTTGAGTCATTTGTGTGTACTGTACACCAAAATCTGTGGGTAACAATGAGCTGGGGAAAACATTCTTTAATTTTAGGAATAAAAGGGGCCCAGAATACTTGATCCTGTTCCTTGTGAAGTTTACTACAGAATTTTCTCTGTTTTCAGTTAAATGAGATCAGGTTCATGTGTTTTAATCTTGAAACATGTAATCTGTTTAGTTGGCTTAAACTTTTCAATTTAAAGCTACATTTTGAAGTTACTTTTTTACTTTTATTGATTTGTCAGGTCTGGGGTTTTTGTTTTTTGTTTTTTCTGTCTCTGACATTAAGTTTATTGTTTCTGACATTGTTCAGATCTCTTTTTGGAAAGATGAATTAGATGAATTATGGTTGTGGGAACAGAGGAACATGAAGCTAGATAGCTGAATAGAATACTGAATAGCTAAGTACTAGCAAAGCTGTGGCTGCAAGTACCAGTCTGCAACAATTAAGGTAAATAAATTTACAGGATAAATTAAAACCTGCACACTTAAGCTGTTATGCAATAAACTTATAAATACTTAATATAAAATCATGCAGCCCAAAATTTATAGTAAAAAGATGCATTCTGCTGTGCTTCTCATCAAATGATCAGCTGAGACTAAATTAAATAAACTTTGAAAACATATGTAGTGCTTTAAAAGTTAATAGTTTTAATAAATTTTAATTTTTAGATTATTCAAATAAAACAATCTAATAATTGAATTTATACTCTGTATACTTCTCCGAAGACTAGCTACAAAGAAAATCAATTTTTAATATCCCTGGAGTGATAAATACAATATTATTCTTGGGATGCCTCTTTGGCAGATCGGGTTGTGCAAAGGATTTAAAAGCTGTATGTAGCTGGCTGACTATCTCGTTGGGTCTTGTACTCCTGATCCCTCATCGAACCTCTTTTGGCCTTTATTGTTCCTCTTTAAATTCTCACTTCCACCACTGTTCTTTAAGGGTCCTGTTTTCAGTCACTACATCTGAGTCAGACTTTTTTTTTTTTTTTTTTTTTTTTTTTTTTTTTTTTTTTTTTTTTTTTCTTTCCTTACAAATTCTCGCCACACACTCTGCTATTTTCAGACTAAGGAAATCTGCAGGTATTTAATTCATGATTTACAGCATAGCCTTTGGAGATATGCTGCATTTTAAGTGAAACTGAAAAGTTAATAATGTGCAAAACATGGCTTTTCCACATGTATGTTATTTTTTTCAAACACTGTTAAAACTATGTAATAATTGTTGTGATGATCGTGCTGTGCAGTACACTTTTTTCTTAAACCAGTTTCTAAACCACAATTGGAAGTAATTAAGATGTGTAGGTAATATTGGCTTTCTGCTTTCATTTAGGTTTAAAATTTTTGTTGGGCTTCCTTTATAGTTACAAAAAAGAGGTTGACACTTAATTGAGGCAATAGTTAAAAGAAGTTACATCTTCATGTGACATCACTGGTCCTCAGAATTTATATACTGTATTGTGTTCCATCAGTGTGCCTTCAATGTGAGCATAACTTAAAAGTGTTTCAGAAGAAAACCTATTTTTAATAATAGAGTTCAGAATCCATATATAGCAGATTATTGTAGAAGTCTGGTAATATCCACTCTTAGAAATGATATGCATTTAAAATGGTGTCTACATTTAAAAATATTATCCACCATGGCTGTGATCAAGATTATTATCATTGTACAGATTTCAGGTGATAATTTTGAAGGGGAGCAAAAAAAAAAGTATTTGGAAGCTGGTAGTGCAGATGAAAAACATCCATATGAGAAAGACATATTAATATATGAAAGGTATTTTAGAACTGAGTAGTGGAACTAGATCTAAATAGCAGGAAAAGCTGAATTGAATATTCTTTCCAACTCTTTATCAAAAATAAACAGTTACTGTTTTAAATATTCCTATTTGATGTACTGTTCACATGAAGATGCCATTAATAGTTTATTGATCTTATTCTAACAGACATGTGTGCAACTATGGATGGAAAAACATAGTAAAAATTCCCTAATTAACAGTGGGCGTAGTTTGTATACTAACTTCTTTTTAGCATTTCATTTAGCACTTTTTATTTGAAGTGTTCATTAAAAAAGAGGTAGAACAGGTTTTCCAACATGGAGTTTAGTGACCCAGAAAGAAATAAATTCTAAATCAAAGGGAAACGTTGGAGAAAATTACTTGCCTTTTTCTCTTGCTCATGTTCTTTTTTGGTCACATGACAAGAGAAACAGTCAAATTCTCAAATCCAAGGCAAAAAAATTACAAGTCTCCTTTGGGCTCTGATATAGCTGTCAGGATAGTTGGTGCTTTTAAAGTAACTTGGAAAATCTTTATGTTCTTTCAACTTTGTAATTCTGCTGTAATGTCTTATTAGCCTTTAGAAAAATTACCTCTTTCAACCCTCTAACTTTAATGTTAATCTGTGTTCATTGCCTTTTCTTCCATATTTCCTCATCCCTTCCCCCTGTATGCTTATTTTAAATTGTTTGTTGCTTTTGATTAGAGATCATGTCCTATTCCTGAAAAGAATATTGCTCATTTAAGTACCTGAAGTGTTTTCTCACTTAGAAACTTGAAGTTAAATACATAGAAAGGTGTTTGAATGATTAAGGCATCAGAACTGAAGTGCTAAAGGAGCTGTATGTTTCCACCTTTCTGTGTGTTTACTAACAAGGACCCAATTTGACCTTAAAAGGAAATCTTTGTAGTTGTTGTGATACTACTGTAAGCACTAGGCCTAATAAAGCTGTTTAGTTACTTACAGACAGAACTCTTCCAGCAAAAGCATTGTGGCTATTGGCCAGATTTCCCTGTATTGTTTAGCACCTTGAGTCGGCCAAGAATTGAAAGAGATGCTTTAGCTGGCTGCTTCAGCTCTTTGAGATGAGAAAATGAAACGACATGTTAGTAAGTAGACAGTGATCCTTCTATTGTATTGTTCTTTGTAGTGTACTTTCCACCATTACTGACACAGGGGTAATTTTAGAGAATTTAAGTGAAGAAATAGTTACTTTGAACAAAGAATTTGAGAGGCTGTGTCTCAGACTACTTTAAATATTTCATTTTTAGGATACACTTTCAGATTCAGGAGAATGTTAAATTTGTGACTTACAGTAAGCCAAATTGTAATCGTGGAAATTTCACTAAATAATACTGACACATAGCTTTTCCCTAAAGGCAATACATTTTTTCCAGGTTATGTTACTGGTTTCATGGCAGTGGGAGATTTTGAGGTTATTAGGAACAGTGCTAGTTCCTGTTCCTTGATGTAGCTACTGACTGTGCTACATCTTCTAGAGTGATGCAGTGTGAATTCTCTTCTGCTGATTGTCAAGTGTGTCTCAGTTCTTTGTTCTTTTTGTATGCCAGTTCTTCTGATAGTTCAGGCCTTTTTCAATACTTTTGCTTAGGTGAGTGTAAAGAACTTTTTTCATTGGCTCCTTACCTCCTTAACCTTCGAGTATCTGCCTAATAACAGTTGGCTTTTCACTGTTTCTGGGTTAACTCAGAAAGAATTCTAGTCTTGACTTTGAATTTCTCTGTTTTATGAGTTCAAATAATACCTGGAATATGCCTGACTGTAACTTACAGATTTTTGGTTCAAAATAATGCTTTCCTCTAGAGCTGGTCCCCACATTTTTAGGATGGAGGGTAAAAACCTCAGACATTTTACTAGCAGTTAATACTTTATGCATATGGTTGATATTGCTGTGGTGCATTTTATGATCTGTGAAGCAGTTGGCTGCTAGCATGGGTTTCAGAGATAGTGCCTTGCAATTTCTTTGGTAGATTTTTTTTGACTTTATGCTTTTCTATCATCATTGGTATCAGTAAATACTTCGAGTAATGGGAAAAGGGAACAAACTCCTTTTGGATACATGGCTTCACTGAAATCAGTAGGACCAGTCTTGATATTTCACACTAGAGTTTAACACATCAGATAATGTATTTTAGTTGATGACAGGTAGCTCTCGTCTTTGTCATGGTCTTATGTTTGCAATTAAATTCTCCAGTTAGTTTGCCAATAGAAAATAGATTTAAACTCAAATACCAGTTTTTATTCACATTTTGTTAGTGCATTTTGGAGGACAGATAGAGTTCAAGCTATGAACTTACTGCTTGTAAACAGGCAGAATTAAGATACATTCTCAGAATACAGTGTCTTCCTGCTGCCTTCCATAGTTCCCTTATATTAGTTGTCTCTAGGAGATTTTTCATCAGTTATGGGGAGTGGCCGTAAAGTTAATTACCATTAATGGAAAGTTGCTCGGAAAGCATTGCCTTCACAAATACAGGATATGGAGTTGTTGTGCCTTCACTGCTTCCTAGTTTCCCACATGCCAGTTCAGAAATAGGTTAGTTAAACTGAATTAATTAGTAATGACCGAAACAAACCAGCACTGGTCAGCTAACTCTCAAGTCCAGGAAAGTAAACAAATTGCCATACAGAATGGTTCTAAAATATTTCTTCTAGGGCAAAATAGCCTGAATTACAATTGACCCTTGTAGTCACGTGATACAAGCTTCAATATTAGTGAATTAAACTGTTTTTTTCATGAAACTCTGATGTTATTTTTTCCAGTTAAATAAATGGTGGTATTAAGTTTGATGTAGGGATTTTATAGGAAAGTGGAAGCAGATTCTGGAAGCTGTTTTTTTCAGAAGGAAAGGCAGAAAAACGACTGGGCTATCTATCTTTGCACCAGAACTACTGGTTCCCTTTTGTTCCCTCACCCATGGATACTGTGACTAGGGTTGTGTATTACTTTGAATCTGTACATAGTAACTCACTGAAAAGTGACTTTTTTCCCCCCAGGTTCTTATGTCATACCATGGCTGGTGCTTTATGCTTGGTGTTTGTTAGCAGAGCATGAGTAGTTTGATCTGATGGATTTATATTATGTTGCTCACAAATTGGTGTTAAAAGTATGAGTAGGGAAAGAGAGGAACCGAAGATCCTGGTATTATACTCTGTCATTTTTCTCAACCTTTTCATTGTTTTTTTATTTCATAAGGACTTGCTGGTCAAGTGCAAAACCTCTCATCACAGTTGTGCAGGCATTTTGCATTTAGAATTATTAAAGTTTCTAGCTTTTCTTGTGTAAGGACTTATTGGATCATGCTGTAATGAAGAACATTGGAAACACTTTCAGCTTTATTCTTGAAGTGAATTTTGTTCCCTCTTCCTTTTAAGATTAGGATGTGTACAGCCAAGGGAAATCCCACAAGTATTCCTCAATCTGCATCCCAGAGTAGTTTTACGTACTTCTTGTATCTTTTTTCTAACAAGTTCTGATAGTCCCCTTCTTTATTAGGATTGTCTTGTCTCCAAACTCCCTTTCTCCTTCTCTCTCTTTTTCTTTTTGTCTTTCACAAGAGACACAGATGGACCAATGTACCTGGATGTTATGAGAGCTGTTTAAAAAATTCAAGGGGAAGCCATTGATCAGAGCAGGAGGAGTGCATTAGATTACAATAGAAGCAATAATGAGATTCCAGATACTGGAACGTGGTTTGAATAAAGTTGAGATAGGTTGCACGGGTTTGAAAAGGAAGATGTTACTTGGACGTGATTGACATTTTGAGGCTTCTGTAGTTGCCATAAGGTTCACATAAGCACCCAATATTTAGGAAAGAATGCTGGCAGCATAATACGAGTATACCACTTAAGTTTCGGATTCTATTTTACATTCTTTCAGCGTGTTGTGATACATAACATGCTGCACCACTTAATGAGCATTTGGTAGTGGAGCACTAAAATGGTAACTTTTGGGTGCTTATCTGAACTAAACTTTGACCTTCTGAAGTTCACCCATAATTAGAGTCTTCTAGTTTTAATTGTGGTGCCAGAAGTATTTCAGCAGTGAGGCTGAAAATACTCTAGGTTGATGCTCTTCAGGCCTGAATTGTAAGTTACAATTCAAGCTAATTTTTTTATGCTCTATTTTAGCAAATGCTCATCAAGAGGTGCAGCATATTAGAGATTAAACCACTGAAAAAAAAATATGAACAAAAAATTATACTCCCAAATTATCACAGTTTAATGTGTATTGTCAATGTATTTCCCATCTCTCTCTCTCTCTCTTTTTTTTTTTTTTTTTTTTTTTTTTTTAAATATTACAGGCCAAACTGCTAACTTTTGTTGGAGGCTTTCATTAGTGTTGAAAACATTAAGAACAGCACAACAATTTCACCTTTGCTCATATTACTGAGTTTTCATTGTGCTGTATTGTTACCATTTATGGTGATTATGATATAGGATGCTTAGATGTTACATAATCTGAAATGCCTATATGTAAGTGTGCATGACACAACAGAAGTGGCTCCATCATTGATAACACTTAGGCAAAAGGAAGATAATTTGATTTGCTGTTTTTTTTCTCTAGATGGGTTCAGCTTTGTTTAATTTACTGCAAATACAAGCATCCGAATTCCAAACTGAAGTCATGGAGTCCTAAGATACACCGTTACAGGTTGTCATCTATCTTGTCTTGATCTTGTGAAAGGCCTCAGCTTCAGTTTATGTTTCCTGGATTTTTAAAACACTTTCCCTTGTTTGCTTTACCAGTTCATAGTTATAATATCCACACATTTGGAGATTGACTTTGAGGTCATTGATTAATTTTGAGATTATGGTTCTTTCTCTTAGTTTCACTAAATTATTCACACAAGTTTGATGTTGGCAAAAAGGTATCTTAGCTTCATCCTATGTCTGCCAATAAAGAAAAGGCTACCCTAAAGGGTCCCCTTATGTTGGCGTGTGGGTGGGAGGGTGGGCGGGTGTGCATGCGTGTGTGTGTGTGTTAGTGTGTGGAAAAAAGCAGTATGCTTTCTAGTAATGATTTTGGGCTTGACCTTTCCAGGGCAGCTTCTCATATGTTTTTAAGGCTGGTGTATTAAAACCAGAGAGATGTTACAGATGGGATGGTGGTGGTAAGGAAATAGCTCAAATCAATAACGGTGAAACAAAGGTAGTACCAGGTGTAGGGTTGAGTTGGAGAACAGAAAGCTGTATGTACCTAAGTCAGAATTTCTCTGTTAACTTTCCCAAATCAGCTGAAAATAAAAAAGACATAGCCCTAATAGTATCTGATATAATTCCATTTTCATTTAACAGAATAACAGCACAGATAGATTTTCCACTTCTTTTTAGGTATCTTATTTATTTTCAAATGACTATTAATGTTTTTTTCCTTTCACGTAGAGTGATGGAGAATGTACTTGAGATTCTACTCTTTCTTTTAAATGCAAAACTGCAGGGGAAAATAAACAACTTTTAAAATAACTTTGGATATATTTAAAATAAATTACAAAAATACTTTATTGTTTTCAATATAAATTACTTATACAAATTGATACATTGTGTTATTTTAGTTAATATATCCTCTGTGTTTTCCCTAGTTTTCCGTAAGGAAATATTCTGTTGATTTTAGGGTATTGCATGTCTGTCTCAAACAGAACTCTTTTCTGATTTAGGCAGAGGTTTTGGCTGAAATGTTCATAGTGTGATGCAGCCCATAGTAATTTTACATTACTTTTGTCTTTAGGGATTTACTGAGCCAAAGTCCAGCTGAAGTTAAGGTCTGAATAAGGACTACCAGACTGTGTCAACAACAATAATATCTAGTTTTGATGTACTGCTTTTCATTCTACCTCCTAAAGCAAAGTAGGAAGAAGGAGAGTATTTCATTTTGTGGAGCAGAGAGATGAGCTGACATGCTTAGAAACATGCTGCAAATAGATGAATGACTGAAATAGTTTTGGAGTCCTGTAACCAGTAGTTCACACAGTTCAGCTGAGTGTTTGGCATTAAAATGTCTAGGTGATATCAGTTCAGTGCATTTGGAGAAATCTGGTGTGACAAAAAAGCCTGAATACACAGATAGATTCCTGTTGGAAGGGACTTGTTAAATACTCCCATTTGTGGATATGTTAGCCTGGCAAGAAAATACATGTTTTAGTTATTACTTCACCGTATATGTTAATATATAGATGGTATATTTGTGTGGGCATATCAAAAGTGAAATTCCCCAATAAACTCTGGAGTACAAACCAGAATTTTGGGTTTAAATCACCCCAAAGTATAGATGTTTTCAAATTCCAGACTGTTATCCAGATCTGATTTTTTTTTCCCTTCTGTCTGTACTGTAATGATTGAAATCTTTGTTTCTTTTCAATGCAATTTAATTTTTGGCTTTTCAGAACATTGAAACATGCTTCACAAAATCAGCACAGCTATTAATTTAAACATTTGTCCTTGATTGCATGCAAAGCAAATACAAGGTCACAAGTAGAGTCCTCATAGTCTGACATGTTTAATCATAGAATCATGGAATGCCAGGTTAGAAGGGACCACAAGGATCATCTGGTCCAGCCTTTCTTGGAAAAGCACAGTCTAGACAAGATGGCCCAGATTTGACAGTGTAAAACACACATGAAACATACGCAAGTAAATCACACTAATTTTCCTCAAAAAAATCAGCAAGTAAATTAAATGTAAGAATAACTAAGGCAGTATTATGACAGGAGCACCTCATACTGTGTCTGAAAGGAGCCAATTTCAGGTTTTTCACTTTGAAATCCATGCTATATTGAAGTTTGGATTCATGGTTGATTTAGATATGAAGTTGATTTAGTGTTGAATTTTAACACCTTGATGGATGTTGCATTTGTAATCTAATTAGATTTTTAAAGAATCTTTGTCATGTATCTTCTTCTCTTTCCCTGTTCTATTTGATACATTAAACCCAATATCTACTTGTGTGTATTTTAATCTGAAAATTTTATCAGCCGAGTGGCAAAAGCAAATGTTTTATTTGGAGATTTAAGTAAGTAAACATTTATACTGTTTGCATTTCTTCAATGAAAAATTCTGATCTGAAAAGTAGGATAGTTCTGCATTGGCTGCAGGTATGCTTTTACAAGTGGCAATATTTCTTCTAAAAAGGGGCTCAACAATTCGCTTAGAGCCACTCACCAAATAGGATGAAATAGCTTGAAAATTATACAGAAACTCCAGAAATCTTCAGCACTCATTCCTCATAATTTCAGACCTTTCTAATATGGTATGTTTTTAGTTATTTTTTAAAAAGATAACTTGCTTCTGCCAGTCGTGCTGTCTTAACAGTCCTGCAAGAATGGCACCAGCTGATTTTAAACTTTGGAAATAATTTTGCATTATTTAAGAGAAGGCTGTACTGTCCATCTGTTACTGCACCTGCTAGTGAATAATGTAAAAATAAATGGATTTGTATATGCAGTAAAATGCAAGAAACATGAATCTTCAGGTAAAACTTAACAGTTCTTCCTCTTGATGTGTATAGAAAGCCTAGGTCCCAAATATTCATTTGTTTCCTCAGATAAGCAATTAACTTTTTTGGGGGAGCACCTCATAATTTTAGTTTACTCACACTGTCTTTTCCTTTTTGCTCTTTGTACCAAGGTTCAGCCATAGAATCTATACAAGGATTATTTGTAGAATGTGATTTTAAGCAGCAGTTAAATAAAATGAAATAGTAATGACTGTCGTAAGATCATTTCAAAGATCTGAATGTTTCAAATTTTAAAAAAATACTTTAAAATAGAAAGTATCTACAATCAGATTGTGAACTCTTGCACAGATCTCAAAGTAACACAACAAAGATTATCGTGTAAGTCATTTACTGTAAAAGCAAAACACTTCTGATTCCATTCTGTATACATAGCTGAATCCAAGGGCAACTGAGGCAACTATGAAGATTTCCATTGTTCAGGCAATTTGGATCATTATGAATTTCAACCCTTAGATAGTTTTAACAAGAAATCTCAGCAGAATTGGCTTAATTTAAATGAGTAAATATGCAAAACCAAATGAGAAAATATGTTAGGGAAAAAGTTTATTTGAAAACCTGTGTTTGTTTGACACTGACAACATAGGGAAATAGGGTAGGATAAATAATTTATGAAATATCAGCCACAAATCTAAAAAACATAAAGGAAATATTTTAGTACATAGCTCTATAAGTATTAAATACGTGTGAACTGTTTTGGCAAATGTTACAGGAGTGCAAGTAGTTCAAGCTCAGAAACTTTGGTTTTAACTAAAGGAAACAAAAATAATTGTTGCTGTTTCATATTTCAAAATTAATGGGATCCTTTTACCATGTAATTTTGAGGCAGATAATTACAGTAATGGAGATACTACAGCACATCTGAAGACTGCTTTTACAGCAACACTAAAATATACTAAGAGCAGTATTAGCACTAATCAAGAAAAAAGCAACTAATAAAACGTTACTTGCATGTCAGGTGTGAAAAACACATTCTTGTAGTCTGCAATTTTATGCTTCCAGATATTTTTTTTGGCAGAATATCTTAGGTAAAATATGGTAGCTTTGAAATTGCTCCCAAATATTTCACAACCATCTGTAGATTTATGTCACCAGCCCAGTTCTTAGCAGTCTCTGTTCAAAACAAATTTGTGTATACCTGTGTGTATGAGGATGGACACCATTTTAGGCTTTTATTCTGATCAACTTGCTTCTGCCTTCTTTCCTAGGAAGTGTGTAGAGAGCTCTGGTGCCTCAGCAAAAGTAACCGCTGTGTTACCAACAGCATTCCAGCAGCTGAAGGTACTCTTTGCCAAACAGGGAGCATTGAAAAGGGGGTGAGTACAAACAATTTATTGCTTGAAGAGGTGATTTATTGTTAAAAGCCTACAGAAAGAAAGAACTAGAAGTACTTATGTGCAATTATAGGAATTCAAAAATTAGTTACTTCAGAATGCATTTGCATCCTAATGGAAGTGTCCTACAGAACTATATCACAATTATTTTATATATGTAATTTCATAAAACATTTTTCTTATCTGTAAAATTCTATAGCTGGGGGGCAAGAGGTGGGGGGAAGGGAACCAAGCAACTGAACACCACATGCACTCACACACACAAACCCCCCAAAACCACAACAACAAGCAAAAAAAACACAACACACATGCACACACAAAACCAACAAAAAACCAAAACAAACCAAACAAAAATACCCTGATACTTGTGTATTTTTTGATTATTTATTGTAAAAACTCTTCAGTTTAACCTTTTAATGAATTTTATAGCACTCTTCTGCAAAGGACTGTAACAAGTGTAGGTCTGGCATGGACTTTGAAAATGTGTAACATAGATCTAGAGCCTGAACTCTGTTGTTTTGTTAGAAGACAAAAAAAACTTTATTATTTCAGATATAAGCTAAATTGTACAGGCATATAGAAAAAATGTTGCCTTAATAAAAAGGTTTTCTCAAAGTCCATATTTCCCAGTGATCTTTCTGTTTTCACTTCGAATTATTTTTGTAGTATTCAGTTATACTTGCGTAACCTTTTAGCTTTAAAGGACTTTTCTGTGCAGTCTGCTAAACTCTTCTACCTTATAGAAAGTCGATGTTGCAATAGATAAGTCTGGTGCTATTGTATCTGTTTGAACATTTGAATTTTGATTTTAAAACAGTGCCTGTGTATCAGTAGTTTCAGACAAAGTTCTGAAACTTAGTTTTAGATTAAGGATAGTAAAAGAGTATTTCTGAATAACAAGGCAAAATCTACACAGATCTTAAAGAGAAGATTTTAATGATTAATTTACAGGACATGTACTGGGGAAAAAAGTGAATTCCATATATGTTTTTTCAAGATACTCTGTTTTATGCAGGTTTGTACAAAGTGAAGAGAGCTTATTATGTTAATTTCCAGTATCTGTCTGAGAGTTGCTTCATCTGTCCATAAGATTTACTGCTCCAGAATGGATTTTTTCCTAACAATGACTACTGACATCTATTCTCATCCTTACTTTTGACACGCTAGCTGGGCTAGTTTCAACAAAGATTAAACTGCATTTTGACTTGCAATCTGATGTTTAAACAAAAAGAATGAAAGCTTTTGGGCAGCTGTCACAGTTTATTAATGCTTGTTAACGGGTTCTTTTAGGGCCCATGGCCTAGCGTCATTCTGATGTCTTTTCCATGCTGAGTTCAGAAATATTGGTAAACCATGTTAAATAAATTTGTTGAAGCGGTCATTAAAAAAAATTGAGTGCTTCAAGTTGGCCACTGAAAACAGAGAGAGCTTCACATTCTACCAAAATGTTACCTTTTATTAGAGTAATAGAAAATGTTAGAAGCCCGGCTCTTAAATCAACAGTCTAGGTTTATTTTGGAACCACCACTCCTTGCCAATGACAAGGAGCAATGTACCTCAATTTATATTTTTAAATCATGAGACTACAGTGAACAAGTTGAGATGCTTTAAGATGCTGTTGCTATGTCCACTTGCCAGAGGCTTCTATCAGCTTGCTCTCTACAAAAAATCTTTTCGTAGTCATCTGTATCTCCTTCCATCATTAGATTTTAGAGGGAAATGAGAGAATACATACTGTTTTACAGAGGTAAACTGTTCATGCCTGTTAACAGCAGAGAATTGTGTCTGTAAACTGCAGCTTCAAATATTCCTGTAAATTAATAGCTCCTGATAGCAAAAAAACAGGAGACATGAGCTCTTTGCAAGTATGGTTCTCTTTACCACACACTAAGGAGAAAATAATATGTTACAATTTTGTAACACTTTGTTACTACTACTACTAGGACTATTACTACTACTGCATTTGTGTAGCAATCACACCTAAAGGCCCCAACCAAATTAGGCCACGTTTTGCTGGGTTCTGTCCAAATATGAAATAAATTATGTTACCTGCTCTAAAAGCATAACAAGATCTTGGAGTATTTCTTCATATTCGTAGGGTCAATTTCTGCTTTTATTTACATTAATGTAAACTCAATATAACTATTAAAGCAAAATCTGGTGCAGTGTGCATTAATATCTTATTGGCAGAGTTGGGAGGGATTTCTACTATTAAAATGGCCTTAACACTCTGTTATGAAACCTTCTTTCAATTGCTTATATAAATGTGCCAAACATTTAACTCTTTGGGTTGAAATTTTCCAGAGTAGATGTCTTGCCTATGCCTGAAGGTTTTTGGAGTGTTTTCCATAAAAGTTACTCAGCTGTTTTCTGCATACAGGGAAAGAGAATAGAGTGGTTTCTTGCTACTGATGGAACTTGTATATCTGTTCTGTTTTGAAGCTTTTATATGTTCATGCTTTGGTGAAGGGTTTTACATATCGGCTGAGTTCAAAAAGGTACTCTTTTTCCTAACTTGTAATAATAATTTTCAATATACATGAAGTTTCTCTGCTATTCCCAGAGATGTGTTTGTGAAGGTAAACTAACTGATAGATTTTTATAAATACTCTGATGAGTATAAAAATCAATAAGACAAAACTGGTAGGAATGTTTATTTTGTCTTTGAATTTAAAGTAACAGAAAAGGTGACCTTTTCTAACATCGTTGTTTAGATTCATACTAGGTATGTAAATGAGGGCTGAGTGGGCAAAAAGTGATAATTCAATGTCCTGAAAGGACAGTTTAAATAGCGATGTTGTGTGATAATTTAAGTTGTTATTGGACATTACGTTTTCTTGCAAAATATTTGTAGAGGCAATTATTAAAAATACATTATTAAAACTGAGATGGCAAATTTAAATTGAATTTTTTTTTCCCCTCTACAAAACATGAAATCAGTTTCCTTGCAATATTAGAGTACTTGCTGCTTGAGTTTCCTAAAAGCAAACTATCATAAATCTTAGTTCTGTTGAAAAGCTTATGTTCATATAAAAGCAATCTCAAATGTGTCACAATGTCATGTTTTATTTTATTGTTAATGATCTCTATACAAAACATTTTGGACTGCTTACCTTATTCAGAGTTTTTTGCACATTTTATGCATATTCAAGTGCATCACCTAGTTGAACTAATTGAATGTTATTTATTGAGTGTTAGAGAAGAATTAACATTTCAGTTCTAAGCCTTTCATGAAGGATTGTTCTTTTAAAACAATTGTCACCTTCTCGTTTCTTCATGTACTGGTTACTTAATAGTCCTTACCTCATCATACCAGATGAGGTTGCTATAATTTGTGGAGGAAGCATATTTCTGTAGTCCCATTAGAGTAATGAAGATTTTTATAATTTTGAATTACTCTGACAGATTTTGTGTATCAATGGCTTCTAGTGAAAGATGCATTTTCACTAGAAAGTTAAGTCCTCAGATTTAATTTCAGTAGAGAAGGAAAAACATCACCTGAGGAGTTTTTACCGGGAACTATGGGAATGTGGAAGACAATGTATGACACTGGAAATCATAGAGTACAGGTGTTTTACACAGCTTTGGAAAAATAAAGCAGGTAAAATGCACCTGCATATTGTATACAGTCATAGTAGTATAGAGTTGGGGTTTTTTTGCATGTTATGTTTTACTTATGTGATATTCTTGTGGGTTTAACTTTAACTGAGTGTCTTTCATTTCTTTGGTTTTGACGTGTTTGTAGTATATAGAATGTATTTTTCAGTAATTAGCCTACATTTTTACTCTTAGAAGCATTTCAATTTTTAGCTTTTGACTTTAGTGTTAGATTACTGTTCATGTACTTGTGTTGCATCTTTAAAAGAATGCTGCAAGGAGGTTACTGTCTTTAGTTAATAAATTCATTATCACTAATTTTATAACTGTAATGAGAAGAAAACCAGAAGATTTTAATCCCTCATGTGTAATTCACATAAATACTTCATTCTCCATCATAATTGTACCATTAGAGGCATTGCAAAATGCTGTGCTGTGTAGATATATTATAATAGCTAAAAATGCAGGTTTACTAAAGAGACTGCATTATGTGTTATGCAGGCATTCAGTGATAGTCTGGATTTAAAAGAAGCTCCATATGAAGTGTACGTTCACCTGATGGATGCCTGCTTGGCATAAACTTCCAAATTGTAAATTTAGAACTCCACGAAGGGTAGCCTTACTTTTTTCTGTGAAGCCTTGTGTCCTTGTTTTTTGCTCTGAAGAAGGGTGTGTTGGGCTGACCCCATCCATCAGCCAGGCCTCTACCCAACTGCTTGCTCGCTACCCACCCAGGGAAGAGAAGAGACTCAGAAGGGCAAAAGTATGGAAATAGACAGTTTAGTAAGTGAAAGGAAAAGAGAAAAAGTGAACAGGAGTTCAGAGGCAAATCACTTACTACCTCCCATCAGCAGCCTGTAGCACAGCCAGTCTTTTAGCAGTGGCTACTTTGGAAACACTTCCACCCCCAGTTTCACTGCTGAGTATGATGCTATAGGGTATGGTATATCGCTTTTGTCAATTTGGGTCAGCTGTCTGTGCTGTGTCTCCTCCCAACCTCTTTCCCACCCCCAGCTTGCTCACTTGGGCAGCAAGTTGAGAAACCAAGAAAGCCCTGATGGTGTGCAAGCACTGTTCAGCAACAGTCAAAACATCTGTGCCTTATCCACACTGGTCACAAACCTAAAATGCAGCACCACATGGGCTGCTATGAGGAAATCTCTGTCCTGGCCAGACCTGGTAGAAAAGGTAGTGCATTTTGTACTTCAGATTTGAAGTAGTCTGCTTTATCTGTTCTGTAGACACATTAGTGCTTGCTTTTTGAGAGGATGAGGCTTATAAGAAAATGTGCTGGATTATAACAGGTACAGCACATACAGAGAAAAGAAGAAGTCATGGAGGATAAAAACATTTGGTCATGGACGATGATAAAAACATTCTGAGAGGAGAAAAAAGAATGAATATGGCTAGAAAAATAATGCTACAGGTTTCACTTATTAATGTGGTATATTCAGTGGTAGCCTCTGTTCATATGCAAAACCATGTTGTGTCTGGGTGCATTTACTGATAAGCTACACATTTTAATGTTAATATATCATTTTAATGTACATTCTTGAGATCTACACACTTAGATTCTGGCACATTTGACAATCTATCATAGAAGTACCTTTTCTTCAAAATGAAATTTCTAATTTAAAAAAAATATATATTTTTATTAATTTTCTTTAACTGACACTCTGTACAACTCATTGTAATACCAAACCCCTGCTTTTCTGATCAACGAGTGAATGTCAAATTATCTTTTCAGTTGCATTCAGAAAAATCTATAGTAATTCAGGTCATCGTGAGTGGCTGTATTTACTTGTCTACATATGTCCCACATTGCTGGGACTGAGTCTTTAAGTAAGCCTTAGGACTCAAGAGAAAAGTTAGCTTTGCTGTACCTATTAATATTACTGTAAAGTCAACACTGAGTGTTCCAGTAGTGCTTATGGGTGCACAGGGATATGTCTAAGTTTCCATGTCTTCCACGCATTTCTCAGTGCTTTTGTCAAATTCATATGGCTGATTCTGGACACAGAAGTTATCTGGTTCTCTTTTCAGAAAGGGTCAGTATCGTGTCTGTTATGGGAATTCGAGGGAGATGAACAGCATATGACCATGTTTTGGAAGTTAAATTTACAGGCTCAGGGCACTGTAGACCTGAGGCCATGCTCGACTCTGCTGCCTAAGCCTATTGTGGGAAGGGTTTATCTAACTAACATACTCCAGATTCTCAGTGGTGCAGTAGACACCAGAATGTGGATCAAACTATGGACTCTAGGTTTATTTCTGAATGGTTTAAAAAAGGTGTCTGACCAAGGAAATGATAAACCTGTTTTAACAATTAGCCATTTGTGTGAATTGTCTGACATTTTGTAAATTGGATGTAAGTAACAATATTGCAAATTTAAATGTTTGCATGAGTGAAATATGCATGTTAATTCTGTCTCTGAACAACTGGCCAGTCACTGTTATATAATGATTTTCTGTACCATGTCTAATGCTTTGGCACTACTATTATTATGTCTGTAGGCTTAGTATAAATGAAGTTAGTATAAATTAAGTACTGCAACGAATTCTTCTTCCATTGTAGCCTCATCCAGATTTAAATTTTTAAAATCTAAGAGAATGCATTCTAAGAAATACTATCGGGGGGAATTTTTCATTTTGCTTAATGAAGACCCTACATGAATCCTAAGTGGAGGGTGTTTTCCAGAAGTAATCTTAGAAATGAATCTCAATGTTTAAAAGAATGTGAGCAACTTGCAGTTCTTTTAGTGTGTAACGTTAAGGAGGATGGATGACCAAAAAAATAAAATCTTTATTTTAAGCTTGCTTTAACTTCTAATGTGTGTTAGGGACCTATAATTCAGGACTTAGTGAAGACAATTAACAAATCACACACACCCTCACCAATGTCTAAACAAGGCTAGAAGAAGTAAAATATTAGTCTTGTTATCTATACAGAGAATGCTAATGCCTATAATTGGTCATTGCCTCACCCTTTTATTTTTCTGTCCTGATAACTCTGTCAGCCTGGAAGCTAATTTTGTGGTTTTTTTGTGAAATCTTTCAGTGGTGTTATCAGGGAGAGTGCGTACCTTTTGGCACTTGGCCCCAGAGCATAGATGGGGATTGGGGTCCGTGGTCAATATGGGGAGAGTGCAGCAGGACCTGCGGGGGAGGAGTCTCCTCATCTATAAGACACTGTGACAGTCCAGCGTAAGTAGCTAAAGTAAGCCGAAGCCAACAAAAAGACATTTGGAAATTATTCAAAACTGTGGTTTCACATGTTATCTGTTAAAATGTTTTGCTAGTTTGCCAACATTTGTCTTCAAAATAGCGGACAGAAACACTTAAACAGGAGAAGTTCACTAGACATATTTCTGACATTTTTAGTGTCTTATGTACTGTAAAGATAGCTGGATTTATGTTTATATTTAGCAGTAACCAGGATGGTTTTCTCTCTGCAACTTGCTCTTCGTGCAAAATATATTTAAATTATGCCTTAGATAGATTTTTTTTTTTTTTTTAAATTTTTTTCCTCTTTCTTAAGACATATTACCTCTAATGCTTGCCCAGGATATAAAATAACTGTTGCCAGTAACTTATTAAAAAACCCCAACATGGTATTGCAAGCTTTTGCGTAGAGCTGCTTACATAGAAAACATAGTAATAATATGTTGCATATGATACTTTTACATGTTGTTGTGCCGAACACTTAGTTGTGACTTCCCACTGACTCTTAAAACAATTCAGTGAATTCTCTCCTTGCCACTACTCCCTATTGGTCCATCTACTCTCTCTCAAGAGGGGCCAGCTTCTCCCTTACCCCTTGGTCTGTTGTGTGTATCTGTACTGGTCCTGTCATCTGTCTGCTTTCCAGTGTGCTGAGCATTGTTCCAGAAAGGGTCTGTCAGGTAAGTACTCCTCTGTCTGTCACTAGCACTTCTCAGATGAGGACCACTTACTTATTTCTATTGACATTTGTTGCTGAGTTTTTCTTTTTCCTGCTCTTTTCTTTTTCCTGCTTTTTTCTGTTGCTGTTTTCCTTGTTCTGTTTACTTTGTCACAGCTATAGGTCTTTGTGAAAGAGTAGTTTTATTACTCAATACTTTGCTCTTGTTGTGTTCCCTAATCACTATTTCCATCACCATTACCAGTTTTTAAGAGCACTTTTTCTTGAAAACATTAGGCTTCTGTGGTTCTTTTATGAAAATCTGTTCTGTGGCTTTTGTCAATCCTTTCTAATCTTTTCTCTGTACACTTAGGTTCTTTGTTGCTTGTACCCGTGTTTTGCAAGCCAGTCTGTACATCAGTTTTCTGCTGTACTCTGAAAGACAGACACCATAATGTTGCATTACTGCTGCTTAAGGTGGTCTGTTCACCTCCTATAATTTGCAATAACTATCAAATCTGGGAAATAGAACTACTCACTGAATGGATTCAAAAGCAAAAATTATCCATATGCATCAGTAACATCTCAGACTATATTACTGAGAGAATACTAAATTCCTTATTTTTTTCACAGCAATATGTAAAAATGCTAGTGAAACGTTTGTTTGGAGCATGAGTAATTTCGTAAGATTTTTTTAACTACTCCTGTCACCATTTATATTGGTTGGTATGTTGAAAGGTGATTAAATTTTAAATGTTTAACAGTACAGCAAGCAAATGCATGGAGGGATGTATACTTGCATTAGGAAAAAAAATCCTTTAGGTTTAAGGATAACGTTGCCTGGCTAAGTATCTGTAATGTGAAAAGTAGTGTTGATTTTATTTTTAGTTAACTGTAAGTTATTTTATTTTTTTATTACAAAACAAATACAAATACCTTTTCCTCCCCTGCCCCTTTCTGCTTATTAGTTATGACCCAAAGAGCTGGTATCTGATTAATTTTCAATTTAACTCAATATTAATTCATTATTTGACCTCTGTGGAAAATAGATAAGGTTCTTGAACAGTTCAAGAATTTAAGAGCCAATATCTGATTCACGCTAATAGAAACCTTCTTACTTGGAGTTTCCTCAGATTTAATACTACTTAATTTAAATCAGAATCAGATTCTTGAAATAGAAAAGGCAGCCTTTGGCTCTGCTATTTAAGAGGCAGTGTTTCTTCATTTTGTTATATTTTCAAGTGTAATATGAGAAGATAAAAAAAAGTATCGTATAGATTGTTTACACATTTCTCATGCTAGTTTTACAAAGCAAGCAAATAATTAAAACCAATGCCCTTTTATAATGTTCAAAATACAGTTAAAGTGTAGTGCTTGGAATCTTTGCAAACTAGATAAATACTGCATAAGTCATGATTTTCAAGTACCCACTATTGTTTTGTATCTGGTCTAATTCAAGTGAATACTACAATTCTTAACAAAATATTTTAAGATTTCAACTTAAAACTTCCATGTGCTTTTAATTTTATTTGTACATTATATGATATATATCTCTTGGGCTTGTATTTATACTGATAATGCATTAGTATATCTCAGGAACTTGTGTTTGTACTAATACATACACTAACATGTAAAACATGTTTTTCCAGGCCTTCAGGTGGAGGCAAATATTGCCTTGGAGAAAGGAAGCGGTATCGCTCCTGTAATACTGATGTAAGTAAATTTTCTTCCACTGTAACACTGTAATCTTCCTGTTGTTAATTTTAGCAGCAATGGATGCATTTTTTCCCAGTTTAGAAAAGCTGTGAATGCTGCATCCATGTTAAAGGTGAATATTTACATTCCACATCAGCCCAAAGGTCTCTCTAGCCCAGGGTCTTGCCACCCAGCAGTGGCCAATAACAGGCGTGTAAGGAGAAATTATAAACTTTTGCAGCCAAGGCATAACTTTTCTGTGGATATACTATATGAGTTTCCGGAAAATGAATGTCTAAAGATTTCTTGAGCTCCATGTTGTACTTGTACCACATTAACGACCACAAATGAGGTATCCTCCATTAATCCACTTTTTAAAACTATTACCCTTTTTATACCTCTATAACTTCCACTACTAATGTGTTATACAATCCTCTTATACAGTCTGGGAAAATGTTATTTCTTTTGGTGTGTTTTAAACCTGCTATTTTGATGGTTCTTGTATTACCAAAATGATCATGCTGTTTTATTTTAGAGTTGAGTCCATCAGATAATGAACTACCACTGAGGGGTGGGGCAGATTATGTATGTATAACATCAAATTATGAACCTAAATTAGAAATTCAAGCAAGTTAAAAATTGATCCAGAAAAAAAATGCACACCAACAAAGAATTTCACTAGTAAGTCTCCAAGTCGTTAACACTACAAACATAAAGAGGCTTTCATATTATTTTATCTTCAAATTTGTCTTAATTTTCTTCTTAAATCAAGAAAGTTTGTAACAGTAGGAGAGTCTGTGCCTGAAGCTGATATTTCACCAGTTTATCTTTTGATATATTTCAGGAAAAAATACAATAGTTAATATTCTGATCCCTTGAAAAATACTTGGTTTTATGATTGTTACTAATTATCATAAGTATTAGCTCTGGAGACTTCTCTGTGGAGGTTATTATTAGGAAGTATTACAAGTTTCCCAGTTAAAAATTACTTTCTTACTGCCAATCACAGCTGCTCTCTTCACACAGCCAAGAATTGTGATAGGCCTTTTGATCACTGTTGTAAGACAAACTGAAGCTGAGCTGCTTGTCCAGTAGGAGCTGTAAAACTTTTCCAGTCATAGGGGTTTCCAAATTACAGTGCAGCATTCTACAACTTTGGCCATCTGTCACGCGGGTGTTGAGTGCATCACCCATGCTATCTTATTTTTTTCTGTAGATATATATCTTTGCGCTTGACTGTCTTTGCGCAGTTTTCATTTGAATGGACTCAGCTTTTCAGGTGATCTGCTGTCATTCATATTTCCTCTTTATTTCACTCAAATGTTTTTTTTGGTAATTGAAAGACTTCGTGAGGCATTTTTCCATAGTTCAAATTCACAAACAAAAAGATGAGTAGCACTGAGTCTGTTTCTTATTCCTACAGTTGATAGGAAATTCACCTGTGAATTCACCAAGTGATAATTCCTTATTCAAATATGTCTATTGAAATCTGTCAGTCAATATTTAATAAATTGAATCTGTGCTCTCCTGAACTACTACAGGTTTATTCCTGGTTTTCTTTTTTCAGGATTTTGTGTACTACTAAGTTAGGTGCCTTATAAAACTCAAATTATATTTTGTATTCCACTGTCCTTTCAGTTTAGCCAGGAATTGTAAAAGGGTTTAGTTGATAAAAGCTATTCTTATACAAAATACTGTTCTATATATACTCATATTTCTTTTAAACCTGTATCAATCAAGTCTCTGCCAACTTTTCTGTTTATTTGGGATTGATATCAGGCAAACTGTATCCTAGAACATCCTATTTGTCCTTTTAAAATAATGACCTTTTTACATTAGCACTGTTTCAGTTTATACATGCAGTTTAAGATTTGTTAAAAAAATTCATATTGGCACACTGGTGTCCTTCTCCTTTGACTCTTTGATGACTCTTGTGAGATAATTGTCCAAGCATTCCTATTTAAAATGTTTATATCCAGTAAATATTCTTTAACATCTGCCACAGTAACTAGTACACAAGAAAGTATACATGATATATAATCCTGCTCCCTCACAAATATACAACATTAATTTTTTTAAAAATATAATTAATAATCATATCGCTACCTAATTATACCATTGAAATGTCACTAGATTATTTTTCATTCTTATATTTTATTTCTTATTGTCAGACACTTTTCAGACAGTTTTATTCTTAGACGGTTTTGCTTCCCATATTCCCTCTTTGTTTAATACCGAGAGGAACTTCATAGGGTCACAGAAGGAACATCTAGAAGGTATCTGAGAGAGGCCTTCAGGCTATTGCCTGGATCAAAGGAAAATCATCTGTTGTTAAATGATTCCTAACTGATGGTTAGGAAGCTGACCTGTTTTGAAGTAAGTTCCAGTGCAGGAGATACCACTAGGATTCTTCAATATCCTTACAGTAAGGACTGTTTTCAGAAACGATAGTGTATGTTTCCCATCCTTTAAGACCTTTACTTAACTCTTTCCCTAGTAAGAAGGCAGCTGATAGTGTTCCCTCCACAGGAGCCTCCCCTATGTTTGCAGGCTACTGTCGTATCTATTCTTAGTCTACTTTACACTAGACAGTCTCTTTGTTAATAGCGTTTGGGATCCCAGTGGTGCACATCATCTTGAAGTGTGGTGACCAAACCTCTGCCCAGGATTCTAGCTGAGGCCTGACAGAGCTAAGTATAACCTCAAACTCAACTGTCATTTTAGTGATGGGATTCAACTTATTAGTTTTACTGTTGTGTTAATTTTTCTTACAGGAGTGACAGTATTTATTTAGTCAGTGTTTGTCCATAATGCCCAAATCCCTTTCTAAAAAGCTGCTATTTAGGAAGTCATCTCTTAGCTCATTCTTGTGCAGTTGATTGTTCCTACTCAAGTGTAGCAATTTGCATCCATTGCTTAATTACAAACGACTGCTCCAATATGTAAAAATCTTCTAAAATTATAGTCCTTTATTCTAAACTGTTCACTCTCTACCTTTACTTAGATTTCAATCAATAGTTTAAATAAACTATTGGAAAGGAAACTTTGCATTTGATTGACTAGGTCTTAAAAGAATTGCAGACTTTGGCCAAGCAATTTGGAAATGCTATTCTTACGGTTTGACTGTGAATAATTTTTTTAGTATATTTTGGGGGTAAGGTTTTCCAGTGCATAAACATGTTGTTACTTGTAGAAGTTCAAATTTACTGCCTTAATGGCTTTGACAATTGTAGTCTACTTCTTTTATAGTAATATTTAGGGTTCTACATAACTAAGAATTGCTGAGACTAGTAAATTTTGTTTCAAGATTTATGATAGTCCTTAGTGCTTGACATTTTTAATGGAATAGTATGTTTGATTAATGTAAGCGTTAAGAGCATGCAAGTCTGTCATTGTTTTTATGAAAAATGTGTTGTTTGTACATCTTTTCTGTTGAAGTTTTTTGTTTTGTTTTGTTTTGTTTTTGCAGTGTCAACATTCATTGCACATCTGTAATTTTCAATGTAGCACTCCCTAAAGCTCCTACTATTCATAAACCAAAAAAGCCCCCATTTTGACTTCATTTTTCTTTCAGAGATAAGTTATTCTGTTGCCCTTTCTTTTGACTATTTTAATTCTTTGGAAACAGCACACACACTCCTACTAGGCTTATTTCTCTTCAAACACTTCCAAAACCGTATATGACTTCTTAATTCAAAAGGCATCGCTAATGGAAACGTTGAGATCAGCAGAAAAGAACATTAGCTAATGAGTTCTGGAAACAAAAGGGTGGCAGAAAGAACAAGCTCATCAGAAGCTTATTTTCTATGACCAGCCACACCATCTTTAACAAAAAATACATATATTTTCCCAACCAAAGTATTTTTAATTTAAAAAAACCCAAATGCTAATAGAATCCCAAAGCACATAGTGACTCAGTTAAAGTAACTCTGTCTGATATAAAATATGTATAGGATGTGAAGCTTAATTTGATACACACCTAAAACTGTAAAAGCCTCCAAATTTTTTTATATATAAGAAACATGTTTTGCTTACAAGTTCTGTGAATGGTTTATCTATGTACAAGTATGTGGTGTGTATGCATACTTCGAAAAGATTATTGTTCTTCAGTCTTTTCTCTAAATAGAATGTAAGCAAAGGGCTTTTGTTGGTTCCTTGCATTATGCATACATTCACATATATTGTTTTTTGCTTTCATAATTTTAATATTTTCAAGCCTTTTCTTTTTTTTTTTCTAAAGTGCGTTCATGTGAGGAGCTACATCTTGGAACAATACCTGAATTTCAGCTGTCACCCTTTTGGCTGTTTCTCATCTTCTGTGAGATGTATTAGAGCCATTTGTTAATAGGAAACACAATGAGTTAAATTACTGGAGTCTGCCTGACTTCAAGCTCCAAGATAAACAGATTTCTGTGAGAAAAGATGTTTTATGTCATGTCAACATTAGTTCCATGATTCATTAACACTCTTTAGACAATGTAATTTTGCTTCAGTCTTAGTTTTTTTATGTTCTTATTAAACTCAATGTTTTTTTTAAACTCAATTTCAATTATTTCACTATCATCTTCTTGGGACCTTCTGCAGACCCGTTTTTAAGTTGTGATACATTCATTAGGTTCCTGCCTCATGATTTGCGGTCTCCTAAAAGTGTATTTGGAAATGCAAGCAGGCTGTTGCTTGACAAGAGTTATCCATGTACTGTAACTGCATGAAAAAAGTGAAGTATCTTACCCAATAAAGAGAAACATTTATTGCACATTTACTTTGGGAGAAGAGTACATACACAAAGAGACAGTGCCAAAGAGCACAAATATTGCAAATGCAAATTGTTGCTTACCTTTCAGTAATGTTTTTGCATTTCTATACCTACGATTTCTAATGCATTTCTTGAGGTCATAGCCAGTATTTATACTTCCTCTCAGGTATTGGTGAGATACTAAAAAAGACAGGAAAATTGTACAGCAACGAATCCACAGGTTGCATTTTTGCTTCAGATTACATAAAGGTGCAGGTCTCAGGCTGCCATTTGGTAATTGCAGTCATCAAAAGGACTGCCTGAAAACTTCATTGAATCTACATGAAACCTGAATTAAAATTAAGGATTTGGAGAAAGAGCAAGATCCCAAGACTAAGGGTCAGCCTTTGTCAGTATTCACTGAGAGGACATAGCCACTAAACTGTCAAAATATTTCATTGCTAAGGTCGCCAAATCTGCCTATGGATTGATGGATTTACATTTTTTAAGCCAAAAACAGCGGGATATGTAAAAACTTTGGTATCATTGATGTATCAGTTTGTGAAACTAATTTAACAGTACTTGAAGTATCAGAAACCAGAATTTAATCTGCAGGACTAGGAAAACCAGATAAAATATCAAGAAGGCAGGAACATTGTATGAGGAGCTTTGCTCCCACAGTTGCTTTAGCTGCTCCCAGGTATTCGCAGTCTTGTCTGCAGTTCTTGGCAGCAATGAGATTCCAGACTATGGATACCTATGTGTAATTGGTTTTCTGTCAGACTGCCAGACCTGTGTTCAAAAAGAAAAGAGAATACAAATAGTGATTTCAGCCGTTTAAATTGTTGTGGAAACTGAATTGATATTTAGTAGACTGAAAGAAAGACTTGACTTCGCTTAGGAGATCAACTTGTACAGCCCCTCTTGCTCAAATTTGTTGCCCAGGATTGTGGCCAGACAGGTTTTGAATATCTCGAAGGAGGGAGATTTCACCACCTCTTTGGGCACCCTGTACAAGTGCTTGGTCACCCTCACAGTAAAAAAATGTTTCCTGATGTTCAGGAGGAAACTCCTGTGTTTCCATTTGTGCCCATTGCCTCTGGTCTCATCATTGGGCACCACTGGAAAGAGCCTGACTCCATCTGCTTTACACTCTCCCTTCAAATATTTGTACATATCAATGAGATCGCCCTAAGCCTTCTCAACCTTCAGGCTGAGCAGTCCCAGCTCTCTCAGCCTTTCCTCCTATGAGAGGTGATCCAGGCTCTTTGTGGCCCTTCATTGGACTCTCTCTAGCATGGTCATGTCTCTCTTGTACTGAGGAGCCCAAAACTGAACACAGTACTGTTGGTTTGACCTCACCAGTGCTGAGTAGAGGGGAAGGATCACCCCACGAGACCTGCTGTTGGCACTCCTAATGCAGGCAGGACACCATTAACTATCTTTTCCACAAGAGCATATTTCTGGCTGATGTTCAACCTGGTGTCCACCAGGGCCTCTAGGACCTTTTCTGCAAAGCTGCTTTCCAGCTGGTTACCCCTAGCATGTATGTACTGGTCCATGGGGGCTGTTCCTCCTCAGGTGCGGGACTTTGCACTTCTACTCGATGAACTTCATGAGGTTCTGTGGGCCTGTTTTTTCAGCCTGTCGAAGTCCCTCTGGATGGGACACAACCCTCTGGTGTATCAACTACTCCTTCCTGTTTTGTGTTATCAGCAAATTTGTTGAGGGTATACTCTTTACCATCATCAAGATCACTTATGAAGTTATATTGTTGCCTCAAAATATACCCAAGGTCAGCATCAAACAGGAGAACTAAGATTATATCTCAAAGATCAGATTGCAAGATTTTTTTTTAAGACTGTAAATATGGGAGTCTTACTCCTTCTTTCCGAGTTTTCATGTTTTATTGTTTTGTCCTAGTATAACTATTTAGAAAAAGGATTTTGTGGATGGGGTGGGGAGAGAATAGGGTGATTCAATTCACTTTTAATGGGAAATTGATACAGTTAAAATAGCAGCCATGAATTTGTACCTAAGCAAGTGGGACTGAAGAATAGGGTGCAGTGGCCAATATCAGAGAGGTTCAGACTTAAGTGCTATGGTAGATCAAGGCTGGTCATTCTACTGCTTGGAGAATATGATGCAAAGAGGCAAATTTAATTTGTGTTACTATTAAAAAACTGAATAAAATTCTTATTTTATTTACATACAGTTATTTTGTATTGTCACTGTTAAGATCTGAAGGATTATTGAATCAAACCAGTAACACTACTTTTTTTTTACTGGTAAATGTATTATGTTTAAAAAGGTATTTTTAATTTGAAGAACATAATAGAATGATTTATAAAGAAAGTTTAAAATTTAAATACTGTCTCGTGTCCATTATTTTCACTTATATCACAACAGCTTCAACATTGCAGAAAAAATTTGCAGTTTCTGAATGAAATTAAAATGGACTGTCTGTTACAGGAGCTTGAATAATATATACTGAGAATCATAATTTCTCTATTAATATTTTCATTGTGCAGTACATTTTTATCATGCATGTTTATTGCAACCCTCTCACTTGAATGCATTTCAGATTCCTGAAAATTGCTGACTGGCTTAGATGTATATGAAGACAAGTAAAGCTGCCATAAAATGAACTCTTGCTCATAAAATAGTAATTCCTGGCAAACATTTTTTTTTCCTCCTTCAGTATAAAAATTATTTTAATCTGTATTTGAAATACTTTGTGTGATGAAGCTTGCAATTTCAGCAGGTTCTTAAAATATTGATAACAATGTTTAATGTGCTATCTAAATTCTGAGTGTATTCAAGATGGTCATCTTTATTGGTTTGAACCTGCTGATGAAAAATATAAGAAGTAGCAAAGAATCCTCTTTTTCCTACAATTCCTTCCAAGATGAATTTCACATCTACCCTTATGCCAAGTAAAAAAGATATTTTGCAGTTCTGTAATTGGTAATGCAAAGAAATGAAAATTTAAATGAAGGCAGTTTTTACTTCTCTGTGCTCAGAGACTTAAAACTCCAAGTCAAATATGACATCTATTCCCATTCTCAATCTTAGCACAATCCTTTTGCAAGGCTACAATAAGCAGAGATTATATAGCTCTCTAGAAAGTGTCTTAATTTTTTTTCTAAATGATTTAATAACATGTCTCAGTACAGCTGCTTGGTACAGTATCACTGAGCCTTAAAGTCTTTTTTAATTTTTTTTTTTCAACTGTTTTTAATGTGTATTTATAAGGACGTAGTTGATGGATTGATAATGAAGCATAGTTTACATGATTCTGATTGTCCAGGGTTATGGAAACTGTTCAGTTACTTCATGCCAGCCTAAGTATGCAAAGTAGACTCTTCAACTGTAAAGCAATAAATCAAGTTTCAGAATCAGAGCCATGAGCTAAAGCTTGGAACCACCTCCTAGTCTCTTGCATGATTATGTTTGCAATATGAAAATATAAGCATTTCTTTTTATGTTGATACTTGGAAGAAAGTAAGCTTTTTTTGTTTGGTTGTTTTTTTTTGTTTTGTTTTGTTTTGTTTTGTTTTTGTCTTTGTTATTTTAGCCATGTCCTTCAGGATCCCGTGATTTTCGAGAAAAGCAATGTGCGGATTTTGACAATATGCCTTTCCGGGGAAAGTATTATAACTGGAAGCCCTACACTGGAGGTAATGGTTAGTTTTGCAAAACTGTTATTGTATGTGAAGTCTTCAAAATTATAAACGTGTTATATAGAGAGTAATGTTTGTAAATATAATGTTTTTTTTTTTTAAATGTAATGAGCTAAGCTTGCTAAGCTTGTACTTTTGTCAATTGCTGAAAATGTTTTAGGAGAGCCATCTCTATACTGGTAGAGTTTTGTATTACTGTGAAGGTGGGTGAGCATTGCTGTAGGGACTCCACTTTAAAAATACAGAGCCCTTCTCCACCTGCAGTTGCAGTAGAAGTAGAGATTACATAGGTGATCTCTAAGTGCCTTTCATACTGCAGTGATGATTTCAGTATAAAAAAACCTCACAATGTTTTCCTTCGTTAATGTCAGAATGTTAGAAAAAGGAGAAAGATGTAAAAGCATTTATAAATGTCTTTAAATACTACTTCAATAACTGAATAATAGATAATTGCACTGTAAAACAAAATGATATTTTGCAGCAGGGAAGAGGGCTGTAATTAATTTTTGAGACCGTTTAATCAAGTTTAGTTATGTATCTGTTGTTCGAAGTTCGAAGGTTGCCCCTTTATTATTACTTTTTTTTTTCCTGTTCTAAACCCTGAGGGAGTAAGTCCATGTTTTTCCTTGTGTTTTTGTATTTCATTGACTTGAATGGTTTTACTCTTAGTTTTTTATAATAAAAGCCTAAAAAGGATCATTGTGAGCATGTGCTCTGAGCTGTAGTGTAATTCAATAGGACTAAATTCCTCACTGAAATAATCTGATAGTGGTTTTGAAATTTACCCTGATATACTTCTAGCTCTACATTATTTTGTTATTCTTGTTTTTCAAATGGTGAAGTGGTATCCTTATTGTTTTAAATTGTTCAATAATCATTAGGATTGTATTAACATAATGGAATCATTATGGAGCGAGCCAACCTTGCCATACCTTACTATGCGAAATAATCTTTTTTGCAAGAAAGAAGAGTCAAGTAGAGAAATCAATAAAGGGAAGTTAAATAAAGTGTATACATTATATGTGTCAGGTATGAGATAAGATTACAAATTTTGGATCTGTTTATGCATATATATTTTTAACTAATTGTAAACTTTTCAAGACTTATGCTGGGTTTTTTTCATTTGTTTCTGTTATCCAGGTGGGGTTAAACCATGTGCTTTAAACTGCTTGGCTGAAGGTTATAATTTTTACACTGAACGTGCTCCTGCAGTAATAGATGGGACTCAGTGCAATGCTGATTCACTGGATATCTGTATCAATGGAGAATGCAAGGTTACAAATGTTTTATAAGTGCTTATAGATTACATTGTTGTGTCTGCTGCCTCCTATATTTAGTTACAGTACTTGTTTTTTACTTCTATGAAACAGGAGTTTTGACAGGTCAAGTTGTTACTGAAAAAGTAAGATTGAGAATAAAATATAGAGTAGATATTTGCATAAATTAGACAAAAATTTGAATTTCAGTAGCTTCTCACAGACATTCATAGAATCCTTCATTTTGCCTTATTTTTCTTGCTTTATGGTTTCTGTTGAATTGGTGGAAAGGGCAGTAGGACAACACTCTGGCTGAAAGGCAGAAAATGTGAATGTATAAATATGATTTTCTCTAATTAGTTCATCCTGTTTCAAATAATTCTGCTGTTAATATAATTGAAACAAAAAGTTGTCACTATTGCTCTGTAGTTCTAGGAAAATATGTATGAAGATGCAAGTATTTGTCATTTACTAAAAATCAGATTCTTTTTAAAGTTTCCTGTAGAACTGCATTCCATGAATTTGAATAGAGTTGGAGGTCTGTGCCACATTTTTGGTTATATACATCTTACTGCTTCACTTAAGTCTAGAACTCTGAACAGTTCTGGTGACTCTAAAAATTATTTGATTTCACTGAAACCACTAACATAACTAAAGCTTAACCTGATGCCTAATTATTTGCTAAATGGAGGGCTGAAGATGTATGTTTATTGAATAACATAATGAGAACAAAAGCATTTGCCATGTATTAGTAAGCTAACAACAACAAAAAAGAAAGCTCAAGAAATAACCTATGGAATTCTGGTGTACTTTATACAGAAGATGGTAGTAGTTTTGAGAAATATTTTCAAACTAAGAATCAGACTAAATCTCAAGTGGAGAAGAGCCATGTAATAAAATTGAGCCTCTGTCTTTTTGGTCAATCAGAAAGTCAAAGTGTAAATGTTTAGAATAATATTATTTTGTCAATTATTTTATGTATGTTAACTTATGACCTATGTATTGCCTGTTTGTAAGATGGTAGATAATAGTGCTAGACAGTAAACATAGTTATGTAGCTACATCCTTTTTTGTATAAATCCTGGAAAAGATTGGCAAGCTGCAGCATTCATTCTGTTTACATCCTACTCTTTCATTCTTTTTTTTTTATAAGGATCCAGCTGCCTCTGTTTTCATTATCTTTGTAATGGGTTGAATCAATAAGTTATAGGCAATCAATAATTGTTCACTGTACTTGTATTTCTCAAGTGGATAATCAGAAATGCAATGTACTTTTTATGATCAATTACAGGCAACTCTTTTTTCCAAAGGCTTTTGAATCCTATCTAATACAGCATGTAATTCAGCCTTTCACTAAGTTTCATTCTGTATTCATTCTTACAGTGAAGTCATTTACACTTTACATTTGAACTTACAAAAACAATTGCAAGTTTTGCCTGGAGGATGTGGAAATATGGTCTATGAAGCTGTAAATCGTTTTGGGAACAATAGTACTATGTATGCTGCGTAAATGTTTAAGTAACACATGGCAAAAGTTTACCTTAACAAAGCAATAGATGGAACACAGCTAGCTGCTGTGGTATCAAATAAAACCATCAGTAATCATTTACTGATAACTTTAGTAACTACATTGTTTGTAAACCACTGTGACATCCCTTCCTGAAAGTCACAGCAGAAATGCAAAGTACTTATTAATCAAGATTTGGTAACAACACAAGATGTGCATTGTTCTTCTTTCAAAATTTCTTGATTTGGTAAGGGAAAGCCCACTTAACAGTAACAACTATCAAAAAAGGAGTAGATAAAAAGAAGAACTGAATATTTCAGACTTGAGAGAAACACTTCAAAAAAACTATGTAGATAGTGATGCAATAAACCATAATCCTGTTAAAATATTTGTTCCTATCTGTTCTCAGCATGTAGGTTGTGACAATATTTTGGGGTCTGATGCTAAGGAAGATAGATGCCGTGTTTGTGGGGGAGATGGGAGTACATGTGAAGCCATTGAAGGTTTCTTCAATGATTCATTGCCCAGAGGAGGTATGCACATATATGTCCATTCTATTGCACAATACATTTACATGACTGGTTAGCAAATAACAGTGCCGCATTGATTTCCAGCATGGCATCACTGCTGATCATTCACTTTGACTCCTTTTGCCTCATCGTTTATGTTTTCCGTATTAGTTTGGATTTATGTCAAATACAACAAGTTTCATTACTGAATACTTGGTGTTTAATGCACTTTATGAATAATGCTGTGTATGATTTTAATGTGTATGGTATGATCTGATATTTAGTCATACATGAAATTTTAGAATAGAAAGAATCCAGAAATGTCTCTTTAAGTTCGTCTTTTTAAGAGCTCAGAGAATGTGTAAGGGCAATTCATTTGAATCTGAGCTCAAAAAAGACAATATTATTTTTGCAGTCTTAGTGTTATCAGTTTTGGGCTCCCAAATACAGGAAAAGGATTGTTGCATTGGATCAGTGAGGGACCACAGAGATGATTGGCGTCTGGAGTGCTTGCACCTCCATGAGGAAAGGCTGAGAGAACTGGGCTTATTTAGCCTGAAGAAGAGGAGATTTGTGGGGACCTAGAAGGTATCGGCCTTCCAATATCTATGAGGAGTTTATGGAGAAGTCAGAGCCAGGCTTTTCACAGTGATGTGTACATGGTGGGAGAAGACACAATGGCTATAAATGGAAACAAGACAGGTGCTGAGTGAATGGAAGGAAAGCTTTTTCCCCAGGAAGACAATCCAGCAGTGGATCACATTGCCCAGAATGGTGTTACAGTTCCACCTTCAGAGTTTTTGATGACCCAGCAGGATAAAATGCTGAGTAACTGGGTCTGGTCTCCTAGCTGGCCCTGCTTGCTGCAGAAGTTGCACTAAATGACTCTCCAAGGTCCACTCCAACCTGAATTATCTGGTGATTCTATGGTCATTTTATATGTTAATTACTTGTGATACACTGTTGGAAAGACTTTGTTAGCACTTAAAAAAAGGAATTCCTGAGTACATGGTAAGTTCTTGCTCTCGCTTTCAAATTTTTGTATGAAATTTAAAGAGTTTTTCTTTATATCGCATGAAAGAAAATGTTCAACTGCATTTGAAACCTATATCTCATATTAATTTTTTGGTAGTAAATAATTCAGTAATGATTCATTTCATGACTAATATTGATTAATGTAAACAACAACAAATAAAATTTACCTTTGTCCTGTAGGCTATATGGAAGTGGTTCAAATTCCAAGAGGTTCTGTGCACATTGAAATAAGAGAAGTGGCAATGTCAAAGAACTATATTGGTAAGAACATAGTTTAAATAGCAGACTGTTTTTAAGTTAATGTTGTGATTTGAAGGTACATTTTCTGGTTTGGCCAAACCATACACGCCATAGAAGCAGCAGAGGAAATAATTAGCTGTTGATATTAGGTTGTGATCAGACAGTTGCAGTAGTTGGTTAGGATGTATTCTCTTCAATGGAGCTAATGAAATGCATTGCTATAGTTATGGTCTCAGGCTTGAGCTGAAGTGGATGCGCAACACTCAAATGATCTACTGTCCCACTCTGAGGTAACGTCTTCCATCTGGGAAGTCTCTGATCTTGGGGGATTATAAACTTTCTAAACCACAATTTTATTATTGGAATGATTATTCATCCACATCCACAGCCATAGTTACTAAGTTACTTAAATGCTAACAATACTGTCCCCGTATCTTCAGGCAATTTAATGTATTAATTGCACAGTATTTCTGTGCTGCTATGTTGTGTGGACTAGATGGTGTCCCTGTTTTATAGATAAGGCAAATGAGGTGCAGAAAAACTAGGTGCTTAACTGAGCTCATTCAGGAAGCCTGTTGTAAAGCACAGAATTAAATTAAAATTCCCATATTTTTCCTTTATTTAAAGACAGCTAAATTTGCTTTCCGTTTTTTGTTTTGATTTGTTTTGCTTTTAATACTGATATGTACAAATCTGGCTTTGTTGAACTCAGGACATGCATTTCTGAAAGTCTCTGTACCCTGATTTGTATATAGGTCAGCTCAAAGTAGTGCAAGAACACCCATTTCCTAGTAAAAAATAGATACGAGAGCTGATTAATTGTACAACAAATTTAACAGATTAGCACAACCAAAAGCTATAACCTGTTTAGGCTGAACAGCAGCTGATGAGACTACTTTTGTCAGTATGTACTCCATGTAGTCAGTATATATGTATGTATATATAATACTAACATGTTGGAAAGGATTGATGCCTGTGTGAGTTAGAAGGGCAATTATCCTCCTACATACATTTAGTCCTAAATTGATTCTATTGATAATAATTATACCTGTTGTTGTTGGATGCCTACTTTTCTTTCTTCCTGCCTCCACCCTTCTGTAATTCAAGTAGATAATGAGTCAGGAAAAGCATTTAGATTGGCACCATCTGTATAAAATGAATGAAAAATGTAATTTTCTTTCTTAAATAAAAAATACAGGCAACTTAATTGTTATTTAATCTGTCCAGAAATCTAAAGTGGTGCATACACACTTTTTTTTATGTGCTTGTCACAATTTCAAGGGGTTTCCTCAGTTTCAGGCTCTCCCTTCACAGCCTTACCTCATGTCACAAGAAGCCCTGACTACACAAATGGGGGATTCTTCTCCTTCACTAGTTTTGTTGTGTTTCCAACTTTCAAAGGTACCACTATAGCCTAATGAAAGATAATCTTACTAAGTCACAGAGACCATTTAATTTTGCAATGGGATGTTTTATTTTGTGAGTGTGGACCAGATCCTGGTTTAGTATCACCTATTTCTGGGAAAAGGAAGGCTTCTAATTTGTCTGCTCCCTTAAAAGAACTATACAAGAGCAATGGTAGTTAAAAATCACTGTATTATGTTAAAATAAATACCTCAAGGATATTTTATGGATATTTCTTTAGTGGCAGTGTCCACTTCACAGCTCCTTCCCTGTCTTTATGGAGTTGCTTCTGTTCCAGGACAACTGCTTGTGTGGCCACACCATGAACCAGATTAGAGAACTGACTCAGCTGAAAATAACCATTTGCACTTATATTTTATGTGTAGTGCTGCCAAATATGTGATCACAGTGTAAGAAATCAATTTTTCCTTTTGGATATACACACACAAAAAAGAAAAAACAACTCTGTTCTTCTGTAGCCGTCATGTTGACTTCTTTGTTAATTTCAGTTAGCAGGCTTTAAATGAACTCGCAATAAACATCTCATGGTTCCATAGAAACTAAGATCCAATTCTTTTGCAGGCCATGACCTCAAGTTTAGGCTGCAGGTAGACAGCTGGCAATTCAGTTAGCCCAGTCAATGCCTGTCCTCTCTTCCCATCTCTGGCTAATAATAATTTGGCATTTTAAACTGATCTGTCCATAAAATAAGACAGCAACAACAAAATACCTATTTCCAGAGCTGCTGAAAAGGTGTGTATTTGGTAATGCTGTTATCTTGCCTTAAACGGCTTGATCTGGGGTGATGTCTTCCCTTATATTCCCCTTATGCAACAGGGTGTTGTGTGCTAATATTCTATGGGCTTCCTCCATTCTGATGTTCTCACAAAGGACTCAATTAGGACATTAACTTGTTCATTCTGTCTCATATGCTAATAGCATTATGCCACTGCATCACCATTGTCATGTAATTATATTATTGGAATCCTATTCACAATGGCGTGGCCTTCACCTATGCTTAACAACTGACATTAGGTAAATCTGTTTATAGAATGCAAATATACTTCTATTTGGCAGTCAGAGAGGTGAAAAAGGAACTTCTTTGCTTCTGGGTATTCATTGGTTTAAGTGTAAATAACATACATATAACTGATAGCATATAATTTCAGAATTATTAAGTATGTAAAAATAGGATGTTGACTTGTGTTCATTTATATATCTCACTGTTGTTTGTATGCCTCAAATAATATAAATAAATAATTCACTTTGTTATTTGCTCTTAGTAGATATTAGACATGCTGACAAGAAAATGTTTGGGATTGAGTGGCACAGTAAGAGAGACTTTAATATGTCCTGGTACTTTTGGGAGACCCTGTGAGCTTTTAATTAAGCTAGATTTTGTAAAAGCAGGTTGGATAGAAATTTTGGCTATGTGGAAACAGGACCGCTAATAAAACAAAATGCTGATGTTCAGCTGTAACAGTTATTTCATATACCCATGTAAAATAGTGAAGTACTGTTCCTTTCTTTGGTACAGTACTGATTGCAATTTGTCTTGTTCTCCTATATCTACTTTTTTCACTATCTCCTCCTTGTACTACAAAACCTATACAGACAATAAGAAATCTGATTACTTTGAGACTTCCAGATAAGTGAATGTGTCAGCACTAGTTTCTTCACCCAAAGCACATGACCGTTTCCAAAGTAAACCCAGGGAAGTCAGTGGAATAAAATTCATGCTATGGAAAGACATTACTTTTCAGACCTTATGTTACTGATGGAAATGGTTACTAATCCCTGCTGAATATGGCTGTCACCAACAGAAAATTACTGCCTCCCCAGCTATCTCCTGTTCATATAAATGCTCTCTGATCTGTTTTAAAAAATTTGAGCATCAAGACATTTTCCCTAACTGTTTAAGATAAACCATCTGTTCACACAGATGTAGTTGAGAAAAAAGCTTGACCGTAAGTTGTTTTATTCCCTATGATTGTGATGTTTGTTCCCTTCCCAGTAATGTCAGTTATTTGTCTCAACAGAACATGACATGGCTGTTTGATCATATATTTCCAACCATAATTTTGCCTTTAAGAACATGTTTTTATTTGAAGTAAATATGAATACTGAATAACTTGATAATCTTCACCTTAAGTCAAGAAGTCAATATCTAATTAACAGAACAGTCACCTTAAGATACAAAGTTATTTTCACATTTAGAAGCTTAATCTAATATTATTAATAAAATATCAAATACAGATCCCTGAACAGTATGTGCTTGTCCAGCCTAATTGATTGGTTAGCTAAATAATTAATGTTTTATCTGCAGTATTTTTGTGGTTTAAGGCTGAAAATTAGGGATAATACAACATTTTATAATATTTAAGTATCTAGTATTTGGGTTTGTAGTAGAAATGTCTTAGACTTACACTTTAAGAAGAGAAAAAGAACCAGCGGACAAAGACGACAAAGCAACAGCTGATTGGGACCATACGTCAGATTCTAATTTCCTTCTCTTTTTTTTTACCTCTGTACATTATCTGAGTTACATATCCCATACCCCAACTTATTAATCCAAAGACTAGATTGATAATTGATTACACATTTGAGACCTGCATATACCTTACATAGCATACATTGCACATGTTTGGAAATTGAAGGTGTATTGCAAGCTGCATGAGGCATTCTGTTTTGTTCCATATAGCACCTCTATCTTTAAATCTGCAAAGTATACCTGCACATTGGAGGTTATTGCAGGGGCAATATTGTCAAACTGCATGAGCGATATTTTGACTAAGACTGGTTTTATATTGCTTGAAAAAATAGTGATGTTGAGCTAAGCTCACATAGTTCTAACAGATTAGTAGATTAATTTGAAATGGCTTCTCCATTATAAATGCTGCTTCCAATTTTTAGGTGGCTTGTATTTTTTTTTAAGCTTTAAAATCTGAAGAGGATGACTACTATATTAATGGTGCCTGGACTATTGACTGGCCAAGAAAGTTTGATGTTGCTGGAACAGCTTTCCATTACAAGAGGCCAACAGATGAACCAGAGTCATTGGAAGCACTGGGCCCTACTTCAGAAAATCTCATAGTCATGGTAAAGTTATAATTAACATGTTTCTGATATTTGAAATATCTATTTGTGTTATGAGAAAAGACAAGACTGTGAATAAAATGTTTTCTCAAACAGTATACAACTCATGTAGCTGGGACTTGGCATTTGTGTTTTAATGCAGCTTTCCTACCTTTCAAAACTGACTGGCAAACATTGTGATGAAAAAAGTTGATGAAAGAAGTCAGAAAAGCCCCAGGAAATCTCACAGAAAACTCCCCTTCTCTGTCAAGTGTGTTTCAGAAAATGGTAGCCAACATTGTGAATGGGGCATATAGTGTGTCTCTGCATAATGCTGATAGACGGAAGTGTTGAGATATAGCATGGCAGTTCTTGACAGCTCTGTAGATGTCAGTGGTTTTAAGCCTGGTCTGAGTGTGAACCACATTCATAGCACAAAAAGTATCATGATTTGACCCGTGTTAAAGTGTGTTACTGTGACACACATTGCTCTGAACAGATTCTACAAAGTATAAGAATGTAACAGAAGATGTGACCAGAGTCCTGATACCCTGTCTCTGACAGCAGGCCATAGTAAGCCCACTGTTTTGCTACTGTGTTGAATATAAGAACAAGGTGATACTTGCCCACTATATTCTTTTAGCTTCTAGATTTGCAGTTCAGGGATTCTTGAGCCACATATAGAATGCTTGTTGCCTGGTTATTCACATTTTAGGTAGCATTTTCAAACACCTGAATCCTCATTTTCCTGCTGTAGCTGTGGATAAGTTGGAGAGTCCATACAGAATGCATTACAGAATTACTGTAGTCCTCATTCTCATTCAGTCAGTGCCACTAACTTTCTTACTGAAAGTTCTCTGCTCTTTTGTCCAATGCAGACAGGCAAATATGCCCCTGCAAAATATCACAGAAGGTAGAAGGGGCTGAGAAGAAGCTCAGAGACATGTCAGATTACTGCCTCTAACATGAAATATTATTAGCAACAGAAAGAAGACATTTGATAGAGAGTCAGAGGCTAGTGTTGGACAGGTGGTGTGTGGAAGTGGAGTTCAAATGTGAGGGTAGACAAAAACTCATGGTGATTGTTGCAATTCTATATCACCTGCGGTGACATGGCTGCAGTGACAGTTTTGATATTCCTTTAAAAGAATCACTCATGATTCCACCAAGTTGTGCTGTTGGCTATTGCATTAGGGGAAAACAATTATTTCAGCAACAGTCTGTTACTGTTAGTATTATTACTATTATTGTAGTCAATAGAAGTGCAGACAAGGGCAGAGCTAGGTTCATAACTACTGTTAGTAGCTCCTCACAAGATTTCAGTGAGGAATGCCGCATGTTTGCACAGTGATGTCCTTAAACAACTTTTGACTTCACATAATTATTCAGCTATCAAATTAATTTCCATTAAGAGAGTAATTTTATGAAAATTGGCTTTTTAGAACAATAAAATAAATATTTAATAGAATTATGAAGTTATGTTAAGGGGGGTGAAGACAAAAAGACAAAATTTGCCTTAGACAATAACACTTTTGTATATGTTTTAGAAGTCCAGATTCTTTTGGGAATACCTGAACGATCTACTATGGCTTTATTACTTTTTTTCTTTTCCACAGGACATAACACATACCTAGATTAAATGTCACTGTAGTTGCCCTCTGCTTGCCTGTTTTAATGGTATAACCAGTTGTTTTCAACTACAGATTCTGCTACAGGAACAAAATTTGGGTATAAGATATAAATTCAATGTTCCCATCTCTCGCACTGGCAGTGGAGACAATGAAGTTGGCTTTGCATGGAATCATCTGCCTTGGTCAGAATGTTCTGCCACTTGTGCTGGAGGTAAGATACCAGGCAGTCAAGCTCCAGGGTAAACTGAATTGCAAGATACAGTTTGCTACATTATTACCTAGGTAACTAATTGAAAACATTTCTTTCAGATGTGCTTCAAACCTTAATTTAGTGAAAGAACATTTATCACAACAGATTTTGTTGTTTTCAAGTACGTCTAATATGTTTGAGTGTTTTTGTTAAATAGAGGGTATCAACATGGTGTGTCTGTCTGCTGATGCTTCTTCTGAGATCCTCTTGAAGCTGGCATATTTCCTTTTCGTAGGAACTTTCTTGATAAAGGACATCAGAAGTTTTAAGTAAGGAAATTTAAAACTGGAAGGCAAATAACACAACTGTAAATAAAGGGATTTATCTATCTTTATGTGTCTGTAGGTGTGCTTCACATGATTCTAGTCTGCCCTCCTATCCTCTGGCCACCAAAGTTTAGGATGCGTACTGGCAGTTCCTCTGTAGCAGATGATAACGACTACCCAGCTCATAGCAGTGTCTGAGAATTGTTGCCCTTTGGCAACAGTGGGGGATTTGTGGGTTGTCCCATGTGATTCATCATGGGTGCCTTTTGCCCACAATTTACTATATTCCTAATCCTCCCTCTAGTGGCCACCAATGCAATTCTTTACCTCTGGCTGGGAGAGCAGGACAGTTGGCTTCCTTCAAAGCCAACACCATTGCTGCTGCAAGGACTGGTGAGTAGAAGTGCTGTATGAACAGTATCTTTCTTCTCTCTGGAGATGGAATGCGTCTTCTCCCCAGCATACCTTGTTTTCAGAAGATATGGAAGAGTGCTTGAAATCCATCTTAGAATTTCAGTTTTCTATTATACTGTGCACTGTTCGTAGAAAGAAGACGACACCACCTTTTTGTGAAGAAACTTTGGACCAAATATTTGTCTCTTTTTTTTTTTTTTTTTCTTTTTTTTTTTCTTTTTTTTTTTTCTGGCTACTGAAGGTATCAATGTTTAGAACCTTCTTGACTCTTCTTTCTGCTGGAACCTGCTGTGGCTGTTTGCTGTTTAAATACAGCTATTTGCCTAGCCATATGTAATACACAAAGGACAGCACAAATTATCTTCTGTGCAGCTAAATAGGGCAAGTCTTGAAACAAAATAGAGGAAAGTTCCAACTTTCTCCAATATTTTTATTATTCATTTGTTGGATTCCTGAGTTACAGATTGCTTTTTAAACTACTATTTTAGTAATGATGAGTCTGGTAGGAAAAGGAAGATTTTAAAGATGTATAAAGAAAGGAAGTGCCTAGCTCATAGCAAAAGATTATACCAAGAACTTTAAGAGTACTGCCCAATCCTATTTTTATGATGGCAATGAGTTAATGATCTTTTTGAAGTCATGGGAAAATTCCCACTGATTTAGGTAAATGTAAGATTTTAGCCCTGGATCTTCTGTCATACAGGTCATTGTCATTTCACAGATTTGACAATATGCAATGGAAAAAGTAACTGGCTCTGAAGGAGTAGGCACTTGTCTAGGATAAAACATTTAACTTAATTGGTTAACTTCTAAGGGAAGATTTGTGAATCCCTGAAAACTACATACTTGTATTCATTTGAAACCTCGTTTTGGGAAATATTTTCTTCAGTAGCTTATGGTGGCTAAACCAGGCACTTTTCTCTCCTTTCTTTCAACTTAATATGAGAATATACTATGGTCACTTATTTTCACTGAGCTGCATGCTCAAGGAATAAATATTTTGTTGTCACTATAGTTCAAGTTAAAAACTGTATCTACTTTTTCCATATGGGTACCTGCTATTCCTCCACATTTTATGAAACACCTTTCACCATGTGCCAAAAGAAGACACAATTCTAAAAAGGAGCTGAGTCAGGGAAAAAGGGAGACAAAAGTTGTAGAGACAGAGACTGTAGCTGGAAAATTTGGTTAACATAAATATGCGTTGTTGAGAGAACTTAGAAATTAAACCACTACATGGCTTTGTTTTCTATAGGATTCATTATGAAGTCTGTTATTGAAGTTCTGTTTACTTGAACTCTGTCTTTAGAAGAGGCATTTTGCTCTACATCTAAGGATAACAAAATATAAAACAGTTAATTTCTCAATGAAAATCAAAAAAGAACAATAAGCATGTGAGAAGTACTAGTGTGGAAATTACTTTTTTATTTATGAGGTATAAAATAATTATATAGTGACTCTGGGACAGACTGTGAACAAGTTAAAGCCATCAGCATTTTTCTGCCTCTTACTGTAGTTGGTGTATCCCACCTGTAGTGCAAGGACTGATCAAGGTTTGATTATATGGTAACTCATCTTGATCCATGAAAGCTCTAGATGATGTAGAGCCAGTTATATTTTTTATATCGAAGCATAGGCTTTATGTCAGAGCTGTAAGCAACTCTAAAAATTCTAATTAACATATTTAACATCTGAATTTTAATGTTATGTCTTTTTGTCTAGGTGTACGTTACACTTAAAAAGCTGTTCTTAAAAGAGCATAAAATATGCACCTCCCTTCTAGCCTGTCTTAGTTTTGCAGAGTAGGAAGAGCATGGCAAATGGAATGGTAGTAAGTAGGACAGCTCAGTACAGTGCCAGAGCTCCCTTGTGTGACTCCTGTGTGGTGCTGAGCAGCTAAAAGCACACGTTGCAGTCTTACTTGCTAATTACCAATTCATCATTATATGGGTACCTTTCTGGAATGTCTGACCTCTGAAGCATGCAATGAATTTCATTGTTGCATGGAGTGTGTGTAGAGCACAGTATTCGGAAAACTCAGCCAGGCACCTGAAATCAGTGGACTCTTTCTACAGTAGACATTATACCTCTTCTCCCCTTGTATTTTTATAGAGTGATCTAAGAAAGAAATTAAAGTTTGTGAAACCAACACTTACATGTTTTGATTGCCTCTAAAAACCAGAAGGAAGTTAGTCTTTCATGAGAGATCGTCTGATGTGTATTTATTAGAGTGATTCACGTTAATGGGGAAAATAACAAAATATTCCGTAGTTTCTGTGCCAGGGAGCATCATGTTACATATAGTGAATCAAGCAGAAATCAAGTCACAAAGTCTGAGATTTATTTTGGTATTTTCTTAAGTTTTTCTAAAAATAAGTTATTCAGATTTACCAGGTAGTTAAAAAGGCTTGCCTGGTAACAGACAACTCTTTTATTTTCCTGGATTCGTGTACTCATATGTAGGATGAGAATATAATTTTGTTATTTCTAATATCTCTTAGTGTCTGTTCTTAGGCATGGAAATCTAGAATTGCAGCTTTTCTTTTTGCACACTAGAACCAGTATTTTTTATATTTAAAAACTTTTCTTTAAAATGCAAATTTATAATATCTGAGCTAGTTCTTCCTCTATGGGAACATTATGTACAACAGAAGTATGTGTATTCTCCATACTAATTCCCTTTTTTCCCTGAAAGTCCACTGTTCTACTTTGAGTCAAGGGTTTTCAGAAGGAAATTTTGTTACTATCTCATATAGGTCTTTATAGCTGGTGGACAAGACAACAATAAAACAATGCCAGAGAATACCAAAATGCACAGCGCAAGTTCATCTATACAGAGAAGTGTGGGAAAGTAGAGAACACAGGGAATTCAGAAGGATGAACAGTTCACTGAAATTCAGAAAAGATGACAAAACCAGAAGATTTTCTTTAAGAATCTGATTACTTTGTAATTTGATGAGAAAGTCTGAGGGAAAACTAGAATACATAGAAATGGGAAATAAAACAATAACATGAGGCCTGGAAATAAAAGAAAGTGATTAAATAGGAAAGGATTATATCACTCACATATCATAGAATTGCAGTTTATTTACTCTTGTGCCTGTCCTTTCTTTTATGTTTTCTTGTAGCTTTCCAAGGGTAAGTGTATGGCTTTGTCCAGATCCTGTGTTCTTAGCAAGGAAGGGAACAGTTAGTGATGATTTTTTAAAAAAATCCAACAAAGGAAAAAAAGACAAAAATCCTTCTGTGTCATTTTACTTTTGTATATGCTTAAAAATAAACTTCAATAAGTGCATACCCCCCTTTTAAAATTTCTTCTTAATAAATGCTTAATAAATTCTAGCAGTAAATGGCAACAAATGACATCCTTTGTTATCTGAAATTTACCAGGTGTTCCAAGCATTGGTCTTGATGTCATTCATTCTATTAGAGTTCATCTCCAGATGAGTTAAATGTCTTAGATATTAACGTTTGTTGTTTGTTTTGTTTGGTTTTGTTTGGTTTGGTTGTTTGGGTTTTTTTTTTGTTGTTGTATTTTTTTCTGAAATAGTCGGTATAGTATTATAAATGAATTGCTTGCTGCCCAGTTTTCTTTGCTGCTCATCACTCTGGTAGAGTGGTGCCTACTGTGTTTTTCTTTCATGCCCTCAGATGAATTATGGAACTGTCTTTAGACAAATAAAACATACTTGTCCTCATCAAGGCAAAAGTTTGGCTCTGTGATGAACATCTTGTGATCTGATGAGTGAGCTCAGAAAGTATGTCTGGGTTAACCAGCATGCACTAGTTTTAGTGATGCAGGTTTCACTATGTATTGGTACTGGCATCTTTGTAATTAATTGTTGCAATCACAAACCACAATTTTTGTTTTACTTTTAAAAATAGAGATAGCATTTACATGCCTGCAATTTTAATTGAAGAATAAAATATGCTCCATGTAATTTAAAAATTGGCTGCTGAAAGTCATGCAGACTATTTGTTAGTTGAAATCTGCAAAACATCCCAGGTCTCTGGAGATTATGGTCACTAAACCACTGAAGTTTTGTTTTCTCTTAGAATTGCATTGACCAGTCATGAGGACATTTTATGCCTTCTATTATAAACTATAAATCTGTAGATTTGAAAGTAGAATGTTTCTGTCTAACTGCTTCTAATTATTCCCGCAAGAGTTTAAATGAACTTGATTAGCTGTGCCTTTTTAGGTTATTTTAAGAGAGACCATATGCTCAGGGAAGAGTTAATAATTTAAAAATATTTTTTTCAAGGCCCACAGGGCTTAACCAAGATGTAGCTGTCATTTGGGTAAAAACTGTACTTTTTCCATTTCTTTTTCTTGTCTTAAAGTTAGAAGCTGAATTTTGTTTCTGAGATTTTGTTTTAAATAGCACTGTAATTAGACAGCCATGATGCAAAGTTTACGTGTTGTGTGGAAAGATGCTGCAGAACATTTTAAAACTGGATTAATACATCTCCTGACATGGATTAAAGATTCTTCTCTGTGTGAGTGAGAAGTGGTGAATATCCTACGGGTGATATGCTACCTGACCAGTGTTCAATAAATAACACGTCTGACTTAAATTCTTTTGAAAATGAAGCAGTGATACCTTGTGTTCATAGTACTTCAGAATACTTTCCTAGTACATAGATCCTCAGAAATTAGTTTACTGAGGCTGCCAATTTTTAGTGAAAGCCTAGAAGGAAATGTGTCTGAAGCCAGCAGAAAATGTAGTGAAAACATAACATTAATATCCATGCTATCCCATAATTATATTTGTGAGAATGGTATGCATCATTAAAATGCTAAATTCTGAAGTATTTATAAATTATTATTTTAAAGCAATTATATTTGAGGGAAATATCATTATGAAGGCAACATGCAACCTATTTTATCTGCCACAAAAAGAATTCAGGCAGCTTGTGATATAAAGGATGAATGATTATTCATCAGTTGGAGATGAACACAAATTGTACGCCAGCTAGCAGTGCCATGTTACTAGTATTGCTGTTTATCTAGACCCTTTAATTACTATTTCTAATCATGGTGAAGTTTAAGTATAAATTTGCAAAAGAAATACTCCTGTTCGGGCTGTCAGATCTGATTTTATATCTGTTGCCAGTGTTTGCATAGATTATGGAATTTAAAGTGAATTACCTTGTCATACCTTCTCAGATATTTAGATCTTCCACTTACTTGTCAAGAACCAAAGGAAGTGATTATAAATCTGGTAAACTTTTTTTTTTTTTCTCTTTTATGCTGCAATTGTTATGTCTACTAAAATAGTACTAAACGAGTAGAGAACTGAGGAAAATAATCTCTCACTCTGTGTGTCTTTATATATATAAATATACTTGTATGTAAATAACAACATTGAGCTACTAACTGATTTGAAATTTTGAAAAAAATTATAAAGATCTAGAAATAAGTGACAAATGGGGCCAAGAGTAGCATGATAGATCATGCTTGACTAGCCAGATATATTTTAATATATAACTAATTTTCTAGACCAAGGAAATGTAGTAGATTCATTGATCTAGACTTAAGTTTTTGTTGTAAGCTAAACCTAAAAGAGAATTATAAATTATTACTGAACAAGAGGCATGTTTAAAATGTAAATTACCAGGCCAAAAGGCAATGAGCCTAGTGGGCTTCTTAAAGATGTTTCACATGACTCATGAGACTTCAGTTTTTCTTGTTTTGATGGCAGCATAAAAAGTAGAAAGCTCTGATGAAATTTGGTGACAGTGCAGCACTAGGAGACATGTGGGGAAGACTGGGATATGTTGTAGTCATTATAAAGGCAGATTTGAATTTAGGATGTGTTTATTTAAAAGTGCTAATGGCACTGGATAAAACACTAGTAAAATCCCTCTGGAGTACTGGGGACAGTTATTATTGTGGCTGTAATAAACCCAGATGTGAGGAGTTGTACAGAAGGGTGGTGAGGAATGTTGCATCTAACAACACAGAAACTGCAAGAGTTAACTTTATTGTGTTAACCAAGTCATTTAAACTGAAAGAATGTTTTGACTTGTGGCAGCCACAGGTGTGAAGTTCAGAGGAAAAAAAATGCACCTGGGCATAAAGTGGAACTTCATCAGTTTATGGTTCCCAGCAATGGAAGGGTGTTGCTTCTAGCTGTGTGTTCAAAGTTCCTGTGTTCCAAGGTTATTTAATTGCCCTTATAGTGCAAGATCTCACTGAATTTCAGTCTTGTATCATTTCGTATAATTGAAATATTAAGTGCTGAGGATGCTATAAATGGAACAACTTTACGTGAAGCTCTAAAATCTTTGATACCTGATGAATATCTGATAGAAAATATCTGTATATTAACAGAATTGACCAACAGATGTGGAGGCATGTACTTCAGGCCCTTGAGAGTCCTGCATGCTAATGGTTTGAGTTGTTTATCAATTCCAGCTGGACCTAACTATCTAGCAAAATGACTGCATCATTTAAAGTACAATAATTGAAAATTAGCCAAAAAAAGAGAGATTGAATACTGTTGAAAATGATATTTTCTTTTTAGTTTGATCATACAGATTTTGGTATGTCGGATACACTTGTGAAACAGTCTGGCAGCCTTCTATACTGCTTAGTGGTACCTGCTGTTGTCTAATGTTGTGGCATTCAGAAATATGTAGAAAAAGAGCAAAATGAAAAGGCTGATCGGTATACCTGGCTCACCTGTAAGACATGCCATGTATTAATCGCTATCTTTTTAATAAATAAAGCTTACTTTAAAATTACTGTGATGTTTATGGATAACCTGATATATCAGATGTGTGAAATGGTTTACAACCCGATTTGAAGTGTCTATGTTGTGAAGGTTAAGTGTAGCTTTAATCAAAAAGGAGATATCCCAGCAGTAAAGCTACAGACTCTGGATTTAAGTACTACAGTAGAATAAAGACTCCAGCATTAGGCACATTTGGTCTCAACATGGTTAATAATTTTGAGGTGAGGTGATGAGGTGGAAGGCTTTGAGTGTTGTTGAGTGTCTCACCTCCTACACAAGCAGACTGTAAGAAAGGATATGATATGAATCTGATTCCTCTCCTGCTTGTCAGAACCATGACCATTAAGAGCTGAGGACAAATGGAACATTCTTCTGTGCTTAGGATGCAGACTGCTGGGTTTTTGTGAGAATATTTGAATTAACAAATCTCTATTTTTATGTGAGGGATAATATCCACATTTTGCAGGATGTCATGACAGTTGTCTATTAAATAACAATTCCCTATTGCAGAGTGATTTCAGCTGAGGGTACATCTCCAGAAGAGTGCTTTTAACTGTGTGCCGTAGAAATTTGAGGAGTCTAAGAGGGCAGGGAGAGGGAAGACTTTCTGATAAGCTTTTGGGTTACGATGCAGCCAGGGATGCAAGATTCATGGGGCCCATGGCAGGAGGATAAGGAAGAGTTGAACCTGTATCCAGAATATAAGGCATTCATCTAGCACAGAGACAGGTATGGTTTCTCATCCTTTGGTCTCAAGATGCTTAAGATATATTACATCAGAGTATAATTGAATAAAAACTAGAAATAATCTACAGACTAGAAACCACAGTCTTGCCACCTTACCTAAATTAATCCATAAGTCACAGAAGTTATTGTGTCCTCATGGGAATCCGCAATCCCCTCAGAATGAGAAAGGATCCTACCTACCCCTGCATCTGCAGCCTCATGGAGGGGCTCATGCAAAAGGAGGCTGCTACCGTCTTTTCCTATGTTCTTTGCACAAAACATCATGAAGACATTTCATATGCCTGTGTGTGTAGGCTGAGGGACTTCAGTTTGTAGCTGAGCAGGATGCTTTGTGGGCCACATTCGAGACATCTCAAGGCTAGGTTTGACTCACTGTTGGGATCAAATACCTGGATTCTGTGTAGGTCACATCTGAGGAACCAAAGTAGGAAATTTGACTCTTGTCCATCATGAGCAACAAAAGAAGCAATTGCAAAAGTAATTTGATTAGCTTGTTTATAGTGAACAAAAGGACTACAAATATTTGGTGAAAGAAATTCCATGCTTTTAGTGGGATGTTTAGTGTCTGAAAAACATACAATTAATTATTTTATTGCACATCTACCTCCTATAAAAAGCTTGTCTTAAAATGAAGAGAGCACTGTAAAATCAAGTTGGCAGATATTTGAAGACAGGATGTTTTAATCCCAATTTAATTGTATGCATTTCACATTTTGGGAAAAGTAAAATAATTACTTTTATTTTTAAGAAAGGTTCAGGGCTTTTTTGCCACTTTTATCATACAGATAATCCTATTATTTCAGTCTAATGACTACTCAAGTTCAATAAGAACTGTATATGAATTGCAGATACACAGTCTTTTTATGCTAGCAAACATCATGCAGCTTCTTCTAAAAAGAGAGGTGGACACCATGTGTACTACTCGTTACAGCAATACTCTGAGTTGAACTGTTGTCATATCAATGATTCTTCAATGCTTTTCTTTAGATCCTGTTCTTTTAAAAATCAGAAAATCTGCTTAATACACTAACTTGCAATGTTGTCTTGGCAGCGATATGTCATGATGTTTTGGGAATAATAATCAATTCTAAATTGCCCTGTTGATGGTTAACAATGAAAAAGGAGCTGGAAGTGCCAGACAAAATGAGTGTTCACAGAGACAAGCTGCATCTTTCAGAATGAATAATACTTCTATTATTTTAATGAAGACAATGTTTATAGGATGACATGTATAAAAATGCAACACTGTTTCCCACTATTGCTGGTTTATTTTAAACCAGAACACATAAACAATAATTCTGCATTGAAGTGTGACCACATTCTATTTGGTGATGTTTTCTTTGGAAATTTAAGTGTCTTTTACTAGGAGAAGGGGTAGACAGAAAATGGATTTTGTGCAATATACAAATAAAAACAATCTGTTAGTAAATCTATAAATATATTCCCTTTGTTTTAGAAAACAACAGCAATTTAAAAACCTCTCTCAGTTGGGTGGCCTAAAATTGAAGGAAAATAAAATATCTAGTGTGGTCAGGGGGTGTTCTGTCAATTGGAACTCACACCCCTGCAGCATTCAGCCAATTAAAGTGGGATGCTAGGATTAGTAATCAATAGGTAAAATGCACTCTTACTCAACAAGTAGAAGAGCAAGAATGGTTAATTAATGGTGTTTCATTTCATCTCAAGGTGTGCAGAAACAAGAGGTGGTGTGTAAAAGGCTGGATGACAGCTCCATTGTACAAAACAACTACTGTGACCCTGACAGTAAGCCTCCAGAAAACCAAAGAGCCTGCAACACTGAGCCTTGCCCACCTGAGTAAGTCATTAATCACTAAGATGGACATGTGTTTTGCATAGGTAGAGAAGTCTTTGTAATCTATAATAAATCCTGTTGACCAAATGTGTATAAAATTCTTACCTAGTTTTATGGTCCTGTTGATTTATCAGACAGGATATTTGGGTTTGGTTTTTGATTTTAGTTTCAGTTGTGGAAAATACATACTTTGACCTAGAGGAGGCCTAATTTGACTGAGGATCAGTGGTGTTTAAACTACACAAAGCAGATCTTGTAATAAAACAAACAAACAAACAAACAAACTTTCCATAGATATTTACATTACATATTAATGTTTGCTGTATTTTTAAGTATATTAAATGAAAATCTGGGTTGAAATGTTCACTTGAGAAATGGCAAATATGGAAACTGCTTAGGAGACCAAACTACTGGTAATAGTTTTGTCAAGTAACTTTCTCTTCAGGATACTCATTGTTGTACAGTAATACTGTGTGCCTGTAGGATTAGGTCCCTACGTGGTTACATCTATTTAGTTGTAGTTTTAAAGATAGCTGCATGCTATAATAAAAAACACAGCAGCTCATTTGTTCAAGAATGAAACTTGGCAAGGACCTATAATATAGCTTGGTCTTACTACAAAAACTGTTTAGAAAGAGTTGTGATATTTTACCCTAGAAAATAATTTCAGTATGTGCATAACTCCTTCTTACATTTTGAGACAAATAAAACTTGTGTAAAAAAGGAAAGAGTTACAACAGTTTTAAGTTCGATGATAGTCTGTAGTTATATTCTAATTGGACGTGAAAATCATTAATGCTGATTACATGAAGATATTACACAATAAAGAAATACTGTGGTCTCTTCTAAATATCTCTTAGAAACTGTAAAATTGTAGCATGAAGGACATCAGGAGGCAAGACTATAATGCATTAAAATCCCAACAGGTCTTCATGAAGGCAGTTTCTTCCTAGAATATCATCCACTTCTCTGGAGTGGTGACTGGTTGCAGGATGACAGAGCAGTATCTTCCACAGGTACTCTACCTGTGTCACATACTGTACTCATTTGACATAAACAGAAGTGATTACACTGCTCTCACCTTGTGCATGTTTGAATGTTAATATAGTGTCTCACAAAGAGGTCAGATCATTGTCCCCACAGTCTATATGTAAATATATATTTAGCCTACAAGGATATGCACTTAGGTTCTGTTTAGATAACACTGTTTAGCATGGCTAAAAGTGCCTAAACACACCATGTACCTGAGAGCAGAACTTGGTAAGTGGTTGTGTTTGGTCAGTTCCTTTTTACCAAACGCATCTGTATCCCTTCTTTTGTGTGGCTTACCCAGTAACAAATTAGCACTTTAAAAAGTAATGTTAACATAGTTATTCCAAACTAGTTAATTTTTATTTTTTGCACTGGCATTATTAAAACAAAACAAAATAAAACCACACAAAAATACACCAAAACCAAGGAAAAACAAACAAAAACAGCCCACAAAGCAGGACACTTCTGCATTCTCCATCCAGTGCAGCAGGGACATTGATGAATATGGTGAAACTCAAGTCATTAAGATTTAGGAACTGGGTAGTGTATATTAATCAGCCTCTGATTTAATATATCAGAGCCCATGTCTACCTCCATTCTAACGGTGCCCACAAGATGAGCACAAAATGCCAGACACTTAAGAAAGGGTTCTTGATTTCTGATCATGTAAGTAGTATAGAAGAAGGCTGTTCTAACTGAATGCCAGCTACATTATACTTGAGGTCCCTGAGCAGCAGAAAAGACTTTGTTCACAATATTTGAGTTGTTATTGCAATAAGTAACTCTTAAATTTCCATATTACAAGAAATTACACAGGTAACACATAGTTCTGTGAATACTGTAAGTAGTACTGTCCTGTCACACAGTATAAACATAAAAGGTACCTCAGAATGCACTTGAGTAAATCATAGAACCAACTAAAAATTCACACTTAGCCTCTCCAAAGCTCTGAAGACTTTCTAATTCCCCCTACTGTGGTAAAAATGTAGGTTTGGTATTGAAGAATCACAAATTAATTCTCTTTCACTGGGAAATTAATAACAGAATATGGCATATTTGTTTGCATCTCTGTATTGATCTGGCTTCATATTCTAATATATTACACATTCTGTAATATAAGAATGGCATTTTTGCCATGTTGGTGACATGTGATAGCACACTAGCCTTCACCTTCATCCTTTGCAATGATGATTCGGGTGAGTGTATCTAATCAACATATGAAATATTGAAGACCAAATGTTCTCGACGATGTGAAGAGATATTTACAGTTAATTGAGCTGCATTAACCATTCATCAATAGAAAAAAAAAAATAAAATAACATTATAGCCAGATTAACAGCTACATTAATCTCTGCGGCAGCACAAACTAATCTAAATATACTGTACAGTTCCTGACTTTTACTATGTACATGCGAACACTCAGAAATTCCCTCTAGCAGCTATCATGCAGTGCTTTAATATTTTAAAATATTTGTCAACATAATTTTTATGTGCTGAATTCATGTTTTACTAGTGTTTGCTTCACTTACTCTAATAAATAATATTTTTCATTCCACTATAGTAGCTTATTAAAAAAAATATAAATCTTTCATAATCATCTGAGAATTAACTCTCAGAAAACCCAATTTTGAGACTAAATTATTTTAGAAAGGCAACCATCCTGGCTTTTAACTTGTGCTATAACCTACAGCAGTGGTTTCCAAACATTTCCAGTTGCAAACCACTTTCAGAGAAACAATTTCAGGCACATTCATTACGAATCTACTTATATAGCTGCAGTTTTTTCAGACTTAACACGCCTTTCTAACTACTAGAGCCTAGGCTGGAAATTGCTGCTGTAGAAAAATACAAAGTAGTATTATTGCTGGAAGATAAGATTACAGTGAGGAACAAATTAAAATGTTCAGTAAAAAGACCCATAAGCTTCTACTTAATTTCACTGTGAATATGTGTATTGTTAACAGTGACTTAGGTTTCGTAATTTAAACTATTTGGATTTTGGGTTTGTGCAATTATCTATGGTTTCTGAAATGCATTAAGTCCTCTAACTTTTTTTTTTATCCAGATGGTTTATAGGAGATTGGTCAGAATGCAGTAAGACCTGTGATGGAGGAATGCGTTCACGAACAGTTCTCTGTATCAGAAAGATTGGACCTTCTGAGGAGGAGACACTGGACAATACCAACTGTTTAACGCACCGGCCTATTGAAAAAGAGCCCTGTAACAATCAGTCCTGTCCCCCACAGTGGGTCGCTTTGGACTGGTCAGAAGTAAGAAAATTTTGCTGTGTTTCCTCATTGGTAGTAGTGGAGACAAGAGCTCTGCCACAGAATATTAGTATGTTTTCTATCAGTGCTTGCTAAGTCAAACATTAATAAGAAATTCAAAACTTCATAGATTTAGTATAAAAGTGTTTGGTTTTTTTTTTTCTTTGTTATTTAGTTCTATGTTGTTAGTTCTGTTGTTTTGTCAAATGATTCTGACCTGTTTTGATTAAATGTAGTAAAAATCCGAAATAGATTAGTAAAGTAGTACAAAAACCCAGTGAAACAAAAAAGTCTTTAGAATAGCCGTTTGATGTGTGACAATTTTCTCACAGAAAAAAGCAATTTCCATTTCCTTTTTTTTTATTTTTGAACAAGCAAATAGCTGGAGAGTAGAGCTGATAGAGTTTTTTTTTCTGCTGAAGTAACCATGCTGACGTAAAACATCACTGTTCTTAACAACACACCTCAAGAAGCAGACTTGAAAATTGGTATTCTCTTTATTAAAGAACATTTTTCATTAAGTATGGCAGGCTTATACTGTACCTTATACTGATTCAGGTATTAAATTTGAAGAATGTGAACCAGTGCAGCTGAAAGGAAAAGCAGATACATTTGAATGGGACTGCATCATATGCACATCAGAGTGCAAAAATGTCTTTATGCTTTTTCACATCCTTGCTGTCCTGGACTCCCACCTCACCTCAATTTTTATCTCAAAGTGCGCTATGAAGTATGAGTTAGGATATCTTGTGTTTCCATGTCTGTGTCCTCACTGTCAAATGCAGCCATATCATACAAGGGATGTAATAAATTGATTACACTATGTTTTAAAGTAATTTTGGGGGTTTGTCCTACTTCTTCTTGGAAAACTGTATTTCTGAATTTCAGTCTTTTAATTGCAAGTGTTCTAATGTTCTAGTTTTATGCCAGTTTATACCTGTTTACTTTTGTTATCTGAAACAGTCCTTCTTCCTTTCCAGCTATTTTTCATGAGAAAGGAATTAATCTTGATCACATTCTGCTTTTATATTTCAATTTGAAGTTGTCTTTTTGAGAATAAATGACTAGAGTTAATGTATGTATTATCCCAGAGGTTTCACATGTGCCTCATTTGTTTCCTGCCTCTGTTGAAAATTCCTTTAACATACAGTGTGTCAGTATACCCTAAATAAGCTATTACATATTGATTACATAAGGTCATCTTATACTCTGTTAATATGTCCAGATCTCTATCCTCATTTTTTCATTTCAGTGAGTGACCTCCCAGTTTAAATAGAGATTAAGTGCATGCCTCTGTAGCATACTGTTGTCATACTGCCAAATTAATCTCAATTATTATGTTCTCACGGTTGTCCAGCTCTTTCTGTAGAGCATACCTCTGTAGCATCAAGGTCAGTTAGTCACCTGTCCTATCTGCTAATTTCAGTAATTTTAGAAATACTGAAAAACTGAAATATCATTAAATAAAATGGAAAGAAATATTAATCAGATCAGTCCTATGACTTCGTTCAAAGTAAATTATAAATCACCAGATACCGTAAAGAAGTTTTAATGTGCCTGTAGTTGCATAGATCTCTTCTGTGCACAGATACTTTTAGCTCTTAAAGTTGTTAGAGTCTCTGGAAACTGAAAGCATAAAGAAAGAAGGCTACTAGCATCACTGTGAGCACTCATAGAAGTGACAAGAACAACTTTTACCATAATTTGTTAATACAGGTAATATACTTCACTAAATCACAGAATGGTTGAGGTTGGAAGGGACCTCTGGAGGTCATCTTGCCCTGTTCTGCCCTGCTCAAGCAGTGTCCTAGAGCCAGTTACCCAGGGCCATGTTCAGACAGCTTTTTGATATCTCCAAGGATGGAGACTCCATGCTCTATTAGTAATAGTCTGAGCATTATGGTAGTACTTAAAGTAGTAATGTCTGTGTGTTAAATTACAATGCTCTGAGCTGCTGTGGAAGCTGCTGCTGTTCATCTTACTGCCTTCTATAATATCCATTTGTTCTTCCTAGCTCAAGAAACTAGTTTCTTTGAACAAAAGAAAAATGTCAGTTTGCTGTGCTGTCCAGCTGGTTTTGTTCTGTAAGGAATTACGAAGAAAATGCCATTTCAGTTAGCTTTTGTATCAAACAAAATATTCTGAAACATAATGTGAATTTCTGATATTTTTTTGTTTTCATTAATTTATCAGACAGACGCTTTTTCTTATATTCTGAATTTCCTCTTAATTATACCAGGTTTTGTTAATAATCCACCATCATAAAACAGATAGATTGAGGTTTAGTCTGGGAATGACTATCTCTAGTTTTATATCTTTTTGAATCAGTTCTATAAAAAGTTGTCAGCTTTATATCCTGAAACCTGTAGAAAAGCAGTTTCTTTCAGTGGCTTTTCTTGGTGTAGGTCAGGACCTCAAGAAACCTGGAAATGGCACAGTGAATCTTGAGGTGTGTTTTGTTCTACATGCAGAACAATATTTTTTACTCCATGGTTAGCCAGCATTTCATGAAAGAAGTAGGGCAACAAAATCAAGGCAGAAAAGGTACTTAGTGGTCTTTGTCCCTACCTGAAAAGGTGCGGTGTATTCCAGCCCTTTGAAAATGAATCTGACTTGGAGCAGAACAGAAAGGAGTGAAAAGGAAAGATGGATGAGTGGGAAGGGATGCTTAGTTGAAGACTCCGTCATTGTGGCATTGATAGTTTGTGAGCATTCATTATCATAGCACTTTATTTCTGATTGTAATATCTAGGCGTCATCTCAGTACTAGCAAACTATATTATCCATGTGACAAGTTATAGAGTCATAGGTACATGTTCCCCCTATGCCTCCTTGAGACATTGCTCACTAAGATGTTGTCCTTAAAGTTGTCAGCACTGCCACCAATGTTAAGAAGCTTGAACAATTTTTTAACCCATCATATCCAGCCTTTATACAGAAGGAGCATGTTACAATTTTGAAAAAAATAATTATAAAATAAATGAATTATTCAAACTCTGCTGAGCTTCTGGTTGTGATGATGCTTAATGAGGATTGTGAAAAGTGCCAACTTATTTCTGGTATGAATTTTGCCTGGTGTAGCTTGGAAAACTTTTTGACTTACGATACCATTTACATATAATAAGAATTTTTTTTTTTCTGTTCAGCATTTCCAGAAATATAATATATTAAAGTTCATATTGTAGTATACATAAAACCATTTTTATATATGTATTTATATGATTTTCTGACAGAAGCATTAAAATGAAAACAAGAGTGGCCTCAGAAAGTGAAGAGTTGAATACTGCTTCCATTGAAAACAATGGCAAACCTTGCTACTTTCCTCTGGAATGCAAGTTCCAAAGTTTTATTTTGATACTCAATATAAGCACTACGTGAAACAAGTTAAACCATTAACCATTAACACCATTAGCACTCTTTTATATCCTAATGTACTTGTTGAGCATTAATGTATTGTAGTTACATATTTTTTAGTCTTGAATGATAATTAACAAGAAGTTTTTTCTCTTTTCGGTCAGAGAAATGAGAACATTTTGTTAAATATAGAGATTAAATCGAGTGCTTAAGAGAATGTAGAAGTGCTTTTATGAAATAGTAATTAAAGCTAACAGTGTCTTGCACAGTGGAATGCAGTTATTCTCAGGTAATGTCAGTTTTGCCATAAATTTTTTCACACTTAGTGGTAGTTGAGCTCTGACTGAATTATGCTGCCCACAACAAATTAATTCTTTCATATTTTTCCAGATAATAAACTAGCAAAAAATAATCTAAGGATTTCTTGAGAAGAGCCTTATCAGACAGGCACATGTAATTTGCATTCAGATTACCTTTAGTCGTTACTTCCACTGAGTCAAAAATTCTAGAATCATGCAGCAATGGTAGACACTGTTTCCTGTTTTCATTTGTCTGGGTATTATTTCTTTATTTCTTGCATTTGCTCTGGAGACGTTTTTTCTTTTTTTTTTTTTTTTTAATTTTTATTCTACTGATGCTTTTTATTTTTGGGGATTCAGTATTGTTGTAGGCAACCTATTTTCTTACTTCACTTTCATTTTGGAGGACAGGGTGTAGTCCATCTCATTTAGTGGCATTTTGACTATGACTCTAAAAAATTGTTGGTTTGTTTTTAAGGGATGTTGTTTTCTTCTGCTACCAGTAGCTGAAAGATTTTTCTCAGATGGCAGCTTAGACATAGATACAGGAACATGTCTTCAAGCAGGACTAGAAAATGGATGCACCGAAACTCAAATTTTGATCCTCAAACTCTTGCTTATTTGCTAACACATTCTAGAGATTATGAAACAGCATAGACACATTGGGCTTTGACATTTTTGACAAGATCCTTTCAACCTTGTATCTTTTCTGTTTGTTTTTGACAGAATGTTCAGTCACTGAGAAGAGATTGAGTGCAAGTGATTTTTGTAGCACTCAGCTACTAATTCTAGTTCCTGCTTAAAAGTAATGCATTTTACATGAAATAGTTGTGGAAGAAAACACACACAACATTCCATGGAGTTTGGATCAGAACTGAGGATTCAATGAACATGATGCTGAAGACCGCATGTATTTGTTGTCATTTGGTTTTGGTCTCCATTTAGCATTAATATTCTTTTTGCAGTGCAGCCAGAGAGAGAGAGAGAGATCTCTTCTCTTGCTTTGTTCCCCAAGCTCTCCAGTAGACAGGTACTTCGGGTACACAGGATTTGGGGTTGAAGGCCCTTCAGTATGAGGACAATTGAACCTAGCTATTCTGTATCAGAATTCTGAACACTGAACTACAGTAGATAAGGAAGTGGTACCTTGGTAGGGAAGGATAGCATAGCATAGGGAAAGAAAGGTTGAATTTTAGGGAAAGTGGTTATATACCCATTTTGCAGTTCCGGACTATAAATTCCAAATAAACTCCCATCTCTTTGCAGCCCAGTTTAAGATCCTAAATCTAAGTGGAGGTAAGTTTTAGGATAATTGTGTCGATTCTGTGTTGGCTAGTTTAGTTTAGTTTGACTGAAATATCTTGTTTTGAGGTGTATACATACATATATATATATATACACACACCTTTACGTATGTATAAGGAATATTGATACCTTAAATAGTGCTATGGAACTGTTTTAAAGTTTCTTTAAGTTAAGCAAAGATGCTTCGTAATTAGGCATACAACAGTGAAGTCTGGATCACCCAAGAAATTTTTTTGAAAGTTAATCTTAGGTGATGTTTGGTTTTTTGTTTGGATGTTTTGTTTTGTTTTTTTACTAATTATATACTCACCCATTTTGGATGTGTGGAAAACCTCTGGTGTGCAACCTCTTGAATGTTTCTCCAGTTCCACAAAGTATTATTTCCCAGGCAGTTTTGTCTCTACAGCTGCTTTTATATGAAAGGCAGTTCCACTCTTGACAGGTTTAGCATAATCTGCATGTAAGGTTTATGCTATCAGAAACTGATTCTGGCCCAAATACTTTAGATTTGCTTACAGGATAAAGGTTAATATACCAACTCCGCTTGCAAAACGTCCTGGTCAGATGCTAAAGAGGGACTGATTTGGGGAAGGTCTCAAGTTTTAATTTTGTTAGCATTTATCTGTTCCCCGTTCTGCAGTTGTGCTAGTGTAAATTAAATGACAGTTAACAGTCAATAGCAAAAAGGAAGGAGAAGAGGAGGAACCAGTGTGAAGAAAGAGGAGGAAAAGCAGAGGTCATCAGACCTTACTTTCAAATCACTCTTTGATTATCTGCTTGCTCTTAGAACGAGCAGAGGAGTGATAAAAGGAGCAAAACCAAGAACTGTGTGAAAACAAAATTAAGAGTTTAAATAGGAAAGGAGACAAAAGCATGCATCAAAAGAGAGGATACAGTATTTCTGTCTGAACAGTCTGGTTTCTGTGGAGTCGAGTAAAGCATTTATCCTCTCGTATGTTTTTTGAGGAAAAAATGTGTTCATTGTAGCTTTGTTGTCTGTAAGTGAGGTGGAGAAAGACTGTACTAAGGTGATATATTAAGAACAGAGAGTTGAATTTCTGGTTTCTGAAATGCATACTCAAGTTTGTTTCATGATTGTGCTGCATGTGGCAGACCTTACTACTTTGCAGCAAAGCACTTTTCTTAAACCTAACCTAAAGGCTCTTAGATATAAGAGTAAATAGTAACACTGTAGCCTAAATATGAATAGCAAAGAAAATCTACTTCTATGAAATTAACAATTATAAAAACTTGAACTTAATAATATTTGTGTTTCTAGACATTTTAAAATAATAATTATCATCTTGGGGAAATTGTGATTATAGTTTAACTGTAAGACCATAAACACATACTTCTATTTTCCAGAACAACATTTCTGACACTTTGACTTTTTACAGAGATTTCATTATTTATTTATTCATGTCAATATTTTTTCAGTGCACACCGAAGTGCGGCCCAGGATTCAAACACCGAATTGTTCTGTGCAAAAGCAGCGACCTTTTAAAAACTTTTCCAGCTGCTCAATGCCAAGAGGAAAGCAAGCCTCCAGTCCGCATCCGATGTAGTTTAGGCCGATGTCCTCCTCCTCGCTGGGTTACAGGAGACTGGGGACAGGTAAGATAGTTCATTTAAGTATTTATCGCTGTTAGTCTCCTACTCATTAGCACCTTTTCAGGATAAGATGTTGCTGGAAATGGATAAGAGGTGCTTTTGTCTGAGTCATGGAAACTATCTCACTCTTTCTCTCAGCTTGAAATGTGATTCTGAATGACAGTTGTCTGCTGAACTATAAAGGGTTTGCTGACAGCAATCTAATTTCTACTTGACGAATTTCTTCATGCATGTTTTTTAAAATAAATAGTCCTTATTACAGTATTTTTGGAAGGGGATTTTGGGATACCACAATGTTGCAAGGTTTAAAATTTTTAAAAATGTGTTTAACTTCCTTAACAAACATGATGGAAATACAAAGGCCATTCCTATTTTAGTAAGAGAGATATATGTAGCCACGCAAAAATCTTCAAGATCTATCAAATCTTACATAAAATAGTCTGAATTACCAGACAGGGAGCAAAATTATTATGTGACAGGCTGAATGGTGCTGCTGTTTCTAAATACAATATACTGAGTTTCCTTCTTTGTGTTTTTATGTCTCAATTATGATTAGTGGCCTCGTTTTAAAACAATAAATGGATATTTCACTTTCTGAGTTCGCCGAGTAGTTTTCCACTAATAAAAATAAAACACTTTAGCTTAACTAGCCAGAGGACAGCCATTTGTGGCAGTACAGTCTAAGTAATTTCTCCTTTATGGTCGTTTTTCAATTGCACATTTGTCTTAAATTGATATTGTGCTAAAACCACTATAGAGATTAAAAATGTTTTGAAATAGCATATTATTTTTGTTTGAAATATAGTTTGCTTTTTCCTTAAAAAAAGTCCTGTAGGAGATTTGACTTCTTGATTGCCTTAGTTTTTCTTCTTTATTCTAAAATGATTATTCCTCTCTTGAAAACATGCACTTAAGCTCAGATATGATATATGAAATACTGTAAATTATAGTCTTATACCTTAAATCTGTGCTACTCAGGGAGCCAATATTACATTGTGTTTTGTTTTCTTTGATAGACAAGTGCTCAGGTATGCTGTCAAAATCCCAAATTTCTAAACAATGTTATGAAAACTATTTTCTGTATTAACCAAATATTTTCAGATGCCTGTCTTCTTTAAAATATGTGCATGTGTACTGTTCCAAATTGCTTTCCTGTTATCTTGGTATATATTTTAAAATTGTATCCAAATTGTTTTACCTTTTTATCTTTCTGATTTTTAGTGTTCTGCACAGTGTGGTCTTGGGCAACAGATGAGAACAGTACAGTGCCTCTCATACACTGGACAAGCATCCAGCGAGTGTCCAGAAACACTTAGACCTCCATCAATGCAGCAGTGTGAAAGTAAATGTGACAGTACTCCCATTTCCAACACAGAAGGTAAGCTTGCCATCTTAATATAATATATTCTGGAAGGAGTAATGCAACACAGTCAGTATTACTGCATTAATTTATTAGTAATAATTTACATGATGTCATGTCTCAGCCTGTGAGTGAATTTTTTTACAATTATTTTCAAATTAGTTGTCAGAAAAAACACAATGCAGATGCTTTGTTTAAAAAAAGAACACTGTTAAAGTGTAAGGCCAAGTCATGAACAAAATACTATTGTTTTGTGTCATTACTTTTCCAGTCTCTTTATTGGTTCAATGGAAATGTCTGTAGTAGCAGGGGGTGCATGATATGCTTCTCATCCACTGACTTTCTGCCTGCTCCATTAGTGGCTAACATAACAACGTAGTGGCAAAAATACTTAATTACATGGTCATTGAAAGACTGGGTCCACAGATTTAATGCTACACTGTGCTACAAGCCTATTCTTACACTTTGACTTACTTGTCAGATTCTTCTAATTAACTTCTAATTTCTTGGATTTGTAATGCCTGTTTGAAAGAATTACAGTATTTTTTACATGATACAGTCTACTTGTTCATCATAAGATATTTTTACTAGAGGATATACTAGATAATCACGTAAAAATAAGCTTATTGTGAAAAGTTCCAGATCTGAACTCATAAATTGTCCAAGAAAACCTATTAAGAAATTATGTCTTCCAAGTAGAATTAGAGGGTCAAGCAGTAAAATCAAAAACAAAAACAAAAAACCCACAACCTTATTGATTGTAAAAAAAAAAAAAAAAAAAATAGGATAGTTGCTCACAGGACGAATAAATTTTGTATGGGGAAAAGAAATTAAAAAATTACTAAAATGTACAAGTCCAAAAATCAGGAAATTTTCCATGGCAATTATAGGTCTTTTAAAACAGTTATTCCCTAAGTTTTGACAAGTTGACTGTGACGTCACTAATGCTACTCCTTTTAATATATCTAATCTCTGTGTAGTGTATAATGGAGTATCTTTTACACAAGTTCTCCAACCACATTGAAGTTTAATATCCTAATTATATGGAATAAGGACTGTGAATTTACATTTTTTTAAAAAAGCAAACTTAGGCTACAGTTTACCCGGATTTGTTGGTCATTCAGTACCTACTGTATCCATTCAAGTTCTCACCATAGACTTCAAGTTGTCAAAAAAGTCTCTCAAACTGAGAAGTCTGGGATGAAATGTGATCATACTAGTCTTCCCAGAAATACACTGATGATTTAGTGTTTGAGCACCATAATTTACAGTTTCGAAGCTTTATTTTTAAATAGGGCTTATCATCCCGTGTTATTTGAAAAACATCTTTGTAATACAATTTTCCTTGATAATTTTAATTCTCATTTTTCTGTTTAGTGCTCTCAAGCAATCTTTATATGATGATTTTCAATCTAGGAAACTTTCTACCCTTTAAAGCTCGAAGGCTAAATGATATTTTATTTCCAAACGTAGATATTGACTTTTTCCAAAGGAAGGAAGGCAATAAAATACTTATTAAGTGGGCATGATTTAGTCCCAGTCTCCTCTTAATTTCAAGATGATGAGGCCATGTTGTTATTTATAGTAATTATGTTAGTAATTCTTCAATATTATCTGGAAAATAAGCTAATCTCCCATAGATGACTACAGTCAGGGGTTTTCTGTATGTCATCTGTGTACACTGGATGGCCATGGACTTCTTAACAGTGGAGCTGTGCGGGGTAACAATGAAAAGTAAGGCTGTTGGTAATAGCAGTTTTCAAGGACCTACATCTTCACTGGAAAATTTTTGGGTTCCACAAATAGGAAATGTTGAAAATCACTTACATAGTATTCCAGATGGACTTCAGCTCTCTGGCCTGCACTCTGAGTTGGCTGGGCATGAGCCAGCTGCTTACTGACAGCCATGCAGCCTCATTAGCACAGTTAGGAACAATCAAGATATAGCAGTTTCTTCCAACAGATACAGTTCCCACCACATTGCCACTTAGCACCCCATTTTTGTTTATGTCCCATGTTGAAGGTATTTGCTGGAAACCACTGATTATTTGTTAGTGATTAAGTGGCTTAAATGACTTAAAAGTGTAATCTCAAAGTTCATTTAGCAATTTAAAATACATCCTTTCAGAAGAACCTTGTTACAATTACAGAATCATAGAATTATTTTGGTTGCAGAAGACATTTAAGATCATTGACTCCAACCCTTAACCTAACACTGCTGAGTCCACCTCTAGTCCATGCCCCTAAGAGCCTCATCTACACGTCTTTTAAACACCTCCAGGGATGGTGACTCCACCACTTCCCTGGGCAGCCTGTTCCAATGCCTGACAACCCTTCCCATGAAGAATTTTTTCCTAATATCCAAACTAAACCTCCTCTGGTGCAATTTGAGGCCATTTCCTCTTGTCTTTTCACTTGTTACTTGGGAGAAGAGACCAACACCCTCCATGCTATAGCCTTCTTTCAGGCAGTTTTAGACAGCAATAAGGTCTCCCCTCAGCCTCCTTTTCTCCAGGCTGAACAGCCCCAGTTTCCTCAGCTGCTCCTCATCAGACTTGTGCTCCAGGCCCCTCACCAGCCTCATTGTCCTTCTCCAAACTCTCTCCAGCACCTCAATGCCTTTCCTGTGGTGAGGGGCCCAAAACTGAACACAGGATTCAAGGTGGGGCCTCACCAGTACTGAGTACAAGGAGACAATCACTTCTTCAGTCCTGCTGGCCATACTAGTTCTGATACAAGCCAGGATGCTGGTGGTCGTCTTGTCCACCTGGGCACACTGCTGGCTCATGTTCAGCCACTGTCAATCAACACCCTCGGGTCCTTTTCCTGCAGGCAGCTTTCCAGCCACTCTTCCCTGAGCCTGTAGCGCTGCCTGGGGTTGTTGTGACCCAAGTGCAGGACCCGGCACTTGGCTTTGTTGAACCTCACACAATTGGCCTCAGCCCATCAATCCAGCTGGTCCAGATCCCTCTGTATGGTCTTTCTGCCCTCCAGCAGATCAACACGCCCACCCAGCTTGGTGTCATCTGCAAACTTACTGAGGGTGCACTCAATCCCCTCATCCAGATCATGGATAAAGATATTAAACAGAACTGTCCCCAATACTGAGCCCTGGGGAACGCCACTCATGACTGGCCAACAACTGGATTTGACTCCTTTCACCACAACTCTTTGGGCCCAGCCATCCAGCCAGTTCTTTACCCAGCGAAGAAAATGACCATCCAGGCCATGAGCTGCCAGCTTCTCCAGGAGAATGCTGTGGGATACGGTGTCGAACACTTTACTGGAGTCCAAGTACACAACATCCACAACCTTTTCTTCAGCCACTGCACGGGTCACTTTGTCATAGAATGATATCAGGTTGGTCAAGCAGGACCCGCCTTTCATAAACCCATGCTGACTGGGCCTGATCACCTGGTTGTCCTGCACATGCCGTGTGGTGTCACTCAGGGCAGTCTGCTCCATAACCTTCCGCGGCACTGAGGTCAGACTGACAAGCATGTAATTCCCAGATCCTCCTGTCCTTTCTTGTAGGTGGGTGTCACATTTGCAAACCTCAAGTCAACTGGGACCTCTCCAGTTAACCAGGCCTGCTGATAAGTAATTGAAAGTGACTTACTGATCACCTCCACCATCTCCCCAAGTACCCTTGAATGGATCCCATCTGGCCCCATAGACTTATGTGTACATAAGTGGTGTAGCATGTCACCAACCATTTCTCCTTGGATTATTGGGGCTTCATTCTGTTCCCGATCCCTATCTTCTGGCTCAGAGGGATGGGTACCTGGAGCACAATGGGTTTTACTATTAAAGACTGAGGCAAAGAAGGCATTTAGCGCCTCAGCCTTTCTCTCATCCCCTGTCACTATGTTTTCCCCTGCATCCACCAGAGGGTGGAGTTTCTACTGAGCCCTACTATTGTTACCTATCCCAAAACTAGACAAAAATTTTGTCTTCAAGGTATTTTTTGAAGTATTTCTTAAAAATATATTCTAATTTATACACATTTCAGAGTTGCTATAAATACTGAATATTAGAAGCACTAACTATTTGCAAGAATAACGTACATATATTGCACATTTTCTCTCTTAAAATAACATCTTAGACACAAAAGGAGGGGACATCTCTTGTGTTAGTAAAGTGTTAGCCTTTAAACAGGGAGGCGTATCTTTTTCAACACACTAGAGATGCTGGAAAGCTTGTAAGATTTAAGAACTAACTAATCCTAAAGAACACAACTGATTTTGGAAAGGTAATACTTTCTAAGAAAGAAATATTTGAGTTCTGGTGTTCCCTTGTGAATGTATTTGTGAGAGGGGTGTACTGTGCCTGTGCACTCGCTTTTGTCTCTCTCCAAGTGCAGTGGGATGTGAACTGTGTATCAGTATTTCGGAATCAGGGACGGCATCTCTCAGAGCAAGGGCTCTGCCCCTTAAGACCACTGGTCAAGCAGAGCACATGTGCTGGCACACAGAGACTTGTCCCCATGCCACCTGGTAGCACTGCTTTGTGCTTTGAGCCCCACTGTGGGGCAAAAGCATCTCCAACAACAACTTGCTGGTTTTCAGTGGGGCTAGACTTGCCGAGGGGATACCCTTCCCATTTCAAACCCCAGCAAGCAACCTGATTCCTATCACTTGCCAAACTCTAGTGCTTGCACCCTGTAGAACCCGTTCAGCAATTGCTGGACAACTAAATTTTGCTAACCCAAGATAAGAACATACATGTTTTTGAGGGACGTTGAGCCACTCTGCAGTATAATGGTCATGTTGGTAAAGTTTAGAAGCACTTTCTTGGGGAAAGTACAGCTTGTTTACATAAAAGAAAACTCAACATTTTTGGCATACAGAAATAGTAAAAGAAAGTTACAATATATCTTGTCAAATTGTACGTCTGCTTGGCTCTTCATTTTCTTTAAACTCTTCATTGGTGACTTACAATATTGTAGATGGGGCTTTTGACAGGCTGCCACTGATGAGGGTAACATTACATTTGCTACTGGAAGTGAGCTACAGGCAGCATGTACTACACAATTTGAAATGTATTCAGAATTATTTTATTCTCTGAAGTGTATGTATGTCTGCTGAATCCAGACAGCTAAAGGCCTACTGAAACTTTGACTGAAAAACTGTTTTATCTATTTAAATTTCATTTCAGTTTTCTTTTTATTTTGCATTATATGTCTCTGCAGTCTCTTTAGCTGAAGGCACAATGACATTCTGTGATTTTATTACTGTAACATGATACTTAATATCATAATATTGTCTGACCTAGCCACAAAGTTCAGGAAAGGAGAGTTTAATACATGCAGCTTACTGCAATTTATTAACATTAGTTTCTAGGAACAAAAAGGGCTCTGCTAAACCTCTTCCATTCAACCACAATCCTATGAAGAATAGGCTACTTCATCAGCCACCACATTTATTTCAAAACTGATTTTTAAAACAGAAGTTGTGGGCAACTTCTGGAATATTGTCTCAATGCTGTCCAAATGACATTGGCTGAACAGCATCCAGTTTTAGTCAAGAGGAAGAATAACTTTAAGAACATGAAATATGATAATTTCAAATCCTACTTTTAGCAAAAATGCAGTTCGTGGCTTTACCTATGTTTAACTAATATGATGTGTATGAGGGTTATTTTTGCAATTGGGTGAACTTCTTACATCTTGTCAAGATCAAGTGAACCTTTTTATTCCTCACTTCATTAATATTTCACCATCTGTCTCTCTTATACTTCCAGTCTCCACAAGCATGAGGACCCAAAATATTTCTGGAAGGTATTTTGGGAAGAGTTTTTGAAACTCAGTGAAACACAGTGACCATGTGCTGCTGATAGATATGTCTATTTCAACAAGCTACCCCCAATGTCTTTTGTCCTGGCATTCAACTATGTTTCAAATTGACATTTAAAAAGTGAGAAAAATAGTACATAAAAGATTGGGTAGGTAGAGTAAAAAATTACAGTAAAAGCACTATATCTATGTTAATGAAATTACAGTTTAAATAATTTCATGACCTCTACTTATCTAGCTAAAAAACATCCATATTGCCATCATCAGAAATGCGGTTCAGTACACACCCCTGAAGTTCAGCCTACTAATGCTTTCCTAGGTTCAAATAATAAAGCTTATCATCTGCATTTGTTAACTACAGTGTGCTTGCAGGATGAACTGACTGTCCATAACTACCTATTCCAGAGCAAAAATAATGTCCTAGGAGATTGTATGTAGAAGGAAGACAAATAGGAGTAGCTGAAGGATTCTACATGCTGGTTGTGTTTGTTTCACTATTACTTTTTTATTTTCTCACCTGCTTGGTGTGTCTGTTGTCTCTTTCATATTTGGCTTACAGACACCTCGGAATCAAGGATTATTGTTCTGTCAGGCCTTGGAGCAACAGCATCCAGACTTCCAGTCTTCACAGATACCAATTCAATACAAAATATGATAATGGTCAAAGTGCTACTAGTTTACCTCCTTTTTATTCATGTTTTGCTTATAGCTGTTGTAATTTGAGAAAGATTGTAGGAGGAAGCCAGTATCAAATGCAGCCTTTAAACAGTAAAAACTTACAGCATTCACTGGAGACAAATTATTTTCTAATAGATTAATTTCATTCTTCCCATCACTTAATTTTTGTACTTTAAAGTTGTGGAGTTTACTTTTTCACCATACACATCTCTTCCGTCTTCCTACACATGAAGCAAGGTTCCTTCCCAAAGTTGTATTTCAGTGTCAGTCTGGAAGGAACTGTGCAAATGCTTTTAACTAAAAATCTATCACAATACTCACTCCATTCAAAATGAAATCTGCGGTAGCAGCACCTGAGCTGTAGAACCTGAGTGTACCCCTGAACTCTCAGCTACAGCTGGTATCTCCAGCCATATTAGAATAAGAACTGGTCATGGACCAAACTGTTCCATTCCCTATTCCCACCTTCTTTCTACAGACAAGAAGCTAAGCTAGAGGAGAGCCACAAGGTATTCAATAGCGTTCCTATAATGTACGCTCACAAGTCACTTTAGAAACAACCTGTGTGGGATGGAAAAGAAGGAATCCTTCCTCTGTGTGGTTGAATGCATTGTTCTCCCTTCCTGGGAGAGTTACCTGCTGGTATGATAAAGGCTTGCTGAGCATATAGGGAAAACACGGCTACAAAATAGAACTCCTACATGTCTATGGCATAAAATTGGCTTTCCCTCCTGCATAAGAGAAACTATGGATGTGTGGAACCAAGCCTAACGTATATTTTGCCATTCAGTCCAGTCACCAAACTCACACTGTTACTGTTTTTATTTGTAACACTTTTTCTTCATCCCTGTTAGCTGCAATGCACATTCTGTTTCAAGAATTCTTACAAATGCAAAGGCATGGTACCAAATAGTGCGAATCATGTTAGATTTTGGATAACCTCTCATGGATGGATAAAATAACTCCTGAGAAAGAACCTATAAAAGTATTGTAAGAAAAATGGTTCACATTTCCTAGCTGTCCAAAGTGATCATTTATCCCAATAAATGATAATTCTTCCAAGACAAAGTGGACACACTTGTAAATGTCTGGGAGAGAAGCCCTGCAAACATTTTAATGGCTTTTTAAAATATATTGTGTGCACTCAGCTGGATTAGAAAGAGAAGTTACGAAGAGGGCAAGGTGGATGGATATAGAAGAAGCATGTTAAATGTCCAATTTTCTCTGTACTTTAATTTTTCTTTTTTCTTCTCCCCCCCCCCCCCCCCCCCCTCTCTTTACTGCTCTTAACTATTAGAGTGCAAAGATGTGAACAAAGTGGCATATTGCCCACTGGTGCTGAAGTTCAAGTTCTGCAGTCGAGCATACTTCAGACAGATGTGCTGCAAGACCTGCCAAGGACACTGACCCACAGAAAGCAGAAGAATGTGCCTTGTTATTATCATTGTGGAAGAGTGTCCATCAAAGAGAGCCACACAGCGGAATGAGGTTGTCGTCCTTCTAAATGCATTACCCTGTGGAAAACGTAACCACTGGTCAGCCCCAGCTGACAGGATTTCAATATTATTTTAACTTCTGTGAAGTGGGATTTATTAATCCAAAGTGCTGGACACAGTATAAGGAGGGCATGCCAAATTGGAAAGATCCACAAAACACATATAGAATAGCTTACTGTGGAACATTTGTGTTCTTTTGACTAAATCCAATAGTCTGTTTACCTCCTTGGACCATTAAAATAATTTTTATTATGGACTTAGCAATGACACTGAATCCATTTGTATTTAAAACTGTTTAAAATGTAGCTGTTATGACTTGGTCTACTATGGAAGTAAAGAAGAATCAAAAAAATGTTAAGTCATAGCTTAAAAATGTTAACTATTTTATCTCATGACACAGCACCACAATTTAAATTATAAAATGAGCTTGGAAACGTTATTTAAGGAGCATAATTTTTTTTTTTTTTTAAAGTATTTTTCCTTCATTCCACCTAATTCTCTTTGGAGTAATCCATATTTCCTGAACACTGCTGTGAGCCATATATAAAGCTATACTAAATAGAACAACCATAAGGGACTTAGTTTTAAGAGGTGCAACAGTTATTGCAGTGGTGCATGAAATACAAGTGTACTATGAAATGAAATTGAATCTGCGTTGCAGGTTTATAGCCATCTTACCATTGTACAAGTGAAGCTGAGATTTCCACTGAAAAGGAACATATTTCAGTATCATGGAGGAGGCAGGCTCCAACAGTGGTGAAGACCGTATTGCCAGCTCCTTCACTACTACCATACAGGTTGCTTAGAACTTACACTTTGACTTCAGCTCACTTTTGTTTACAACACCAGCCACAAAGAAGAAACACCTTTGTGGGCATCTAGATCTGGTTTACATGTTACTTTTGATTCTCTAAAACTAAGGAATTCCAGTATAAAAGATAAGTCTACTGTGTAATAGCAAGAATCTTTTGCAAAGCCGAAAGTTAAAATGGATTCCAGATGTCCCTTTCTTTGATACCACAGCAGAAGGGCACTTGTTCATGAGAAAGAATATATGAATGTGCGGTTCAGGAGACCACATCCCAGTGGCCAAGGATTACAACCAAAGAATAAGTGACTCGTGGAGGTATCTACATTCTGCTCAAATGAGCAGTCAAAAGTGTGCTTGAGCCAAGAGGCCTGTCGGGCTATCAGGAGAAAAGCACACTGAAAAAGGGGATGATAGAATGAAGTCTGGCCACTTTCCTTCAGGTAAATGGCCAGGTACATATTTAAAGCTGGACCATATTTAAAGCTAGGAGCAGCTTTCAGCATTGGACTGGAACAAGGTCATGCTTCTGAACTGGTAGCTAGATGCCTTAACTATTCTGCTGCCATACTCCACTTATTTCATATTACCGTATTTTTAATATTCACCAAATACTTTGCATTTTTAAATGTGAAACCAAACTACTCTAGGCAAGTCATGTTCAATAATCTACCATTAAAAAGTTTATTGTCTTGCTCCTCTCCCCCCCTCACTTTTCAGTAACAGACTCAACAAGGGGATAAAGAAAGTAGGTACTTGTTTATATTAATATATTGTACTTGAACACTTGCATTTTGGAGCAGGTATGTGATGAATGTGCTTTTGTGTCCAACTGTGCCTCCTTTGTTGTAGTGCAATTAAAATTATGTGAACAATAACGTGTTACAAATTCTAACTCAAATAGCACTTTTTTAAAAAAAGTACTCTCTTCAGTGAAAAATAATTTCAAGGTATCATGAGATTGAAGTGTACTAGTGTATTTTACCAATAACAAGCCAAATGCGTTACACACTATTTACTAATGTGAATTAACATGGAACAATAGATATTGTTAACAGGAGTCATACCATGAGATCCCCCCAATATGTTGACAATCTGTCTGTGGGGTTTTGTGTAACCCACGTATTAATGACCATCAAATTCCTGTCATCTGCTACCTCTTGCCAGTATTTCCGCTTCTGTACGCCTGTGACCAGTGGAATGCATTTTCAGATGGCTTGCGTGTATTCACATACGCTTATCTGCTGCTCTCGCCACCACGTAAACAACTCCTGTTAAAACTGACACCAGTGGATAAAAAACGCCAATCTTTGGGAGTTTCATATGGGGATTAAGGGCAATATGTAGTCCTTCTCTGTTAAGCGAATTGACTTTCTATATCCTTTTTACAAAACACCTTGGTGCTAGCATGCCCTGGCTAGGTCAAAAATATTATAAAAGGGAAAGGGGTTGCAATGGCATTCCCTAAGCAAGAGGCCTCTTTGTATCAGGGTCTGGTTTTCTCCAGGGCATGATTTTGTTTATCATCTAATGTGTCTTTTCAGCTAACAAGAAAAGGGTTTCCTATATGTATTCAAAAGAAACCTTTTATATATTTTTTTTACCTCACTTAGGACATTAAAATTGCAAGGATTGTTTCCAAAGACACATTTTGCTCTCTTACTGGTGCTAGAACACTAGGGAGTCTGATGTTTACTCTGCAACATAACAGCACTGAGGTTGGAATTTAAAGAACTCCCTGGAGCAACATGGAATTGTATTGTTAAAGGGAACAAAACAGAATGTATGTGGATTTACAAACTAAACAATGCTTCAGATTGAAACCTAATTCAATGAAAAATAATTGGTTTCCACAGCACGGTTCACTGCTGCTGCTACAGTGTAGCCATCTATATAATCTAAGCTAAATAGTTTTGTATTCCTAAATAGTGACAATAGGACTATTTGTATAGGCTATAAATATGACATGCCTAGAATCAAATAGAATACGAAATGCAGAAATCAATCTGGTGCCAGTACTTCCACTGAGCAATACTAATAGCTGAAGAAGATCAAAACTGAAGCAAAGATCTAGAGATTAACCCCTCAAGGTGTATGCACCCAAAAAATAGTCAATTTCTTTAGGAACTTTGTAATGGAGTGAATGTCACATAGATATCCTTAATAATACAGACTGAAATTACCTTTGTATTATTGTGATTAGTTGCTTATTATTTTATACTCAGTATTAATGTGGTACACTGTTACTTTATTATTATTTTTGCTTTTGTAAATTATATTCTAATTTATTGTCATGTTTCTTAACACTTGTTCTACATGCATTCTCCTGCTTGTAATGAAAACAAAAATATTGTAACACTTGATGCAGTGAAATTCCACACCAGGCACAGATTTGTTTTCAACATAGATAATTTAGTGAAATAAAACTGCAGCTTTTAAGAATTATACTGATGGTACAGTTGTCTGTTCCCTGACTTACCATTGCTAGAATTCTGTATGCTTAATGTTTGTTTTGTCAGATGCATCAAAATACATATATAATGTTTTCTTTCAAGTAACATCTATATGTTATGCCAGAATCCTCTCCTTGGCAGCAGCAATGTTTGTCATATATAAGCAAAACAATAAGGAAAGGAAAAGTCAAGAACATGGTCATGTACATTATTAGATAATATTTTAACCTAAGCAATAATGTAGATCAAGAATTAAATTAATGGCAGAAAAAATATCCTGTAATTCTTGGAATGATTTCATTAACAGCCAGTCAATAATAACAAGAACAATAAAATGTCCTTTTTGCATCGAGCTTTTAAGGTTTTATCTGAAGTTTATCTGAAGCCATGTTGGTTTTAAATATAAGTAATTTCAGAAGATTTGGTGCTTAGGTCACTGTTGCTAAGAGATGCTTCTTATCTGGTACAGTAAAAATATCTTGTATGGAAATCTCTGATCAAGTCCTATGAAATAATTCTTGTTTCTCAGGTAAAATCTAGTTTCTGGCTTAAGGAAAATAATCACTTTACTGTTATGAGTAAGATGCTAAAGTACAATGAACATAAAATACTTTGATAAGGCATTTACTAATTCTGCTTATTCTTTTTAGTCTATTTACAGTTGATGAGTCAAAAAACAATTACCTGTTTTAAAGGTACAGGAATTTCTACCTGTGTTCCATCATGAAAGTTTTATTGCCCTATAGATCAGAAATTAATGATGGTAAATAAAACAGTCTAATAACATTTTTCTCTGTCATTCCAAAATTTTGTTGACTTTCCTCCCATACGTTCATGCTAGAAGTTACTAGCTGATATGTTTCCCATTATTGTTCAGTTTTGAGTATTCTTCCCCCTGGAGCATTTCTGGTTTGGATTATAATGACAAACTGGGTACACTGAAACAGATGCTGTTGTGTTTCACTCTTTTCTTCCTCCTGCTACCTTAAACTTAACATCACCTATGCTGACTATAGAATTCCTGGCAGACAAAATGCCCTTCAGTCTTCTTAAAATGCATTCTTCCCGTGCCTGAACTTCCTTCTGGAGCCAGCCCTGTTATAATTGTCTGTTGCACTTTTTCAGTTTATTTCTTGAGGAAACGGACACCATTTTTACCAGAGATACTTGCTTTTCCTTTCTCTGAGTTCCCTTGCTATACTCCATCATGTTTCCTCCATCAGTAAACTCCCTGTTCTCTTCTGAAGCTACCTGATCTGCAAGAAGGACTTTTAAATATCCTCTGTAGAATGCTGAAGAGGCCTTGGTTATTTTGCTGACTTTTTTTTTTTTTTTTTTTTTTTTTTTTTTTTTTTTTTTTATTACTAAGAACTAAGATCCAGGACTCTTTTATGGAGGTTTGCTGTAATAGACTTTGGATGAGTCCTGTGAGCCTCATCTGGAGTCAGTCAGTCAAGAGAAGGCCATTACTGAGCTGAGGCTGTCATTCTGCAAGAAGTGACACCCTATCTGGCTGCCTTCCCTTCACCACAAACAACAATTAGGTGGAAGGGATGGATCACTGCTTCTGTGTGGTCTCTCCAATCTTTGTCCTAGACAGAATGGTGTAAGAGCATTTGCATGCAGTAATCGGGATGGAATCTCACACAGATTTATAAGGGCTCAGCCACAGAACAAGGTTCACTACAGCACTAGCGACTTGGTGGTTTCCCAAGTATATTTGGCCCAGCTAGCTGGGGGGAGCACAGGTCCGGTTTAGGAAACACAGCCACTTAGAATGTGGTATAGTGTGCAGGTAAGGATACTGCATTCCTTACACTGGCATGTCACCTAAGCACCACACATCATTTATTTTCTGCTGTTTCTGCACAGGACTGACATTTTCATTGAGCTGGACAGGCTACAGGACACATAGTTTATGCTGAGAAGTCATATAGCTGCCAGTCAGAAAAATACTGAAATCTGACTTCGAAAGAGTGTAAGTATGTATTTCTGCATTAAGAGTGCGCAGATGCTGTTTCTGTAAACTGGAAGGCCATTTTGGAGAAGATCTAGCAAGATCACTGGATAAAAAATCTCACTTCTTCAGTAATCCTGTTTGGAACAAATTCATCGGATCACAGCTTGAGATAGAAAAGGAAGTGTTCTGGAAGCCAGAAGTGAAGGCTTAGCCAGAGAGTGCTCCAGGCTTTGGTTGCAATGACCACCCAGAGGGATCAGATTTGGCCTGGCTGATAAAGGATAAACCATGGCTTTTGGAAACTCTATTTCTTCAGTGCTAAGCACATAAAAATCAGTGTATTTGTCTACTCTTCTCCCCGCCTCCACGTGACATCAAAGTCTTTATAACTGTACACACTCTTGCAGTGTTTATAAGAAATTACCATCATATTGTTTGGATTTTTTTGTTTTGTTTTGTTTTGTTTTGTAATGAAGGCCAGTATTCTGTATAGGATTCAGTATGTGCCTCTGCTTAGAAGCAGATTGGTATGGAGTAACACTTTCTGTGCAATAGGCTGAGGTAACAGTCCTGCATGTGTGAGAAGATCTTCCAGTTATATCTTTGTGGAAAGACACAGACCCTTGAGTTAACTAGAACTTCAGGAGAAAAATTAGAATCATAGAATAGTTTGGGTTGGAAGGGACACCCTCTATGAGCAGGGACATCTTCAACTAGATCGGGTTGCTCAGAGCCCTGGCCCTGAATGTCTCCAGGGATGGATCATTGACCACCTCTCTGGGCAACCTGTGCCAGTGTGTCACCACCCTCATTGTAAAAAATTTCTTCTTCCATGTCTAGGCTGAAGAGTGCATTTTAAGAGTTGAGAGTGCATTTTAAGTTATTACTGCCACATTTGTTCAGGTCAGCTTGCTGTATAAACCAAATAATTCTACAGAAGTGCAGTGCTCTTAGTAGGGTCACTGCCTTCCGACATCTTTGAATATTGATCAGATCAGGTCAGCGCCTTGTGCACACAGGACGATGTGTGCTTGAAAAGTTTGCAGTTAATTTCCAGGACACTCATTCCTCAGAATCCACACACTGGGACAGGACTTCTCTTCCCTCCATCATCTTATCCCCCTGCTTGCTTCTTCTCCTTTTTCTCACTGCTTTCACGTCTGTGGAGTCTCATATTTGGTGTACAGTACTGCTGTCTTTGAGCTGATATTTTAATGTTATTTAGAGTTTTCACATCTGTAACTTAAAACTGTTGTGTGTTGAGAGTGCTAAATTTAGACTGCTTTTGTGAATTATTTATTGAAGTGTAAAATTTAATATAAAGTCTAAATAAGAATTTGAACAAACAAGTGATAGAGAGGCATTGATTTTTTTTCAATAAGATACCAGAGAAAGATAATTTTCACACTTTTTCAACTGCAATAATTAAAAACCCTCTTGAAGTGTTTTTTCCAGTTATGAAGAACACTAAATATGAACAGAAGGAACTGAGTCACTCATTTGATCTTTCAGATACTCTTTCACATTTAGCCTTTGCTATCGAAATACACTATCAAAACAAGACCTTCTGCAGCAAAAAGGAATCTCAAACATCTCATTTGGCCTTTCTGGCTCAAAGTTCCCTTAGAAGTTTATTTACCTAAGATAAGGTTACATTGCTGAAACCATCCTGTCAATTAGCAGATAACATTTGACTTCAGATGTATTATTCTTCTCAAGCATTTTGTCAAGGATAGTGCTGGTAACCGAGTTTCTAGGGAGGAGGGAAGGCATGATGGCTATAATTACATGTACCAATTAACTATAGCTTGCTCAGTCCTTGTTAAATAGAGTGCAAAACAGCCTATTTAAATAAAAGGGGAATTTAAGTTGCATTTTGCACCAACTGCAAAGGGAAAATACAAGAGAAGGATAGTCCATCTCGGGATTTTCAGTGAGGCTTAGTTTTGGTTGCTTACTGCAATCCTAGGTAAAATATTTGGAAAGCTAAAGAAGGATGCTCTGAATTCTGTTCACATGGATTTTTTTTTAGACTTTCTTATCTTAATCAGCCTAGGAAAGGTCTCAAGCTTTAAGACAAACATCCTTCCGTATCCTCCCCCCTGATTTATGAAATTGCTCTGGTTTTGCTGCTTCTTGCAGTCATGATGATCAAAAATTTTAATGAAAGAAAACCTACCAAGGACTATGGGTTTGGGGCCCTGGTTTCATGTCTATGGACATGTTCCCTCAGTCCCTTTCTCCTCTAGATGGAAAACTCTGCCATCTGCCATTTTTCCCCCAATATTATCAAACCCATTTCTGGTACCACAGACTTGCTGGCTGCTTCTTGGCACTCTCATGCTGTGGGCAGACACTCAATAAAACAGATGGATGTGGCTTCAGACATGGCAGGTGCCTCTGCCTGTGGCACCTGGGACAGAACTGCATCATATCAGTTTATGTGGGACATGGTCTTCCCATCACCTGGCAGGCATGGTGGGGACAGCCTGCACCCAAGAAACACACTCTTTCCAGGACATCTTCAAATTCGGCTAGCAGCGTTCTCTTAGTTTTCCTGCCTGTGGTATGAGGTGTCCCTCAGCCCTTTTTGGGAGCCCGGCTCAGAGCCACTGCCAGGACAGGGTGTTGTTGTGCTTGAGCCAGGGCTGGGGCTTGCCCTGGTTGCTTGTGTGTAGTGTGGAGAGCTGCTAAGCTCCAAGCTGGGTGTGGGTTGACTTCACACTGGGAAGCCCCAGGTTTGAGCAGCGTCCTGGATAAGGAGCATCCATGGTCCTTGCTGGCTGCCTGGACTGGGCTGGAAAAGTGAGGGGAAAACACAGCATGAAGCCACACAGCTCCAAAGAGAGAAGACCCAGGTGTCAGCAGGAGGGCACGGGCTGAGGTGGAAGGCGGATGGTAGGGCTGGGGGAGACATGGTGGGACTGCAGCCCTGGGGCGTGCACATCAGTGAGGGAGGGACACACCAGGCTGGGAGAGCTGCAGAGGGGCCGTAGGGTGGGGAGGGAGAGGGAGGCCATGAGATGGAGTAGGGGAGCTGGGAGGGCATAGAGGGGCTAAGGAAATCTCAGGTAGTGAGAGGATCTGGGGCAAGGGTTAGAGGAACTGGTGGAGACCACAGGTCTTGGCCAGAGGTGCCCCTACAATGGAGAGAAGATGGCTCCTGTAGGTAGATGGCTTGTGCAAGAAACCTGCAGAAAAGCCTTGAGCTCAAAGAGGCCAAGAGGATGTCCTTGCAGAAGCTCAGACCTCAGGATGTAAAGTAGAGTGCCCATGCAGACTGTGGAGACAGAGCAACCCTTGGTCAGTTTAATCCCTTCAGTGAACTCCCAAAATGCTGTATACAATATTAAAAGAAAGTAACTGTGTCTCTTTTGGTGACTTGCAGCAGTGAGTTGAACTCTGTATCTCTTTGGATAGACTGTTTTAATCGGCTGTGCTGTATTTAGTGGATAAGTGAAAGATCACGAAAAGTAGCAGTTACAAAAATGTTATCCATAAATCTGCCTGCCACAAAGACAGCAGTGTTCTCGAATGCCAGATGCTCGCTGAGTCCTGTGTAATTCTGCTGAGCTGATGAACAAACACTTAGAGTGTGTGTTGACTCTCAGCTGGTCATCAGGATAGTGAAGATCTGCCAAGAGGTATGTTACTTGTTAACAGTCTGAGACTTAATGCCTTCAAAACAATAAACCTTGAATCTCCTTTAAAAACAAAAGGGTAAGAGAGTGGTAACATGTTTTGGTAAACTTTGGACTGAAATGTTGATCGTTCCCCTGTGACTTGAGCAACTTGACTACAAAAGCAGTGACGTTGCATAGGGTGTCCAGAGTTGTCCAATGAAGTGCTGTGGTTACATGTAAAATGTCAACTTGTTTTTGCTTGTGTTTCCCTTACTATACCATGTGTGTCATTCAACAGTATATGTTTATTTTGATCAAGTTCATGCTGTTTGTGGAGGTTGATTTTAACAGCTCTTACTTACCTGGACTTTCCTGGAAGTTTGAAAAGTGACACACAGATGAATAGTCAGCCCTACTCCTCAAAAATCTTGAGCCAGAATTTGAAAAAAATTCCACACCAAAGCAAAGACAAACTTCTGAGTTATTATTCTCTTATTGGCCTTTTTTTTTAAGCCGTATGGTTTACTTGTTCTACATTTTCCCCCTCTGTATACAGAGAAAAGCTGGAAAATTACTTTTTTTACAGGTGAGAGGAAAGGTGGAAAACTCAACAGCTGGATTCATGTCATTGCAGTAGTCTTGCAGTAGTAAACACAAATACTTCCAGATGTTACATGATTACAAGGGCCGGCAGGATAAATATCTCATTCTGATTAAGAATGGAATGCTCACTACACTTTTCAGGAAGTGTCAGTTATACTTACCTTACTCAGTGACGGCAACTGTTCTATAACATTTTAAGCTTTCAGCCCCATTTTATAAAAATAATGACATGATGTAGTGAAATGTTGCTTCCTTCGGGGTCATTTTAAGGGATTGTCTCCCAGCTGGAAACTACCATAGCCCAGGGGTATTCTGCCCACATTCTTTTTGTCTAATGCCTGTCATCTGCTAGGGAACAGAAGAATGCAATACCAGCTCTACACTAATTAGTAAACCCTCAACAACAACCTAGCAGCATCCTGTCTTGCATTCCTTCTTTCATGAAGGTGCTCAGTGAACCTAAACTTGTGGTCTGCTGAAGGACTCCTTGGAGAGTATGAAGGTAGTGTTCATCCTACAACAGCCTTGCTCTGCCAGAGAATGCGAATCTGGCATAAAGTCAGAAAGCTGATTCATAACCAGCTTTGAGTGCACATACATAAAACCAGTGCCTTTGGCTTCCTGATGTTGTCTCTCTATTGGTCTTAGCCAAAGCTAAGTCAATTGTGTGAATTGCATTTTGGGCTTTCTTTCTTGTCCAGATACTTACTTTCTGAAATGAATTATGCAAAAGGTGGCTGCCTTTGTTTTGGTACCACGGTATCAGAATATAATCACACATCACAATATAATAATCCTTCTCACAGAATCAGTCAAGGGCTCAGTTAATTACATTGTAGAAATTTACCCAGTTGAGGCTGTAGATACATCTGCTATAAATACTTGCAGAGCAGCATGAAGCCGGCATACTGTTGTTTCCAATCAATTTTTAATCTGAAAATTGTACTTTTTATTAAAAGATTGAGAAACAGTGAATTCTTGGATATTAGTGAATGTAATGATTAAAGTATGTATAACTAATTATAGTAGAGTATTTATTACAATGTAACTGCTGAAAAACTTGAGAAAAAAAAAAGAAATCACAAAGACACAATTTAAAATCATTTCTAGTAAATAAGAATGGAAAAATCCCCTCAAACTAAAACATATTTTGCTGTTTAGAGGCAGATAATCCATTCTTAGTCCAGTGCACAGATTTGATTTACAGTGCATTTCAAAATATTTATCTTCTTTTTTGGGTTTCCATCACTGCCTAAGCCAATAACCTGCTGTGTTTTAAAATGTCTGGGCAGTAATTGTCATTGTTTGCAAAGCTATTTTGGAAAATAGTGAGTCTCGTGGCATTTCGTAGATTTAAGGAATGCAATTACCAACATTGTATACATAATCCAAGTGACCCTCTGGCTTCAGAAGCTCAAACCCACACAAAAAAAAAGTTCAACAACAGCAAAATGTTTGTTTAATTTTTCTTCTGTAGTTGGTCAGTTGTAGGTGGATTATGTTATAGCCAGTTTGGCAAAAATATGATTAGTTTAACAATTCCATATAAGTACACAACAATGTTGAAGTAAACATACAAGGAAGAGCATGAATTTGTCTGAGTGGATAGACTAACCCATTTTCGTATTTAAGTATTTGATAACGTACTATGCTGATATGATGGTATCTGGGTGCTTCTGTGACTCATCCAAAATGATAAACAAATAGTTGAAAGGCTTATTTGCTTTTCTAGCTTTCTGAAAACTTAACAAAAAGGAATATATTGAAGGTTTTATCTTATATTCGAATGTGTTAGATAAAGGGCCGAGTTTCCTTCGGTGTTGTTAGTTACAAACTGACAGATCTTTCCCAAACTAAGTATTTTGTCTCCCTTTTCTTCTAAAGATTCTTTTGCAACCTACCATGTGTTTACAGAGTGAATATACTTTTCTGATAGGCAGCTATTGAAGAAGTGATGGGGGTAAGGAAATTCACAGAATGTATTGGAATTTCAGTCCTTTTTTTTTTTTTTTTTTAAAAAAAAATAAGAACACAAACAGCATTTCGGACTCAGAACTAAAATTACAGTAAGTGTTTAAAAGATGTTGGTGGTCTCCTTTGTAAATGTATACCTACCCTAACCAAAGAATACTCACAAATCATTGCTTTGAGAAACAATTTTAAAATTAAAATTTTTTCAACATGACCTATACACTGAATAACAAACATGCAATTGCAGATTATTGACAGCAGAAAAATGTGAAACCCACCTAGGGTTTCTCTTCAGTCCCCCCTTCTTTCCCCATTGACTGATTTTACTCTTAGGTCACTCTTTAGTGGACCTTGATGCATTTTGCTGAAGTCAGTTAAGGCTTCAGAAAATTCATTGGCCTTCTCAAGATCATGTGTAAATGATCATACCCAGGCAGCAAGGTATTTATTCACTGATGATCACATAAGTGTCCATGTTATACACAATCTTTGGGAGATTCCAGCTATATCTTATGCTACCTTGTCACAGGTATATTTTTCTGTTAAAGAAGAATTTTTTGAAAAGCAACCTGGGAATGATTTTGTGCTAGAAGTTACTTGTCACTCCCTTTTGAAAAGTAGCCACCAGCAGTCATATTTAAACTTTAAAAGTTAAAAGCATTTTATTCCATTGGTACCTGAAACCAAGTGCCAAATGATGTAAGTTGCATGTTATGACATTAATTTTAACGTTCTTCTTTCTTCAGACTTGTTGCAATTTTCCTGGTGATTAACAAGAACCAATACAGTGTGATATGGTGCATTTACACTGCTTTCTGGTTAATGTGAAATATATTTTTGAGGAATATTGTTAAAAATAACTACTTTGTGACAGAATAAGCTTGTTTTAAAATAGTCCTTTACCTATTCTGGTCTTTGTGCTATGTATCTCAGGCCACTCAAGTCAATGAATTCAGACCAGGTCACATACTTGTTTACTGCATTTTCCTATGTCTGGACAGGTATTTTCTATCTGCTTTCAAATTCAACTCTGGATCATCCCTTCTCCCTAAAAAGAAACAAATCTGAATTCTGAAACAGCTTTAAAAGGTCTCTATCAATACTGAGCTCACCGTCCTGTTCTATGTAATCCAGAGCAAGTCCTCTGTTATCTTCATGAAGAACCTGCTCTGGGCAAGGCATAAATCATACATTTGTGCTGTGTTCCTTACATATAGAAGTTGACAGAGGCAGACACCGGGGCAGTGACACCACAGAAAGGAGGGAATGCACTTACTGAATTGACTTGCACTGGGTGGGTTTCAGCACAAAACCGTATTTTTTATTTAATGAAGCTCTGAGATAGTAGTTCTGTATGACTGACCCAAAAGACATATGGGAAGTGAATTCATAATACATATGAGAATCAGTACTGTGTTTGCTTAATTTACAAAACCTTAAGATGTTGCACTGAAATAGTCTCTCTGATGTGTTACTCTGCCTGGTTGGTGCTGTCATCGCAGCTGTGAGAAATGCCATATGTAGATAGATTCTGGACTGTATACAAACAAAGTCAAGTACTTGTACGTTTTGAAATGAGAGACTCCAAAATGCTTGTGCAACAGAAGTAGAGTTAGAATTTCTTCCCCTTGAGGTCTTGTAGAAGATTCCTCTGCTACTTTGAGTGTATTAGGGACCTTACTTCATTGTCACACATCCTCCAGCTAGGCACTGGAAATGCAGAAGGGTTTGAAAGAGTTTGGAAATTGTCTGTGAACCCTTCATTGAGAGTTCTGAGAAAACATTAGTCCCAGGTAACCCCAGGCACTTTCTAAATTTAATAGAAATAGCTGTCAGAATGTGAAGTGGGTTGATCCACAGCTACGTTCCCTCTCAAAACTGCCTTTAGGTGGCTGTCCCTGTTGGGAGGCTGCAGAAGAGGAGGTTAAGGAGGGTTGGTGGTAGGCTCTGTGATGCTTTCTTTGTACTTCAAAAGGGTGTTTCTGGAGTCACTGCTGCAGCAATTCTGTTTGAAGGAAAGCTGAACCTCTTGATGGAGTTGCTGTGACTCGAGGCTGGAGCATAAAGTTCTAGTGAACAGGAAGTTGCTCCAAGATTTTTTTTCAGGAAGTCTTTGTGCTGCTCTTAGGAGTTGATTTCTTGAAGTGATGAAGTGATCCATAGGGATGCTTGGATTTCCCAGGGTATGCCTGATATCTAGAGCTCTGACGAGCAGCAAATCCATGGAGCTCATGAGGATTTGTGTGAAGCAAATGACCACGTTTTGTCAATTCTAGACATTCTGTGTTACTCTGTGAAGTTGCATGAGGGTAAATAGGAAGGCACACAGGCAGATCCCAGGCTGGCCATGGTGTTACTGAGTCTTACAATCTATGAGAAAGACATAGATATATTAAAAAAAAAAAAAAAAAAAAAAATCAACAATTAGTCTCTTACTCTGTGAGACACTCAATAAAGGGTCAAGATAGAGGGGATGGTTGAGCTTCGTAATTCCATTCAAAAGTTAGAAGAGAAAGTTGTTTATCACTGATGGAGAATAACACTTTTTCCCTACCAAGTGCATTGTTTCTTAAATCTCTCTTTAGAATAAAGAGGTAGTAAAAGAGGTCTGGCCTGATAATCCTGTATTACTGGGAACTCATTACTAAGCCCACCAGCAGTCAGAAGACCTTCAGTGCTGATGGT